>NW_022631073.1:8932491-9532491 GCF_010015895.1 Lontra canadensis | reverse complement strand
AATGGTAATTAATGTTTAAATTCTATAAGGAAATATATTTCTAGTTCAACTTGCAACAGTATTTCATTAAGAAAATGCATAAATAAATTTTAAATGTTTGTAAAAAACTGGAATTTTGGAATATGTTTTTTTAAAATCCTACTGTTCATAAGAAATTATGAAAAAGAAAAAGATTCTATCCCTGGGTAAAAGGTTGGGAGAAAAGGATATTCAGTCTCTATGACCCCACAGATCACTCACAAACTGCAAAGGGGAAAATGCGGCTCCATGGCCTTGTGATGACTGACACAGCATCACGTTGGTAGTAGCCTGACTATAAAGTTTTACCTGAAGAAAATTATTGAAGAAATAATCACAAATTCAAATTATGAGATACTGAACTCTTCCAGAATGCCAATGGCGTGAAAGGGGGGGGTAAAAAGCAGTTATAGTCCTAGATTAAATGACTCTTTAAAAAAATCCATAAAACTAAATGAAATCTAAAACCTTTGATAAGATTGAGGCAAAAAAATAAAGGGTATGATTGGAACAACTGGGAAATCTGAATATTAATTCCATATTTGAATATGAATATATTCATATTTGAATATATTATTTGAATGTATTGTTGCAAGATTATTAAATTTCTTGAGCACGATCACAGTATATAGTTAAGTATAAGAGTATCCTTGTTCTTAGCAGACCCATGCTGAAATGCTGAGGATAAAATATCATGATCTTTGAAACTAACTTTAAAATCATTTAGCAGAAAAAATACACACGAAGTTATGTATGTATACATATAATGAGATTAATATGGCAAGATGTTGATAACTGGTTGCTCTAAGTAAAAGCGTATTCTTTCAACTTTTTGGTAGGTCGGAAATTTTCAAAATTTGGCAGGGGGGAATCAGATTCAATAAATACATACTTCTCTCCACCAAGCATCTGTGCACACTCTCACAGTGCTCTCTTTCTTCTAGAACATGCCACATTTGATCTGGCAGGATAATTTTATAAGTGTTTGTTTTGTTGAAAACCCCCTTGCAGACAGGAGCTACCTCATCAGGACCAGTGGAGTGACTCACTCACTGAAGACCCTCCATGTGCCTCATTCAAAGTGGGTCTAGGGAATGCGGGAGGAATTAAATACTTGTTTCCTCTGATATTCTACCATGTGGGTGACAATAAGAGGTTTTAAACAATACTGAAAAGGACTCACAACAGAAGTATTTCATGGCTGATAAGCTATACTATATAATCCCTTAAACTTAAAATCATTTAAAAACTATTAAATATCTGAAAAGCTAAATTAAAAAAAAAAAAGCATAACCAAAGAATCAAAGAATCACCATTACAGAAGTTTAGTCTAAAAACCACTATGGAGTAACTCATGGTATTACCTCATAGAGTGTAAGTTTACATTTATGGAGGTAAGAATCCATTTTAAAATTTATTTCCCAAGTTGGTAATATGTATTCTGGAGACAGCAGGGTCATTTTATCATTGAATTTCACATTCCAAATGGTCCTAATAACTGGGTTCTGTCATTGCAGGAGAATGGCTATTATGTGCCAGATGATGAAGATGACAGTGGTGTTAATTCAGATGCGTGTGCACTGGATGAGCAGGACCGTAAAACAGAAGCAGTTACCGCATACTGTAGAGCAGCGGTCAGCAAACCATGGCCATGGGCCCAAACTGGCTTGCTGCTCATGTACCTTCTTAGGCCCACAATCTAAGAATGGTTTTTTACATTTTTAATGGTTGAAAATAAATCAAAAGAAAAATAATACTTTATGACAGATGAAAATTATATGACATCCGACTTTCAATGTCCTTAAATACTGTTTAACTAGAGCACAGCCAGCCATGCCTGTTTGTTTATGTGTTTTCTATGGCTGCTTTTGCTACAAAGGCAGACCATATGTTCTGTAAACCTAAAATATTTACTATCTGGCCCTTTATAGAATAAATACCAGAGAAAGAAATTTCAATATCCAGTAGACAACGAGGACCCATGGGTCTATTTATCTTGTGATGATAACGGTGTGCTACACTTTTGTGGACTTTTTTTTTTTTTAAAGATTTTATTTATTTATTTGACAGAGATCACAAGTAGGCAGAGAGGCAGGCGGGGGGGCGCGGGGGGAAGCAGGCTCCCTGCTGAGCAGAGAGCCTGACACGGGGCTCGATCCCAGGACCCTGAGATCATGACCTGAGCCGAAGGCAGAGGCTTTAACCCACTGAGCCACCCAGGCGCCCCAATGTGGACTTTTCTACATGTATTGTATGTCTCAATAAAAAGGTATCTTAAAAAAAAAAAAACCCTAATATAATGAATGGTATGAGTATATGAAAGAGATAACATTCCCACATTTCCAAAATTAAAGATATAAAATAGTGACTTTCGAGCGGTGCTGTCAGAACCAAGGTTTGACCTGTGACAAAGAGTCCAGATTATGATGGCCAGATAACAGCAACTACAGAGATTAACCAGAGCAAGTCGGTTAAAGACTTTCGAGAAACTAAAAGCAGCCCAGGCAAACAGACAGTAACAGCAGGACCCGACTCAAGTAACAGACACACCGACGTAGTCTGGGGTTTAACAGTGAGACTCTGGGATCTCGGAGGACGGAAGAGTGAGGAGAATTAATATGGTTTTGATCTAACATTTAAATGGCAACTATGGAAGTATCTGAGCGCGAAGCCATATCCAACTACTCTCCAATCTTACTCAGACGCCAAGACTGAAGGCTTGTGAACTCTACAGCAATGCTTACTGGTTAGACCTATTTAATTACACTTGGCTTGAGTATCTTCAACTATAAATATCATAGAATAATTTATAGCAAAAGCCACCTTATCCCCAGTGACCCAGAACTAGTGGTGAATTCACTGAAAACACCCTTACGGCGCGTATATGGGAAAATGCACACAAACGTGCGCACCCTTAACATTTTACCGTTTACTTGACTCGTTCTTTGATTTAGGACCAATCCCTTTCTTTGGGGATGTATCATTTTGACTTTCAGTTACTGGTTCTTTAAAATACAGTCAGAACTGGGGTGACTGGATCAGTAGGTTGAGCACCCGACTCTTAATTTTGGCTCAGGTCATGATCTCAGGGTCATGAGATTGAGCCCTGTGTCAGGCTCAGCCCGCTGTCTGCTTGTCCCTCTCCCTTTGCTCGTGCACGCTCTCTAAAACAATAAAATCTTCAAAAAAAAAATACAGTGAGAACTTAAGATACTTATGGAAGTGTAGAATCTTTCCA
Source organism: Lontra canadensis (assembly GCF_010015895.1). Taxonomy (NCBI): domain Eukaryota; kingdom Metazoa; phylum Chordata; class Mammalia; order Carnivora; family Mustelidae; genus Lontra; species Lontra canadensis. The sequence continues at coordinate 9,529,235 of NW_022631073.1, read as the reverse complement.
GATTTTTATGGATTTTTTTTTTTACCTCAAACTCTTCTAGTTCTCTTCTTTACAATGAATTTGGCAGTGATTTATGGCGCATCGTCGAGTCTACCTGAGGCATTTAAATTAAGTTTGATGCAAATACTACTTTACAACATCATTTGTCAGTTCACTTAATATATAATTAAATTTTATCATTTCAATAACAAGTAAAATTGGCATTATGGATAAAAGTAGACATGCGTGTGTACTAAAGTGTAGTCCTCCAGCCACGAACGTGAGACTGCCATGGGCTTCACACTGCTAAGTTTTGTGAGGGAATGGACGGCATCAACAGATAAAATGAACACATAAATAACAGATTCAAGGCACTGGGCAGGGAGAAGCAAGCCAGAGCCGGGGCTCTGACAGCAGGGCACAACGCGGACCAGCAGACACAGTTACAGTGTTCTTAGGTTCCGTGGGCTGAGGGTGACACAGCTGAAAAGGGGCATCTGCAGAAGATTAGTGACCCTACTCAGGGACTGTAAGGGAAAACTGAAGTAGTCAGGATGGAGCCACTGTTGCCCTGTCGATGGTCTGAGAGGGAATAAAGCTAAAGAAGGGAGAAAACAGAACAAAAATGGCAAAAGACAATGACCTTAGTTTCATATTGTTTGATGTATTCCTCATTTGTTCTGGCAGACTGTCCCCTTCAGAGAAATAAATTTTAAAAAATAGCTTTTATTTACCTTATTACAAAGAGGGCTGACATTCCTGAGCTATTCCATTTTTCTTATTATCCTCCTGAGGACTTGCAAACTAAAGCTGGGAAGTACTGAAGGAACGATAAAGTCACCTGTGGCACTTCAACTTGAAATCAAATTAGCCACAAGAGATCCCAAAAGGTAGTACAGAACACACCAGCACCTAAAGAGATCCACGGAACGGTGGGAATGGGGGATTAACTTAACATTTTATCAACTTATAAAAAGAACCAAAGGCAATCAAGTCAAGTGAATCTTTAATGTAAAAGTTCAAGAGAAACAGAAAAATTGGAATAGAAAATCAGCTGGCTTATAGAAAATCAGCTGGCTTATTTTTCCTGAAACAGAAAGTAATTTTTATTATATTCCTGTGCATGTATATGAGTCTAACTTTAAGCAGCTTCTGGTATATGACATTCTTCTACTCTCCATGAAAGAACATTCCCCAAATGAATAGACACACAATATGGACAGGTTCCTTCCATTTAGCGTGACTGTACGGAAGAACTAATTCTGTGATAATATCTCAAAAGGAAATATGCAAAAAGATGTTTGCCATGTACTATCTGGAACAAAAAAGTGGAATGAACTTAAATGTACAGTGAGTAGCTCTGTAAGTTATGGCACATTATAACATTTACAGTCACTTAAAATCAGGGGTAAACAAAAGATTTAAGGAGAACAGGAAAATACTAGTGGGAAAAAGGTAGAAAAGAAAATTGTATATATCATCTACTAACTGTGAGGGAAAAAGAATCACATGCATATTTACTAAAGCCTAAGGAAATACCGTAAAATGTCAACAGTGATTAGCTCCGGGTGAGAGACCTGCAGGCAATTTTTATTTTTAATACTCCCTTTATTCCCTTCTCCACAAGAGGAATTATTTTTAAAATTTAAAAAAAAAGAAAGAGAAGAATAAGAATAGAATGGGGGAAGAGCAAATAGAAGGAATCCAGAAATAATCATTTCAAGGAAGGTAACTCCCGAACTGCACAAGCTACTCCACTCGGTCACCTTTCTAATTCTCACAACCCCAGAAGTCAGAACAAACTCCAACAGGAAGGGGATCTGAGATGTCTTTTCAGAAATATTTATATATTTTACTAGTGAAAGTTTAGCATGTCTGGACTTCACACAAGTCTACAATATTAATAAAATGCAAGAGCCCCTCCACCCCTTGGAGCCGCTAATCCCAGTATCATTTTCCCTTTCAGGTGGGAAGTGGAAGACACAGACAAGACACACACACACACACACACACACACACACACACACACACACGCCAGTGGCCACCACTGAAACAGTGTCCAAGCACACCACCAGAAATAGCCACCAAGTTTGCACACACAAGTACATAATGACAACTACGTCACCATCCACTCTGTAAGACACACAACTGAGATTTTAAAATAAAAATGAGAAAAAAGTGCATGTCCCAGAGGAGCTGAGATACAGACTTATATGGCCAGTGATGACGCAGAGGGCTTTTGAAACCTACACAAGTCTTCACATTGGAAGTTTGCTACAAGGGAAGCAGTGCAGCACCACAGAGCCAGGGATGGCTTTAGCCTGTGTCTAAATTCTCCGGCATTAACCAGCTGTCTGCCCATGTCCTCTGTGTGTCCCAAGCTTCTCATCTATAAAATGGTGAAAATGGTAACACCTGTGTCTGGGACTGCTGTGAGAATTATCTGTGTAATTATACAACTTACTTGTCAAATGCACTTGTTACATAGTCAGCAAGGTTATTTTAAAGAACCAGACAATATAGTCAACTTGCTTTCAAGTTAGAAAAAAAAAAAAAAAAGTTAAAAAGATAACATGCGGGACGCCTGGGAGGCTCCGTTGGTGGGGCAGCTGCCTTTGGCTCGGGTCGTGGTCCCAGCGTCCTGGGATCGAGGCCCCCATCAGGCTCCTTGCTCAGCAAGGAGCCTGCTTCTCCCTCTGCCTCTGCCTCCACTCTGCCTGCCTGTGTGCTCTCTCTCTCTCTCTAACAAATAAATAAATAAGTAAAAATTTAAAAAAAATAAGATGCATTATTATGTATGTGTAAGCATACAATCACACACATTCATACATCTATGTGTAATGGGCTGGAGCAACAAGAGAACAGATGGGTAAAATGTTACCAATAAGTGAACCCAAGAGAAGGGCATACAGGTATTTACTGCATTTTTTTTTTAAGATTTTGTTTATTTATGAGAGAGAGCTCAAGAGAGCGCTAGTGTCTGTGCCTGTGGTGTGCACCAAAGTGAGAGGAGGGGCAGAGAGAGAAAGAATCTTAAGCAAACTCCCTGCTGAGTGTGGAGCCCGACGTGGGGCTCCATCTTACGACCCTGAGATCATGACCTGAGTGGAAATCATGAGCTGGACGCTAAGCCGACTAAGCCACCCAGGTGCCTCTCTGTATCATTTTTATTCTTGTACCTTTTCTGAAAGTTAGGAAATATTTCCAAATAAATAGCTAAATAAAAACAAATTCTGCTCTTTGACTATTAGTTGTAATAATATGGAACTGAGCCCTCTGGTCTTACTGTCTCCATTAAAATACTGCCTGAGGGCCCTGGGCCACAGTTGGAAGGGGCAAGGTGTCCAAAGCAGAGCTGAACTAAGAAAACGGCATTCACGGCATGCGCAAAAAAAATCCAAGTAAAACTGCTTGCCAGACTCTCATCTAAGACTCATCAATTCTACAAAGCTGACCCCAACCAAGAATTTAATAATCCTTTAGGAGTGAGTTTATTAGATTTAATCTGAATTAAAGCAATAAAAATACTTAGCATCTCCCTAGATCTTTCTTTCTAGGATTTTATATCCAAAACTATGAAAAACTTTTATCATCCTCAAGTTTTTCCCTTGTGAACCAAGAGCCATGCAACTACTTGGGCCTATTCTAGAATATGGAACCTAAAATACAGAGAAGGCAGAAATTCCCCTTCTATGAGCCTAATTCCAAATTCTTAACTAAAATATGTGCCTACAGTCAATGTGACTCCACGAACATATCAAAGGGACACAAGCACCCCCAGTATGTTTTCCTCAGTTCGCCCAAAACCAATGGGAAGAAAATGGAAAGGTAAGAGAAAATCAACAAATGGTAACAAAGAAGGGAAAAATGGATCCTCCAAAAGAAGGCCCTTACTTTCCTGACTCCTCCTAGTACTTCTGATTTCCTGGCTCACCAAGGCAGTCTTGTAGCACTTTAAAGCCTTTCCCACCTCAAAATTCAAAGAAATGCAGCTGATTAGTTTGTAAGTAAGTTATGCATTTCTAATTTTCATTATTTCAACTTACTATTTTGTTCCCTAAGAATATTATTGAGAAAAAATTAAAAAAATGCACATTGGCTACTGTTTGATTTCCTACACCAATGCACTTCCTCACCTGCTCCCTCCCCAGGCTTCAATCCTTCACCATAATAGAGTTTGAAAAGCAAGTTCAAAACTCTGTGCTTAGCCACACATACAGTAAGCAGCAACACACCCCAGAAAAATTACTGTTTAAGTCAAACTTGGTAGCTCCAGGTGAGAAAAGCAACCATTACATATCCCAGGAAAGACTATAAACTCATTAGCGCCACCTTGGTCTCTGTTTCCAAGAGTCAGGCGGAAGAGTCCAGATGGCCCTGTCTCTAAGGGATCAAGGTCCTATATCTTTGGTGACAATGAAGATCTGTTTGTCATCATTTTGTTTTTCAAGATCCTTGGGAAAAAATTCTCAACCTTAGTAATCTGTTTCAGTATTTTAAAACTTCAGATAACAATATTCTCTACCATCTGCTCATATTAATTTTTTATAAAGATTTTATTTGTCAGAGAGAGAGAGAGAGAGAGCGTGCACTCAAGTAGGGGGAGTAGCAGGCAGAGAGAGCAGCAGACTCACAGCTGAGCAAGGAGCCTAATGCGGGACTCGATCCCAGAACCCTGGGATCATGACCCGAGCAGATGGCAGATGCATCCCTGCTCACATTAATTTTTAAGTCAATTTTTTAAAAAGTAGAATTTATCTCACTAAATACTACACTGAGTCCAGGCACAAAAATGCTTAATAACTATTCATCTGAACTCCCCATCACAATCCTAAGGACAACATCTTGGAAAAAGGATAAAACGTTTCACTGATGGGAAAGATTAAAAACTATTCCTGAAATGGGTTTCATCTAATTCTATTTATACAGAATAATTTACCAGCTCTTTCCCTTCTTATTCTCCATCTCAAACTTGGGTGGGCAAGTGCTTTATTCATGTGGACACGCCTAGCAGGTACTGACCACAATCCTGAGCACCCAAGGAAACGGCACAGCTGTTGGCCTCCCTACAGCACCCATGCTGCTGGCAGACACGTTTATTAGTTTGGCTCTTGGCCCTGAAGAAACAAAGAAATTGACTCAGGTGATCCAGTAAGTGGTGTAGGGGAACACAACACGTTAGGGAGACACATCAGAAACTGAGGGCAGAAATATTACCCATGTGGGGTCAGGCTCCAGAGAACGCCAGGCTGTCCAGGAAGAGGAGGAGATCCAGGCCAGATGAAGGCCTCACAGATAATAGGTCATAACTCAAGAACTGGCAAGCAGGTCTAAAAAGAGGTTATCATGTCACCTCAGCAGCAGGAGGCCCTAATCTGTTTTTTTATCTGCTACTCGTTGACTCTGCTTCTGCTCCCCCTAATCTCACTGCACTCTCATCTTGATATCTGTTGATTTACAGACCCCTTTGAAAACCAGATGAAAGAAACCCAAGGACTCTCTCCTCAAGATAAATGTGCATATAGACAAAAGTCTGCCTACAATTCAAACTTTATGGACCTGTGTTTAGGAAGCCTTAAACTCACTCTGAGCTTCGGTCACTGTGTCTCTGGGTGGGACTCTGTAGGACTATCCCTACTAAGCACCGATCCTCCCTACAGTCTCAATCCAAACTTCCTTCTAAAAGAGGATCTCATCAATTTGGTGGCCCACTATTCAGAGGGCAAAGCTTTAATGCTGAGCCCCACATGACCCTAATCCACCCAAGACTGACTCCCTTTCAGTCAGGCACCCATGCCTAGTCCAATTAATAGTGATTATGATGGCAGTTTTAACAGTCACTAAGAATGGTGACCTAAACTCAAAGGATGCATTTCTTTTGGTAGAGTCTACAACAAATGCCCTCAGAAAAGGGGTATGGGCATGGTAGACATCTGAAGGCAATGGACTTCTCTAGGCAAAACAAACATAATAGAAAAAAATGGAGGATAAGTACAAACCCTCACATGGGCCACAGATTAAGTTATATATATATGCATGTACATATACATACATATAGATATATATATATATATTTTTTTTTGAAGGGATGCCAAAAAAAGAACAGTAAAGGTAGCATAGGATAGACTATTGGAGTTTCACATTTATATTGCATTTTACAAGAAAGAAGTAAAATGAATGAATGGATGAAGAATGAAGAAAGAATGAATGAAGCATATCCTGGTGGACAAAGGTGTGTCTGACGGCCAATGGTGAACAATTGGAAGAAAAGGGAACCCTTGAAGACCAGGCAAAGGAATCTGGATTTAAGAGAGCTGTGAGAAGGTAATCACAGATTTTCTAGCAAAACTGTTTTGTGCACAGTATAAATCATCCTTAAACAGTTCTGTGGTTGCAGTTAGACATAGGACGGAAGGGAGTGAGGCAGTCCACCACCAGCGATGGATGCAGGGCTTCCTCTGTTTCCCAGCGTGGTCATTTTCAACTTAGTGCCCTACAGCCCAGACAATTATACCTCTCGAGGTTGCTTCAGTTTAGCTAATACACAAACGCGGACAATAAGGCTTTTTGAAAGTGTCCCATAGAGAAATCTTACAGTTGCCTGCTTTTTACACAGGAAGACCTAAGAACCAAGAGAACATCTACAGCTATAGTAAGAAGGAAAGAAGATCTGTGCCGTGATGGGGACACGGGGGGAGGGGTGGGAATCGGTTTCATTGTAACCTCGGCAGAACATTCAACCATAGACAGTTGCTAAACACATACGCATCAGTGCTTCTCTGAAACAGCTTAGCTGTGAACACGCCAGGTTGAAGCACATGAACACAGAATGCGCCAAGCCTCTATCCCAGTGAAGCTGACAGCGAGTACAGCGTCCCAGCCTACAACGTATATGCCAACGCTGTGTTGTCTGTACTAAAAAAATGAACGAATTTGGCTGCTAGGGTAAGTTCACTTGGCTATTATTAAGCTGTCAACCTTCTTTTTATTTCTAAAAGCAAGGGCGCCTGGGTGGCTCAGTGGGTCAAGCGACTGCCTTCGTTCGGCTCAGGTCATGATCCCAGAGTTCCGGGATGGAGTCCCTCATCAGGCTCCCTGCTCAGCAGGGAGTCTGCTTCTCCATCTGACCTTCTCCCCTCTCACGCTCTCTCTCTGTCTCTCCGTCAAATAAATAAATAAAATCTTAAGAAAAAATAAACATAAAATAAAAGCAAGGAAAACAGAATGATTTATAAACACTAAAGACAGACCCTACCATGCACGTTGGAACTAGAAAAAGAAAGCACCACAGTTTGGAATTTTTTAACACTTATTTGTTGTTAATGCTGCTCCTTCCGAGAGATGTCGGATTTGCTAGATGTATCTCCTTGTACAGAAACATTAAATTATCTTTAAGTTGACAGGAAGGCCACCCATAAACCCCCTAAAGAAAACTTAAGACAATCCTGGGGTCATCAATGAGTATATGGCTGGCTCAGGGTTAGGAATTAGACACAAGAAACTTCTCTCTGGTGTGTCATACAGGATAGTTTGTTTTGAGACCGTTATGGTGAACCCCAAATTAATCTTTCTGGCAATTCCTTTTTGACAGCAGTGGTCAAATTACCCATGGTAACTCAGCAACTGTGAAGCCCTACAGACTTCAATGGCAAGTAAGAAACGTTAAAACAGGGTTTCCAAACCTTGGCACTAGTGACATTTTGGGCCAGAGACTTCTTTGATGCTAGGAGTTCTTGTGTATAGTGTAGAATGTTTAGCGGCATCGTGGGCCTCTGCCGACTAGATGCCAGTAGCATGCACACCCCTCCCCCACTGTCGCACTGGGACAATCAAAAGGGTCTCTAGATATGGGGCAGGGATCGGGGCAAAATTGCTCAATAGAGAACCACTGTTTAAGAGCAAGTGGGAACAGGAACTCAGAGTGGGAAGCCTTTCATTGCCCCATCATAGCTAAGGTTAGGTCATGAAACAAATAAATCCATGTTAGTTAAAAATAATGTTTAGACTGTAAATTTACATAATACAACTATCAAGACTAGAAAAGACTATACTGTTGTTTCAAGGGCTTTACATATAATGAACTTTTTTTCAATTGGATACATTTCTAAATCAATCTTTTTAAAAACAAACCTTTTAATTCAAATATAAACCATGTGTATCTTTATACTGGGTTAGCATTTCAGAATTACAAATGTTATAAATTACTGGCAATCAATGCTTTTTCAATTTGTAGAAATATGCAACACAAAAGTATCTTCACTATTTATGTGACAATTCAAACATAACTTTCTCAGTCCCTTGAACAATCTTTTAATAAAGTTACCTTTAATATTGCTGAAATCATAAAAAGATCTATCCTGTAGAAATACCAAATGATACCACTTAAGGATATGCACTTTCCCTCTAACCAATAATCAAATCAGTCATTATTCTCATATTACCATCCATCTGTTCATCCAAAGATTTACAGAATAATTACTATAAGTCAGGGACTGCTGTTAAAATTAAATGAAAAAAAAAAAAAAACAAACTCTACTTCTTGAGAAGCTTAGAGTCTAAAGAAACAAACAGATGGGAAAACATGTATTTACCATACAATGCCGTTAGGCAAGGTTTCAGAGTGGGAGCAAACAGGAGCTGAATTTTGCAAGGTGAAGAGGAGTAAAGGGAGGATATCACTGTTTTAATATGTTGGCATAGAGAAGAAGGTCTTTTATTTATTTTTTTAAGATTTGCTTATTTATTTGAGAGACAGAGAAAGACACAGAGACAGAGTACCTAAGCCCAATCAGGAGTTGGATGGTCAAGTGACTGAACCACCTTGGCACCCCAAGAGCAAAAGGATTAATAAACCGGGTGACACAAAAAAATTTAACTTCTGTATAATTAAATAAATGTACATACAATAAACAATGATATAAGGTAAATGAGAAAATGGGATGTGACCAACAAATGGTAAATGTTTGATACTACAAGTATTAGTAATATTAATACTAAATACATTGTGTTTTAATCATTCTTGTAACTGAATTTTCACAAAACATCATCCTGTTTCAGTGAAGAGATGCTCTGCATCTCCGCATCTTTTATTTTTTAAGTTATTTGGAAGAAATGTCCAAGAGCAGGTGACTTGTTTGCATACCCTTCGGTACTGAAATTAAGAACAGGCTGGCCAGTATCATTCTTCAGGGAGAAATCTAAAATTAAATGAGGTATTCTAATTTAATGGAATCAAGGCTGTCTGAAAAAGGGAAAGCGGAGACAGTTTGTTACAGTACAAATGTAACAAGGCAGAGTTCATCTGATTGAGATACTAATTAAACTGGTTATGGGCAGGCAGTGCCCTTAAGAAACTAAAAGTAATGATCCATCTGGGAAAAAATTCAGTCTTGACCCTTAGCACAACTATATACCAAATATTTCCCATCAATTACTTAAGTGTGAAAGGTAAAACTATAAAAATCTCAGAAGAAAATAAAATATTTCCATGGACATAGGATAGGCAAAATTTTCTTGAACAAGACACAAAGGCCCTAAAGATAAATTGGACTACATTAAAATTAAGAATTTCTCATCACAAGATACCATTAAGAGAATAAAACGGCCAGCAGCCAAGTGGAGGAAGTTACCTGTAAAACACGTATGCAACAAAGGATTCCTACCCAGACTGCTGGGAGGACTTCTACAAATAAAAGCCAGACAACCCAACAGATAAATGGGCAAAAGACTTGGGACAGACACTTTACAAATGGCCAGCAGACCTATGACAAGGCATTCAACATCAAAATGCAAATTAAAACCACAATGCTCCTCCCACATGACACTATCAGGATGGGAGGCACCTGGGACTACCACCATGCTGTAGGCAACAGTGTAAATTGGTACATTCACTTAAGTTACGGGCAGTATGAACTAAACCCACGATCTAGCAATTCCATACCTAGCTCTATGCCCATCAGAAATACATATGCTCACCCAAAGACATGTAAACAAACTCACAGATGCACTTACACTAGCCAAAACCTAGAAAGAGTTCACCCCAGGAGAACGGGAATACAAGCGATGAGAATAAACCGCCTATCGCTCCACACACCACATAAATAAGTCTCACAAACAGACTGTTGAATGGAACACGTCAGTCACAAAATAAAATACACTGAGTGATTCTGGTTATGTAACGTATAAAAACAGGCAAGAAGAGACTACTGTGGTTATCTTTGGGGTTTGCTCATAATCAATGGGGGCATGAAAGAGGTTTAAGCGTGGCTGGAATATTCTGGCTCTGGATCTTGGTGCTGGTTGCACAGGTGGAGTCACTGAAAACTTATCAAGCTGTACAATTCAGAACGTGCACTGTTCTGTATGCTCACCATGTTTCAATAAAGTTTTTGTTTTTTTTTAAACACTGCAGCTAGGTAGCAGAGACAATTCTTGGAAGATACAAACTGGACCACCGAGGCAGGCCTGACCACATTTCTTCTAAGCCCGGTGTTCCAATTAGAGACCCGTGAAGGAGCCAGATGCTTGCATGCTTCTCATGTACGCACTGCCTCCCTTTGCTTCCCAGCTTTCCTCATTCAGACAGCTGCCCGCCTTCCACAGGCAATGCATGTCAATAAACTCACTGAGCACCTTCTACGTGCCAATTAATGTGCTGGGCACCGAGGACAGCAACAGATCAGCCATGGTTTGCTCAGGGACATGACAAGCAGGAATCACGTCTGATCATACTCCTCTTGCCTCGGCATCTAGCAGGATGTTTTATACGGAGGAGGCCCTCCGGAAACACGGACTGGTCATGTATACCTACAGACAACTGGGGTACAAGCCCAGCTACAGAGAACACAGAATTCACAGGATCAGAAAGACAGCCTCCAGCTTCACTCGGCACACAGGGCGTGGGGTCGGTGGCGGCGGCAGTAGGCAAATGCAGTGCATGGCTTCAAGAAAGAGCCGGAGCGTGGTCTGGACAGGAAGCCCCAGCCGGCACGCACAGAGCTAAGTGCAAGACCTTTCAGAGGTAGGAGGAAGGGAAGCTCCAGAGCACGGAGGAGAGTAGCGCCTGACGGTGGGGGAATGGGGGCTATGGGAAGGAGGAGAGCAGACTTGCTTTTTCAGTAGGTCAGGGCACAGCTCGGGTAGTAGTATCTTTCCAAAAGCTCCAAAGATGGCTGCTGTTTTTCAAAGGGCAGGAATCGTGCCCTAGGGGCGCCTGGGCTCAGGTCACGATCTCAAGGTCCTGGGATCAAGCCCTGCATCGGGCTCTCCACTCAGCGGAGAGCCTGCTTCTCCCTCTCCCTCTCTCTGTTGCTCTGCCTGCTTGTGCTCTCTCTGTCTTTCTGTCAAATAAATAAATAAATAAATAAAATCTTAAAAAAAAAAAAGGAATCATGCACTATACCAGGCTTTCTATTTTACTGTGGATGCACAAATGAGGAAAAGGATGGGGAAAGGCACATGATTAAATATGCTTTTATCCCCCATTAACATTTACCTTTAACTACTACGCAAAGTATTACAGAATTATCCAAAATTAAAAGTTACAAGCAACTCATCATAAATCTAAAAAATAAAGCCTTTTATATGAATTTCAATTCCAAACTCTCCCTTATGTTACTAAAATGAAAATGTGAGGAGTGCCTGGCAGGCTCAGTCAATAGAGCATGTGACTCTTGGTCTCGGGGTCATAAATCTGAGCCCCACATTGGGTGCAGAGTTTATTTAAATAGGTAAATAAAATACTTTTAAAAATGTGAGTTAATTCAAACTCTGGGCAAGTTAAGCACTTCGAGCTTCAATTTTCTCATCTGTAATAAGTAGCTTAAAACACTTGGCTCTTAAGGAATTGCCTTTTGACTCTGATGCAGCAAATTTCCACATGGGACAATTTTAGAAACAAGAATTTGTGATGAGCATGTGAATTCTTTTACCTCCCACTGCCTGTAGGAGGCATCAAAAATCCCTTATTAAAATTATTCTGTGGTCATTTTTTCTACTGACTATGTCTAATTCATCACACATTTAACATCCCAAACAATAGATGCTGAATCACAAACTCCAGAGTTGTGTCCTCTGCTGTGGGTAAGCGATGAGATCACTTGTATTTCTTTCCGACCGACAGCAGCAAAGTCACTACTACGTGTACCCAAATGCATCACCCGGGGCTGCAGTGCCATAGTAAAATAACATCTGCTAATTTGTCTGGTCAGGAAATTTTGAAAGCGTGGGAGCTTGGGGGTTTCAACGGCTCATGATTTGGCAGATGTAGCTTTGTAAATAAACCCCAATTTTTTCCTGTAGGTACTTTTGTAACAGTGATGCCAACTGCCTTCTTTTAGGCAAACTCCTGCAGAATTTCAGAGGTGCTGTATGACCACAATTAAGCTGAGGCACTGACTTGAAGAATGATTAATCACAGATGAATTAGCTTTTTGTTTCTTTCCTGACATTTCCGAACCCTTTCTGGTCTTTCAACTATCTGATGTCTGGCCATGTCATGCTACCAAAGCAGACTGCCTGAAATCACTGTTTACCTTGGCCTGCATACAAGTCTGGATAAGGATTTAGTCAAAACACCTCTTTCAGATCACAGAAGAGCCTTACAGCAGCACGGAGAAGAAATTTTAAAAATTATACCTATCATCATTTCTATATGCTCCAATTTTTACTTTCAAAGGCAAGCAGTTTTGAATTGTATGGAAAGGGGTCAAAATAGAGAATATGAACTAAGCTTTACATGTGAATATTAAACATTCTGGAAACACAGGAAAATCCACTTAAAAAATATTCAGAAAATAAGCCAAATAGATTGAAACCAACAACCTGATTTTTAAAAGCATATATAATAATACTGTGTACATACATACATACAAACTATATAACATATAAATGATATAATCCATATATAAAATAAATAAATACAAAGCCACAGCTCAGTTTCCAAGACATACTGGTGGTTAGGCCAAATGAAGAGAAAACCTGTTCAAGTGTTCACCATCTATAGCGCCACATGCTCCAGGAAGTGACTCCTCCTGTTGCACAAGGTCAGTCCCATCCACCTCGCCAGGGACTGGCTCAAGTACACACGAGAGGCACAACTCTGACAGGTAAAATGAGTGAACTGGGCTGGGAGGCTTCTTGTTAAGGTTTCCCTTAATCTTAAAAAAAGAAACAGACAACCTCACACACATCGGGATAGCTACTATCAAACAAACCCAGAAAATAACAAGTGTTGGCAAGAATGTGGAGAAATGAGAATCTGCGTGCAGAGCCACTATGGAAAACAGTAGGGTGGGTCTTTAAAAAATTAAACATAAAATTACCATACTATCCAGCAATTCCACTTCTGGGAATATACATAAAAGAAGTGAAAAAGGAAACTTGAACAAATATTTGTACACCCATGTTCATAGCAGCATTATTCACAATAGCCGAAAGGTGGAAGCAACCCAAGTGTCCGTCAATGGACGAATGCATAAACCAAATGGGAAATATACATAATTTGGAATATTATTTGCCATAAACAGGAATGAAATTCGTACACTTGCTACAACATGGATGAACCTTGAGGACATTATGCTAAGTTAAATAAGCCAGTCACAAGAAGACAGATACTACATGATTCCAGTTATATGATGGGCCTATCAGAGTCAAATTCAGAGTCACCAGTAGAACAGTGGTTGCCAGGGGCTGGTGGGATGGAGCTTGGGGGGCTACTGTTTAATGGACACAGAGTGCCAGTTCTGCAAGATGAAAAGAGTTCTGAAAATGGATGGTGGTGATGGCTGCACAGCCCTGTGGACATACTTCATACCTCTAACTTGTACACTTCAAATGGTTAAGATGGTAAATTTTGTTCTGTGTATTTTACCACAATTAAAAATATTTGTTAAAAAAAAGAAAGAGAGCGGCACCTGAGTGGCTCATTCAGTTAAGCATCTGACTCTTGATATCAGCACAGGTCTTAAACTCAGGGTCCTGAGTCCAAGCCCCATGTTAGACTTCACACTGGGCATGGAGCCTACTTAAAAAGAAAAAAAAAGGGAGGGGGAGGGAGAGAGAGAGAGAGAGAGAGAGTGTGTGTGTGTGTGTGTGTGTGTGTGCACGCGCGTGTGTATATGTGTGAAAGACACAGGAGAAGACATTACTCTTTTCTTATTCTAGCTACTGCTAATGGCCTACGATGCCCAGATGGGTGGCAACCACCTTGGAACTATGAGAGAAGCAGACCTAGAATATGGGCATTACTGAGCATGGCAGAAAGCTGAACTGTCCCCTCCTGCTTTAGTAGGGCAACACCTCCAGGAAGAAACACCTCTAGGCTGAAAATACAATTTCTCTTCATGTCAGCCAGCTCCTAAGCCCCCAAGCTGGTACTGAGTTATGCTAAAACTGTTACCAAATCCCATTAACATGGCCACGATTATTAAAACAGTTAATGTGAACAATGATAACGTGACATAATCAAGCCCATTTCCTTTCATTAGTGACTATTTTCCAGCTCTCACTGATTCTTCTGTAACTATCCTGTGTCTTATGTCTAAGAGCACAGGCACAAACCAAACACATCTCACTAAGGCATGTTTATGTCAATCAACCTCGACACATACAAACACCACCTAAATCAAAAGAATTCAATAAAAAAGGCATTTTAGGGAATATCATGCACAAAAATATAACTGCGGGAAACTAGCAAACCACAGAAAATTTATGGCAGCGAGCGTCATCTACAAAACCATGAAAAATGACCACATGCTGATTTTCATCTCGCAGTGCTCATCATTATCATTAGCGGAGAAGCAAAATCGAAATTCATCATGTTAAGAAATGCTTTGTAGGGTCAAGTCTACAAAATGAAATGCCTTACAAAGATGACTTCCCATAAGTCAGTTGGGCACGTCTCTAGGTAATGACTGCATATGGACATTAGGTGACTGTGTCAAAACTCTCTCACACTGAGCCATCAGAAACTTCTCAGATCAGTTCGGGTCACTTCAGGGTCAATTCTGAGTCTGCACAGCTCCTCAGAGAATGACTTCTCTCTATGGGGACATCTACATCTCTATCTAGTGATCTCCATCCCATACCATGTGTTCTCATCTTCTGTTGCAGAGGAACAAACCACTCCAAATTGCAGCAGCTGAAAACCACAATCATTTATTATTTTTCATGATCCTGTGAGTTGGCTACGGCTCAGGTAGGTGGCTCCTCTGATGATGTATCTCCTGGGTTCAATCAGGCAGCCGGACCCAGCCAGCAAGCTCAGCTGGAGTGAAACATCCAAGATGGTGTTGGGCCTCCCAGGTGGTGTCTCTCACCAGCCGCAGTATGACGGCTGGCTCCGAAGAGGAAGGGGAAGCTGCCAGTCCTCTGAAGGCCTGGGCCTTACGACCCCCAGAGTTCTCTCCGTGGTATCCTGCTAGTGAGTGCAAGTCAGAAGGCCAGCCCAGCCAGAGCAGAGAAACCAGAATCTACTTCTGACGGACAGAGCAGTGAGCACATACAAGGGGAGAGGCACAGAAGAGGGACCCACACCTTGGAAATCATCTAGCACGCCATGGTCCTCCCTACCCATCAAGATAGACCCGTCATTCCAGCACGCCCTCAGCAAAACTCATGACTCTGTAAAAAGAGAGCAGGTATAACCAGCTCTTCTGTGTGTCTCAGACCTGCTGTTAAATATGCCATTTGCTCTACTTTACGTGTGTGTGTGATATGGCAAAGGCTGTAACTTAACATG
This sequence comes from Lontra canadensis, assembly GCF_010015895.1. NCBI lineage: Eukaryota > Metazoa > Chordata > Mammalia > Carnivora > Mustelidae > Lontra > Lontra canadensis. The sequence continues at coordinate 9,513,517 of NW_022631073.1, read as the reverse complement.
TCTAAATCTACACAAGAAAATCCAAACGAAACATTACTCTAGTTTCAGGTATAGTTTGCATCGCTGGGTGCCGCTCGGCGATTATTACCAACATGCCCCCTCAGCTGGAACCTCCACCAGCGCCCACCAGCAGAGCCCACATCTGCACTGTTCACAGCTATACTCCCAGTGTCTAGAGGGTACCAGGTACCTAAGACACTGCTGCTTCCCAATTATTAAAAATATTCCTATTTTAAGATATATTCCTTTTTTCCTTAATACCAGCTAGAAATACAGATTCTTCCACATGTATTTTACCGTGTGGCAAAAATACACCTTTACTAATGCTTTAAACACTTAGTTATGCTGCAAGAAAGAAGACATACTTTTAATGATTCCTACAGTTATATGCTAAATTTACCTTCACTGAATCTTGAAAATGAGAGATTTTACGATGGTGTGCAATTCATTTTCTGTGAGTTACCTTTTGTTGGTGTCTAGCTCTGGACCTTCAAATTGCAATGAGAAATATTCACGCTTGAACCAACATCTACCTACAAATTTTGAACAGCACATTTCTGATTAAGAATTCCCATTTTAAAAGCAGTTGTGCTGTTCCTTCATAAGTGAGGGCTCTCATTTGCTGAAAATATAAAATATCCTTAGAAGAAATGAAAACATCTATAAATGGAACAAAACAGTCATTTTATTCTGCCCACAAACATCTGAGCTCAGACTTTTTCTGCCCTCGACGGTCAAGGCCAAAACCAACAGACACCCTGCGGCGTAGCACAGGCATTATTCTGGAGAGCTTCACCTTTCTGCTGCACCGACCCCAGCAGAGTTCAGTGCCACTTTCCTCCGAACAAAAGATGGAAGTGTCCACAATCCTGAAAGAGGGAAGTGTCCACAATCCTGAAATTTTCATAAAGGGAGGCAGTATTGGCACAGATTAGCAGAAGCCTCTGCTTTTCCCCAGCATCTGAACTAAACTAAGAAGTGTGGTTAGCAGCACAAGCAAGCCACTTAACAATCTGGCTGCCATTTATCAGTAGAGAAACACAGAACTTCGACAGGTCTCAGCAAAAGCAAAAGTAATGATTTTGTACATGCTATCCAGCTGGGTAGGATCTACCCTACTAGTCAGCACAAGAAGATTCTATTCTCAAACTGGGATTTAAAAAAAAAAACAAAACCACAACACAATATATCTGACTGGCTGTTGGTAGAACATACAACTCTTGTTCTCAGGGTTGTGAGTTCAAGGCCCACACTGGCACAGAGCTTACTTTAAAAAACAAACAAACAAACAAAACCACACTATATCTCATTTTCTACCTCATTCCCATTTTACAGTTCAAAACCATGACCAGCTGTAGTTAAGCAACTTGTCCAAACCATCATTACACACTCCTGTACCACAACCCCCCTTTGATATCAGAGTACTTATCAGTATCCCACGATATCCAGTGTACTCCCTTAGAACCACCTGTGTGTCTTACTAAGCTCTAACCTATTTGCAAAGCAGAAGCTATCCTAGTCACGCTCAATAAATACTTGTTAAACAAGAGGGAATTCCTTGACCCTCAGCACTAGTAATTCTTCTCATTAATTCCACAAACGTGTATTACAGATTAAACACCTACTGTGTGTCAGGCCCACTTCTAGGTACTTGTGTACATGTTGAAGATAAACATCAAGAGTCTCACAAACGTATACAGAGGAGACAGACTTGAACTTTGAGAAGAAACACAGAATGCTCAGGGAGCTGGGGACGGTGGGAGCTGGGGATGGTGGGTGGGTGGTCGAATCCAGTCTTCGTGTCCAGTATAGATCACTGGACCAAGTGACCGCTCGGCTGAGAAATGATGGAGGGGGACGTGCAGCGGGAGAGAGGAAAACAAGACATCAGTTAAGGGTAAAGGCCCCTGGGTGGGAGACCCAGCTGAAAGACTCCGGTCGGCCAGCCTTTAATGTTCCAGAACCCAGATAACAAGCGTAGATGGGAGCTTCTTCAATATGAGTGATTCTGAATTTGATGAACAGAAAATAGCTAACTTTAAAATGAGAAATAATCATCCTTCCAGTTCATTATTATGCTCTCGGAAGTGAAAAAATTAATCTAGTGCCGTGGTTCTCAAGCTTGACTTCACATTAGAATCTTCTAAGCATTGGGGTGCCTGGGTGGCTCAGCGGATTAAACCACTGCCTTCAGCTCAGGTCATGATCTCAGGGTCCTGGGATCAAGTCTCGCATCAGGCTCTCTGCTCAGCAGGGAGCCTGCTTCCCCTTCTCTCTCTGCCTACTTGTGATCTCTCTCTCTGTCAAATAAATAAATAAAATCTTTAAAAAAAAAAAAAAAGAATCTTCTAAGCATTAACAAACAAACAAATAAAAAACACCCATGGTTTGACCCCCAGCCAATGAGTCAAAATCTTAGAAGGTAGGGCCCACATATTGGTATCTTTTAGAGGCTCCTTAGGTCATCCTAAAGTACAGCCAAAATGGCTAAAAGCAGCAACTGAAAAGGAAAAGAACACCAGCTGTCCTCTGGTCTCATCCTGAAATGACCCCTCAGCTTCCCACTGGCTGACTTCTGTCAATCAAACCTTAGTCTAAACATTATGCCTCTTCAAGGCGCCCCCTGACCGACTCTGAAGGAGCCACACCTCCTAAGTATTTACCACATCACACAGGGCTTATTCCTGTCTGATTATCTGTCTTCTTTATTAGCTTGTCGTAGGTCCTGGAGTCTAGGGATCTGGCCTGTGTTGCTCACTGCTGCACTTCCAGTAGGAGTGCAGTCAGTATTATGTGAATGAAGGAAAAAAACGACAGGTGGGCATAGGGGTATCTCTTATGCAAATGGAATTTTAAAAAATAATACCCTAAAGCTATAATTCTGACAAATTTCAGTTGGTATGATTAAGCCAAATGACTGAACAGTATGGAGAGCACTTTTTAATTCTTACGTAACAACTAGCTATGAGCCAGACTTCTATTTCCAAGCAGAGCTCAACCTAGGAGGGAGACTAAAGAACACTGGGCATTTGGTCTGGACTGAAGTCAACGAGGCGGAATAAAAAGTCTTCATATGGAGAAAGGAGTAATGAAAATATGGTCAACATTTCTATGAATAACAACAACAACAAAAAAGAAACAGGATAAAATACAGAGCAATTAAGATTTTAGCTTAGGCATAAGGAAAAACTAAGGGAAAAAGCCTGTAACACTAACGTGACCAATACAGATGGGAAGAAAAAGTGAAATTTCTCCAAGTTCCTAAAATTGGGATAAAAATACTTCTGTTCAGAAGGGGTCATGCACAAGTACACAAATATACAGGGTGAACGAATATATAGCGTGGCTAGACTTTTCTTCTGAGTGTTATTATTGTACTACAATACCTAGAGCATTTGAGTTTCCTATCCTGAATTTATTTAGATCTGGTACCACAAAAATGAGCTCGGAGGAGAAAACACTAGTAAAAACAGTACCAAGTAAGTATTTTTGAGAAAAGAGAAATATAGTCATGCTTTTCTTTCCACAGAGTATAAATGTCTAGACCTATCAACTAAATTAATAATTCAGGCATAAAGGAACTATTTGAAGGATTAAATTCACAAGTTACGTACAATGTACACTTAAATATGGGATTAAATGCCAGCAGGACACCTTGACCAGAAGACTTGGGCCGTGTCAGCATAAAACCAGCAAGACAGTGTATATCACTCTTCTTTCAGAGCCAACTTTGCTTCTAGGACCCATAGTTCTAACAGTGGAAGCGTCCCTTCCCCAGACATTCAGCACCTGACCTCAAAGCTCTAGAAATACTTTTGTTCATTCCCACATTTAGTTAATCAACAAGTTTTGTGGATTATTCATTTGCACAGGGGGAAAAAAAAGAGGGGAAATTTATGGATTAAAAAGATTTACAAGACATACCAATCAAATGTACAGACTCTGCGCGGGTTGTAAGTCAAACAAACTGTAAAAAAATATTATGAGACAATCAGAAAATATAAGCACTGACTGGAGATAGAGGAGGATATTTAGAAATACTGTTAATGCTTTTGAGGTGTGATGCTAAGACTATATTATGTTTTCCAAATGCTCTTATCTTTTAGAAATACCCGTTAAAAGATGTACAGACAAAATGGTATTCTGGGTTTGTTCCAAAATAATTCAAAAGATGATGGAGGTAGGAACAGGGCTGAAAGGACAGATGAAACACGAGGACGACCGCAAACCACTGCAGCTGGGTTATGGGTACAAAGGGGTTTGATTACACTTTTCAATCTGGTTTATGCTTTTAAAATACCCATAACTTTTTAAAAAAATGGTAATTTATACATATGAATATGTTCTTTGAGTTCCACATGCCATGCTCTTGGCTCTGAAACCTTCAATGACTCCCAATGGCATAAATACCTCAGAATAGCTTTCGAGTCCTTCAGTTCCCCCCCCTTTTTTTTTTTTAAGATTTTATTTATTTATTTGACAGAGATCACAAGTAGGCAGAGAGGCAGGCAGAAAGAGAGAGAGGAGGAAGCAGGCTCCCGCTGAGCAGAAAGCCCGATGCGGGGCTCGATCCCAGGACCCTGAGATCATGACCCGAGCCGAAGGCAGAGGCTTTAACCCACTGAGCCACCCAGGCGCCCCAGTTTCCCCCTTTTTTATATGACTATGTCACAGGCAAGGTCACCGGCAAATCCTTACTTGTCTGCTCCTTCTCTTTGACCTGTATTTCCCCATCTGCCTACTGGACATCAGGCCACTTACCCAAACCATTATCCTGATCTGTTCTCATATAGAATACTCCCAATCCTAACAAGATAACAAGTTTTAAGAAGAAGATTGATGTTTACATCTTTTTGCCTCTTCAGAACTGAAAACAGCATTCTAAGTTGAGCAAAAGGTGTTCTGTTCCTGTTTTTAAGGTGGGCAGGATGTGGGGAACCTGCTCCTTTACACTGCTCTGTAGTTTTTACATACAGTAGGCTGCTAATCCTTAGAGAACATCAAAGAGTTTAATTAAAGACAGTCAAAAAGGTAAAACTTTTTTAAAAGGGAAATTCTGACATACAGTTAAATCTCACAATAATACAATAAATTACAAAGTCAGAGTAGTAAAGGCTGTGGTTCTCACTATAGAAAGCTTCATTTCTGAGGCAGCAAAGTGATTTCCTTAATTAACCCATTCGTCATGCCTTCAGAGCCCAAGTCCTATATGCCCTGAGACAAAAATCATATTAAGGATTCATTTTTCTTTGATAAAAATCTTACAAACATTTGCATTATTGTTACTATTTTTATTATTGAAAATACCTCACTGCTTACATTGAGCTCCAGTTTTTCTGGACTGTGACTGGGTCTAAAGGAAACAAAGCTAAAATGGAAGGGAGGGAGGAAAAATGGAGGGTGGGGAAAGACTTAGGATGCACCCAGACAAGGAAGACTCCTAGTGGGTGTACTGTGCTACCCCATGTAAGCAGGGCCCTACTGAATATTCTAGAAGAGCCTGGATCTCTGTATATTTGGTTTGTTTCCACAGATCAACCTGTAGTAAGCAAATATTAAGTGTCTATGTGGCCAGCACTGTTTCAGGCAATGAACAAGCCAGATTCCATGAAGTTTAAAACACATTTAAAAATAATTCATTATATACATTGTAAATATGTAAGTGAGTTAATATGATGAGAAACCATGAAAGTATTCATGTCAACGAACTGCATCTCGAGCAGACACACATGAAAATCAGCTTTACCTTGTATTTCATCTTGGGACATGAATGAATGTAGAAACCCATATAATAATAGCTGAGTTGAGATGTTTTCTGATGAAGTTGCCTAGTAAAACCAATTTCTCTGCCAAAAGAAGAATAAAGATGAAGGTACAGTTAAATCTAGGTCCAATACTCAAAGTATATGTAATTTCATGTCAAATATCTGATAAAATCCTAAAAACCAATTGCTAAGCTATTAAGGAACTTCAAGTGTTGAAACAGAAAAACTTTAGAAAATACTTTAAGATAGCTTTTACTAAAAAGACATAAACAACTCTAAATTATTTGAGCAAATGCATCTAAGTTCACATTTTATACTTTATTGAGCATATTAGTTGATCTGAAATTCAAACAGCATAAAAATAGATCTATTTAATATGTTACGCATTATCCCCTTGAGTTCGCAAAATGCTGTGTTTATCAAGTGAAAAACAGTGCAGCAAGTTTTATAAAACTGAAAAACCAACACGTTTCAGGAAGAATGACTATTATGACCATTAACATGCAAACACCTGCAACAGCATATGATGTATAACTCCTTCCTACATCTAGATGCTACTCTAACATTTATTCTCCCTAAAACTAAAGAGTGGAAAAAACTATGCTATCTCACCACTTTTTCTCTTTTTGTTGGCATAGGCAAGGATTAACTGAACAAAGACACTGTCAGCAATGCCCATGCTTGAAGTGGTTTTAATTTGCATCCGGATAAATCTGGGCACAGAACTTCATCTCACTTGCCCACATGAATGACTACTTGTATTTGAGAGTTTTAAGGGAACTTTAGTACATTTCTAAAGTAGGAGAAAAGTTGCTTGTTTCGTTTTTATGTTTCTTGAAGGCTTTCTTTTTCTTTCTTTCCTTCCTTCTTTCCAATGAATGCTTGAAATTCAAGGAGAAATTTTTTAAGTGAATAGTCTGTGCATTTTGCAAGTTCAAATTTAAATCACTGAAGGCCTGTGATCCTACAAATTCATCTGGAAAATAACAGTATTTCTAAATCCAAGCAGACTGAACATTATTAGCCTGTAACAGAATAACTCCCACTATTCCTAGAACGAATCCACTTTCAAGGTTCAAAGGGAGGAAGAAAGCACTGATAGGACCAATGCAGGACCACCCACGGCTGAGCACCGCACTCCTTCCTTTGGTCTTGCATTGCCCCTCTGCTCCTCAGTTATCCAGCCCAAACCTAGAACCATCCTTAACTGTTCTTCTCCTCTCACTCTCATGTCCAATCCGTCAACAGGTCCAGCTGGCCCCATCTCCAAAATACACCCTGAATCTGACCACTTCTCACTACCTCCATCTCAGCTATTCTGGTCTAAGCCGGCATAATGGTTCCCCTGGATGACTGTAACAGCTTCCTGACTGGCTTTCCAGTTTCCACTCTTGCCCCTCTATAAATCCCACGGAGTGGTCTAAGTCATTTTTTACAGTATGAATCAGATCAGGTAACCTCCCCAAACCCTAGGCCTTCGAAGTGCGTTGGTATCACACATAGATAAAATCAAACCTCCCTACCATGACCTATCAAGTGCACCTCCCTCAGCCCCTCCTCACCAGTGCCTCCTGCATCTCTGCCCTCCCTGCTCAGCTCCTGTCTAATTCCTACTCCCATCCCAGCCTGACCACCTCAGATGCTGTACTACCCATACTTATACCCTTAGATTTTTATTCACACACTTGAATACTTTACTTTTTCTTGGCTCCTCAAATGTCACCTGTCCAGAGAGGTCTTTCCTGACCACCCTATACAAGAAGGACCTCATGCCTACCACCGTGATTTTATTTTTGTCACAGTATAATGGAATATTTAATGGAGTATTATGTTGGCTTCTAATTTACTGTCTGCTTTGACAAAGCTGGAAACCCTTACTCATTTCTATGAAATGTGTCCAGGATACATAGGTTCTTATCAAATAAACATCTGTTAAACAAATTAATTCATTTCTAAAATTTATCTTGCTAACAAAACATAAATAAATGCCACACTCATGATCCCTAATTCAAACATTTTTTTTAAACCTACGGACTAGGTTATATAAAAATCTGTATTAATTATAGATTAAAATATAAAAACCATATTCACTGTACAATTGCTTAAGAAATTAAAGAAATGGAGGGAAACTAGCTAAACAGATTTCACTGAAATACATTATAATCAATAACAGAACTGGCAATTTATAGCCTATTCTCCCCATTCTTGCTTGAAAATATCAATCTCCTGGTTGCCTTTCCTCTTCTAGAAAACTCAGCAACTCATATTCTCAAGACACTAAAAGGAAATGACAAGACTATAATGCAGAGGCAATAGCTTTCAGGCTCCCAGGCTCCTCTGTTGCTTCCTCAAAGCTCTTCAGCTCTAGAACTTCAAGAGACATACCAAAGCAATAAATAAAACTCTTATTAATTTTGCTGGGAATTGTATATTTACTATCTTGAATGCAGTAGGATTTCAATATCCCTTGGTTTATTGAGATATGAAATGATATGTCATATACAGGTTGGGATTCACTATGTGGTTATATAAATATTCTCGATATTTACCTGAGAAGTCTAAACAAATCCAAGGATACACACTGTAAAGTGACAAATATAAAAACAAAACAAGAAGGAAAATGGCAATACTTTCAAAGTGTTCGCTGATTTTTGTTCAAAGAAAAAAGTAGTTTTTCTGAAATAAATATATACTTCTAAAGTTACAAAATGTAAATGCTTCAAAGTATCAGTTCCAATATCATTGATGTCATAAGTGTCATGAATATTCTTAATTAGTGTATACACAAATGCAATTAAATACATAAGAAAAAGAAAAATTATTACAGAGTTCAGTTATAAACACTGTATAATTGTGAATCTGCTCTAACTTGGCATTAGGAGACATGTCAGGTTGAAAGTACCTAGATGGGATGGGGCGCCTGGGTGGCTCAGTGGGTTAAACCTCTGCCTTCAGCTAAGGTCATGATCTCAGGGTCCTGGGATTGAGCCCCACATCGGGCTCCCTGCTCAGCAGGGAGCCTGCTTCCCCCTCTCTCTGCCTGCCTCTGCCTGCTTGTGATCTCTCTCTCTCTCTCTCTGTCAAATAAATAAATAATATCTTTAAAAAAAAAAAAAAAAGAAAGTACCTAGATGGGGAATTTTTCTTTATATTACAGACCACTGAAACACACAAAAGCAATCATGGGCCAGATTTTTTACAAAAATCAAATGGAGATTAAAGAAAAATACCAACTCTTCCACTTTTATAATTCAGAAAAAAGCACATACACAACAAATAAATAATCTCAAAACACATCTTCCCAAGATGTGAGAATGTGACCACTGCACAGAGACTGAGAAACGAGAAAACAATGACACCATGAGAAAGAAAGAAAGTCTCAAGGTCCCAGACAAGCAACAGAAAAATAATTTTCAATCCTCCTTCCCTTCTCTACCACATATATATGCAGACAAGAAGGAATAAAAATAGAACAAGTATTTTTCAAAGAATAAGGCCCTAATCTTTTTACCATGAGGATAATGCAAAGTATCTGCGCTATGCTGTGTACATTTGCAGCCGTGGACATAAAAGAGAAATAATCTTTTGGTGAGAGCCACAGAATTAAGTGCACAGGTAGGGCCTTCTAGTCCTGTTCTATATACTTTCTATCATTATATAAATCTTTCCAAAAGACTCACATTACTTACACGAGATTCATTTAACCTTTAATTATGAAAAAAATATATACAACAATGACAAAAATATGTAAATACTATAATATTTAAGGAACATTAAGTTGTTCCTGATAGAGGAGCTTAAATAAAGGCACAAACAAAAAACACCCCACAAATACAGTGACTTGTCCTATCCTAGACGAGATGATAACTTAAAAAACTAGGGAATTAGCATCAGACATTGGCCTCAGTTCTAAAAGCGGTATTCTAAACACCAATATGTAACAGATTACTATAGCAACAAATATGCACTGTCATATAGGATTTCTGCCGTTACATGATGAACTCTAATCAAATGAGGAATTATCTGAAGTTCCACATGACCCATTACCGCTGTCAAAAGTAATCTTACCGTAGTGCGGAGTAGACACCCAAAGACAGGAATGAATAATCAGGATCATAGTACAAATAGACAGAAGATACACAGTATGGAAGGATGTCAATCACTCCCACAGCAATGATTCTTCCATCAAGCCAGTACTGCTGGTGAAAGGAGCCATAACCACAATCTGGTCCATGAGGGGGGTTCTCAGCCTGTTGAGAAAACAGATATACACATGAACATTTTGTTTTTATCTTTATATTAAAAATCTTAATAATTACCTAATATACTTTTATTTTCCTTCGTGACTACTAAAATTTCCCATGTTGCCATCATCCTCTGCAGTCACACCTTATAAAACTTTTTACTTGTATAAACACTGACCGAGGGGCGCCTGGGTGGCTCAGTGGGTTAGGCCTCTGCCTTCGGCTCAGGTCATGATCTCAGGGTCCTGGGATCGAGCCCCACATCGGGCTCTCTGCTCAGCAGGGAGCCTGCTTCCCTCTCTCTCTCTCTGCCTGCTGTTCTGCCTACTTGTGATCTCTCTCTGTCAAATAAATAAATAAAATGTTTTAAAATAAAAAAATAAATAAATAAATAAAATAAAATAAACACTGACCGAACAAAAGCATGAGAAAAAAGAAATAAGCTTAAGATTTTTTTAACTTGTTTAAAAAATATAACAGTAGGAAACATAAATTTCACAGGATAAATAAATATTAAACTATATTTTTCTGTTCCACATAAAAGTTGGGAAAGAAATGGTGTACAAGTGAAGATGGAGAATATAAAAGGAGAGGGATGGGTGAGAACAGAGCTGCCCCCATACTGCCAGCCAGGCCTAATCTGTGATGAGCCCACACTGATAAGGCATAGGATCCCATTATTTTTTTCTAGGTAAGAGTTCCTATGTAAATACAAAAGGGCTATAAGACTTTCCCTTTCTGGCCTAAAGAAAATAAAGTTATTTCCTTACCATTATCTTAATTTAACTATAATCCCAGCGACATTTTTCATTTTAAAATTCAATACGATTTTTTTAAAGATGTTTTTATTTACTTTTAGAGAGAGAGAGAAAGAGCAGGTGGGGGAGTAGGAGAGGAGCAGAGGGAGAGGGAGAGAATCTCAAGCAGACTCCCTGCTGACCATGGAGCCTGATGGGGGAGCTCAATCTCACAACCCTGAGACACTGTGACCAGAGCCAAAACCAAGAGTACGATGCTCAACCTGACTGACTCACCCAGGTGCCCCTAAAATTCAATCTGATTTTAAATATAACTGTTCCTAAATGAAAATCATAAAACAAAAATTATGACACATCATAAAATAATGCTTTGCTAGAGACTAAATAGGCATTTTAGAGATTAACAATTTAAGTGAACAAATACAACAGAATATGTATATCATTTTCATACAGCTAAAATCACAGATAGTACATATGGACAAAAGTAGATGAGAATGAAGAAAAATGAAATAAGTTGGCCTACTAGTATTAAAACCAGAAAAAAAAATAAACACTACAAGATAGGAAATCTACCGATCAGTATCTCTCAAAACATAGGTATAAAAAACTCTCACCAAAGTATCAGTAAATCAAATCCAAAAATGTATAAAAAGAATTATATATGTAAGTGACAAAGTGGGATTTATTCCAGGTACAGAAGGCTGGTTCAACATTAGAAAAGTAATTTTTTTAAAAAGGCAATTAATGTATTCTATCATGAAAAGAGGCTAAAGGAAAAATCCTATGATATATCAATTGACGCAGAAAACACCTCTGACAAAATCTAACATCCATTCATGACTAGAAACAAACTAGGAAGAGAAAGGAATTTCATCAACTTGGTAAAGAATATATATACCAAATCTACAGCTGACATTATACTTAATGGTGAGAAAATGGATGCTTTCCCAATAAAATCAGGAACAAGGCTATGATACCTCTCTTAACACTCCTATTCAACATCATAATGGAAACCCTAGCTAGTGTAATAAAAAGGAAATAAAAGGTATAAAGATTGGGAAAGAAAAGAATAAAACTGTCCTTATTCACAAATGACATGATTTACTATGTAGAAAATCCAAAGAATCAATAATAAAAAATGGAAATAATAAGCAATTATAGCAAGGTCACAGGATACCGAGTCAACAATCTAAAGAAATTTGCTTTACTATTTACTAACTATATTACACGTATACTTATATTTATACTTACTATTTACTATTTACTAGCTATAACTAGAATTTGAACTTAACCCAATACCATTTATAAAACCAAAAAAATTACATGGCTAAGTACAAATCCAACAAAATATGTGTAGACTATATATGCAGAAAATTCTGACAGAAGGAATCAAAGAAGAGGTTAGCTAAATTGAAAAATATTATATGCACCTAGATTGGAAGACTCATTCTTCCCAAGCTGGTTCACAGATTTAATATGATCCCAATCCAAATCTCGCACATTATTTTGTGGATATCAACAAATTTATCTAACATTTATATAAAAAGGCAGAAGACCTAGAATAGCCAACATAATACAGAAGAACCAAGTTGAAGGTCTAATGCTACCCGATCAATAAAGTTGGGGCGCCAGAGTGGCACAGTCGGTTAACAGTCTAACTTTTGGTGTCTTCTCAGGTCATGATCTCAGGGTCATGAGACAGAGCCCTGTCCAGGCTGGGCTCTGCACTCAGTGCAGAGTCTGTTTGAGATTCTCTCTCCTTTTTCTTCTCCCTGCCCCTCCTCCTTGTATACTCTTTCTCTCTCTAAAATAAATAAATCTTAAAAACAAAAACAAAAACAAAAAGACTCACCAGTAAAGCAATGAAGCTACAATAGTCAAGACAGGGTGATCCTGGTGAAAAAACAGGTAAGTAGAATGGTGTAACAGAACAGAGAGCACAGAAATAGACCACATAGGTATGGGTGACTGACCTCTGACAAAAAAGCAAAGACAGTTCAACAGAGAAAGGACAGTCTTTACAACAAATGATGCTGTAACAACTGATACCCAAATGCAAAAAAATCTAAATCTAGACACAGACCTTACATCTCTCAAAAATATTAGCTTAAAATGCACCATAAGCCTGAATGTAAAATGCCAACTTCTAGATGATAACAAAGGAGAATATCTATATTCTATAAAACTTCTAGATGATAACAAAGGAGAATATCTAGGTGACCTTGGGTTTTGCAATGAGTTTTCAGAGATGATGCCGGAAGCACAATCCATGAAAGATATAACTGGCAAGATGGCCTTCATTAAAATTAAAAACTGCTTTGGAAAACACACTATTAGAAGAATAAAAAGTGAAGCTACTGACTGGAGAAAGCTGTGACACATGTATTGGATAAAGGACTGGTATTCAAGAAAAGAAAGACCAAAATTCAACAGTAAGAAAACCAACAGCCCAGGGGCGCCTGGGTGGCTCAGTGGGTTAAAGCCTCTGCCTTCAGCTCAGGTCCTGATCTCAGGGTCCTGGGATCGAGCCCCGCATGGGGCTCTCTGCTTAGCAGGGAGCCTGCTTCTTCCTCTCTCTCTTTCTCTGCCTGCCTCTCTGCCAACTCGTGATCTCTGTCTGTCAAATAAATAAATAAAATCTTAAAAAAAAAAAAAACCTTTAAAAAAAAAAACCAACAGCCCGATTAAAAACTGAACAAAGTACCTGAGCAAACACCTCTCCAAAGGAGAGGTACAGGTGGCAAATAAGCATTTGAAAAGACGCTCGACATCATTTGTTAGGGAATGGAAAAGAAAAACAATGAGATAGTATGAACCAACTACTGGACTGGCTGAAATCCAAAAACCTGAGTATTAAATACTGGCCAGGATGCGGGACAAAAGGAAACCTCCTTCCCTGATAATGGAATGTAAAATGGTACGGACACTTTGCGGACGATGGTTTGGGAGTTTCTGACTAAACTAGATATGGTGTTACCATATAACCCAATAACCACATTCATAGGTATTTATCCAGTTTGTCTGAAAACTCAGATCACACAAAAACCCACAAGCCTGCATGCAAATGTTCCTAAGAATTTTATTCACAATTACCCAAGCTGGAAGCAAGTAAGATATCCTTCAGCAGGTGATAGACAAATCATGGCACAGGGAATACTATTCGTCGATCAAAAGAAATGAACTATCAAGTCACAAACACACAAAATGAAGAAACCTTAAGTACATCCTGCTAAGTGAAAGATGACAGTCTGCAAATGCTACCCACAAGCATTCCAAATATATTCTGTAAAAGGCAAAACTACGGAGACAGCGAAACGATCGATGGTGGCCATGAGTGCGCGGGGTGAGTAGCTGAGGCACAGGGACTCACAGGGCGACACTCTTCTCTCTGATTCTGTCCTGGTGGACATGTGACATCATGCTCGGAGCAAAACTCAGAACTGTATGACACAAAGAGTGAGCCTTGATGGATGCAAACCAAAAGAAAATCATTTCGGAGGTGAGGGGATCCCAGGAAGGAACAGAAACACGACAAGAGAATCTAACTGTATCACAAATGTAAGAAGCGGCTCTTTACACTCATTACATTTATATTCATATTCAGATTCGTCACAAATGTCTGGAAGTGGCTGGGAGGGGAAAGGTGTTGACCTCAGTAACCTTTGGGTCCAGAAGAATGAGGGTGAAAGTAAATCTGCCATAAGCACTGTATTCTGCCTGATAAAGCCGTTTTACATGAGACTACAGGTTAACAATTGATACATTGATAACATTGATACACGTCTCCTGTAAATGGATGGAGGTTTCTCACTATTGGGAGTGGGAATTTACAGATAAGTAAGATAAAATCCATGGGGTAATAGATTAGAATCCGGGACTGGAGTCCCCACTGTATTAAGCTCAACTGTTTAGGGACGCCTGGGTGCCTCAGCTGGTTAAATGTCTGCTTTCAGTCATGATCCCAGGGTCCTGGGATACCAGGGTCATGGGATCGAGTCCCACATCGGGTTCTCTGCTCAGCGGGGAGCCTGCTTCTCCCTCTGACTCTGCCTGCTGCTCTACTTGTGCTCTCTCTCTCTCTCTCTGTGTCAAATAAATAAATAAAATCTTAAAAGAAACTGTTTAGCCTAATATAGAGGAGATGGTTACATACAGAAATATGTATAGGCATGTATATATCAAAGATATGTTCATACAATAATAGTACGCATATATTATTTCTTCACTCTGTCAGATGAGAAGGCCTAAGGAAATGACACCCTAGTAGCAACAAGCATGCACGCCTAGTACCCAGATCTTGGTTTCTCCATTCTGTAGTAAAAGAACAAGCCTCTTTGGGAAATGGCTGATTCCAGGACTGGGACAGGAAGTAATATAAGCCTGGCTCATCTTTTTAAAGATTTCTTTATTTCAGAGACAGAGCAAGCAAGCAAGTGGGAGGAGGGGCAGGGGGAGAGAGAGAGAATCCCAAACAGACTCTACACTGAGCACAGAGGCTGACACAGGGCCCAATTCCAGGACCCTGAGATCACGACACGAGCTGAAACCAAGAGCTGGACAGTCAACCAACTGAGCCACCCAGGCACCCTAAGCCTAGGTCATTTTGTAGTGTCAAAAAGTAAGAAAGCACTTGAAGAACCAAAAGAACACACTGATGGCGTTCTACGAAAGGGACAAAGGGGATGACTAAAAGAGCTCCCAATGGCCAAAGCTAGCACAATTTGAGCAACAAAATCAAGTAGGATTAGATTACAATCCAAAGTATAAAATAAATATCCATGAGTCTATACTAATGTATATGACTGAAAAAATTAGTGAATGAGGGAGAAATACAAATTTCCCATGCAGAAGAATTCCAAAGAGCTTATGTAAATAGGCTAAGGTAAGGGAGCGTAACTAAGTATGGGCTGCACACAGGAATTCCCTTCCAAAGAGGACAAGTATGGGAAGAGGTTTAGGAGAGCAACTGCACAGGTGACCAAGGCGAACAACAGCAAATGGGTTCCAGCAGTATCAGTGATTTCTAAAACTCCCACTGTTATAGTTAAAATGTTGTTTGGGCAATAAATAGATCTTTAAACTTTTAAGAACATCCACAAATAATAATAATGTTATTATTATTATTTGTCAAACCCCAGTTCTAGCATTCACTGTCACATATCCCTTTGTTCTTTAAAAAGCCATGATTCTCTCCCTAGAAAAGGATATAGTCTGAGGAGTAGAACTGGCAACAAAAAGAAGCAAAAAAAAAAAAAAAAAAAAGGAAAGGATATTCATCTATTAAAACTACAATACCTGAACTGACACCAACACTCTAAATTCTTAATGGCCTTGAAGTTGAATCACCTGTCTCAGAAGCCAGACTACTCCAAATATGTACACAAATTCCTACGTATCACTCAATTTTATGAAAACCATCTTAGAGATATAAGCAAACTCTGAGGCTCATAGGAATGCAGCTCCTGTCTTTAAAAAGAATGAGGCAGGAGAGCAACCCCGCAGTGACGAGGAACCAGAGACAAGCTGTAGTTTATGCTATGGAAGGCGGGCAGCCGGCCAACGTCAGGAAGCCTCCAAGGTAAAAGCTAATTGGATGACTTTGAAATGAATCGAAATTCTTGCATAATTTCAGTTTAGCATCATTCTAGGACTCATTAAATCTAATGTGTGCATTCATTCACTAGAAATGTACTTATGAAACACACAGTACGACTTCATAAGCATTATCTCAATAAGTAAATGACCAAAAGTTTATGTTAACCCTAAATATGACTCAGCCCTGCTTGTTGAACAAGCTTGAAAACTTTTTTTCCAAATTGCAACTACCTTCTTGGTTTCCAATTTTAATAATTTCATTCATTCCCTGGACCTCCCATTTAAAAACCTGCTTTCACTTACTTTACTTGTTTGTCCTCCTGTGAGTCCAGTCACAACCAATGTGTCCTCCCACCACTACTCCCAGCTCTCGATGCATGTGGAAGTCAAGGATCTTCTCCATCTGCAGAACTCTATTTGGCCTTATAATTACCGAAGAAAGAATGAGTCCTTCAACTATGTATTCTGACCCCCACGACATCACAGATGAGGAAACAAGAAACCCAGGAGTCAGTTCAGCAATACAATCAATGATGATTAAATCATGAAGTTGTAAACTGACATACAAACTAGCCTCCCAGCCCCTAGCCAATGCTAATGTTATGCGATCCTAAGAAGATCCGCCAATCACACACATTTAAACATCTTCATTTTACAAATATCCCTAGGATATCTAAGTCAGCAGGTAAGGCAACATGGAAAACAAAGTTTTTCAATGCATGGTTTCCAACAACTTTGTTGTTTTTTTTTTTTTTAACTCTTTTTTTTAGAGATTTTATTTATTTATTTGCCAGAGAGAGAGCACAGACAGAGGAAGTAACCGGCAGAGGTAGAGAAAGAAGCAGGCTCCCGTTGAGCAGAGAACCCGATGTGGGACTCGATCCCAGGACCCTGGGACCATGACCTGAGACAAAGGCAGAGGCTTAACCCTCTGAGCCACCCAGGCGCCCCGTCCAACAACTTCCTTCAAACTTGTTTTGCTGTATTCCTTTTCTTTCCAATGTGTTTTCTGGTAATTAAAAAATGAATGATTTCCTTTTACTCTCTTGTGGGACCTTCACTGACCCAATTTTAAAAATCAGATTTAAAAAGTGGAAAACAATCTAAGCGAAGGCAGAGAAGAAGCTATTTTCCAAAAGGTACATCTGGTTGCTTCAGCACTACTGATTAATAATGATTTGCGGTTCTCAGTTTGGTAAATCAATTAATACTTCCAAGTTTTTCAACAGGTACGTGGCAGCTGTGGGAAACGGGTTGAAGGTGAAGCTGAATTACTGATCGCCTTGGCCCTCTGTGAAGAGATGGCGCAGCCAGAGCCCCTAGATCACTCCCTTCTGGCTGGGAAATGTGGAAAAAATGCAGTGCCTACCATGTTTCCAATATCATATACTAAACTGATTTCACCCACATGCTTCATATTTGTGAACACACACACATCTGTTGAATCAGTATTATCCTTCCACCTGACATAAAACTGCCATAACAGGCTTTCCCTCAAATAAGATCCCTTAGGTCAAATTATTTAACATTAAAACATGGGAAGAATACAGAAATTTGAGTGACAGAGAGAAGGTGGTAAAAAGAGAAAGAAAAGTCAGTCTGTGATCAGAAATCAATAGAACTCCTGGTTATGTCTCTCTAGTCACTGAACAACACCCCTGACATCTAGACTCACTGAACTTTCTCATGCCACATGCTTCAATATGCTAGTATTAGGATACCTGCTGGTTTTTATGAGCAACTAGAGATCACATTTTTTACAAATGTGTGTATCTTCAGTTAACATAGATTTGTCACCCTCACCCCCACTAGGTCAGAAAGATCCACATCTTAAAACAGTTCCTTCTCTTAATTCTCCAAGGGGCTCAGTCCCTCCGCATCCAGTCAATGACGAGTCTCTCTTTACTGACTGCCTCGAGAATCCTATTTCAATACTTGGGACTGTCGCATTTCTTCAACCTCTTACTTCTTTAAGCCTATTAATTGTTAACAAAACAAAAGGAAATGAAATGAAATAAAGTCTATTAATTGTTAACATCCTTCAACTGTTACTTAAAAACACAGAGGGTGATACAATTACAGATTCTACAGGAAAGGAGACACTTTGGGAAAGAGAGTAACAGAGATGCAGGAAGGATGTCAATTGGCAGCTCTCACACTTCTTGGTCTCCAAATCTCTCTACACTTGTAGAACTTACTGAGCATGGCAAGGAGATTTTGCTCATTGGAGATAAGTTCAGGAGATACTTATTGTACTAGATATTAAAACTAGTATTTTTAAATTTTAACAAAACCAAAAGACAACTGACAGAATGGGAGAAGATATTTGCAAACGACATATCAGATAAAGGGCTAGTGTCCAAAATCTATACAGAGCTTAGCAAACTCAACACCCAAAGAACAAATAATCCAATCAAGAAATGGGCAGAGGACATGAACAGA
Organism: Lontra canadensis; assembly: GCF_010015895.1. NCBI lineage: Eukaryota > Metazoa > Chordata > Mammalia > Carnivora > Mustelidae > Lontra > Lontra canadensis. The sequence goes on along the minus strand of NW_022631073.1, from coordinate 9,494,713 downwards.
CATTTCTGTAAAGAAGACATCCAGATGGCCAACAGACACATGAAAAAATGCCCCACATCACTCGGCATCAAGGAAATACAAATCAAAACCACAATGAGATACCACATCACACCAATCAGAATGGCTAAAATGAACAAGTCAGGAAATGACAGATGCGGGCGAGGATGTGGAGAAAGGGGAACCCTCCTACACTGCTGGTGGGAATGCAAGCTGGTGCAGCCACTCTGGAAAACAGCATGGAGGTTCCTCAAAAAGTTGAAAATAGAGCTACTCTGTGACCCAGCAAATGCACTACTGGGTATTTACCCTAAAGATACAAACGTAGTGATTGAAGGGGCACGTGCACCCGAATGTTTATAGCAGCAATGTCCACAATAGCCAAACTATTTTTAAAAATACAGGTAGTGAAGGTTATGGAAAGAACCTAGATGTCCATCAACAGATGACTGGATAAAGAAGAGTGGTATATATATACAATGGAATACTATGCAGCCATCAAAAGAAATGAAATCTTGCCATTTGCAATGACGTGGATGGAACTAGAGGGTATTATGCTTAGCGAAATAAGTCAATCGGAGAAAGACAACGATCATATGATCTCCCTGATATGAGGAGGTGGAGATGCAATGTGGGAGGTTAGGGGGTAGGAAAAGAATAAGTGAAACAAGATGGGATTGGGAGGGAGACAAACCATAAGAGACTCTTAATCTCACAAAACAGAGGGTTGCTGGGGGGAGGGGGGCCAGGAGAGGGGGGTGGGGTGATGGACATTGGGGAGGGTGTGTGCTATGGTGAGTGCTGTGAAGTGTGTAAACCTGGCGATTCACAGACCTGTACCCCTGGGGCTAATAATACATTATATGTTTATAAAAAAATAAAAAATAAATTTTTTTAAAGTATGTATTTGTTATTTGCTTAAAAATAACAATGAATAACACTTGTTAAAAAATAACTACTATATTTTCCAAAATAAAACAAAAATTTAGTGAGAAAAATGGCACTGATTTCCATTTCTGGAATCTCTTTAATGTCTGGTTTGGCAGAGGATAGCTGGATCTCATAAGTGCTTCTGTATTTGCTGTCACCATGCAGCCTCTGAAAAACACCCCCTATACCCATAAGAGAATGAGAGAGAAAAAGGCTAATAAAATATCATTTTGACCTCAAGGATCTCTTGCTGGAGGCTTCAGGGACCATCAGGAATTGCAGGACACTTTTGAGAGCACTCACATAAGTGAATTTTTAAAAATACAGGTAGTGAAGGAGGCTATGAACTGTAAGCTATAAAAAGAAAGGGAGGACCGTACAGTGACTTGAGTCTGGGATTTGGAATTAAAGTAGCTGGAGATGAGCCCTAACTTCACTGTATACTTTCTGGCTATTTTACCTTACCAAGGCAATAACTACTTTTAAACTATCCATTTCTGCATTTTTTAAAAGTAGGCTCCATGCCCAACATGGGGCTTGAACTCAACGACTCTGAGACCAAGATTCCCGTGCTCTACCAACTGAGCCGGCCAGGTGTCTCCCATCTCAGCATTTTTAAAACAGGAATCCTACTCCTCTTCACCCTCAAAGATCATTGTGAAGAACAAATGATAATGTACAAAGAAAAGCATCTCGCAGACTGTGAGCAAATCTGGGTCAGTTTTAGCTTTTCGTTTTAAGGGGTCTGCATGGCACACCCTAAAAGATTACACCTGCGAGATTACACCGGTAGCTCCTGGAACAGCAGCTATTTTAATTAATAGCCTCTATCTGAATTTCACCATAAATCAGTGATGTGATCAATAAGATCTAATAGTTTACCTTCCTCATGCTTGCATTTTGCACATTCTGGCTATGGGAAAGAATTAATAAGCGAAGTTATTTCTCAGAAGCTCCTCCACTGCAAGGATTTAGCTGATAACAGGAAAAAATGTAGCAGAGCTCACCACTAACTAGAGAAAAGAAAAAACATCCTAAAGACTGGGGAAGAATGGCGAGGTTTATTGATGAGTGAGCTCTGCAGTAGGACACCAAAGGCGCTCTGTAGAAATGGCATCAATATTAATAGGCCAATTTCGGCTTTTACTTAAACCACTCCCCAAATGGGTGTATATGTACTCTGATAGTACACCTGTCTCCTGACCCACCTGCCTCCACGTACCTCATTCAGGCCTAAAAAAACACTGTTAAGACTCAAAGGAACAGACAAAGGGGGAGTCACGTGCCCGGGACCAGAGGCAGAATTTATTTGTTGGGCAGACTTAACCATGGGTACCAAGATAGTATTATCTTTGAACAGGGAAGGTCTTCACGACCTTTAAGAAAGCAGAACCTGCACTGTCCTCCCAAGACATCCAAAAGTACCTCTCCCAGACCACGCCTGTGCACACAAAAATCTACAATTAGACAATTAGTGTCCTGCATTTTTTTTAAACAGCAGTTCATGGAGGCCCCCAAAGGAAATCATTTTAAGCACCTGATTCAAAGTCTGCATTGTATTGAAAGAACTTATTTCTGCAATTGTTTTCTTTTGTTAAGTTTCATGAAACACTGAAGTTCGGACTGATTTTATTTTGTTTAAAAATATTTATTTACTTAATATGAGAGAAAGGGAGAGAAGGCATGAGCTGGGGGGTGGGGGGTAAGAGGGCAAGACAATCTCCAGCAAACTCCCCGCTGGGCGTGGAGCCGAGGCAGGGCTGGCTCTCAGGACCCCAAGATCATTACCTGAGCTGAAACCAAGAGTTAGATGCTTAATTGGACACTTAACTGACTGAGCCACCCAGGCACTGCATCGGGATTTATTTCAAAAATAAAAACACAAAGATGTGCTAAACCACTCTGATATCAAAATCTACCTAATTTCTTAAAAAAGAAAACTCAAAGCTAATTTGAAAAAATACAGTCTATAAGAAGTAAAGACAACAAATAAATTTAAGTTGGAAAATACAAATAGCAATACTCATGGTTACTATCTATCATGTAGTCTTGTATAAGTGATTTAAAAATCAAATGTGGGGTGCCTGGGTGGCTCAGTGGGTTAAGCCTCTGCCTTCAATTCAGGTCATGATCTCAGGGTCCTGGAATCAAGCCCCACATTGGGCTCTTTGCTCAGCGGGGAGCCTGCTTCCCCCCTCTCTCTCTGCATGCCCCTCTGCCTACTTGTGATCTGTCAAATAAATATATAAAATCTTTAATAAAAAAATCAAATGCAACCAATTCCTAATTTGTTGGGAAGTGGTTGCATTTGATTTTTTAGCATCTAATTAGCATCTAATTTGTTGGCAATCGGTACACTATAGATGGCCCCCAATGTAACACACTTCCTGCCTCAGAGCTATATTATAAGGTAGATATAATGACAATCTACCTGGAAGACTCCAGCCCTGTTTCTAGTTAGGTCCGAAAGTATGTGAAATTAAAATACTTTAAGGACCAATTCTGAGAAAATATATGGTGACTGGAGTATCCACCAAAGAACATTACACTTTCCTCTAATCAGAATCCTATAAATGTCCGGGAAAAGGAAAACTCCATAACCGTGCACTTCCATTCACTGACACAACACTCAGGTAGCTCGAGTCCCTGCTCGCTGACAATCCCCCGCCTCAAGAAGACAACTGTAGCCTTGAACTAGTGGGGAACATTACCTGATGGGTTTAGCTACCAACAGGCATTGCAATCACCACCACCAAGAAATATTTTTGTCTTTCTAGGTTACGTTTTGGGGGGCTCATTCTGACAATAACAGAAACTGTGAGTACCCTGATTTGATATCATGCTGGATGTCAATATTTTACAACCCAGCTTACATTAGAGGGGACAAATTTATTAATCTTAGCCTTCAAAATATTCAATTATCTTAGTTAGGTATTACAAATTAAATTATGCTAATTCTGTAACAAGCCTGTACCACAATTATTAGTCTATTCAGGCTTATTCTGATATGATTATTTCCAATCACCACTTATATTCCAATTCAAAGACAACTACATTTAAATGATATTAATAAAAGAAAGTGCATGCCAAAGTTACAATATTTTCTTTTGCTCTATTTTAAGCAACACTTCCTCTGCTCAAAAAGCATATAAAAGTTGATTTTGCTAAGTAACATAAATCACTTATATTTTATAGCCTTAGAATTAGGAAGAATTCCTATGATGTTCCTATTCACACAATTCTCTCTAATTGCTACACAGTATTTTATACCGGGTAAACTTCTAAATGCCTCGATTTTATCAGAATCCCTGAGTTGATGAAGATTAGCTGGTCATCGGAGAGGAACGAACTATATACCAACTGCCTCAATTTCTGTTGATAATCTCAATAAACAACTCATTAGCATCTAACTTAACAATTTCAATCTGCTCCTACTATGTCCATGACACCGTACCATGACAACGTCTATGTACTTCCAAATTGGGAGAAAGAACCAAATTAAACAAAATTGTAAAATAAAATAAGCTAATTACAGTACATTCATATGAGGAACTATTATGTAATAAATAAAAGCTATTTTTACCAAGAATTTTTAGTAACATTATAGACATTTCTCCAAGTCAAGTGAAGACAATATAAAATGCCATGTATGATCCCAACCAGATGAAAATTTTCCCTCTCTACATGTGCACAGCACACACACAGACTGATAAAGATGGGAAAAAACATCGGGTACTATCAATACAGGGTTCGTGGATGATACATACTCTTTTCTCCTTTTATTTTTAATAAAAATGCACTAATATATAATCAAGAGTTTTAGAGACTGAGGTTGAAGAATTATTAGTCTGTGTTAAAAAGAACCAGTGATACCTGAAATTTGATAAAGGCCAAAAAAAAATGACTGGGTATTCTTTTCTCATTTATTTATTTATTTATTTATTTTATTTGACAGAGATCAAAAGTAGCAGAGAGGCAGGCAGAGAGAGAGGGGGAGGCAGGCTCCCTGCTGAGCAGAGAGCCTGATGTGGGGCTCAATCCTGACCTAAACCGAAGGCAGAGGCTTTAACCCACTGGGCCACCCAGGCGCCCCTCATTTATTTCTAGATACAATTTAGTTAACATATAGTCCATATAGTGTATCATTAGTTTCAGGGATAGAATTTAGTGATTCATCACGCGCAGATAATACCCACTGCTCATTCCATCACATGCCCTCCTTAATGCCCATCCCGCAGTCACCCCATCCTCCCCCCACCCACCGGCCCTCCAGCAACCCTCAGTTTGTTTCCTAGAGTTAAGAGTCTCTTATGGTTTAAGTGCAGTTCTGGGCTTGATTATTCTAATCAACTTAGCAAACTCATCTCAACCCATTATTAAATTGTGTGTGCGTGTGTAACTCAGTATCTATATTTTCACAAATGCTCCTTGCACCAGCTTTACTGTTACTGATACTGGCACTAATTAATGCGTTCATGTATGGTTATCAGGCTTTTCCCTACCTGACCATGTAGCTGAGCAGTTTTGGAGGTGACCTACTGAGAAGCTCAAGCGACACTTACTGGAGCTAAGAAATGCACAAGGGCCCTCGTGGTCTGTGACACCCAGCCTGTCTTTTCTTGACTCTCGAAGACATTCCCACTGCTCCAGCTGTGCTGTTTCTCTGTCTTTTTCTCCCTCTCCACTATGTTTGTGCCTTTGTTTTTGTTTCTGTTTGATAACCAGTAAGTTAGCCCCTCAGTGGCAGCAGGAGTTAGATTCGGTTTACGGTCTATTGGATGAATGACGTAGATCCATTCTCTGTTGAATGAGAGGAGGCAGAGACTCTGGTTCACCAGGGGTATTTTTTGTCTGTGTATCTCTGAGCTCAGTCAGTTAAGGAGAACAGCTCTTTGAGATCTGAACCCATGAGTTTCTGTGTTTACATGTGACCTATAGCTCAAGTTGCAGAACCGGAGCTCAGAGCTCTCTGTCTGTGAATTTGTGATTCAGAAAAGTCTTTATTTCTTATTATATGTGAAACATTTTCCTACCTTCAGAGGGTATTAATGGATCATAACATCACATTTCCTTATTAGAGGAGCTCTGTAAAATTGACTTATAGATATTATATAAATCAAATATTCTCCAAATACACAGAAAATAAACTCCTAACAGAAAGTACTACCTCAGAAACATTTTTAAAATAAATCAAACTGGCTTAATAATTTTGGTTTAAAAAGAAAAAGAGGGGGGTGCTGGGTGGCTTAGTTGGTTAAGTTTCTCCCTTTGGCTCAGGTTATGATCCCGTGGTCCTGGGATGGAGCCCCCAAGTGGGGCTCCCTGCTCCATGGGGAGTCTGCTTCTTCCTCTCCTTCCCTCTTCCCCCCAGTCATATCCTCTCTAATAAATCTTAAAAGAGAAAAAATAAATTAAAAAGCATGTCTTTCTCAGATTTATTAGTATTACGTATAATATATGAATAGATTTTTTTAAATTACGAGTTTGTTTGAGTTTGCCAAGTATTTCTGTATCCACTAAACAGTAACTCCCTCCCTCCACCTTCCCCAGCCCCTGGAACTTCTGTTCTACTTTCGGTCTCTTTGAATTTGCCTACTCTAACTACTTCAGGTAGGTGGAATCACATAGTATGTGTCTTTTTGTGACTGGCTTATTTCACTTAGCATGATGTCCTCAAGGTCCATCCATGTCATAGCCTGTGTCAGAGTCTCCCTTCTTCTTAGGGCTGAGGAATATTCCACGGGATGCCCAGACCACATTTTGTTTATCTCTTCATCTGTTCATAAACACTTGAGTTGCTTCTACCTTTTGGCTCTTGGGAACAATGCCTCTACGAACACTGGTTCACAGTATTTGTTTGAGCCCCAATTTTCAATTTTTTTTGAGTATATACCTAAAGGAGAAATTGCTGGACCATATGGTAAATCAATTTTTAATTTTTTAAGAACTGCCACTCATTTCCCATAGAGGCTGCACCATTTTACATGCCTACAAGCAATGCACAAGGGTTCCAATTTCTCCACATCCATGCCAACATTTATTGTTTGCTTATTTTTGATAACAGCCAACCTGATGGGTGTGAAGATGGTATCTTAGACACAAATAACCTTTGACTCCCTGAAACTTAACTACTAATAGCCCAGTATTGACAGGAAACATAACTGATAAAAGAAATAGTCAATTATTTTGGGTTATATGTATTATATACTGTATTCTTACAATAAAGTAAGCTGGAGAAAATATTAATAAAATCATAAGAGCAAATATATTTACAATACTGTTCTATTACAAAAATCCACGTATTAGTGGATCCACAGTTCAACCCACCACGTTGTTCAAGAGTCAACTGTACAAAATATGTTAAAATGTTAGCTAAGATCACTCAGTTTGAGGGAGTTCTTCATTTGAGATACCCCTAATCACTTTAAAAATGAAAAAGTGAGGGTTAGGGTGATAAAGGGGCCTGTCCAAGGTCACAAGACCCATTTAGATGAACGAGAAGGACCCAAACTTGGAATTCTCAACTATTGGTGTTTTTCTCACTGGACACTGCTTCTGTGGTGGCCCACGTCAGAACACAATCACAATACAGTAACATGTTCTATTTAATGTAATGAATTAAGATGCTTCAGCAACTTACTAAGCCAGAGGATGAATCAAGAAATGTATTTCTCAATGACATAATTCTTAGGAAATGAAATGCTTCAAAGCAAGCAAAATAGTCCACCCTAATACTCATAACTTAAACTAAAAGCACTGTGATGACAAAAATTTGAACTTTATAGAGCTTAAATCACTGAAGAATGATTTAAAGTAAATGTGTTTAATAAGTGTGACAGAAATAAGCAAGGAACTTATTTTTGCATTTCTATTGCAGAATACAAAAAAAATTAAGATGTTAATCTGTTAACTGTTTGCTTTGACATTTCCTTATATTTTTAAAACCTAACTATCCAATAAAAAGACATCTACTGAGGCACCACAAAACCTTACAAGGAAAAGTAACAGAACCTCAAACCTCACAATTCTACAGATTAGTCAATATTTATTGAAGATGGGAGCCTGGATGGTTCAGTTGGTTAAGTGACTGCCTTCGGTTCAGGTCATGATCCTGAAGTCTCAGGATCGAGTCCCACATCAGGCTCCCTGCTTGACACGGAGTCTGCTTCTCCCGCTGACCTCTCTCCTCTAATGATCTCTCTCATTCATTCTCTCTCTCTCAAATAATAAATAGATAAAATCTTTTAAAAAAATTTATTGAAGATTACGACAAACACCTTAGAATCAAGAGTAACTACCTTAATGAAACTTATTTAACATCAGTTCAATTTGTGACCTGTTTTTCCAGTCTTTCTTCTAGAGGGGAAAAGCATCCCCCCAGTGACAACCCAGCCCGATATTTTTATTTAAAACTGAATGACTGCAAACATCAAACAAGACTGACATCCCCATGGAAACTAATCCACCCCAGGATTTACTATTCAAACATTTTCGGAAGCATTCAAGCACATGTAATGGGTAATGAAAACTGTCAAGGCAGATGACCTTAATTTTGAACACAGTTGAAAGATCCCTGGAGTAATGATGAAAACCGTAACTACTTGCTAAAGGAAGACTGATCTGGCAAAAAGGTACCTGGAAAGGACTTGGATTTTTAAGAAGCCTAAGCGAATCTAAGCTCCATGCCGGAAACATCTTCAACAAGGAAGTTTATGGCATTTTTCCTCTTTAAGGTCTGGGTTTTTATTCTAGTACTTTTTCTCTTATTCTCAGAATTTTGATATTTTTATCACAGGAGACTGGTTTCCAGGAAAAGACTTCCAGTTTATACAATTTCATTCTAAAACATAAAGTTTCAAGTAACATTGGCTCAACTGTCACGCAATATCCAGAAGCAGCTGGAATTCCACCAGCACTTGCTGGGTGTGAGCCCAGGGAATACTCTTCCGACTACCACATAAAAGATGCTTACGCCCTGCTTACCGAAGTAAATAGAGGGCAAACAGGAAATGTCTTTAGTTCAAACGATTCTTTGTCAGCAGCCCCAGCCACAAGCGCCCAACACCCTTGGGACCTAAGGGAACGGGAGAGCAATCAAGTGATAATCCCAATGATTATCTTATCTCTAGAATTCTAAACTGGTGCCTCCGCCCAACACTACTCGGCCTGATTCTACAGCACACGGGACCCAGCCTGAAAACTACAGGACTCTTCCCCAACCCACGTTAGCTAGAAAAAACAGCACCTCTCACTTTAACTCCCTTTTATCCAGTAGGCACAGCCTCACTTTCCTTTTTAAATTATTCAGTACCAACACAGCCGGACAACCATTCTCTGAGATCTAGCCCTCGGTCAGATAGCTCTGTCTGCCCTGGTCCCGACTCTCTACGCACAGCTGGTGCTCCCAGGCCCCCGACCAGACCGCAGGTGAAAGTTCCTCTAAGTCCCCCAGCTGAACCTTCTTCCCAGCCTTCTCTCACGGCTCTCCACTTCGGGCCAGCTCCCGGGCTATCAGATCCTCAGGATCCTCCTTGTTTGGTAAAACGGTTTTAACTCCCTTTCCAAGTTTAACAGCTCAATCTTCTCCACGTCACCCCTTGACTACTACCTCTGCAAGCTCCCTTCAACTCTACAGAACCCAGTTTGGTAACAGCCATTCCCTCTTCCAAATTCCGGCCACTGGAGATATCCCGACATCTACCAGAGCCACCCCAAGCAATGGTATTTCATTTGCTTGCAGATTAAAGAGACAGTTAGGTTTTTAATGGTCCTTTTTTTCCTGCTACTACATGCAGATTGCAATTAGTGTACACAGAGGCACCCAAATGTCCACATTATTGCAGTCCATCGCAGAGCTCCAAGTGAGAAGTCGCTCTCAACTTCAAAAAAAAAAGTTTGGAAAGATGGTTTTACAAACTATCAAAATACACTAATGGCCAACACTTAAAATTAAGAGTATTAACTAAATAGCTAATATTCCTTCAAACATATCTATTTCAATATATAACACTGTCTTGGGGAATACTAAATCTGCAAACACTAACACCACAACTAGGGGTATAGTAAGGAAGTAAGATACCAAGTTGAATCAGATCTTTTCTACATTTTAGAAAATTAAAGGATGAAGAAATGATATATGCCTTTTTCCCCCCAGCTTTAGTTACACATGATAAAAACTCACCCATTTTAAGCATAAATTGTGTGATTTTTAGCAAATTTATAGAACTGTGGAATCATCACCACAATCAAATTTGGGATTATCTCTATCATCTCCAAACTCCTATGAGCCCCCTATGTACTTAATCCTTCACTCCTACCTCTAATTACACTCATCTGCTTTCCGCCTCTCTAAATTTCCCTTTTTTGAATAATTCATTAAAACTGAAACACAGCATGTAGCCCCCTATGTCTGGCTTCTTTCGCGTAATGTTTTCAAGGTTCACCCACGTTGTAACCTGTATCACAACTGGTGCCCGTTGCGGCTGAATGGTACTCCACTGTCCACACAGACGTTTATCCACTCACCCGCTGACGGACACTTCAACTGTTCCCAACTTCTGGTCATTATGAATAACGCCACTATGAACATTCACATCCAAGTCTTTGGACGTCTATTTTTCATTTTGCTTGGTTATTCCTGTATTTTGGGGTCAAACAGTAACCCTATCTTTAATATATATATATATATTTTTTTTTTTTTTTAAGATTTTATTTATTTATTTGACAGACAGAGATCACAAGTAGGCAGAGAGGCAGGCAGAGAGAGAGGAAGAAGCAGGCTCCCCGCCAGGCAGAGAGCCCAATGTGGGGCTCGATCCCAGGACCCTGGGATCATTGACCTGAGCCGAAGGCAGAGGCTTTAACTCACTGAGCCACCCAGGTGCCCCCCTATCTTTAATACTTTGAAGAAATGCAAAACCATGGCTATACCATTTTAACCATCCCCGCAGTGAATAAGGTTGCTAATTTCTCCACATCTTGCCAACACCTGTTACTGTCTTTTGATTACAGCCATTCTAAGGGGTTTGTGGTGGTATCTCATTGTCGTTTTAATCTGCATTTCCCTAATGGACGGTGAGCATCTTTTCATGAGCTTATTAACCAACTGTATGTTTTCTCTGGTGAAATACATAATCAAGTCTTTTGCCCATTTTTTAACTACGTTGTCTTATTACTACTGAGCTATGAGTTCTTTCTATTATCGAGTCTAACAATTCCATTTTGATCCTTTCCGTTACTGAGGTCTGTATAATGGTACAGCATCTGATCTTAGTGAATGTTCCCTGTGTACTTGAAAAAATATGTCATTTGTCACTGTTGGGTACAGTGTTCAGCAGAGGTCAATGAAGTAAAATTGTGTGATAGTGTCGTTCACATCTTCTGTAGTCCTTCTAGTTTCTAATTCTTCTGCCAACTATAGAGAAAGTTGTCCTAAAGTCTCCAACTATGACTGTGGATTGGACTCCTTCTCCTTTCAGTTCCGCTGGCTTTTGCTCCAGGTGTTCCTGGGCTCTATTACTGTCTCACACTTTGGATTACTGCATTTTTCTATGATGAACTGACCTTTTAGCTCTATGAAATGTCCCTCTTCCTTTTCAGTTGCCAGCCCATGCCCTGAAGTTTGCTTTGTCAGATAAGAATATAGCCGCTCCAACTTTTTCATGATTAGCATTTGCGTGGTTTGCCTTACTCTGGCCTTTTACTTTTAAATGATCCACGTCAGCACAGTTAAGGTAAATCTTGTTTTTTTTTTTTTTAATTGAATCTGACAATCTAACTTTTAATTAGAGTGTTTGGATAGGTACTGTCCAATAGGAGAGCCACTGGCCATATGTGGCTTCGTAAGTTCACTAAAACCTTAAAATTTTAAATTCAGATCCTAAAAAGCTCAGTATCTACATACGACCACTAGCTATATATGTGCTTGGGACAGTGTAGACACGGAACTCGTCGACACAGCAGAGCCCTGTTTCCGATCATTTACACTGAATGCAACCAGCAGGGCTGGACTTCTTGCTATTTGCTGCCCGTCTCACTTGTTCTTTGTTCACCTCTCCTTTTCCTGCCTCTCATGAGACTGAAAACATGCTATCCTGGCCATTATCTTCACGACTGGCTTATCAACTGTATCTCTCTGTTTCTAAGACTGCTCTAGGGCAGTGGTTTTCAAGAGGGAGTCAATTCGCCCCTCTGGGACATCTGGCAGTCTAGAGACATTTTGTTCCGACTGGGGGGAGGGTGCTCCGGGCATCTGTTAGGTAGGAGCTAGAGATGTTGCGAAGCATCACACAAGGCACAGGAGAGCGCCCACAAGAAAGATTTAATGGATCCAAAACGTCAGTAGTGCCAAGCTTGAGAAATCTTGCCCTTGGGTTTACAAAATACATCCCGAACTTATCACTTCACATAGTGCAAGAATCTTACAGCATTACCAGAGGTGGGGGGTGGGGGGGTGAAACAGGTGATGGGGACTAAGGAGGGCACCGGTCATGATGAGCACCAGGTGATGTATGGAACTGCTGAACCACTATACTGTACACCTGAAACTAATATGACACTATGTGTTAACTGATTAGAAGTAAAATTAAAACTTAAAAAAAATCTTATAGATTATTTCATTTTCTCCTTTCTACCTTGTTATTATTGCCACATACTGACAGCTGGGATGTTGTGCTCAACCAATGTACCTCTCCAGGCTCAATTTTCCTTAGAACAAACCTGGGAATATCTACCCCACAGACGCTCTATGAGAATTAAAACAACATAAGCAAAGAGCTTAGGATAGCACCCATCCACTACAGGTGCTAACATCTTGGTAAGTTACTATGATACCTACTAAATGAAGACTGTAATTGATCTGAAATGAAATCAGAAGGACATACCTTAACAGAACCTAAGCCCCCTACATTCACACATGGTGAAATGTCTTAGAAACACCTCTCCTGTCGCGCTCTCCCTCCGAAATGCCGACAAGACTGCACCCTACTGGACTGGCTGGCAAAGTCTGATTCGGAAGAGAATTTCAAGAATCTTTTAGCCTCTGATATATAATCCCCTTTATTTACCTACATTTAATTGAAGACATCTGTAGGTGGTGCCACACAAAATGTAATTCAGACTTAGAAACGTCAATAAAAATGTCTGTAAGGAAGAGGGCCGATGTGAACCTAGTAGGGGAGTGCACATCAGCAACCACGGAGCCACATGAAATTAGGAATATAATGGAAATATGTTGCCTGACTTGACGAGGTGATAAAAGCTCTTTTCCCATAAAGCTTAATGAGCTCTATTAGTCTTCAGCTTACAGGAATGCAAAAGGGTCAGCCCCACAGAGGGAAGTAACTGACTCTCCACACATGGCTCCATTCAAATGACAGCAGATCAAGTTACTGATGTAATTACTGTAACCTGACAATTTCGTTAGATTCATGTGGCAGTTAACGGTTTAGGACTTACAACCAAGGGACATGGCTCATTCATACTAGTTTCAGTGAAGTTTAAAGTATCCTTCATTTTCTGCTGCAAGACTCATGTATTTTATGGTCTCTACCAGATTTTTCTTTTAATCAAAATTAGGGAAGGTGTTTGGGTATTTACTGTATGTGTAACTTTCCTTCTCCAGCTAAAACACGAGCTCAATGGCAAAATTAAGCATTTGGGACTCCTAACACTCTCCTGCTTTGGCTTTGCTTTGGCTCGCAGGCTCTGTGAGGTGGCAAAGGAACAGAATCCTGGGCTCAGTGCTGTTGAAAATTTGGGGTAGCAGCCACTAACTAGGTCATCAGGAAGCCCCTGCAAAATTCCAACAGAAAGCCCTCAAAGTATATCCCAAAAATACTTCAAGCAAAGAAAAGCACATTGGTTATCTGTAATTTTGACTTCTTTTTCCTTTCCCAAGTCCATAAGCTCAGTAAGAAAAGAGATATTTAAACAAGGTAAAACACAACTCCAGATCATTAAGTGGAGAAAGCAGATCAGACAGAAAACAACAGAAACTATCACTAAAATTTGATCATACTTTCCCTCTACTCTTCACCAAAGAGTAAAGCTTTTGCACATAGATTCTCAATATTTAACCAGATAAAATAAAAAAAAAAATTTGGTATAACTCTAGCTGTACAGTTGGTAAACTCCAAGCCCTATCTATACCTGAGAGCGTCCAAAGATGAAAAAAGACAAAGATCCTGATCTTAAGTAGCTACAATCTTGCTAGAAAGACTGTTAACCATATTGGAACACAAATATCAGGACTTGTGTGTTTTTAGCTGACCGCTGCCAAATTATGGGTAAAACCCTGTTCCTTGCAGCCTCAGCCCCACCTAGCTCATTCATTCATTCATCCAACCATTCATTCAAAAATATTTACCCACATGGCTCAGTGGGTTAAGCCTCTGTCTTTGGCTCAGGTCATGGTCTCAGGGTCCTGGGATTGAGTCCCGCATCAGGCTCTCTGTTCAGTGGCGAGCCTGCTTCTCTGTCTCCCTCTGCCTGCCTCTCTGCCTACTTGTGGTCAAATAAATAAATAAAATAAAATAAAATAAAAATATTTACCCACAGCCTCCACTGTACTATTACTACTAAAACCAGACACACAGACGAAACAAGAAAAACAGGGTCCTCTCTCACTGGGCTTACATTTGAGAAAAGTCTATCGGTGAGGTCTGTTTACAAGGATCTTTGCCCCAGTAGTGCCGCGGACAGCAAGCTCCAGCCAGCCTCCTTACTCACGCCATGTCCAGGTAAGCCAATCCAGCCTAAATGTCTTCTGCTCAAACCCATTCTTCCTGGTTACCCCTCAGAGCTCTTGCTGAAATCAGAGTCCAACCTGAGACGGTAAGCAGCATTCTCTTCACCTAAGCTCCTACAATTTCTCCCCACCCACCTTCTTCCTACAAAACTAGACCCTGTTTGCACATCAATCAAACTTGCCTGATGTACTTTCCAAACACTGATGACAAAAGCCACCGCTAAAAACCTACCAAGGTTTCTCTTCTCCCCGTTGTGGCTCCTTCATGGAAAAGCAAAGGGTCAAACAATTTAACATCTTGTATATCTTCTTTGTAACTAATTTCTGTATGCTTAAATTATTTTTAAAATGAGATTTACATGTATAACTTTACATCCTACTTCTATCCCTGTTTTGTTGATCAACACACACTCATGAATATGTACATGCATAATTCCCACTTTAATAGTTGTCAAGCGTTCTGTCAGTAATAGGGCTATCCGTGCCATTATTTACTTGACCTTCTCCTACTGCTGGACATTTAGACTGTTTATAATTTTTTTGCCATTACAAGTCATGCTGTAATAAACATTTATGCAAGTTTTGTCCTCACTTCTGATTATTTCTCTGGCAGTGATCCTTAGACTAGAACTACTCGGGCACACAACCCACAGATACGAATTTATATAGATGACCAAACTGATTTCTCTAAAAGACAAAGTTTAAAAACATTCCATCCTATCAGATCTTCCCAAGCATTCATTAAAAAAAAAAAAAGATATCTAAATAGGTAAGCAAGCATTTATCACTGTTCTTTTAAACTATACTTCTTTGATTACTTACAAGGTTAAACATTTTTTTTTTAAGATTTTATTTATTTTATTTGACAGACAGAGATTACAAGTAGGTAAAGAGGCAGGCAGAGAGAGAGGAGGAAGCAGGCTCCCTGCCAAGCAGGGAGCCTGATGTGGGGCTCGATCCCAGGACCCCAGGATCATGACCTGAGCCGAAGGCAGAGGCTTCAACCCACTGAGCCACCCAGGCGCCCCTACAAGGTTAAACTCTTAAAACATTTATTACCATTGGTATTTCACCACACTATCTCATAAAATACAACCAAAAGTTATGGGAAAGAAAATAGTACATTTTAAAATTGATTCTAGGAGATCATTAAGTATAATAACCTTATCACACCTTCCCCAAACTGCCTTCTATCTATATACATTTTAATGAACAAAATTAAGGATTTTTTTTTTAAGATTTTGTTTATTTATTTATTTGACAGAGAAAGACACAGGGAGAGAGGGATCACAGGCAGGGGGAGTGGGAGAAGGAGAAGCAGGCTTCCAGCTGAGCAGGGAGCCGGACGTGGGGCTCAATCCCAGGACTCCGGGATCATGACCCGAGCTGAAGGCAGACACTTAACAACCGAGCCACCCAGGCACCCCCAAAATTAAGGATTTTTAACAGAAGCAAATCTCATTTTTCAATCCTTTCCTTTGTGATACTTCCCATCCTACTGTGCTTATAAAATGCTTCAACTAAAGAGTAAATTATATAATTTATACTGTCTTCAAATTTCTTATGGTTTGCTTTTTGATTGTTCTTGCAATAAACTTTAGAATTCTATGTGACAGGCATTGTGCTCAGTGTTTGTCACACACTATTTCATTTTGTTTTAATAACCTAAAATATCACCATTTCCATTTTTAGATTAACTAAAAGATGAAATGACTTGCTCATGGGCCAACATTTCAAAGCCCATAGTCTGTCCAAACAGAGCTTTGTTTCCCCCTTGATGCTGGATTACTTAGAAAATGTAACCAAACCTGAATGGTACTCTCTGGCCTCGTCAGTTTCCTTTGACGATCATCAAACTGGTCTCTAAGAGTATTCAGTGTGCCAGACTGGGCTACACCGTATACCCACAATGCTTCAGTAATTTCGTGAACACAGTGTCACAGAAGCAGAAAAGGGAACAACTGCCTCTGTGTGCAGAGGTACAGAAGGGCCGGGCAGTGGACAAAGCGTGAAGGCTCAACCTGAAGACGGACAGGATTTGGACAAGTTGGGAACAGGGGAAGGGAACATAAAGGCAATATAAACAGAAGCAAAAGAAAGAACAAAGGAAAGGCAGAGAACAGCGTCTTACTGTGTGGGGCTGCAGTACAGCCCAAGAGGAAAATACGAAATATTACTAAGGTTTGAGTAGCACTTTATTTACTAAACTCACTTGAACTCATGATCCTGGGATCAAGACCTGAGCCTCAGCTACCCAGGTGTCCCTGAGTAGCACTTTAAAAATGCTGCTATGGGGGCGCCTGGGTGGCTCAGTGGGTTAAAGCCTCTGCCTTCGGCTCAGGTCATGATCCCAGGGTCCTGGGATCGAGCCCCGCATCGGGCTCTCTGATCAGCAGGGAGCCTGCTTACCCCTCTCTCTCTCTCTGCCTGCCTCTCTGCCTGCTTGTGATCTCTCTCTCTGTCAAATAAATAAAATCTTAAAAAAAAAAATGCTGCTATGTCCACTGCTTCATTGGACAGATAGGAATTATCACCTGCGTTTTAAAGATAACAAAATCCAGGTGCAGGGAAGTTGCTATTTGCCCAGTGTGACAGTAAGGGAAGGAATGCTCTGAAACCCAGCTTTGCTTCTGAGAGCGAGCATCTCGCCACAGAATCTGCTGCCTCCTCTGTCCTTCTCCTTCCTCCAAGCCTTACCCATCTTGTGTCAACTCACAAGTCAGGTGCTTTTCCTAAATATCTTTATACCACAGTGTTATCACTGGAAACTCAGCTCTACGCTGCAGAAGGAGTATGAGGACTCAAGGTGGCAGTGCACTGGGAGAGGGAGAAGGGAAAGGAAAGGAGAGAAGTTGGGGAGGGAGACAGAGGAAGGGAGCATGCCTGCGTTTAAGAAAGGCTCAGTAACAGGTAAATCCTTTGTTCTTTGCTTATCAATTCAGGGGTTTGAAAAAGTGCTCTCAAACCAACAGAAACTTGCCTGACAATAGCACCCCTCCCCAACACCCCCCACAACTCCTCCAGCTCTCAGTTAATGCCAGGGCAGTTAAGACAATTCCGCTAGTGTCAACAGTTGCGAATGAAACAGATACAATAAGGCTCTTTAGAATGCAAGACTGATTTCTTACAGGAATTCTTATTCTAAAAAAAGTCCGTATTCATCTCATTACCATTATTGAAGAGTATGCGTTAAAACAAAATGATCACCTCTAAATTACCAAATAAGTGCCTAACAAAACATGCCAATAGTGATGTCCCATTAGTGATCCTAGTATTAATATCAGGGAGTAAACTCTTACCTCCAGAGGGGAGCTGCAAAGGAACCTTGTAAACTGCAGAGTCACGTTTGAATATCAGGATCAGTTTCATCCAAGAAATGCGCAACAAAAGACAACAAAAAAGGAAAAATTATTATTACATATCTTTTCAATAACAGCATCTAAAGTAAACTTTAAAGTCTGCAAAATTAACATTTTTGATCTATTGTGTAGTTCATCCACAGAGTAGAGAAATCACAGGTGGTATCCAGCTATTTGAATTAAATAAAATCTGTATAAAAATGAATTAAAGCCCAACAAATTAGTCTTAAAAGCTTTCCTTTTTTAAGGTTTCATCTTACAACCCCTACATAATATCACATCCTCCACAGCAATCTTCCTGGCAATGAATGCCACAGGCGAAATTAAGTAAAGGCCAAGAGAAGGCAAAGATAGAAACCAAAGGGGAACCAAGAAAAGAAATAAAGAGTCAAGACCAGGCAAGGAGGCTGGGGAGCAAGGGTGAAAGGAGGAGAGTCCGGCCCACTCTGGGGCCTGGCCACAGCGTTCACCCTGTTCTCTCTCAGCACACATGCTTCCTCGCTCTCTCTACTATCTCCTTCTCTGACACATGCCAAGGCTTACAGAATTTCATCTGAAACTAAGTGTTATACATGCCATTGCTCAGCATTTAAATAAAGAAACATATATTTTGGCAGGGTAGGGAGGAGCCAAGAACAAATGACAAAGCAAACCGCAGGTCAGCTCTGGGGTGAGGACTGTCACATAACGCCACATACATTCGTGATGATAATTCACAATGTTTTTTAGCTGTTATTTATAAAATCAACATTTCAAATCCTTTGAGAGTTACTGGAGTAGTAAAATACCCAAGTAGTATAAACTCTTGATCTTTCTAAATGCAAAATAACTACAATAAAATGCAGTAACAGGCTTGTTTCCAAGCACTCTTGAACTCCCTCTCCACAACAAAGCTAGCGAGTACTCACAGGGAATACAAATAATTTGATTCTCTTTTAGAGATACACATTGAAACATTTCTCAATGAAATTACATGATGTCTGGGATTTCCTTCAAAATCACTGGGGGCTGTCAGGAGGGAACTATTGTAGGATAGTGTGTAGATCAAACAAGACTGGCCATTATATTAAACTGGTGAGGACAGGAGATGAATATATGCAGATTCATTATAGAACTCTTTCTACTTTGTGAATATTTCTAGTTTTCTATAGTAAAGTTTAAAAAGTATATCAGACACTTCCTCCCCACAAAGCTAAAGCAAATATATTTGTAAAATGTTACTAGTGCACACCAAAGCCATGTAATTAACTACTATCATTCAGGTCCCGTTACTTAAGGAAACTTTTTCTTAATTTAAATATCAATATACAATTTGATTATATTAACTGTTAAGAGAACTTTCTGAAAGTGCAAGATATACCAAAATTTTAAGTTTTCATAATGCTGATAGGTAACAAATTAATTCTGTTGAAATTTAAAGGGCAACCTTGTGATCTTGGATTATTTTCACAGTAGCCCAACACAAGACTATCCCTACCCTTCCTCCCAGGACTAAAAAGAAAGAACTGAAAGACTAGCCAGTTTTAACAGTGGAGAAAAATGAGGTATGGAGAATTTTTATCTCAAAATGAGAAATAGGCTCTTGCCCGGTTTCTGGCCACTATGTGCATATTAGTGACGTGGTACACATTATACTTTAGGACTTAGAAGTAGTTCTGGTTCAGTAGTAACTGATGTGTCAGTTAGGATGGAAGTCACTTGACTTTAAATAACAATCAAGAGAAACACATGATTACTCTCCAAGAAAATGAGGGTCTCCCTGTGGATCCAGTAACTGACACACACCTTTGTCACATGTATATGTAACATTCCTGTCACAGCTTTTTCAAAATAGACCTAAAAATTCCTATGCTGCTTGAAGCTGCCAAAACATGAAGTACATAAGTAGACGTTCTCAATTCCCAAACCAGTAAAAACAGAATAATAAATCACAAGGTGCACATTCACTCTCCTTCTCAAAGGACATGAAAAAGTCCAAAAATGCTATTTCTCAATTAGTACACCAGAAAACCCACGGCTAGTTCCCTTCAGTTAATTAATTAGTAAATTTTCATTGTGAAATGACACATATTATATTCAACACAAATGGTAATACTTTGAAAAAGAACTACAAAAAAGCAAATTAATTACAAAATATATTTGTACATACACTCTGATGCCATCAGAATGTCTGATCAGTATAAAAATGGCTCAATGATGCTGTTACAACAACAAAAAAGAGTATGGCCACAGTCTATAGTCCACATTAACACCACTTTTCTAACATAGTTATACTAATATGTCTACTTAAAAAATATTATGTTATGGGCATAGTTAAGTTAGTAAGTTTAAGGGAAAGATCCTATTTTAGATATTTAGGCAAAATGTTGAGAAACTAAACTTAATATGTTTACAAAACATCTTACTGATTTTACAGACAGGAATATACTTCATCATTTTAGAAACAACTGGAAATAAATATAGCCACAGCTTTAATCTATTTTATCTATTTTATTTTATCTATTTTAAAGACTACTTCTAAGACATGTTGATTTAATACAGTTGAAAATAGGAACAACCTCCCTGACATCTGGCTTTTCAAACACAAACAGGTTTCTCGTTACAACATCAGTAACATTACTACCTGGACTCAGTTGCTAAAATTCATAAAAATGTTGTCAATTATCTCATCTACTCTTGAATTTTTAAAGAAGATTTTATTTATTTGATAGAAAGCAAGAGAGCATAAGCAGGGGGGAGCAGCAGAGAGAGGGAGAAGTAGGCTCCCTCCTGAGCTGGATCCCAGGACCCTGGGATCATGACCTGAGGAAGGCAGACGCTTCACCGACTGAGCCATGCAGGCGCCCCTGAATTTTTTTTTAAATAAGAAGAAGTACGTTCTGTATTTAGCATTCAGGCATAAAGGGTATCAGTACTATTTTAAAAACTTTTCAGGCCTCTAAAAAGGGAAAAAGGATAGACCCAGATCAGTTCTCATGTTCCACACTACTTACTGACCTTCCTTCTCTTAAGTATTCTTACCACCTCTAGCTCCATCCGTAGCCTACGTCATAACACCCTCTCGTTCCTTCCAGAAAAGCACTTAGTGCTTACCAAAATTTTCTCAACAGTT
This sequence comes from Lontra canadensis, assembly GCF_010015895.1. NCBI lineage: Eukaryota > Metazoa > Chordata > Mammalia > Carnivora > Mustelidae > Lontra > Lontra canadensis. The sequence goes on along the minus strand of NW_022631073.1, from coordinate 9,473,568 downwards.
TTTCAAGCACAAAATTTAGCTAAACTTCTTGTCAGTTATGATCAGGAAGTTCTTTCTTTTTCCAAGACTTGTTATTAACCGTGCCAGTTATGCTGAGGGCAGTGGGGGTAGGGGGGACTGGATGGGGGAGAGGAGGGGAGGGGGAAGGAGGAAAGAAGGAGAGAAGAATGCACACCACTGGTTTTGTCAAAATAGCCTGGCAAGGGGCGCCTGGGTGGCTCAGTCGGTTAAAGCCTCTGCCTTCAGCTCAGGTCATGATCCCAGGTCCTGGGATCGAGCCCCGCATTGGGCTCTCCGCTCAGCAGAGAGTCTGTTTCCTCCTATCTCTCTCTGCCTGCTTCTCTGCCTACTTGTGATCTCTGTCTGTCAAATAAATAAATAAAAAATCTTTAAAAAAAAATAGCCTGGCAAAACTATGATCAACCATTTATCTTTGCAATAGAAAACATTCAACATGTAAGTAATATAAGCTACTATATTCCTGAAATGCCTTTTCTTTTTAATAAGGAACCATGTTAAATCCTATATTTTAACAAAAAAAGAAACATTAAACAGCAATTTTTTTATAAGACATAACTTTTTTTTTCTAAATCAAAGAACGTAAGTGAGTTACGCCTACTTGTCAAAGTGGAGTTCAAGTCTTTCACGTAACTGTTCACACGATTACCCAAAGTGTCCCCGCATTAACCAAATGCTGCCACTGCTCCTGCTCCCTGGATCTTTCACCACGGCACATGGCACTTACAAACTGTCAGGGGACAAGTCTAACGATTTTAGGCTATAACCTAACAAAATCTTTATTTAAAACCTGTATCATACCTCCATGGAAGATGCTAAGTTTTCCTACCAGGAATTTGGCAGTTTTGATTCAGTTAAGAGTCTAAATTAAGTTAATTGAGGCTCCCTTTCCATTCTCCCATAACTGCTGGTACATATTTGGTACTATATTTGGAAATTGACTGTTTTAAGGCAGTGCAGGAACTAAGTTTTGTTAAGAATGTGTTTCTCATGAATCTCCAACTCTTAGACATTAATCTGATTCTACAGAAGAAAACAGTTTTATTATTTCATTTCACTGCAGAAAAACAAAACCTTCAAAAGCAGCCTACACAGCTAACACCCATCTAACAAGTCATCCAGAGAATGGAATTAAATCTGTACTTAGCAGGCAATGACAGCTAAAGTCTGAGGACAAAGATCTTGTTTACCCTGACTTTAGTGGGGGAGAAAACAGAACAGATTCAAGCAATCCTTAACTTCCTTTCTAGAGTTGCTCTCTAATCCACCTGCCGGCAAGGTGGCTAAAGGGACTAACACTTGCACTGGCTTATTTGGTTAGACCTGGAGCCCTTGGACTAGCCATTAAGCTTCAATAAATCTTAAAAGATGACAAAGAAAATCATACTTACATCCTAATGTATTTAAATCTATGTCCCCTAAGCCACTAAATGCCCTTCTTTTGTCAACAGAAAGGAAGAACAATGATCTAAGAGTCGATCTGGAATCTCACTAGATTCATCTACTTGAGTGAGTACCTTCAATTATTGGGGCCATAGTTTTCTACCTGTAAAATGATTTCAGCCAAACCAGTTTCACCAAAAGGTACTGGGGCACACCAAGTTACTGAGACACTCTCTAAAACATGACTCCATGGCCACAGAGGTTCAAGAAATGCTGCGTATTATTGCTGCCTCACCTCCCCTTCCTCATCCTAGAGAATTATAAGGTACACTGACAAATTGAAGGCTTTAAGAATTCCTGCCATTAAAAACAAGAAACCTTACAAGATGAGTAAGTTCTGAGGATTGAAAGCACAGCATTGTGATCGTAGGTAACAACACTGTACAATATAGTGCAAGTTGCTTTAAAAGAAAAAACCCAAGTAGATCGATCTTAAGTGTTTTCATGACAAAAGAGAAACGGTAACTATGGGATATAATCAAGGTATTAGCTGGCACTCTGGTGGTAATCACGCTGCAGTATATGTGTTTCAAATCAGCATGTTGTAGACCTCACACAATACTCTATTGTCAACTACATCTCAACAAAGTTAGAAAAACAAAACTTCAACTTTATTTAATCTAGTGCTTTCCAAAGCTACATGGCCAGAAAGTTTTGTTTTTTGGTTTGTTTTTAATTTCACGTAACATTTAGTAACATTCTATAGAATATTCTACAAGTCCTGGGAAATGCTACCAGCTCTGATTCAGTTTCCCCAAACCGTATTTAATAAAAATGCTCACTGAAAATATTCCATATGCCTGTTTATAGTATGAAAAATCTAATACAAACTATCAGTGAATTACTGGCCCCCTTTTCCCTCCTTTTAAGAGGTACGGTTCCTATCCAAAATCACCCCTCCTAGTATAAGATTTTGCACTTTAGATTGCTGAACGGCTTAATGCTCAAGCCAACACCACGGAAGGAACTATAATAAAATGCCTCTTGAAAGATTGTACTATCTTCCCAGAATCACAAAAGTCCATAACACTCCTACAAAGAGCTTCACAGCTTTCGCTGTGTTGAGTCCGGTTGGCTAACGCATGCCCTAAGTAGTGAGCTACTTTGATGCATACTCTTTTACTACTTGCCAATTTCTAAGAGCAGTAGAGATTTGGGCAATAACTAAGTCATTCATTACCACCTACCTCACTGCACGTATTCACTATAATGACAGTTGTACGTCTTACAGTGACTTAGTATCTATTAAAACAAATAACATATATTTGAATGTATTAAATAATAAATAAATTTTTAATACATTCAATATATCCAATCTGCGATCTGCGGTGGAACCACCGCCAAGAGGCAGATTTTCATGAAAACCCTTACAGGGAAGACCATCGCTCTCAAGGTTAACCCTTAGATACAACAGAAAACGTGAAGGCCAAGATTCTGGATAAGGAAGGAATTCATCCTGATCAGCAGAGACTGATCTTTGCTGGCAAGCTATTGGAAGATGGACGTACTCTGCCTGGTTACAACGCTCAAAAGGAGTCCCCTCTTCATTTTGTGTTGGTGCTAAGAAAAGGAAGAGGAAGTCTTATACCACTTCCAAGAATAAGAGAAAGAAGGTTAAACTGGCCATCCTGAAATACTATAAGGTGGATGAGAATGGAAAAATCCGTCGCCTTCGTCGGAGTGCCCTTTAGACTGAGTATGGTGCTGGAGTTTTTATGGCCAGCCACTTGGACAGATATTATTGTGGCAAATGTTGTCTGAACTATTGCTTCAACAAACCAGAAGACAAACAACTGTATATGGGTTAATAATAAAATACATGAACTAAAAAAAAAAAAAACCAAACCATATATATATATATACACACATACATATATATATATATATATATATATATATATATATATATAATTCTGCAGCTTGAAGAGCTCAAAGAGAATGGAATTTAAAAGAATTTCATTGTTTTACAAAACTATCAGCACCAAACAAAATCACCATAAACAGAGGTCATATCAAAGGGCAAAGAAAAGTTCTTGGCAAAGTCACCAAAATGAACACCCACTAAAAAAAGACTCATGTGTTGGTGACATCATGTGCTGAGTCCAGAAACATGGGCTTCTCTAATGGAGGAATCTTTTGGGGGCACTTGAGTGGTTCAAACGGTTAAGGGTCTGCCTTCAGCTCAGATCCTGATCTCGGGGCCCTGGGATCGAGCCTGCATTGGGCTTGTGCCTGTGCCTGTGTGCTCTCTATCAGATAAATAAATAAATAAATATATTAAAAAAAAAAAAAAATCATTCCGCCACAAGACCTAATGTAAGTTTACGACACTTACATTAAGGACTAGCACAAAATATTAAAATAGATAATAAGAAATGTGGAAATAATTTAAGTGTGTTTACGAGGAAAAATATCTTGGGATTTTTTTTTAAATGAACATTGGGAAACTGTATAATAAGAAAAATCTTTAAACCTGTTGTTCTCTTAATCTGTAAACTGAGTGGGGAGGCATCAAAACTGAAGTCTTAAAACTGCATTCTTCTCACTGTAACATTTTCTTAAGTATCACATACAGGTTATTTCCAGATTGGGAAAAAGTATTTAAAAGACACGTATATGTGAAAGGACCCTAGCCAGAGAATACAGAAAACTCTTAGCAATCAATAAGGAGAAAAGACATGAGAACCTAATTTTTTTAAAGGTGAGGCAGACTCTTAAACAGGCACTTTCCCAAAATGAGGATATTCAAACGGCTCATACATTCATGAAAAGGTGCTTGGCAAAAGGCAAAGTTAAACTTCAATATAATACCACTAAAGATACCCACCAGAGAGGCTGATTAAAATGTCGTACACTACCAAGTGTTGGTGAGAGTGTGCGGCAATAAGAATTCTCATAAGGTCCAAACACTATGAAAAATGGGCCATATTCACAAAAGCTAAGATATCTTTATGCTACGATTGAGGGATTTAATTCCTAAGTATATACCCAAGAGAAAAGAGTGTCACGTCCATCAAAAGACAGGCAGAAGAATGTTCAGAGCAACTGTTTTCATTATAGCCCCAAATTGGAAGCCATCCGCATGCCCATCAGCAGGAGAAAGGACTTACTGTCCACTACCCACACCACGGAAGACTACACAGGACTGAGAGAAAACTGCTCCCGTAGGCAGCACACGTGACTCTCACAACAGATGCTGAGCAAGAAGGCGACACAGAAGAGTAGATATCGCACGATTACATGTATATGAAGCTCAAGAACATCTTAGGGTCCGAAGAGGAGCTGCCTCTGGGTGAGAGCATACTGACTAGAAAAGGAGCCTTCTGGAATGCTGAAAATGTTCTTTTTTAATCCGAGTGGTGATTAAGGGGCATATACAAATGTAACATTTCAATAAGTTGCACACTTAAAATTTGTGAGCTTTGCTGTATATAAATATAAAAATTAAATTCAAAAAAGAAAATAAAAAGAAAAAACTACGAGTGAGCTCCTCCTGTGGATTTTTCCTAAAAATTATTTAAGCCATAGAATTTTATGGTTAAAAGGAATTTGGTAATAATCTAGTCCAGCTCCTCTAGCTTGCATCCGGATAAACTGAGGCCCACACGTGTTACACCCGGTAGTCTGTTAGCAGCAAAACTAAAAGCCTTTCTAGGTTCTTGCTCTCCTTCCATTAAACCAAGGATTCATCACCACCATTAATCAAACTCACACAAAAGCAGTAACACCCAGAGATACCAAATCTCCATGTTATAAAACAAAACTAAGATACGGTGATAAACAGATGTTCACGTAACAAGGAAACAAAGCAGCTAAGAAGTCTATAGCAGAACGCATCATGTTTAGGATAATGACAAATTCAGCCAACAAATGGCAAAAAGGCAGTGTTTTAAAAATATGTTCACAAGCAACATAAATGAGGAAGACATCCTGTGTCCCGTTTCCCAGCCTCGCCAGTGCCAGTCCTTACGTGAGCCACTCGGGCCTCTCCCGCCGCCCTGAAACGTACCTTCTGACAACACACAGAGGCCTGTGCTCTTCATTCAGGGGTCCGCCAAGGGGCCCCTCCCCTCAGAGGCTCTTCCCGACGTCCTTCCTTAACCATCACCGCCACCACTCTCTAACCCTCCCCTTTTCTTCATCAACTGTTAGCACCTATTACTCTGATAACACACCGCACATACTTTCTATCTTCCTCACCGGCATGTAATCTGAGGGTAAGAAATTTCTGTCTTGTTCACTGTGTTGCACCCCTGGAGTCTAAAATAATGCCTGGCGCACAGTAGGAACTCAATATTTGCTGCTTAAGTGCCTACATGCATTCATGCAGGACTGGAATTAATCATGAACGAATACATAAATATTCATAGTCTTCCCTTTTTCCCTATGTCTCTTCATGGCCCCTGGCTACTTTGTAGAACTGGGTCACACCGGGTCAAGGGGAAATGCCATAACCAGAGAGAAGCAGTCACCAGTAACCAAGAATTGCTATCACTGAAGAAACCACCTGTGCCCTGTTCATTTGATCTTCCCAGGAGTCCAGAAACACCTTTAATTTCCTGCAGAGAAACTTCCAGTAAGTACTTCTGAGAAACAGCTACTCAAGAGACTGAGGACAAAACCAGGTATCATTAAATGACACTAAGTTGGGCAAAAGGATTCAAACTGACCTTGAAAAACTGGGTGTCTTTCAAAATCTGAATGACCTGAATTAAGGATAAGTAGAAAATACAAAGCCTAGAAATAAAAATTAGCAGGAAACCACAACTGAAACAAAATTGTAAAAGCCCTCTGGTCAAAACACTAAGAAACAAATGTATTATCAGTAATTTAATCATTATTAAAAACTAATAGTTGATTTTATTAACAAGTATTAATAATGGCTATAGGTACTTCTTACACACTTATCAACTGATTCCAAGCAAGATCACATATCTCCACATCATACCAGGTACATATATACCCAGTAATTTTTTAAAATTTTTATTTATTTGAGAGGGGGCAGGGGGCAAGAGAGTTGGGGGAGGGACAGAGGGAAAGGGAGAGAAGCAGACACCCTATTGAGCGAGGAGCCCAAAATGGGGTTCGATCCCATGACCTGGGATTGAAATCAAGACCGGGATGCTCAACTGACTTAGCCACCCAGGCTCAGGTACTATTAATGTAAAAATTATTTCCAATAATTTTTAATATTGGTATTTTAACATTTTAACAGTAATGCAAACCTATGTCAGGATGTTTATTATTTTTTAAGCAATTTTTTTAAGAATTTTATTTATTAATTTGAGACAGAGATACAGAGAGAGGGAAAGCACGAGCAAGGGGAGAGGCAGACAGAGAGAGAGAAGCAGACTCCCTGCTGAGCAGGGAGCCCGATGTGGGGCTCGATCCCAGGGTGCTGGGATCATTTTCTAAGCCCAAGGCAGACACTTCATCATCTGAGCCACCCAGGCACTCCTATTAAAGTATTATAAAGTCCATTTTATTTGTTAAATAAAATGAGCAAAGGTCCATGTTGTACTCATGTAAGTATCCTTAGGACCTACCACAGTGACTGCAACATGCTAAGAATTCAATGTTTATATGATTAGTTAAATAGAAAAATCACCCTCTTCCACAGCTCAGAAGAAAGGAACATGGAGCCATTCTAAATATAAAATTTTGCACTATTTCTAGAATGACTGTCACAGAAAAACATGTAACACACACATCAGTATTTACAGACCCATACAAATATATCCCCCATTTCCCTTAAAGGCAGAATTATGCTCTGGATAAATAATCAGGCACGTATATTTTTTTAACCTTTACAACTAACTACTAACTAGAATAAAATCGACTACTTTTTAATCATGCAAGTAGTTACCTAAAATTATTTGGCATAGCGAATGAATTACCAGAGCAAAAACAAACTTTTAGACTAGTTATCAATAGGCAGTACTGTTCACTTGTCAAGTCACTACCAGGAGGTCATAAAACTTGAGGCTCCGCAGATTTAATGGCAAAAGCAGACCTAGCACACAAGAGCTGAAGACGAATGGTGTTCACGACAAGATTATTCCTATCACCTGAGCTTTGCACTCACTAAAATGTGCTTAACTCATTGTAGGTAAATTTCTCAACACTCTCCTTCAGGAAATTCAAAACAGCTTTTACTTATTAGAGAAGGACAATTGTCAGGCGCTTTTGACATCATTTGAATTCTCCTTTCGCTTCAGGAGCCGAGTTTCACGAACATTATTTTCTGAGTAGTTTTCCATTGGCAACAAGTGAGCTCTCTTTCCAGCTGTTTCTCAAGAACAGGCAACCCGGCTGCTCGTTCACGCAGTGCACGGTCACTGGGCAACTACTCCATTCCAGACACTCTGCTGGGCATCGTGTATTTCTTCTGATTCTGGAACCATATTTTTATAGGTAGGTAAAACAGCATGAAGTATGCCATAGATTATGGTAGGCTAATGAGCTAATTTTTTCAAAAGTAGAGATATACCCTAAAGAATAAGCAAGAATCTCTATCACAAGAGTAAAAGAAGAAAAAAAAATGGCAGAAGCGTTCAGTTCCTTTCCCACTATAAGCAAAGCAGGTAAGAAATATATGTACAAATCTTCACCAACTAATCCCTTTTATAAGTTTTATGTGGTATCATGAGATTTTTAAAGACTCAAATTACATATCAATGAACCAAACTGGCTTTGAACTTTTTTCCTTTGAAAGAACTAATTCAAATTTAGTATTAAAATTTCAAATGTGTGATCTTTTAATTCAAACAAATATTGGAATTACAATGGAAAAACAAAACAAAAAAGAAAAAGAAAATTTCATTTGCAAATGCTGGCAGGATGAGCCAGAAGTATCCCTTACTTGCCCTTGACCTCAGTATTCACTGACGGTTCCTAATGGTTTACGATCACTGCATCCCAAGACCAAAGTTTAGTCAATGATTATCCTCATGGCAAACCCCACTGTACTACTCCCCCGTGTTTACAAATGACGAACCTGAAAAGAATAAAGCAGAGGAATCAGAAACTTGCTCAAAGCCACACAGATACAGGTAGTAAGTGGGCAAGCTTTTTTTTTTTTTTTTCTTTATTGCTCTCTTCTGGGGTTTTGTCTTTAGTTTTAATGTCTGAAATTCTGGAGTAGCTTGACAACTGACTGCTAGTTATATAAGTGTAGCAGTACAGAAAACAAACAGTAGACAAAAATAGTACAGTGGGGTTTGCCATGAGGATTTTATAAATAAAGGTAAAGGTGCTTGGTTAAATAATCATTGACTAAACTTTGGTTGCTAGAATGCAGGTGACCATAAACTGTCAGGAATCCTCAGAGAATACTGAGGTCAAGGGCGAATAAAGCAGGAATGCAGAGTCAGGTTAACCAAGAATCCACATCCAGGGCGCCTGGGTGGCTCAGCTTGTTAGGCCTCCGACTCTTGGTTTCAGTTCAGATTGTGATCTCAGGAGTCATGGGATCGAGCCCTGCTGGGGGCTCCCAGCTCAGCAAGGAGTCTGCTCGGAGAATCTCTCCCTCTGCCCCTCTGCCCACGTACACACATCCTCTCTCTCTCTCTCTCTCTCTCAAATAAGCAACTGTTAAAACAACAACAACAACAACAACAACAACAACATCCATTCATGCCAAACACTCCCCTTGACAGCCTAGCATTCCATGTCACTGCCCTAACCCTCAGGTTTCAGAAAACAATGTAAGCATGTATATATAACTGTGAGAGTTCCTGTTACACTTATATAACTAGCAGTTAGTTATCAAGCTGCTCCAAAATATCAGATACTTAAACTAAAGACAAAACCCCAGAAGAGAACAATAAGGTCAAAATGAGGATGCAAAACAGAATGTTTACGTCCCCAACTCTCAGAGAATTCTAAGCTTCTTTTCCCATTTTCCTCCTGACTACTACTTCACTAACAATAAACTTAGCGATCTAGTTTCCAAGCCAATAATTAATATTTCCATTCCTCCCTTATACCTGCTCTACTTTTCCTTAATATTTATCCCCTGCTAACCTACTATATAATTTACCAATTTATTACGCTTATAGTTTAAAGGACTGTCTCCGACCACCTACTCCCACCTCTGGATGTGGGCCCCACAAGAGCAAGGGATCTTCCTGTGACTAACTCACTCATTTGCTAACTGTACCAAGTGCTTCTGGAAGAGCATGTGGCACACAGAAGTGCTCAATAAACATTTTAACAAAACATCAAGAAAAAAAGATTTTTTTAATTTTAAAAATTTTAATAAAATCAAGAAACCACAAATTCAAAAGAAAAAGAATGATCAAACTAGACAAAGAAATACAGTTAACTACGGACAGCAAAAAAAAAGGAAGAAAGATTAAAACAGAGAACACTTGAGAGAAAAGGAGTCATCGAGGGCATGTGCCACAGCAAATATGGCAAGCACAGAACGTTTCGGAGGGACTATAAGAACCACTAACAACAGGCAAGTCCTGCACAGTATCCTGTGTGAGAAGGCCGGTAAGAACACCACACATTTGGGAAAGGAGATCATTTTAACTGATTAGAGTACATAAAAGCTTAGCAACAAAAATGTTCTAATTATTGGAAAATCTGCTTATGCTGAACGTTTCATTCACTGATGTCAGTTATTCTCTAATAATTGAATACTTAGGCTCATTTTCACTTTTTCATAAATGAGCACCATGGTCTAGCATAAAAAACACGGAAACTTGCAGACACTGCTCTGCCACTAACCACTATGCTATCTTGGACAACCTACTTTAATTCTCTAAATAAGAGAATTTACACAATCACTAAGGTCCTTTCATTTCTAATGTTGTATAATACTATGATTTTATAATCTGAGAAAAGTTGTAGATATTATTGACAAAATAAAATTTAAGGAAAAAATGTTTTTATTTAAGATCATTTATTTTAGGGAGAGAAAGCAAGAGAGACAGAGTGCAGGGGAGAGGGGCAAAGGGGCAAAGGGAGAGGAAGAGAGAGAGAGAGAGAATATCAAGCAGATCCCCCACTGAGCACAGAGCCGGATAAGGAGCTCAATTCCAGGACCCTGATACCAGGACCTGAGCCAAAAGCCAAGAGTCGGACACTTAATCGACTGAGCCACCCAGGCACTCCTTAAGGGAAAACATTCTTAGTGATAGCTGTTAACTCCACCCCTTTGCATCTCCCCCCAAATTAATAATATCCTGGGGATATAATCGTGTCTCTGTTCTAATATATTTAGGTAAGTGATTCAAAAACTTTAGTAATTTAACTACTAGTAGTGAAAAATGTCTTAAAACAAACTTAAGACACACTACAATACTCAAGTCTCTTTATTTAGGGGCTGTTCGTAAAAAGTGACTTTTTTTAATTGATTGTACAAATAACCATTTAAGCCTTCTCCTTTATTCACTCAAGTTCTCCCTGGCCTTAAAAATAAATAACAAATATTTCAAAATGCTGAGAACTTGCCATCATTCAAATTCTGCATTCAAATTATGTAACAGTTCTTTATAAAACAGTACATGCCTATACGTGAGTGTCTGATTTCTCTACATAATTGAAGAAAAATGTCAGTCTGATACAGTGAATACTTTTCTAAACATAAGTCATTATTTTCATATACATAGAGAAAAACTATTAAGAGAAAAACGGTCAAGGACACCTGGGTGGTTCAGTCAGCTAAGGGTCTGCCTTCGGCTCAGATTATGATCCCAGGGTCCGCGGATCAAGTCCCACATTAAGCTCCCCGCTCAGTGGGGAGTCTGCGTCTCCTTCTCCCTCCGCCACTCCCCCTGCTCGTGCTCTCTCTCTCAAATAAATAAGATTTAAAAAAAAAAAAGGGTTAACGGCTTCATTGCGTTAAGTTCCAGGAAATATTTAACTCTCTAAGAAGCAAAGACTCATTTATAATGACCATATTCAATGCCTCAATGCAAATTACTTCCAACAAACGGCAAAAGTTAAGCACTTAACCGAACCTCACAGGCAGCGAGCACACAACTTGCACAGCGGGCTCAGGAACAGAGCGGAGCTAGGATGTGGACCTAGACCGCCACCTCGTGGCAGCAGTGAGAAAACAATCCAGTGTTGTAACCTTTCACTGCTCCATGGGGTCAGCATGGACCCATCACAACCATCTCCCCTTTTCTTTATCACACTGTCGAAACATATATGCCTGAATGAAGATAACTTTCCCCAAAATAAATATTCTTCAGAAGAGGAGGTCTCCTTATATTTGAGACTTTCATAGGAAGTTCTCTGAACTAATTTAGAAAACGGCTTTCCGGGAAAGCACAATAGTTTGAACTAACCTCAGTCCTAAGTTTTAAATTAATACAAGACCCCCTGATGGAATCAGCAAACAAAAAAAGGTATTTGTGGGTAAAAGGGCATAATTTCTGGAGCCTGTTTTTGGAAAACCCAACAAACAAGTGGTAAGGGGCGGGATCAAGGCTGTGGGGACAACGTTGTAGCCCAGTGGTGGGCACACACAGGTTCACCATACTGTCTTTATCCTATGAATGCTTGAAATTTTCAACTTTAAAGTGTTTTAAAAATAAATCATTCAGATTTACTTATTAATCTTAGGGCTATGCCTTTCAAGTAATATGTGAGCTTCTTTCAAAAAAAAAAAGCCTCTTAACCTAAAACTCCAAAAAAAAAAATTAGTCATCTTTTTTAAAAGTTTTTTAAAGATTTCCTTAAAAAACAATAAATGGTAACACTATGAATGTCCTGATTACCTACAATCAAACAGAGAAAAACTCCCCTGATGTTATTCACTTGGGTACTTACGGCCTAGCATAACATTTCCACTTGTTTCATCCACACAGTGTGCTGTGTCATAAACAATCTGAACAAAAGCAAAGACGCTGTGTTGTGTAATTAAGGCAAAGAATGTCTCTAGTACTGACGAAGACACCAAGCAGGTGAGAAACCATTTTCATCTTACACTATACTTTCTTGTTACTAACTTGTGAATGTCTGACATAGAGGGAAGAATGAAGGTGTGCCTCGGTGGTGCAGTTGACTAAGCCACCGACTCCTGATTCGGCTCAGGTCATGATCTTGTGAGCTCAAGCCCTGCATTGGGCTTTATGCTCAACGTGTCGTCTGCTTAAGACTCTCTCTTCCTCTCCCTTTGCTCCTCTCTCTGTACACGCACTGTTGCTCTCTCATTCTCTCTCTAAAAATAAATACATCGTTTAAAAAAAAAAGGAATAATGAAAACACAGAACGGGGTGATCATGAAGCCTGAGAACTTTGTTAAATCAGATAGAGAATGGCATGCTCACAAAAGGAAACACTTTCGTGATCTTTGACAGGAACTTATTAAAAGCAGGCAGGTGTTAAACTACCAACAACAAAGCCAGGAACAAGCAGTTTAAGAAGGGTTCTAGTTAATGCCATGGAAGGAAAATAAAGTCAGAGAGATCATGATCCATGGGCAGCAGCTCCCCAATCCCTTACTCTGGCCCCAAGGACAGCAGGCAACGAAGAGGGCTACACAGTAATGATGTCACCAGAAGGCCCCTTCTGCTTGACACTGGGTGTGCTTCAGTATGTAACCACGCAGTGACTTATAGGCAAATCACACAAGCCAGGCTTACCTTCTATCCTCCCTAACTCTGCCTCAGGTAAAAGACTCGACCTCATAATCAATCAATCAGTAAGTAAATGAAAAGTAGAAATATGTATTTCTCTTAAAATTTAAGTAAAAATTCTTTTAATTCTATAACAATGTGACTATGAGATTACGTACACATACATACAAATATATATACACACAAAGTCACACGTTTATTCCACAATGAAGGGGAAAGGGCAAGTATAAGTCCACTTCTTTAGTGCAAATGGAACACTTCATACAGACAAGTTAGACCAGATCTCATTTCCTGCTGCTTAAATATTTTATTAAGGTAAGAACCTGGGTTCAGTCACTAAATCTATCAGAGCAGATTCATATTCTTACTGAGAAAAAAGTTATGGGTCATTCAAGAGGCTGTTTGTTAGAAAGATAACCTTGAAACCTCAGAAGTTACACTCCTAAGAACCTTCCTAGTTACTCATGACAATCTGTGATGTCATTTCTGTCATATACACTTGACTGCTCACTTCTGTTCATTTTCCTGTTGCCATGAGCATCCGTCTGCAACTTGTTCCCAAAAACTGTATAAAGTAGAAATGCAAAACACAATTCTCTCTAAACATTTCAGCCTATGATTGTAAAATAAGACACTTCCTCTAACATCTTCCCAATAATTTAAAAAAAAAAATTAAGCAGGGGTATATTTCTCACCTGTCATCAAAAAACCAAAAGTCTGGTACCATACTCTGTAGGGTATGCTGTGGAGTAAGGCCCTCCTGTAAGCTGTAGTGCAGAAGGGGACAATATCTGGGAAGGGAATTTGGCAAAATCTAGCAACATTGTATGAATTTCTGCCCATTGATGCACTCTATGAAATCAACCATAAAAGCACACCTCTACACACACATAATGACAAAATTATACTGCCTATAGCAGCACAAAATTAGAAATAACCTAGGGGCACCTGGTGGCTCAGTCAGTTGAGCGTCTGACTCGTGATTTTGGCTCGAGTCATGATCTCCTGGGTCCTGGGACTGAGCCCCGTGTTGGGCTCCGCACTCAGCAGCGGAGTCTGCTTGGGATTCTCTCTGCCCCTTTCTCCACTCAAACGCTCTCCCGAAAGAAAAAAGAAAAGAAAAGAAAAGAAAAGAAAAGAAAAGAAAAGAGAAAAGAAAAGGGAAGGGAAGGGAAGGGAAGGAAAAGGAAAGGAAAGAAAAGAAAGAAAAAGAAATAACTTAAATGTCCATTAGCAAGAAACCATTTCAGTAAACTACAGCACATCCTTTCACAAAACAGCATGTAGCTGAAATAACGAAGAATTAGGGTTCTCTATGAGATGCTAGGACTGTGACCTTGGGTATGTTTTTAGGGACAAAAGAAAAGTGCCAAAAAGTGTACACAGGATGTTTTTCTTGGTGAAAATGAGAAAAATAGGATTATTCATATGTATTTGTTTATTTTTGCAAAACCAAACAAAACACCAGAAGGATAAACCAGAAACTCATCAAAATGGTTATTACTGGGGGCACCTGGGTGGCTCAGTGGGTTAAGCCACTGCCTTCAGCTCAGGTCATGATCTCAGGGTCCTGGGATCAAGTTCCGCATCGGGCTCTCTGCTCAGCAGGGAGCCTGCTTCCCCTTCTCTCTCTGCCTGCCTCTCTGCTTACTTGTGATCTCTCGCTCTGTCAAATAAATAAATGAAATCTTTAAAAAAAATTGGTTATTACTGGAGGACAGGGAGCAGGCTGGAGGAGACATGGAAAGAAGACATCTCTGACTGGATATTTTTGGGTGACTGTGGAACCACATAAATGCATCACCTATTAAAACACTAAAATTAAGAAGTAAACCTCAAATTCAAAACAAACTGAATAAATGACCATAAGTCAGTCTAGTATCACAACCACATAAGAGAATAAAATTATTCCATGTAATTTCTGAACACAGTATTCTGATGGAACATCTGAATGGGATTATGTCCTAAGGACAAAAAAGAATCACAAAAGAGTCATAAACTGCATTTATCAGCTATCATTAGTACTGTTATTGATACTGCAATATTGAATCTACTTTATGTATATCATAATACAAACCAAGTTCATAAATATGCTAATGTAATCAAGAAACACATAAAAGAGAAACAAACATAAAATCAGAAAAGATAATACCACGTGTTAAATTTGAATTGGAAATATCAGCATAAATTCATACTACCTAATTCTTCTTGGTCTCTAAATTCAATCTTCATTACGAGGAACATAGGCTTCTTGGAAAACTGACTGGCAGATTCCAAGACTGCGCTGGGAAATGCGTAAGATGAGGCTGGGGCATCATTCTGTTCTAGAAAGCATGACGGCTCTCAAGACTAAAGGAGCTGATCAGAGGACAGAGGGGTTGTCTTGATGGAATGTGCACAGAGCAAACTTGGGACTGTTCGAGCATCAAAAAGAATAATGACTGTGACTACAAAGTACTGAAAAAAGTATATATCCAGAAGTTTTGTAGTGGGGTTAAAAAAAAAAAAAGAGGGGGAGGGAAACTAATTTGTCACCAGCTCCTTTCTCCAAAATTTGTAATTAAGGTGAAAGAATTCAGCGTTTACCTTGCCTTCTTAGGAGAAACTACAGGTTATCTTCGATTGGTTAGGAAAATCTTCTCCAGCCTTTTTAACCAAGAATGGCTATTACTGCACGTATTATAAGAGAAAAGGGAAAGCTAAGCAAATATCTGTTCAAAAACCAACAGTGGAATGATGGACCCAAAGATCACCAACAGACACTAACACCATTACCTAAAAGGCTGTTGAAGAAAGGGCATTCACCTGTGCTGTAATACCTCTCTACAGATTACTTGCTAATCACAAAGGGGACATCTTATCCTTAAAATGAAGAGATCTAGAGGTCACCACCTTAACGGGCTGTTCAAAATTAGCACCATCAGTACTGAGACATCCCATCATTCCTTGTCTTCTGACATAATATGATGTACAAAAAATTACCTAATGAATTAAACATGCCAACATTATTTTACCTGAATCTAATCAAGATTTAGACTTAATTTTTAGTCTGTAGGAGACTGAAGCCACAAAGAAATAAGTTAAATTAGACCAGGAGGAAAGATTCAAACACAGAATTTGGGACATCCTATAAGACAACTGGCCTGGACTTTCAAAACCCAATGCCATGTACTGCCATAGTAAGAAATAAAACCAGCACCCTAATTAAGGCATAAAAATATGACTCTACACTAAAAGGAACTGGAACTCCTCGAAGAAAAGGCAGATTCCAAATATGGAAGGAAAAGCTACAACATGAGTCTAGAACGTCCTTGTCTCGTACCAGATAAAAAGGAAATTCTTGACTAATGGGGGTCATAGCATAAGGTCATAAGGGGAATCCTAGTGGCCAAATTTGGGATAATTTAAGCATTTAAAAAATTATGGCAATGGATTATAATAATTTAAAGGTTTCTTTAAAATCCATAAGCCCACAGACACACCAAAAGGAAAAAAGATGGTGGGGGGAGTGAATGGAGAGCTAATGATCTTTTTTACAGCAAATATGCAATTTCAGATCATAAACGAGGTCATAGGGACACCTGGGTGGCTCAGTGGGTTAAGCGTCTGCCTGCGGCTCAGGTCATGATCCCAGGGTCCCGAGACTAAGCCCTACGTCAAGATCCTGGCTCAGCGGGGAGCCTGCTTCTCCCTTTCCCTGCTGCTCCCCCCACCCCCCGCCAGCTTGTGCTCTATCTCACTCTGTCAAATAAATAAATAAAATAATATCAAAATAAACGAGGTCATAAGAGAATGTAATTCAATTTGATAAATCACCAATCTGCGCCTCTCCCACCTTCCCACAACTGATTCGGGCCTGGATCACCAAAGGACATTAAAAAAACTGGCCGATACACTGTTGGGAAAGAGTTATTCCAAATGTCTCAAAAACATCATCTCACAGATTACTTGATGGTACCTTGTGTTTTACAACAGAAGGATCTACTTAGAAAGGTGAAAATGTCACTCAACAATGAAGAGATCTGGGGGCACCTGGGTGGCTCAGTCAATTGAGCATCTGACTCTTGCGTTTGGCTCAGGTCATGCTCTCAGGGTCTGGAGACTGAGCCCCATGCAGGGCTCCGCACTCAGCGGGGAGCCTGCCTGAGATTCTCTTCTGCGTCCCCTGCTCCTCCCCTAACCCGACTCACTCACTCGCTCACTCTCTCCCAAATAAATAAATCTTAAAAAAAAATAAATAAAGGGATCCTGTGGCTTCCATCCCATCAAGTGAGCAGACCTAGCATCACGAACAAGGGAAAACCTGACGCCGTGTGCTGCCCAAGATAGCGCTGCGGAGCCAAAACATTGGCACAACGGCGAGAGCAAACCGGTGCTCTCTGGAAGCTGGATGCCAGCATGTCCCGTGACACAGCAGCTCCGCGGCAGGCACACGCCCCACAGAAACACCCACGTTCACTAGAAGACGCGTACAAGGACGGACAGGCGCCGCACTCGGCACAGTAGCCCCGAAGTCGGAACTACTCCAACTCCCAACAGCAGACGTGGTGAATTACGGTACATTCACAAGTAGTACACCACACGGCAATGAGACCGGACACACTACGACACAAACACAGATGAATCACACTAACCTAATGTTGAACAAAAGACCGAAAGCAAAGGAGGACATATGCAGGGCTCTATTTACATAAAGCACGAAAGGGGCAAAACTAATCTGCAGGCTTACAAGTCAAGAGGGTACTGCCAGTGACTGGAAAAGGACGAAAGGGGACTTCTGAGGGGCTGGGAGTAGTCAATTGCTTGATCTGAGAACTGATATGCAAATGAGTTCAATTCATAAAAATTCACCCATCTGAACACTTACACGTATTTTTCTGTATCAACGTTATACTCCAATAGAAAGTTTTTTTAAAGTACACATCACCCACACCTAAAAACATTTAAACTGAATCTAATCACTAGAAAACACTCAAATCCTGAATACAGGACATCCTACAGACAATCAGCCTAAGCTCTCTAAAAATGTCAGTCATAAGAAAGACTAAAGAAACAACAGCCATATTATAAACACAGGATAAATACAACAGTTCAGGAAATGCACGGATCCCATATTTAAAAAACAAGCAAAAATGAAAAGTATTTTTGGTATAACTGGGAGTATCTGAACATGGATTGTGATATTACAGATTTCTGTTAACTTTTTAGGAATGATAAATACTGTGATTATGTAGAAGGATATACTTATTCTCAGGAGGCGCATGCTCAGTATTTTCAGGTGAAATGTTGTAATCCACAACTTACTCTCAAACGGTTCAGATAAAAAAAGAGAGGAAGATAAAGCAAATCTGACAAAGTTGTTAACAACTAGTGAGCCCTGGTGAACAGTATGTGGGTGTTCACTGTTATCTTTCAACTTTTCTGTTTGTAAATTTCAAAGTTTTACAGTAAAAAGTTGGGCAAAAAATGGTAATAACACAAAAAAAGCATTTAAAAGATAGCCCTTCTAGAATAAAAAATATAATAATGAAATAGAATATAAAAACCAAGGTTGGGGGCACCGGGGTGGCTCAGTCAGTCAAGCACCCAACTCTCGATTTTAGCTCAGGTCATGATCTCAGGGCTGTGTGCTGAACATGAAGCCTGCTTGGGACCCTCTCTCCCTCTCCCTCCGCCCCTCCTCCCTACTCAAATAAGCACATGCTCTCTTTCTTAAAAAAAAAAAACAGAAACAAGAAACCTAGATTGTATACTCCTTTTTAAAAATGGGAAAATGTAAATAAATAAAGAATTAGATATGAGATGACATTTGTAAATCACTGTTAATTTTCTTATATGTGATAATAACATTGCATTTTGCGTAAATACATCTTATTTTTCAGAGATGCATGCTAAAGAACTTAGGAGTAAAATGTCACATGTACAATATAAATTAAAATGACTCACACACAAAAAAGATGAGGTAAACATGGAAAAGCAACTATTATTGAATCTAGGTGATGAGTATATAGGTGGTCAGGATACTATTCTTTCTACTTCCTTTTTGTTTGAAAGTCCATAAAAAACAATTCTGTCAGTGCCTCAAAAACGTGAAGAGACCATTATAGCTGTGAGTACAGTCTGTTTCTCAGTGAGTTTAGAAAAGTTGAGGTCATTTTTAATTATTCTAAGGGACCAATGGCACTTAATAAACATTAGATAATGGCGTTTTCTGTATACAGTATCAATAAAATTCCAGCTAAGATCCCACGTTTATATACAAAATTCATGGTATTTTAAAAAACGAAGATTCATATATGCTAGTTTTATATTGTATTATACAAAAGATAGGTCACAAATTACACCCATCTGATTTTATTTATGTTATATTATTTTCTGAAAATCTGGTATCTATCTGAATGATTGAAAACAGGAATGGAAGCAAACATGCTAGAGGTAATTCATCAAGTCCTTTACAATCTTACTACTTAATTATTATGTGCTACTGCTCTAAGGATGTTACTAAAAAGAACTGACTTGCTATTTTATATATCAAAGCAATCTATATTTATTTATCTTCTCATCAAATCTTTAAAAAAATTATCTACTTTTTGGGATGCTGAAATGATTATTTTATGGTTACCAATAGAGTTAAAATGGATTTTATGCACTGACATGATTGCTTGAAGTCTCCAAAGTTACTATGCTGACTTGCATTTACTTTAAATGCTTTACAACTGTGAGAACAAAAAATGTATTTTCTTCAACACAAGTGAATTAGTTTCACCCATTACATTAACAAAACCACACCAGAGTGAGCTGCTGCACAGAGCCCTTAAAGCAAGTCAGAAGAACACTTGAACTTTTCAGAGGAGAACTTTTTTGGCTTCTTTTCCTGAATCCGAGCACAGGAACACCGGCCATTTAATCATGCAGAAAACTGTACTGATATACAAGGGGAAATTACCTCTGCACTCGGTAATGAATGAAATGGTTCCTTCAAAACAAAACACCACACTTCAAGACTGGGAAGCAAAATACTATGTTCAGATCAGTTTCTCAAGGCAGCCAACCTTGCAGATAGCGTGTGCCTACTCTCTACCTGTAAGCAAGGGTTTTGCCAAATGAAATGAGAATTTCTAGGATGAAACACACTCGTTTACAGCAGTGACCCTCTCCTTACATGGAACCATCTCCAAGGCAGCTCACAGGCTTGAATTCCCTATTAATTAGCCCCAAACTTAATTATGTTACCGAGAGAAAACCTGAGGTAGTGCTCCTGACCATCGCCCTGCTTCTAAAGCAGGGGTATCACTCAGAGAGAAATGACCGTGTTCACTCCTAACTCATTGGCACAATGAGGCACAAGAGGGCAGGCCACAAAAATAGAGAATGGCTCACCAATTCCCAAAGGAAGTAACTGTATTTGGAACAGTCAGTACAAGGGCAAGTTCAAGTCTAAGGGCGTTCTTAAAAAATTGAGATTTTGGTGATAAGCAAAGAAGAGGAGACCAGCAGTTTCATGAGATGACATGCTAAAGCACAGACCCAGCTAATATATCAGACAGAAATAGAAGAGGCAGCTAGGAAGAGTCCTTTTGGGGTCAGAACAAACTACAAAGAGTGGCCTCAAAAACTGTCCGTGTTGGGGCGCCTGGGTGGCTCAGCGGGTTAAAGCCTCTGCCTTCAGCTCAGGTCATGATCTCAGGGTCCTGGGATCGAGCCCCGCATCAGGCTCTCTGCTCAGCAGGGAGTCTGCTTCCTCCTCTCTCTGTCTCTGCCTGCCTCTCTGCCTACTTGTGATCTCTATCTGTCAAATAAATAAATTTTAAAACAACAACAACAACAAAAAAAAAACCTGTCCCTGCAAAGGGGCACAGATTTAATTAAACCAGACTATAAAGCAGTTTATGCCCCAGGACACTGTTGAAAACCACAGAGCAACCGGCCATCAATTGGTGCAGCCTAAGAGCTGGGTCTGACAGCATAAGGGACAAACATCCTAACAAACAGATCAGGGGAAGAGAAAGCAGAACACTGGGGAGACTACTACCATCCCAAGGTAGCTGCAGTGCTCAAGACTGAGACCTAGCGAATGACAGCAGAGACCTCTCACACTTTACATAAATGGATACTCTCCTCTCTTCCTTACTGATTTTAAAACCAATTGAATAAAAGAGCGTAATTGTGCTGCTGGAACAATGACATACACACAAGAAATATATCTGATAACATCATCCTAAAGAAGGTGGATGGGAACAAAGCTGTAACACAATAGGGAAATTACACCAGATGGTAACTCAAATCCAGTCCTAGATATATTCCAAAGAGAAATGAGTATGTCCACATAACACCTGTACACAAATGTACACAGTATTTTTCAAAGGAAAAAAATGAAAGCCACCCAAATCCCCACTGATGGATGGAGAAACAAAATGTGGTATGAGGAACTATTATTCATTCATAAAAAAAATACTGGTATATGCTAAAATGTCAATGAACCTTGAAAACCCTATGCTGTGTGAAAGAAGCCAGGGAACAAGAGACCACATACTGTGTGATTCCGCTTGCATGAAATATCCAGATTAGGTAAATCCAGAGACAGAATGGAACAGTCGTTGCCTAGAGCTGGGGCATTCAGGAAAAAATGAGGGACTACTGATGGGTATGGGGTTTCTTTTGGGAATGATGAAAGCTTCTGGCGTTAGTGATGATGGTTGCATAACTGTAAATGTACTAAAAACCACTGAATCATAGACTTTAAATGGGTGAATTATATCTCAATAAAGCTATTAAAAAAAAAAAAGGCACAGTGTGGAGTCTTGACCTGCACGGTATTATTTTGCATTTATTTCTTAAAAACTATATTCAGAGAAATGACAGACAAATCAGCTTATAAGAAAAACAATATAATTTCCTCTGTCTCTGAAAACTTTATGAGGAACCAAATGGTTCCTTTTTAGTAAAAGAGTACCATTTCCTTTTGGGGGTTCCTCCTAGAGAATAAAGGGGTCCCAGGGGCGCCATTAGAGTTGTCCCATAATATATAATAAAATTGAGAAAACATAACCTAGCTCACAGACAGAAGAATACAAAGCCTTTTTTAAATAGTGTCAATCAGGGTACCTGGGTGGCTCAGTTGGTTAAGCATCCAACTCTTGATCTCAATTGAGATCTTGATATCAGGGTTGTAAGTTCAAACCCCACGGCAGCAGGTGGAGGAGAGTCTCTATCATACCTTGTCTAAATACCAACCACCACCCTGGAGCCTCTCCAGATGCCTAGTTCCAGACGCTCGTTTCTGGTCAGTATCTTCCCACAGTCAGTTGTTCCACAGGCTTCTCAAACTCCAACTGGCCAACACAGAACTCATTTTCTGTCCCAAAACACACAAATTCTTCTTCTTGTTGTATTTCTTATCTCAGATAAGGTCATCATGATCTACCCAGTCATACAAGGCAGAAAAAAAAAAAAAAATCAATCTGGACTTGTCCCTCTCCTCCATTTCCAACTCCCAAACATCCTTCAAGTCAAACACCAAATCCTCATCAACTCTACCTAAAAAGTATTTGTTGTACCCTCTCCATCCTCTTCCCACCAGTATGACTTCAAGTCCATCATGCCTCATCGGCTCTACCTCAAGTCTCACCACTCTGGAACGAGACCCCCCGCAGACACCTCCGCCTGGCTAACACTATTGTGGGAACCACTCTTCTACTCTTCTGAAAACATGTGGTTCAAATAAGCACCTTCCTCCACCTAAGCTCCTAGGTGGGACATGTGATCCAGACATGACCAGAGTCTGGATCCACATCTGGATCCACTAGGGATAAGAATGTATCTCAGCCTGGGCCAATCAGTACCTTCCTCTGGACTTCTTACCAAAAAAAAGCGCACATTATTTTTCGCAGAGATCACTGGCTGTGAGAACAACGTACCTTAAACTGGCAGTATTCGTCTCTGCCGCTCCGAGCCTGCTTCAGAGTCCAAACCTCACAAAGAAAGCAAGCTGGGAGACCACGAGCAAGAGACGCTAGTGGTATTTTCCTGAGATCTAACGAAGCCAAAACTTCTTTGTTACATATGCAAGTAAATCCTTTCTTAAAATCAATTCCACTTTGGTTTCTGTTGCCTATCAAGTCCTAACACATTTCTTAACAACGAAATGGAATTCTCTAGCTCCACTAACTAAAATCTTTCAATCATTCTTTATTACTACTAAGGTTAAAGTCCAAGACCTTAAAGTCTACAAATTCTGGCCCCTTGATTATTTGATGGCATAATAATCAACTCTGGCATTGCAAACACCATAAGCAAAGTAAAAAAAAATAAATAAATAAATGACAAACTACAGAGGAGTATCTGCAACTTTTGCCCCAAGGGCTTAGGTTTTTAATATATAAAGTTTCTAAGAAATGGAAAGAAAAAAAGTATTCCTAGAAAAACAAGCAAAACAATGACCATGTGGTTCACAGAATATAAAACTCAAATGGATTTTAAACATAAGAAAACATGCTCAATTTCATTTATGATAAAAGGAAAGAAATTAAAATCACACAAACTTCATTTGCATATATACGGCAAAAACTCAAGTTCTTACAAAATCTCAATGACCAAGGCCATGGAGGAACGGGCAGGCATTCACATAGATTGCTGCCTACAAAAGGGTACAACCCCTGGGAAGAGGAATCCCTTTGGAGACTAAGTGACCCAGCAATCCAGAAGCTTATAACAAAGACACAGTGACAAAAAGACAAACAATTCTATGTACAAGGGTACTCACTGCAACACTATGCAAGGGTAAAAGACTAGAAATTGCCAAATGGCCACCAGTAAAGTCAGAATGAAGAAACCATTCCAGTACTCAGCAGCTAGAAAATGAAGATCTCTACATATTGTTCTTTTTTTCCTATACATTGTTCTTGTGTGACCTCCAAGTATACTACGTTCATATAATAAACAGGGGGAAACGTATCTCAGTATATGTATACCTACTGGTATGTTGTAAAAACACACATACACAGAGATACACTTACACGCACACACTATATACTCAGAAAGATCACACACAAGCACACACACAGATACCGCCTGTATGTGCTTATATTTCAAAAAGTATCAATAGAAGCAAAATTAATTCTAAGATAAATGACCTAGTTTCTTTTAAAAATGCTATTAAAAACAAGAGGGAAATTTACTTTAAAGATGTTCAACCAAATGGGATGTATAGATCTTACATGAATCCCCATCCAAAAAAACCAACTATAAAAAGACACTTAAAAAAAAAAAAAAAACTGAGATAACTAAAGAAAATTGAGTATATACTGGGCATTAGATGGCATAATTTATTGTTAAGCTTGCTGGGCATGATTATGGTACTGCAGTTATATATATTTTTTTAAAGTTTATAACTTTTAATCTAGAAATTTCCCTTGAAAAAAAAAACAGGGGCGCCTGGGTGGCTCAGTGGGTTAAGCCTCTGCCTTCGGCTCAGGTCATGATCTCAGGGTCCTGGGATGGAGTCCCACATCGGGCTCTCTGCTCAGCAGGGACCCTGCTTCCCCCCCTCTCTCTCTGCCTGCCTCTCTGGCTACTTGTGATCTCTGTCAAATAAATAAATAAAATCTTAAAACAAAACGAAACAAAAAAACAACAAAACACTGTTTATTATGTATTTGTCTCACAGAAGTACCCAGGTATCATTTTAAATAATCCTTTATCTCTCGTATTTTTTGTGAACTGATTATTCCGTCTAGAAGCTTATAATTCAGGTTCGATTTCTTCAGCAAGAATATTCCATAGGTGGCATTTTATACTTCTTACATATAGCCCTGTTGCCGAGGATCCCATTCTCCTTTTTGGCCCGACAAACATTTACTTACTCTTTAAAGACTTTAAAGAAAACCTCCGTAACCTCCAGGCCCATACTAAGCTGGCGTCCCCTACTTCCTAATTCAATAGCTAAACCTAATGGCACTGGAACTGCCTACCCCATTGCCCCAGTCAGGCCGGGAACGCCGTTAGCAATGGCCTAGTGTGCAGGACCGGACTCCACGGCGAAGTTCCAGAAAGTAATCTATACCCAGGACAGCAGATCATTGCCTGGTGTCATGGCCCGACCATTCATACCTGGTAGGCAGGCAGCGCAGGGCCAGGATCTCCAGGTAATACGGGAAGTACTAATGTCCAGAAGGGTAAGACCCCTAAGAATATCAAAGGGAGTTTCTGCACCTGGCAGACTCCTTACTATTTGTAAACACTGTCTCCCACAGCTGCACGTCTCAATGGGGAACTTACGGAAGCACTTCCCAAACCGGAATGGGCATTCAAATTGCCCAGAAACCTAATTCAAATGGCAGATTTGGATTCAGCAGGGCTGAAGTGAGGCCCCAGATTCTGCACCCCAGGTGGATGCTGTTGGTCTGAGACTACACTTCCTCCAGTAAGGTTCTGGGAGACCTGAAAGTCAGCCCTCTCTCTGGGAACATCCAGCATTAACTCCTGTCTTACTAATCATCTCTTTAAATCGAACACAGTCTGTGTCATTAAAACAAATAAACAAATCCAAACTTTAATTCTTCTGCACCTGTTGGCATCTTTCTTCTAATATATCCCCCCGTGACAACTCTGTCATCTCTCCTCCATCTACATCTTTCCAGCCTGGAAAATACAGGCCCTCAGTAAATGCTTGTTAAGTCATAGTCTACATAATCTCAACATATTTAATTCTTTCCACTGGCTTCTTGTTAAGATATGTTTGTTCACTGGTCCATCTTTCCCACGTGTTTATCAACCCCTCGAAGGCAGAGACTCTTCCCCTCGCGCGCAGGGTCAGGTCTGGCACGTAAGCAGCATCAGCGGGGTTTGCGAACCAGCCTGATGATGAACACATAAACACGCTACGCCAGGTTCTTGGAAGGAGCCCTGAATACCAACCTCTCCTTTTTCCCGAGGGACTTAAACGCTCACATGTAGGACTTGTTTTCACAAAGGTTTAGTTAACATACACCGAAAAGGATCATCAGCTCTACTTAACAAATAAGAAAATAGCAAAAGAAATTTCTATATTATGCTTCTTCATAGACAACCTCATCAAGATAGGAAAAAACGTTTCACAAAAGGTACCTCCGTCTTCCCACATTCATCAGGCGGATCCTGGTGTATGGCCATTTGATACTTGACATATAAAGAAAATGACTGGCTGAAGGACGACTTGAACTCTGGGTCCTCAAAGGAGACAGGTACTAACCTCACCTTCAGAGCAAGGAAAATACAAGCAAATGCTATTGAAACATCTCTACCCACTGACGTGCTTCTGAAGGTGAGGCTAGAGTAAGATCTCCGCAAATCCACTTCCAAAGCTCAGCGCTGGAGTTTTTCATGAAATGAATTAACCCCGGAATGTGCTGACTGGCCCAGAGCCTAAAGCGCCAACTTTACACTAACACTTAGGAAAATTTTTAACTTCTAAGGGCCAGGACAATTCATTTTTCTTTTGTTTTTTACTCTTTCCACATACCGTGATTCTCTGCAGAGTCAACAGTGTTGCTCATGGTAGTGGCCACTACTTTTGTCCCTCTGCTAGTATTAAGTGTATTAACATTTTTCCCCTTCCACATTTTTCTTGCGTATTCTGATTTATGAAATTACAAGCATATGAGAACTTCTATCAAAATATTATCTCAAAAAAAAATTCTATCTTACTTTTCTAGTCCCACTCAGTTGTGTATGGGGATGACATCAACAAAGTATAATTTAGCTGTCATGAACTCTGTCTACACATGACTTTTAAAAGGAGATAAGGCCTATTAACCATATTGTGCAAATATGCCTATCATAAAAATATAAAGACTTTTTTGTTTTTTCTCATAAATATTTTATCTTAGAGCTCTACTTATTACTAATTTCCAGATAAATACATCCAGACATAGCAATGCTAAAGATAATTCATTTTATGTGCTACTTTCCACTTTGCAATTACGTGTGACTGGCACTTAACATGTCCTAGGTAAAATCTGCACTTTCAGAATGTTCGTTACTCCACACTCCTATCCTTTTGCAGATATGCTGCAAATTGAATATAAATAAAATGTACCACAAATAAATCAAGTTATAATACAATGGTATCAAATGGAGGGGAAAGTTCCATTTGCACAGAAAAATTACACTTGGCCTGCTGACCTGGCTCACAGTTGGTTTATCAGGTGGGTCCTGGTGAATAACCATCTGGTAACGTTTATAGACCTGGTAAGACTCCTGAAATGTGGCTTTGAACTGAGAACTTGGTGGAGATGATCTCACCACCCTCACCTTCAGAAGGAGTTAAAAAACAATGTTCATTAATCATTTATTCCACAGAATACGCATTAACAGTTACTCCCACCCAAAAAGAACCAAAAGTTTCCATACAAATATTAAAGCATGCACATATAATATTTTAACATTACAAATGAACAAGATAGTAAATTTTTCTTTAAAAAGTTATTTCTCCAACTTCCAGACGTATTAAAAAGGCAAAGGATCCTATCTAAACTCTTAAGATTTTTTTCCCCTTTTTTAACATATAATGTATTATTTGTCTCAGGGGTACAGTTCTGAAGACTAAGATCTACGACTGAATTATGGAAGATTGACTCTACTGGAAAATGGCAGAACACTTCTGGCACTCAAGACACAAACACAAATAAATACTCTTGAATTCTAGTTGTATGGAACGCACCTTCAGTAAATCATTCAGAGTCCAGAGTGCTAACCATTACACTATGGAACCCCACTCAGTAAATCATTCAGAAAAACTAAAAATGTGAATATATTTTTTAGACATTCTTTATGCGTCTCTGCTAACTCTAAACTTGCAATTTTTTTTGTAAGTGTGAAAGACAATCCTCAGAAAGTATTCCTATTTCGTGGTGTAGTTAAGAACGAAGACCCTAAAGTTAGATTTCTTTTACTCAAATTTTCATGTCACCATCTTGGTCAAGCAGACAAATTTACCTCTCTGTGCCTTGGTTTTCTCACACACAAAATGAGGATGAGTTTACAACAGTAGTGGCACAGTAATGGTGAACACTTATTTTAATAGTGATTATTTACTAACCAGTTAAAATGTGTTAGCAAAACAGAATAGTCAAACAGGAAATCGAATGCAATATAACAAAAAAGCTAACTGGAAAATTTTCACGTGTGCCGTAAGAAGTAATTCTTCTGCCAACAAAGAGTAATATAAACACCCGGTGGACAAAAAACCTCTGCCCATCCAAGGTATCATTACATTAAAAAAGTAAAACCTGCCTATTTGTAGAGCTGCTGTTCTACACTCTAAGTAGCGCGTCCAATTCTCTTTACGATTTGAGAAGGAGAAAGTCAATACCAAAATCAGAGCAGCTAAGGGATTATAATCTCAAAGTTGTTAAGATTTCTGTCTGATAATATACATGATCCTAAGGTTTAGATTCCGTTAAAGTTAATTTTCAATATCAGGTCCTTCGCAAAGCTCTCAGATAGTATTAAGCTACAAATTCAAAGGCTGACCCCGTTATTTATGAGATACGAAAATATAATAAAATCATTACAATTAATATTTTGGGGGAAAATGTATAAATACCAAATACTGAAGAATGTAGATTTAATCTGCAATGTAAATAAAAATAGTAGGAATACTCTAGAAGTAATCATACTATGCCTACAGAGGTTTGAGAGAATAACTGAGAGAAGATTAAAGTAGTGCCACCGAGTACTATTTGGTCAATTCCTAACTGCTGGCTGGCACATGTACTACATCTGTTTACCCACTAGAATGGGTAAAACAGTGATCTGCTGATGTGATCTATTCTCCTTCACGATTGAACCAAACTGCTAAAAATGAAATTTTAAATGGCATATTCTGTCCCTTTAACTACTAGATATCAATTAAGGGATACAATAAGCCAGAGTCCCTTACATAGTAACATGCTAAAACTGGAATTATTTTCACAACTTTAGTAGCCAAACTGCCTAAAGTATTTATTTTAAATCTTAAAAAGTTTTCTCAAATAGCAGTTAACTTAGTAAATACAAATGCTACTTCATCCCAATTCACTGTAATTTCCCATTATTTAAATAATAAAATATCAACTGAGTAGTATAACCTCAAATGAAAATAAACAAGATATCAACAACCACAAAAATATAAAATAAAACACCCTTCAAAGTACCTCTAACTTGTGTGATGCATTCTCTGGTAAAGATTCAAAAATTAAATCTTCAAGTGATTTGGGCTGGTTGGATTTATTAGCCTTTGGTCGGAACAAAGATGGTGGTTCACCTTGAGCCTGGAAACCCTCAAGTTCTCCAGCTGGGTTCTGCTGCATGAGTTTTAACCTTTTCCTTTCTTTTCGGATTTCCTTTGCTTTCCGACATGGAGGCTTACTCAAATCTGCCCCTTTGCCTAAAAACAATTGCAAAATATTAGACCAATCACATCTGACTCTAGAATTTTTTTGTTTTTACCCAAAGTCTCAAAGATTCTACAGAATTAAATCTAAAGAGTTCCAACAGTTAGGTTAGCTTTGTAGGTAGGTATCTCAGAAGATTCTGATGTAGAGACTTAAGTTGATCTTAAAATTCTACCTTAGATGTAGGAACTGTCAAAGAAAGTAAATAGTCACAGAAACTTTTCACACACCTCTATGAAAATAAAATTTAAAAAAATTTTAATATTCATCCACTTTTCTCCCTTTTTAAGTTGAAAAAAACATAATCAAATATCTTCTACTCTAGGACATGGATATTTCCAGCCCATTCCTGAGGGACATTCCTCTCAAAGCACTGGTGACATAAATACATGCTTAGGACCTGGGTGTAAGAAAACACTCCGGCAGGTTTTTTGATGAAAAAATATCCTTGAAATTACTTTGTAGTGCTTGTGTCTCTCCATCTAACAAATGGATGGGGTCTCATTTGTTCAGCTCCAGTTAATGAGTGTTGTTTGAATTAAAAGAGCAAATACCAAATTAAAAGGCCTTTAAGATATAAACATTTTAGATAAAATAAACCACAAATTTTAGTAAGTGCCCTTTCATTTAGCAGAGTCTTCAAGGACCTGATGTTGAGAAGATCATTAAGAGGTAGAGGCAAATAACTAACACAAATGAAAACTTCAAAATAATTTAAATGCCCAATACCAGAATAAGTCTACAATTTTTAAAACAGCTAAAACACAGAATACCAGTCATTAGAAATGCTTAGAAATTTTCAGGGATTTGTCATTACACAAGGTTAAAAAACAATTCCACTTATGTATAAATAGATACATGAAAAATACTTTTTAAAAAGCCTAGAAAGGAACATAGCAGTCATTTTACATGGGTTTAGAATCAGGGAAAGGACTGTTCTTGTTTTTTTTCTTGCAATGTCCTCTTTTCTGCAAATTCTCTACAATGAACATATTTTTGTAATTTTTTTAAGGTCATTGACAAAATAAAAATGCTATTTTAAGATCCTAAAACAGTATTTACAAATCATATGAAAGTTCGCAATATGAAGTTCTACAAGATTAGCAAGTTCAATTTTATAGAAAAGAAATTCAAGATCCAGGGTGTTAAGGGACTTCCAGAGACCAAGAGCTGGTCAAAAGAAACGAATCTGATACTGGATGCCTGGGTGGCTCAGTTGGTTGAGCGTCTGGCACTTAATTTCGGCTCAAGTCATGATCTCAGGGTCATGAGATGGAGTCCCGGATATGGCTTCATGCTCAGCATGGAGTCGGCTTGGGATTTTCCCTCTCCTTCTGTCCCTTTCCCCGCTCACGCACGTTCGCTCTCTCAAATACATAATAATCTTATTTAAAAAACAAAATTTGATGAGAAAATAGTGACTTCACTAATAGTAAAATCATTTTACTTCACTATCATGTTTTCCAATTAAAAACAAACTTTACATATAAAAACAGACTTTGAATAAGTCTAATAACCAGGCAACAAAGGACTGAATCTATAATTAACCATTACTCTATTGCCTTAGAGAATGAAGTTAGGGCTGCCTTCGACTCGGGCATGATCCCAGAATCCTGCGACTGAGCCCCATGTCAGGCTCCCCACTCAGCGGGGACTCTGCTTCTCCCTCTGCCCTTCCTCCCCACTTGTGCATGCTCTTTCTCCCTCTCTCTCTCACACACAAATAAATAAATAAAATCTTTTTTAAAAACCCCACTATTTCATTAGGATTATCTATTATTAGCTATCATATGCACCACCAATTCCTACAATGTTTTACCTATACAGGTGTCCCATAAATTGTAATAAGGCAAAAACCAACAAACACACAAACGAAATCCCTGCATTTTCTAAAAGTTATTTAAAACTACATTCCCTACCAAAGTTTCAAAACTATGAACAAATTATAAAACTGGAGTGAAGTGAGAAACAAGTTTTCAGCTTTTTTTTTTTTTTTTCCCAGAAATACCACCTATGTCAGCTCCACACTAATTAATTCATTGGACTAAGTAAACAATACTTACTGTGGTTGCTTTAGTCTACACATATGTACTATTGCATTACCAACTGCAATAGACAGCAAATTGGGATTTCAGCTTATTTAGGGGATAAAGATTTCCCCAGATCAGTAAAATCCTTCAAGAGAATGGGAACAGATCAATATAAAATCAATACACCATACCAACCCCACATCACAGAGGCTCACACCACTCAAGGATCCTAGATTAGTCCCAAGAGTTTTGAATAGAGTTCAACAGACCTGCATAATTTCTAATTACATTTCAGGAAATATACTTTTAACATTTTTAAAATAAAAAGGCAATGCATGCTTCAGGAGAAAATCCAGAGATTCCTACATTTTAAAATCATCTCACATTTTTAATGAGAAATATCATAAAGGGAAAATAACGGCAAACTTTTTTTTTTTTACTGTTTTAATAATCACATGCTGAAGATCAGACTGGAATTGTTATTCTAAAAGTTTGTGATAGATAGAGTAAAGCATGTGGGTAACTGCAATATTCTAATTCTAATTCTACCATTATCTGTGTCCTTGAGAACGAGATTTCTCAGTGTGGAAGAAAAGAAGATCTAAATGTCAAACAAACATGTAAAAATATGATAGTCCTGAATTTGAACTGCAAGTATCAATATGGTACATACTCCTTGGAGAAATGGCTGTACAAGATGATCCAGGAGCCTCAGGTCAGAGGAAGCTGCCATGACTACTACCATTTCATCCCCCGAAAAACTAGAAGGCAACTTAGAGAAATTTCCACAGGAGCAAAGAATTAAGACACAGCCAATGTGTTTAGATCCATGAGTTCACAATGATACCAGAAATAAACAAAGAAAGAAAGAAAAGAAAAAAAAAGAAAGAAAGATTGATTAGTCACTGTTAGAAGAGTTATTTTGTAGGATGGACAATAAAATTCAAGAATCAAGCATTCCTCTTGCCTTTCTGAGTTCCGTGAGAAAGAGATGAGAAGAGGTTCTATTTATGGAAGCATCTAGCCAGTAAATGAAAAATGAATGACAGACAGAATATCTAATGGATCAATGGATTTAGGCATTGAGCACTGACCCATGGCTATTCGCATTAACAAAGAGAGGTACCCAGACATTATGTGTCTCCTGAAAGAACCTCCCACCACCCATGAAGTAACCTTACCCCCCTCAAATAAATAATTTGAACTAGAAATCTGATTAAGACTTCTCTCTCTCCCTGAAAAGCAAAACAAAACTGAAACACCAAAACAAAACAAACAAACAAAAAAAAATACAATTTAATCTTAACTCTGAACTGATTTAATCTTGACTCTCTAGATCCAACCATCAATTTACAGGCAGGTAAAGGAGTATGTTAAACTGCACTGTGGATGTAATCAGACAACCCGGAACAGCCAACCTAGTTTCTTCAAAAAACAAAGTGCAAATAAAAAAGTGGGAGTGATGGAAGGTACCTACAGATCTACAGGGGTTTTCTAACTGTGTCAGTCAACTGCAGTATGTGGCTGTGTTTGGATCCTGATGCAAACAAATACATAAAAATTAAGAACTCGAACACAGACTATTCAATAACAGTAAGGAATCTTACTCAGGTGTAATGGTAGTACTTGTGTATTTGAAAATTATTTTTTTAAAAGATGTATTTAAGATTTCTTTTTTTTTTTTAAGTTTTTATTTATTTATTTGACAGAGATCACAGGTAGGCAGAGAGGCAGAGAGAGAGGAGGAAGCAGGCTCCCCACTGAGCAGAGAGCCCAATGCGGGGCTCGATCCCAGGACCCTGGGATCATGATCTGGGCCGAAGGCAGAGGCTTTAACCCACTGAGCCACCCAGGCGCCCCTAAAGATATATTTATTTGAGAGAGAGAGAGAGAGAGAGAGAACGCTCGCAGATGTGAGTGGGGAGAAGGACAGAGGAAGAGAATCTCAAGCAGACTCCCCACGGCACGTGGAGCTGGAGTCAAGGCTTGATCTCACAACCCATGAGATTATGACCTGACCTGAAATCGTGAGGGGGATGCTTAACCGACTGAGCTACATGGGTGCCCCAAAAGTTCTTATCTTTTAGGAATGCATTCTGACATATGGGATGACATAATGTCTGGAATTTGCTTCAATACAGTACTGGAGAGGGCAACTGGATGGGAGTACAGATGACACAAGAGTGCCCATCCTGAGTCAGTAACAGTGTCACACGAGAACAGGGTACGTGGAAGTTCATTATAATATTCAGTCTACGTTTCCAAAATGAAGGTTTTTAAAATTTAAGAAACTGTAAGTAGTCTTTATAATAAACAATTAAAATAATAAAAGAACTGACCCTATCACCCAAGAGAATAAGAGTTGAAAGAAATTATCTAAATCCTTCAGAACATTTTATTGGACTAATCTTACTAATTAAGATGAAATCTCAGCTGGCATCCCTTTAAACGTCATGAAAGCCTACGTTAAGAAAAACTATATATGAAAAACGCAAACACACACTTTTCTGTATAGTAACATGATTTAGATAAGGAAAACTAAAATAGTAATAAAAATGTCTCCTTTGGGTCATTTTATATAAATAAATATAAGAAAAAACTCAGGAACTGAAGTATAACCATCCAGACTGACATTTTGTGAAATAATTTTTTTAAAAAATGAGGGGCACCTGGGTCACTCAGTGGGTTAAGCCTCTGAGCAGAGAGCCTGCTTCCCCTTCCCTCTCTGCCTGCCTCTCTGCCTACTTGTGATCTCTCTGCCAAAAAAATAAATAAAATCATTTAAAAATAAGTAAATAAAAATCATACAAACACATGCATGCACACATATATATAACAAACCCATTTAATGCTGGATACATTATTTTTACAAAGATTTATTTGAGAGAGAGAGAAAGGGACGGAGGGATAGAAAGACTCTCCAAAAGACTCTGAGCTGAACCCAGAGCCAGACATGGGGCTTGATCCCAGGACTAAGAGATCATGACCCGAACCGAAACCAAGAGTCAGACACGTAAACTGAGCCACCCAGGTGCCTCAATGTTGGATACATTTTTAAAACCTAATTCTTTTACAAGTGAAAATATAGAAAAAAATTGTTGACCTTATTAAAGGTGAAGTTAAATATCAAAATTTGGAAATTTTTAAACTAAAATTCATCATGATTCATAAAGAAATCTAATGATAAACTAAAGAACTTTAATGTCTGTACTTTTCAATGTAATACCTAAAATTTACGTTGTCTCACTTCACACCAAAAATAAAAACGTTTAGCAGCATATCTTTTCACAGATAAAATTTGATTCTCAAACCTCTAGGATCCTAAGGTAGTAAGAAGAAATGGAACTCTTTTAAAATATCTGTATTTGGGGATAATGTAACTATTATTGCAGGCTTTTTAAACATGGCATTTTTTAAAATATGATCTGTCCATCTAAATCCAGGTAAAACTAAATTGTACAATATATGGATCTATTTTGCAGATTTCACATAATTCGTGTGTTTAGCTGATGGGAGAGCCCAAAGGCTACAAAGTCTCAAGCACAAAGAAAATCACTTACTAGGATTTTAAAATGGCCACAGAGCAAACTTGCCTTACCTGGCTTAGGAGCCATGTGTACTTTAACTGGATGGGATGGCTCACCAGAGCCCAACTTCTCCTCTATCTGTTGTGATTGAATTAATTCCTTAGGTTCTTCTTTCTTTGGGCTTTTTCCTTTCTTCTTCTCCCCACTCTCAAAGGTCTCTTTGAGGTCATCACTGAGTGTTTTAAGGTCACACTGTATATCCAATTTATTTATTAATGCAAAGTCACCTGCAACGCTCTCATCCATGGTGGGCTCCATGGGCTCATCTACAAATCAGAAGTCAAAGTCCATCAGCTAGGCAATCTGACACAGTTAAGATACACACAGGAAAAAAAAACAATACCCCTTCTTTCCCATGTGAAAGAAACTACTGTGTGTGCATAAAACCCATTCTCTTGGCTTCCAAAGTTAACAGAACTGTAGTTAAGACTGTGGCACCCAAACAAGGGTATGCACCCCAGTCCCTCTGCAAGTTGTGACCAAGCTCCCACCAATGGAACATAACCAAACTGATATGCTCAATTTGGCCTCACTTGCTTTTAAAGGAATTTTATAATCCTGAACTTTCACTCTTTATCCTACCCACTGGCTGGATTAGTGAAAACCAGAGTGACCTTGGAAATCACACACTGAAGGGAGTCCCACAACGGATGGGGGGAGGGAGGGGACAGAGCTGCAGGCTAACATGGAACACCCGTGCTGGACAGTTATATGAGGAAAGAAACAGACTTCGATTATTTTTTAGTCACTGCATTGTGGTGTCTTTCTGTTACGGCTGTTTACCCTTCCATTCTACATCACTCTTATGAATTAAGCTGCAGACAAAAATAATTTAGAAGCCTGTAACAAGTCAAATAAAGATCCAAATGTAAAAGCTATGTGTAAAGAAAGGCAACCATCAATTTATAAATGGAAGGCACCTCGAAGCTTATCTGAATATTAATTTTGAAACTCAGAACATGATTCCCAGCCACTGAGAAAAATGTTTGACTAACAAAACTTATTTAGTCTTCACGATTACATACAGACAGTACTAACCAGAGCTGCACCAAAATTCTGATGTTTCCAATGCCCGTTTACCCCTGAACCTCTAGACCCAAGCCTTCCCGCCTCTTTACTGCTCATAGTTCTGCCAAATCTGCTCCAGACTGTCCTGAATCTTGGTCTGTTAAGGACAGTAGAGGAGGACAAAGAACTTACCTGTCCTGCTGGCCACTCTATCACCAGTGCTTAAAACAGAGAGTGGCACACTGTGGGCACTGAAAACACGCTTGGGCGCTTGGGCCATATTAACAAGTTAAAACTGGGATGGGAGGCTCCCAGGATTAGGTATTTTCTATGGCAGAAGTGAGAAAGAGCTCTAAGGATAGGCAGCATTCCCAATTATTACACTTATGTATTAGGCACTGCCTGCATGAAAACTTTAAAAAGGAAAAGACAAGACACTGAAAAAACTGAAAAAGCAAAGTATCTGTAATGAAAGTTCACTAAATGTTTCTAATTATCTTGAAGGAAATTAACTCACAATTCAAAATTCATCACACAAATAAGAAAATTTCAGATACTATGATTTACTGAAGTAAAGGCTTCCTCCAACACAGAAAACCTGAGCTTTACACATCATTCAAAGCGACTGTGCAATCTTGTGTCAGGTGCACCCAAGCACCTGTTTCTCAGATGTAACACCACCTTCCACTTACTTCACAAGGTGCTATCAGGATCAAGTAAGGTAAGAGTTGTCGCAGTACTGTGAAAACTAAAGTTCCAATAAACTCCAAGACATCACAGTATCATCAAAACTGTCCTTCACCTTCTTCCGAGGCTAAACTTTCCCTGACAGACATTCCTCATGTCCTTGACTTTCGGGCCAGTGGTAACAGTGACAGCAAAGCAACACTAACAGCAACCCCCCCATCAGAGGAATAGCACTACCTGACCGCAGTTAAGGACCCATTCCCCTACTTAAGAAATAACAGAAAGGGACCACCTTGGAAATCTACATCAACTGCAGGTAAAGAGGTTTTAAAGCCCCAACTCATCTTACCCTCACAATTTCCTTTGGAAATTTCCCCTTTAGCCAGAAATTTCAACATTTTTTTCAAAACCTTCTTGTGAGATTTTGATGGCTGAAACTGTAAAGGTCGGCACCTAGGAAAGCAAAATAAATATTTAAAAAGTGAACTCAAACTAGAAGAAATAAAATGAGTTCTGGACAGTAAGGCAAAACTCATGCCTGGGATTTCTGGGTAAAGGCAGGGCTTGACACAGCCTCTAGTTCCACCTCAAATCTCACTAAAACTACCTTAAGGAATTAGAAAAAAGAAAAAGACATAAATTACTGAAAGAAAGAGAAGAGGAGAAATGCTGGAAGCAGCACAGAGCATGCACAAGTGGTAACTGACTTAGCAGCCAAAGAAGGTTGAATCCTAAGCCAAGAGTGGGAAAAGCCAGAATGATAACTAATTTTCTCTGCCTTACCCTTACAAATTTTAGGGACTGGCTGACACCTGATACCTCAGGAGATAAGCGTGAAGGGGGTCTGAAAATAGATCTCTTGAAAGTCTATTTTGGAAGCAGTTAGATGTCTGATGCCCTCCACCACTCCACACAGATGACTCCCCACACAACCCAGGAGAAAGTGGCACATTGAGTAAAAAATAGGGCCTCCCACATGAGGATGCAGGCACAGTGGAAAGCAATGGAAATGTACTAGCAACAGGAAGCTTAAATGAAAGTGTACCTACTGAATGCTGAGACCTCCACCCCATTCCCCAACTCAGCCACAAACGCGGGCACTTTCTCTCCAGAATGTGACCAGACCTCGAGATCCCTCAAGATCCAAGGATCCCCACCCATGGAAAGTCAGAATCGTCACTCAAGAAGAACCTCTCCAAAGACAAGTAACAGCAACACTGGAGAAGGTAACTTGGAGGACACCCAGGGAGAAGAGAGCCTAAAAATACAAACATCCTAAGAAGAACAAGCTCTTATTTCTCTTTAGCTATTACAGCTGCACAACAATGGGAGGTTATTTAAAAAAAAAAAAAAAAAAAAGAGAGAGAGAGAAAGAGAGAGAGAATCCAAAACCAAAAATCTCTCAGAAGTAAAAATATAATAGAGGAAATAAACAATTAAACAGCAAGGAAATTTTCCAAAAGATATAAAAAAGGGGATGGAAAACTGAAGAGAAAAAAAATAATTAGGGGCTCACTCTAAAAGTTCAATATCTCGGGCACCTGGGTGGCTCAGTCGGTTAAGCATCTGCCTTCTGCTCAGGTCAGGATCCCAGGATCCTGGGATTGAGTCTTGCATTGGGCTCCTCACTCAGCAAGGAGTCTGCTTCGCCCTCTGCCTGCTTCTCCCCCCTACTTGTATGCTCTCCCTGACAAGTAAATAAATAAAAATTGAATATCTGAATGAAGACATTATAAAAGAAGAGAAAAAAAAAAACGGTGGGGGGCGGGCGGGAAGAAGTTCAACAAAATAGTAAAAGAAAATTTCTGTGAAGTGAAGGATATGATAGGAGGGTAAGTAAGTAAGAAGGGCCCCTTAAATCTGTACGCAATGGATGCAAACAGACACATCATTAGATGTGAAATATCAGAACACTAGGGACAAAAAAACCTTCCAAAAAGAAAGAACATTTTGGACAAAGGAACAAGAATCAGAAGCAAAGCCTTCAAAATTCTAAAGCAAAATTATTTCCAATCTACACTTCTATGGCCTGGCCAAACTAGAAGTCTGAGTGGTGAATTAAAACATTTCAAACAGGGGCACCTGGGTGGCTCAGTTGGTTGAGCATCTGACTCTTGGTCTGGGTTCAGGTTATGATTTCAGGGTCATGAGATGGGGCCCTAAGTCGGGCTCTCTGTGCTGAGCATGGAGCCTACTTGGGATTCTCTCTCTCCCTCTCCCTCTGCCTCCACCCCCACTCCCCACTCCACCCCCAGCTCTTTCTCACTTAAAAAAGATTTTTTTCCAAACGTACAAAGTCTAAAAAAGGTACTTCTCATGTACTTTATCTCAAGAAAGCTATTGGAAGATGAGCGGCACTAAAACAAGGAAATAATCCAAGAGGTCAGAGGAGACAGAAAACATGAGATCCAAAGAGAATCCCCTAGATGGCAGTAAAAAGAGATCCTAGGGTGACAGTGATGCATCAGTTGGAAAGACAACCTGTCCAGATCATAGCAGGTCAGAAGACAGCACAAAGGTATCATCAAGAGGACACAAGTGATAGAGGACCGGAAGCATCTAAACATACCACAACTGTGGGAAGATTTTTAAAATCGACTGGTGATGGGTAGGTACACAGAAGACTATGCAAACAAAAAAAGACTATGGAAAGCAAAAACTTGTGAAGGAAAGAAAATGTAATCATAGTACACTGCATGGTTCGACCATACGGCACATTTACAGGCCGTAATACAGCAACTATACCATTCAATATTACGATCTTCTGAGCTGGGAAGTTAGCAATGAGGACAAAAAGGAGCTTGAATATGACAGGGGCAGGGAGGAAAAAAAATTAAATCTTTATCTTCCAAAG
Source organism: Lontra canadensis (assembly GCF_010015895.1). NCBI lineage: Eukaryota > Metazoa > Chordata > Mammalia > Carnivora > Mustelidae > Lontra > Lontra canadensis. The sequence continues at coordinate 9,433,932 of NW_022631073.1, read as the reverse complement.
AGAGAAATTCAGAGATAATGAGAAAAAATAGAGTTGAATCCTTACCTTTTAAAAAGAGAAACCCAGAGATATGAGAAAAACCCAAAGGTAATGAGATAAGGTTTCTGTAATTATATAAGCACATCACTTAAAGGTAGAAAGAAGAAAAAAAAAAATCAGTTAAAAATTTGAGAGTACACTGGGAAACAGATAATAGGGAGGTTCAGGGGACTGCAATTTTGCAAAATAAGTTTATGGAATTGTTTGATTTTTAAATTACCAGCATATATAACTCTATATAAAAATAAAAACTAAAAAAAAAAAAAAAAAATTCATAGCCAAGGAAGCTCATCCTCACTTACACTCACATACAGCCCCTGACATCTAACAAGAAGCTATGCTGTAGGTTAGAATTGCCTTGCCTTCCCGTTAGGCCTCATTAGATCTACTGTCGTAAACAAAGTTAAAAAAAGAAAGAAAAAACAGAACAGTAAATGACTCCATAATATCAATACATACAATGAAGTTGTGTAAAGGATAGCAATTCAGGAAATGTTTGTGATTTCATGCAAAAAAAAAAAAAAAATCACGTTTTATAATTATTTTTGTTTTGCAATGTTAATTGAATTCCTTTTCATAAAAACAATACACCTGGAGCAGTGCTTTGCATTGAGACACACCCAATAAATTACAGAATCTTGGTCTTTTTCTTTAACCCACTGAAACAGACTTTTTTTTTTTTTAACCTTTTCTGATTAGAGATTCTCAGGGTTCTAGCAAATCAACTCCAGACTTATTTAAACAGAACCCTGGCCATAATCCAATAACAAATTGTTATTTGAAGGAAAAGGACTTCTGTCTTTGACGATGTCACTGCTTCATAAACATTAAAACTGCAAGAGGACATTTGGGGTGCCTGGGCGGCTCAGTGGGCTAAGCCTCTGCCTTTGGCTCAGGTCATTATCTCAGGGTCCTGGGATCGAGCCCCACATTGGCTCTCTGCTTGGCGGGGAGCCTGCTTCCCCCATCTCTCTCTGCCTACCTGTGATCTCTCTTTCTCTGTCAAATAAATAAATGAAATCTAAAAACAACAACAACAAAAACAAAACAAAAACCTGCAAGAGGACACCAGAGCTGTCCTGGGATAGTAAGTGAGATGACGTCAGTAAACCAGACACCCACCTTTTCTCTTTACTGCCCCAGTCCTATGACCAGTTAGATAAAAGAAAGGATTCTTAACCGGGAATTAGTGGAACTTTGTGAGCCCACTGGGAGCCCAAGATCATCCTAAAATTAGTATGCAAGATGTTATTATCTATTTTTATCTATACACCCCCTCCCTTTTGTTTGTTTTGCTGCAGAGAGGGTCTGTAACTTTTCATCCGATTGTCAAGTCTTTAATCCCAAAGCAAATTAAGAGCAACGAAGGGAAAGAGGTATGAGGACCAGCCAAAACGTGATGGATACAACCATGTTTGCTTTTTTATCTGGAGATTATTCACACTGAAACTGTAGACAATGCTTAACAATGCAACATCCTTTCCCTAGTTTGTACCAGAAGAAGAGGAAGGCAAGGAGCACAAGGGAGAAGAGGAAGATCTTTGTAACTTGAGAAGAATGGAAAATCCTTCCACGTCAGACTGGGGTCTGCTGGTTAAGCCATCACTTTGGAGGAAAAGAGACATTTTAGTTTAAGTTTTACAATGAAGAAACCTGGACTCTAAATGTGTGCAGCAGATTCAACGTCGGCCCCTCCCCCTCCTCTTCCGGCAGACCCCACAGCACTCCTGGAGTGTGACAGCTGCGTCCAGTCATACACCAGAATGTGGAAAGCCCCAAGCTAAGTTCTATAAAACACTTGATATCTAAAAGTAATTTGAGTATTTTCTAGTATTTTCTAATATTCTCACAATATGTCTGAAATCACTGACTAGATTGCTAAATAGTATACTTTTTCATATCCTATTTACACCCAAACTATTAAACAGTATTATTAAAAGCTACTGATGAAGTATAAATGTAGCATCAGTATGCAGAAAAGATACAACTTATTTGCTTTTCTTTATAAAGAGTCTAGCTGGAATGAAAATTAACATGTAAAAAAAGCAAGATGTCACTAAAGAATTATACATACTCTTCAAATTATATATAGATCCAGGGCACCTGGGTGGCTCAGTGCGTTAAAGCCTCTGCCTTCAGTTCAGATCATGATCCCAGGGTCCTGGGATTGAGTTCCGCATCGGGCTCTCTGCTCAGCAGGGAGACTGCTTCCTCCCCCCCCCAACCCCTGCCGCCTGCCTCTCTGCCTACTTGTGATCGCTGTCTGTCAAATAAATAAATAAAATCTTTAAAAAAAATTTATATATAGATCCTCTTTCTTACCTTATCGTGTACTGAGGACAACATGTTTGATTCATGACAGGCTTGTACACATATTTCCCACTTCTAAAATTAAAAAGTAGTTTTGTTAATGTCTTACACATTTCTCACTTGTACCAAAGAAGACTAGTATAGGAGCACAAAATTAATTTGAGTAAAAATCTAACCAATAACATAAAAACATTTAGATTTACTCTTCATAACCTAAATAATCTTGCAACATAGACATACCAAAGACAGAGTACAGCCTTTTCCTAAACCTTGATATATGGACTCCAAACTTCTTTACCTCAATTACCCTCTCAGCAGCACCTGCAATCCTTCCCTCAACCCACCATCAATCCTCTACCATAAAGGTAATCAAAGGAAAATCTACTCAAAGTAATAGATGACATCAAAGAATTACTGTGTAAAGTATGATAATGGTATCATAGATGCGTTAAAAAGGAAAAAAGAAACCTTTCATAGGAACATGTATTTATTACAGGTATACTAATAGGATACACAAAATTGCTTTAAATTATTTTGTGGGGGAGGAAGGAACATCTTAGTCAGTTCAAGCTGATGTAACAATATGCCACAGGCTGAGTGCTTATAAACAACATAAATGTATTCCTTGTAGTTTGGTTGGGAAGTTCAAGACCAAGGTGCTATCATATTCTATGTCTGGTAAAGATAAGCTTCCTGGTTCATATTTTTGTTGTAAGCTTACATGGCAGAAGAGGCAAGGGAGCTCTCTGGGTCTCTTTTACAAGGGCACTAATCCCATTTGCGAGGACTCCACCCTCTGACTTAATCACTTGGCCCACCTCCAAATACTATCAAATTGGGGGTTAGGACTGAGCCCATGTACTTGGAGAAGGTGGTGAGAATGACACTCACATTCACTCCACACAGGGAGCAAGGAGAATTGATGAAACAAGATTGGCAAAATGTCAACAACTGTTGAAGCCTGCGGATAGGACATGAGGTTCACTATACTGTACTCTCTACATTTATGTGTATTTGAAATTCTCCTAATAAACATCTTTAAAAGGAGAGAGGAAAGAATCACTACACAAAGAAATATAACAAAAAAATTTCTTAAACCTCTTTCCAAAAACAGGAAAACATTTTAAAGGCAAACAATATTTTGCAATTACAAGAAGAACCTGAGTAACAAGAGAAGTATCTTTGTATTAAAGAGCTTTACCTTCGCCATCCTCGATCTATAAGATCCTGATAATCCTGTACGGTCATGGAATGCGCCCACATGCCTGAAAAAGTAAGTGCCATGTGCCGTGTTAATTACAGCAAGTTCAACTTTTTAAAAATTTTTTAAATTCAAAATCTTTATTTCAAAATGTGAATACTGAAGCAAAAGAAAAAAATCTAGCTCACACTGGAGAAATGAAAGTCTGCACATACTTCATACTTAAGTTTGACATACAACACAAACGGAAAAGATATTTATCTTAATTTTATTCATTTATTTACTTATTTTTAAAGATTTTATTCATTAATTTGACACAGAGAGAGAAAGCAAGAGAGGAAACACAAGCAGGGGGAGTTGGGAGAGGGAGAGGCAGGCTTCCCCCGGACCCCTCCCCGAGCAGGGAGCCTGATGTGGGACTCAATCTCAGAACCCTGGGATTGTGACCTGAGATGAAGGCAGAGGCTTTAACCCACTGAGCCACCCAGTGGCTTTTATATTAAAAGATGAATTTTAAAATTTATCTTAATTTTAAAAATCAAACTTATCAAAGTGATTATATTTAATATAGGATTAGCCAATAGTCTCTATGACTTCATATATTTAAGGTCCTTACTGCAATCAGATTATATCACACTTTTAAACCATAATAACATCCCCAATAATTTAGTAAACTGGTCACTTCAGAAGAAGTGAAGAGGAAATGTTTTCTTAAGCATATAAATTTTCCTCATTTTTATGTTTTTAGCATAGCTTTGGATATTGAAAATAGAACAAAAATATAGAGCAAGATTCCTTTTAAATATAAAAACTGAAAGTAATTGAAATGCCCAGGAACAGAAAAATGATTACAGGGACTACGATATTATCCATATGATGGGATAATTATGCAACCATTAAAAAAATGAAGACAATGAGAAAACATTAAAAGATATATTTGAATTGATGTTAAAGGAAAAGTAAATTTTTCTCTTGTAAACAGCAAACTGCATCAGAGATATGTAGATAGAGGTAGGCTTGATAGTACAAAATATATTCAGAAACAGAAAGGAGCTTGGCAGGCGCTCACTGAGTTACTTTATGAGCCTCAAATTCATCATCTATAAAATAGGAATAATAAAACCTACCTACCTAATAGGTGGGTGCCCTACAGTAAAGATAATCAGAATTAAAACAAACATAATGGAAATTTACAGTTCTCTCTTTAGATGAAAAGGGTGAAAGCAGGTTTCTTCTACAGGACTTTAAACAAAGGACATCTATATTAATCAATTTCCTCTTACAAAATTACTGGGAAAATAATTAAGGATCTAAGAAAATATTCATTTTAGACACCTTTAATACAAAGTGCTTATCACACCATACTGTAGTCATAATACTAAAATTCTGAAAACAGGAGCAATCTCTAATACCCTAAGGCAACCACTGCCAGCTGGTGTGTTTCTCCTGGGTTTTTATCCTCCCAGAACTGTGATCATGTCACACACGTCATTTGCATCCTGTTTTTCTCCCTTTAACCCCACACTCTAAACATTTTTCTGCTTAGCTCATCTTCATAACCATCACTCCTAATAACTGCATTATATTAAGTTCTGCTCCCCCTTACCTACAAACATCTAACAAACAATTTCAGTTAATAAGTGGACATACTATACTCGTCCAAGTCATTCATATATATATATATATATATATATATATATATAATTTTTTTTTTTTTTTTAATGGAAACTACCTAAATTTGTATCTTCGTGGTTATCCCATTTTCCACAATGCTGGGCTATTCCTTAAAACAAAAATTTTTTTATCTGCCAATACGAGACAGGGCAGGAAATAAATACAATGTTTTGTTTACAAACAACAAGTCTTCCGAAAGACACTTGAACTGTGACGGGGTGGGGGGGGGGGACAAAACAACGAGTAAGCTGGCTTTGTTGTCGTTCTGGAGGTGGGTGGAGGAACGACAGGCATAGGAGCACCTGGTAAAATTTTCAGACACCTTAATACAAATAGGCTCCCTCGCAGCAGCGCCTTGGTGGGTCACCAGCATCTTGCACACGCTTCCAGACATTTTATCCCGATGCCCATGCCCACGTATGCACACACACACCTCTTCCTGCACAAACAGCCCACCCAACACGCCGCATTCTGCAATGAAAATCGGGGATGATCCCACTTCGGCATCAGCACTTGGGGGTCCGCCCCAGCGGAACTGACCGCACTGTCGTGCTCCCTGGCACGGCATGCTGTCACACATTTAACCGTCTCCTAAGGACTGAAGACGGACACCTGTTTCCACACTTTGGGCCACGGCGAGACAATCATCATCTAGCCCGTCCGAGCACCTGCGTGAAGGATAAGCACCTAGAGGCTTCCCTGATGAATCAGAGCTGAAGTTCATTTTTAATTGGCAGCCACGGCCCAAACCTGCGAGCCGCGTTCCGTACACCCGCCCAGGACGGGATCCGGCCGGAGGATCCGCGCGTCCCTCGAGCCGGTCGGCCCGGGTCAGGGCGCCGCGACCCCGGAGGACGCCCGCCGGCCGCGGAGCCCCGAGGCCCCGGCGCCCTCCGCCGCCCGCCGGCACTCTCACCATTGGAGCGACTGCCCGACTCATTCTTGCAATAGCCGCAGCGGTAGGAGTCCTCGCCCTCGAAATACTCCACGATGCTGGGCGAAAGAGCGGCCCAGGAAGCCATGGCCCCGGCCCTCCAAACGCGACGCGACCCAGCCCAGCCCCGCTGCCGCCGCCGCCGCCGCCACCCCACAATGCTCCGCGCCGCCCGGGAGTCCCCGAGGCGCGCGCGAAGCTGCTCGGGCGCCCGCAGGCCGGGTTCGCCAGGAGTCCCGCACGTTGACGCCGCCCGCGCCATCTTGACCGAGGGCAGCCTTCCGCTATTTCCGTTCCTTCTCTAACCCGGACCGCCATCTTCGGTGAGGGTGAAGAGGAGAGAGGGCTGTGAAGGGAAATAGTCTGAGAAAAAACATCTGGGAGAGGGGAATGTGAGTTTGGGGAGCCGGCCCTGTGCGCTCCCAGGCGAGGGGCAGGCGAGGGGCTGGCGCGGGGCTCGGCGGGCGGTGCTAGAGTCGGACGTCGGCGGCCGCGCCAGCCCTGCCCCTTGGGACACTCACCGCAGGACACCTTGCCCTCCTCGGAGCCGCAGTAGCCGCAGTGGTAGCTGGCCTTGAGCCCTTTGTATTCCACCACCGAGGCCATGGCCGCCTCCAGGGTCCGCCAGGGCCGGCCACGCCTCTCCGCGCCCTGGGGCCGACCTCGGCTGAGCGCGGGGGCCCGCGGCGGGGAGGGGAGGAGAACTGAAGCCTGGCGGGTGCGTCCCAGCTCCCGTACCGGAGCTTCTACGCCTCCTCGGGGCTCCGGTCTCTGCGGGTGCCGGGGCTTGCGGAGACTTTAGCGAGAGTGGTATTCGTGCCCCCCGGGCCCCGAATTAGGGCCAACCCTTTGCATAATTCCTCGTCAAGCAGTCGCCAAGCATCACTCATCGTCAGCGCCGTTTTACAGATGAGGAAACTGAGGCACGGAGGTTGTGAGTCAGTCATTTCCCGCAGGGCTCAGTATAAAAGTTACTATCTCGGGCGGTCCCTGACAACCATGTGGGGGGCCAGCTCGGGTTTCTTCCAAACCAGCACGTCCACTCTTACGTGCCATGTGCAGGTACACGTGCAGGTGTTCTGTGAGTGGCCGGCATAGATGAATTGAACACTTGATGGTTTTAAAGCAAACAACTTTTGGAGCCAGTAGCCGCCTTCTGACGCTATAAGCCTATTGCCGCCACATCTTACGGCTTTAAAGAGAAGATCTCGATTTTTTAATGTTCCAATATTTGTAAATGTTATTTTTTTTTAAATTGTAATGCAAGCAAAACAAAACATTTATGTAGGTTGAATTCAGCCTGTGGACTTCCCTATTTTAAAAAGGTATTTATTTGACAGAGAGAGATCACAAGTAGGCAGAGAAAGGAGGAAGCAGGCTCCCTGCTGAGAAGAGAGCTGGATGTGGGGCTCCATCCCAGGACCCTGGGATCATGACCTGAGCTGAAGGCAGAGGCTTTAACCCACTGAGCCACCCAGGCACCCCTTAAAGATGTTTTTTGTTTTTTTTTTTTTTTTAAGGAAGTAATAGTCTGGAGCAAAGTATAAAAATGAGTACTGCCAACAAGGTAATATTCCTTAATCTTAGTGCATAGGTAATTTAAGGTTGTCTTTATATTTTTTGTCAACAAGCTGATTATCTTTTTGTAGTGTTTTGAAAAATGAAATCACGAACCTTGGAGAAACAAGTAAACTTTGAGGTCAGTTTTATCATTCTTGACTGCAAGGTGCACTATGTTGGATATATGCGTTCTTAAGTTGAAGGGATTTCTTGGTAGCTGCATGACCTGTTATATTACTAAGGATCACTTGTGCCTCACACAACGGGAAGAACCTCAGGGACAGCTGTAGCATGTAGGAGGCTCTCAGGGCCCCTCTCGGTTTCTCCAGTACCTCCTGAAACTTGAAGTTTGGGTACATATCAGTACCCATTAAGACAGACTTCATTCATTTTGTCCATTATGGCAGATTTGAGTATTCCTGGTCCTTTTCCAGGCAGACTCTTGTTCTGGAAGAAAGTAAAGGCTTGTGGAATAAACAAAGACAGCAGATGCCATCCTCAGAAAGTAGGAAGCCAGGAGGCTTTTTGTTTTTTCTTAGTGTAGTCCTTTACCAATTCACTTATGTCCCGTTGTCCCAACCTTATCCCAAGCCTTAGACCAACCTCTGCCAGGGAATGCCAATCGAGAGCTATAAGCCAATGCCCTAGGCATACGTGTTAACTCATTTAATCCTTACAGTAACTTCACAACATAGGAAATGAAGACTAGAGAGGCTAAATAACCTGATCAAGACCACACAGCTAGTAAGAGACATAAGACAGTTGTGTGTGGAGGTCAGGAAGAGATCAAAGATAGAGGCAGGTCACTCCAGGTTGGCAGGTGGCAGGTTTTTTGTTTGTTTTTAAGATTTATTTATTTTAGAGAGAGTGCGCATGTTGTGAACACAAGTGGGAAAGGGGAAGGGGCAGAGGGAGAGAATATCCAAGCAGATTCCCACTGAGTGTGGAGCCCAATGTGGGGCTCCGTCTCATAAGCCATAAAATCAGCACCCGAGCCAAAGCCAAGAGTACGATGCTTAACCAACTGAGCCAGCCAGGTACCGCCACAGGTGGAAGTCAGTAAGCAAAGGGAACTTGCGAATGAGGCTTGCACTGGGCAGCAGCAAGATGAATGGATCCCCACACCACCACACTAACCATGGCTATTGAGCACTTAAATCTTAAAAGTTTGTATAGAGGGACTCCTGGGTGGCTCAGTTGTTCGGGTGTCTGCTTTTGGCTCAGGTCATGATGCTGGGGTCCTGGGATGGAGCCCTGCATCAGGCTCCCTGCTCAGTGGGGAGCCTACTTCTCCCACTCCTTCCTGTTCCTGTTCTCTCTCACTATGTCTGTCTCCCTCTCTCTCAAATAAATCTTTTAAAAAAAAGTTTGCATAGAGAGAGGCCTTAACTGGGTTCAGTCATGTGCCCTGTGCAGGTGTTCTCACCATCACATCATTATCTCAAAGCAATATCCTTGCAGCAACCTCTGGGAGAGCAAAAAGCAAGTGGGACCCACATTCTAAGGACAGGGGAGGAGGCAAGGAACCTCTGATCACCTGGGTCCAGCTCATTTATGGGTTAACTGATGGTCATGTCTTTTCAATGACCTTCCACAAGAGAGGTGGAAAAATAAAGGTGATAAAAATAAAATTATGAAAAAGAGATCAACAAGGACTATAGGGCAGTGGTTTCTAGATGTCTTTATTTTGCTGAAAGTTAGAGACAAGTTTTCATCTTGCAGGCCTAAATGAGAAAAATAAAGCAAAGCTTTAGTTCCCTCTTTTGCAGACAGACATGGGAAAAGGACATTATTAGAATGTTCTTTTATAGAAAGAACAAGAACCATATGATACTCTCAATAGATGCTGAAAAAGCATTTGACAATGCATCCTTTCTTGATCAAAACTATTCAAAGTGTAGGGATAGAGGGTACATACCTCAATATCATCAAAGCCATCTATGAAAAACCCACAGCGAATATCATTCTCAATGGGGAAAAACAGAGCTTCTCCGCTAAGATCAGGAACACAGCAGGGATGTCCATTATCACCACTCCTATTCAACATAGTACTAGAAGTCCTAGCCTCAACAATCAGACAACGAAAAGAAATTAAAGGTGTTAGTATCGGCAAAGAAGAAGTCAAACTCTCACTCTTTGCAGATGTTATGATACCTTATCTGGAAAACCCAAAAAACTCCACTCCAAAACTGCTGGAACTCATACAGGAATTCCGTAAAGTGTCAGGTTATAAAATCAATGCACAGAAATCAGTTGCATTTCTATATACCCAACAGCAAGACAAAAGAAACAGAAATTAAGGAGTCAGTCCCACTTATAATTGCACCCAAAACCATAAGATACCTAGGAATAAACCTAACCAAAGAGGCAAAGAATCTGTACTCAGAAACTATAAAGTACTCATGAAAGAATTTGAGGAAGACAAAAATGGAAAAACGTTCCATGCTCCTGGATTCGAAGAGCAAATATTGTGAAAATATCTATGCTACCTAAAGCAATTTACACATTTAACACAGTCCCTATTAAAATACCATCAATTTTTTCAAAGAAATGGAACAAATAATCCTATAATTTATGTGGAACCAGAAAAGACCTTGAATAGACAGAGGAATGTCGAAAAAGATAGTCAAAGCTGATGGCAATACACAATTCCAGACTTCAAGCTCTATTACAAAGCTGTCATCATCAAGACAGTATGGTCCTGGCACAAAAACAGACACACAGATCAATGGAACAGAATAGAGCGCCCAGAAATAGACCCTCAACTCTATGGTCAACTAATCTTCGACAAAGCAGGAAAGAATGTCCAATGGAAAAAAGACAGCCTCTTCAACAAATGGTGTTGGGAAAATTGGACAGCCACATGCAGAAAAATGAAACTGGACCATTTCCTTACACCACACACAAAAATAGACTCAAAATGGATGAACAACCTCAATGTGAGACAGGAATCCATCGAAATCCTTGAGGAGAACACAGGCAGCAACCTCTTCGACCTCAGCCACAGCAACTGCTTCCAGTTTCTGCTTTCCAGAAACATCACCAAAGGCAAGGGAAGCTAGGGCAAAAATGAACTATTGGGACTTCATCAAGATCAAAAGCTTTTGCACAGCAAAATAAACAGGCAACAAAACCAAAAGATAACCGACAGAATGGGAGAAGATACTCGCAAATGACATATCAGATAAAGGTCTAGTATCCAAAATCTATAAGGAACTTATCAGATTCAACACCCAAAGAACAAATAATCCAATCAAGAAATGGGCAGAGGACATGAACAGACATTTCTGCAGAGAAGACATCCAGATGGCCAACAGACACATGAAAAAGTGCTCTATATCACTCGGCATCAGGGAAATGCAAATCAAAACCACAATGAGATCCCACCTCACACTAGTCAGAATGGCTAACATTAACAAGTCAGGAAATGACCGATGTTGGTGAGGATGCGGAGAAAGGGGAAGCTTCCTACACTGTTGGTGGGAATGCAAGCTGGTGCAGCCACTCTGGAAAACAGTATGGAGGTTCCTCAAAAAGTTGAAAATAGAGCTACCCTATGACCCAGCAATCACACTACTGGGTATTTACCCTAAAGATACAAACGTAGTGATCCGAAGGGGCATGTGTATCGAATGTTTATAGAGCAATATCCACAACAGCCAAACTATGGAAAGAACCTAGATATCCATCAACAGTTGAATGGATAAAGAAGATGTGGTCTATATATACAATGGAATACTATGCAGTCATCAAAATAAATTAAATCTAGGAAGGAGGTGTGTCATGAACAGAGACAGGGAGGTGGATAGGAACACCAGGGGTTTCAGGTGCTGGTGATGGTAGAGTCCTAGAAGATGCTTTCCTTGTGGGCCATTCACTGCCAAGAGGCTCTTGGAGGACTTCTCTCTCCACCATGTAAATATGCACTCTCCAACTTAGTAGTGCAAAAATTAACAACAACCTCATTTAGAATGGGGGTGGGGCAGCTCTCAAGCCCTACTACTTAACATTAATTGCAGACCCAATAGGAAGAAACATCTTGCAGGGTGGATACACTTTACTATCCAGGAGGACAAAGAAAGTTCCTCCTCTTCCCCTGGCAACAACCCAACCAATGAAAAACGACTCTACTTCAAAATTCCAATGGACTTTTTATTTCCACCCTCCTAACTTCCTCCTATCCTCTATAAAAGAGTGTTCCTCTCCTTTGTTTTCTGGACCAGGCTGTGGTTTTGCTGTGACTTGGCTTATCCCAGATTGTAGTTCTCTGCTATCCTCAAATAAACCCATTTTTGCTAGGAAAATAACTACCAGTTTTATTTTTTAACAGTAGCCACTAGCCACTTGTGGGTATTGAGCACCTAAAATGTGGCTAGTGCAGCAGGAGTACTGAGCTTCTTATTTTACTTTATTTAAATTTATTTGAATTTTTAAATTATAGCAGTGTAAACCACCTGGCAGGATAAATTCAAAAAATCTACATGTAAGCATTATCATATTCAAAATGCTCACAATCAAAGATAAGCAAAACTCTTGAAAAAGCAGAGGAAAGAAAACCCTTGCTAATAGAGGAGCAGGAATAAGAATTACATTGGACATTTCCTTGGAAAATATGCAAGCAAGAAGAGAAGGAAGTGAAATATTTTAAGTGTTGCGGGGGGTGGGGGGAAATCCCACTAACCTACAATTCCGTACCCAGTGAAATTATCCTGCAAAAATGAAAGAAGTATAGCCATACCTCGGAGATATTGTGGTTCAGTTGCAGACCACTGCAGTAAAGCAAATATAGTGATAAAGCAAATCAACTGGATGTTTTTGGTTCTCCAATGTGCATAAAAGTAAATGTGCAAATGGCATTATATCTTTTTAAAAAGTACATTCATTAATTTAAAATGCTTTGTCACTGAAAAATGTTAACCACTATCTGAACTCTCAGCCCATCATCACTGATGACAGATCACTATAACAAATATAACAAAAAATTTTAAAACATCACAAGAATTACCAAAAGGTGACACAGAGACATGAAGTGAGCAAATACTGTTGGAAAAATATTGCCAAGAAACTTGCTCAGTGCAGGGTTGCCACAAACTTTCAATTTATAAAAAACAATATCTGCAAAGCAAAGTGAGGTGAAGTACAATGAAACAAGGTATTCATGTAAAGACTTTCTCAGCAAACAAAAATGGAGGGAATTTGTCGCCAGTAGACCTGATTTGCAAGAAATGTTAAATTCTTCAGAAAGAAGGAAAATAATATAGGTCAGAAATTAATCCACATAAAGAAAGGAAAAGCATTATTAGAGAAGGGATAAATGGAGATAATATCAAATTTTTCATTTTTAAAAATGTAATTGCTCTAACAGATAACATGTGGTTCAAAGTAATAATGGCAATTTGCATAGGGCAATTTTATAAGTTTATGGGTAAGTGAATAAAGTGGGGCATTACATGATGATAAGTGGTCAGTTCTCCAAGAAAACAACAATTTTAAATGTATATGCATCTAGCTACAGAGTGGCAAAATATGTGAGGTGAAAACTGAGAACTGCAAGGAGAAATAGATGAATCCACTATGATATTTAGAGATTCCTATACCCGTATATTGGTAGTTGACAGATCCAACAGGCAGAAAATTTGTAAGGACGTGATTGAACCCAGCAACACCATCAATCAGCTGGTTCTAACTGACGTCTTTAGGACACTTAATCCAATAGTGTCAGAATACACACTCTTCTCAAGCTCACATGGGACATTTACCAAAATAGACCACTTTCTGTGCCATAAAAAAACAAGTTTAAAAGAATAGAAACCATGGAAAGTATGCATACCAAAATGGAATTAAACTAGATATCAGCAACAGAAAGGTGGTAGGAGAAATCCAAAATAATCAGAGATTAAATAACACACTTCTAAATGCTTTGATCAAAGCAGTTCAGAAATATTTTGAACTAAAGGAAAATACAGCTGACCTTTGAACAATACTGGGGTTGGGGTGCCAGCCCCCCCAACACAGTCAAAAATCCACATATAAATATTGACTCCCCCAAAACAATTACTAATACCCTACTGTTGACAAGAAGCCTTATCAATAACACAGTCTTAATATATATATTTTGTGTTATAAGTATTTTATACTATATTCTTATGGTAATCTAGAGAAAGATGTTATTAAGAAAGTTACAAGGAAGAGAAAATATATTTACAGTGCATATTTCTCAAAATCCACAAATAAGTGGACTTCTGCATAAGCATTCAGCGGTCAACTATACAACTTACCCAATTTGTGAGTTGCAGCAAAAGCAGTGCTTAGAGGATATTTATAGCATTGAAAGTATATATTAGAAAAAAGATCTAAAATCAATAATCTAAGCTTCTACCTCAGGATACTAGAAGAAGAACAGCAAATCAAATCCAAAATAAGCAAGGGGCACCTGAGTGGCTGTCAGTTAAGCATCTGCCTTCAGCTCAGGTCATGATCCCAGAGTTCTGGGATCGAGTCCCGCATCGGGCTCCCGGCTCTGTGGGAAGACTGCTTCTCCCTCTGCCTCTGCCTCTCTCTCTGCCTCTGATAAATAAAATATTTTTTAAAAAGAAAACAACAAAAATTAAAACTAAATGAAACAATACAAGAAATCAATAGAGAAATTCAACAAAACCAAGTTAATTCTTTGAAAAGATCGGTAAGATTGATAAACTTCCAGTGAAGCAAATTAAAACAAAATGAGAAGACAAATTGCCACAGTCAGAAATGAAAGAAAGACCATGGACATTAAAAGTATAACAAATGAATATTACGAGCAACTCTACATCCATACATATGATAACCTACAGGAAATGAATTCATTCTTTGAAAGATACAATCTACCAAAACTCATACAAGAAGTACATAACATGATTACACCTATATGTAAAGAAATGGAATTAATAATCAATAACCTTTGAAAACAGCCCTGGGGCCAGATGGGTTCATTGGTGAATTCTACCAAACATTTAAGGAAGAAATCATACCAACTCTCTGTAGTCTCTTCCAGAAAATAGAAGCAAAGGGAATTTTCTAATCCATTCTTTTATTTTTTTTTATTTAAAGATTTTTATTTATTTATTTGACAGATCACAAGTAGTCAGAGAGTCAGGCAGAGAGAGAGAGGAGGAAGCAGGCTCCCTGCTGAGCAGAGAGCCCGATGCGGGGCTCGATCCCAGGACCCTGAGACCATGACCTGAGCCGAAGGCAGAGGCCTTAACCCACTGAGCCACCCAGGCGCCCCTTTCTAACCCATTCTATGAGGCCAACGTTACCTAATACCAAAACCAAAGACATTACAAGAAAACCACAGACCAGTATCTCTAATAAACGTAGATGTGAAAATCCTAAAAAAGTGTATTAATAAATGGAACTCAACTATATATAAAAGGAATTATATACTATTATACCTTTCAAAACAATGCAATCCATGTCATCGATGCCCTAAAGAAGAAAAATCATATGATCATATTAGTAGATACAGAAAAAGTGTTTGACAAAGTCCAACACGTACTCATGATAAAAGCTCTCAGAAAACTAGGAATAAAGAGGAACTTCCTCAATTTGAGTGAAGAACATCTACAAAAAAACTCACTATTATGAAAAACTAGTTGCTTTCTCAATTAGATCACGAACAAGGCAAGGATGTCCCCCTCTCACCACAGCTATTCAACATCATGCTGGAAGTCCCCTCTAATGCAATAAACAAGAAAAGGAATAAAAGATTTATAGTTTGGGAAGAAAAGAATAAAACTATTTTTATCCACAGATGACATGATTGTCCAAATGGAAAATTCCAAAGAATCAACAACAATAAAAATCTGGAACTAATAACGAATAATAGCAAAGTTGCAGGATACAAGCTTTATATAGCAAGAACTAATCTCTTTCCTATATATCAGAAATGAACAATCGAAATTTGAAAATTAAAAACACAATACCATTTATATTAGTGTAACCACCCCTCCGAACAATGTACTGCTTAAAATATGACCTATGAGAAATTATATTAGTTACCAAGCATGCTTAGATGTAGCCTTAAGAAAAACATGTATTGGCAATAGGCCTCTGGGGGAGAGGACGATACACATCCTTGAAGTCAAGCAGCTGGGAATGCTCGGCCCACTCAGGGCGGAAGGCCACCTGCTTCATTTTTCCATTCTCTCTCCTTACCCGGAGAGCACCAGCAGTCAGGCAATCCTTTCATGTGGGCTTGCTCACTATAGGTCATGTACTACGTACCCAGACATGTTTTGCCTTTTTTCTTCCATATCTACAAGATTCATGGTCAATGTGTAATCTACAACCCCTTTCTTGCTGGTCGTTAGGCACTTTCTAATAAATATGAGACTGAGGAGTTGTTTGGGGAGAGTCTTTCCTACTGTCATCCCCTGCTCCCTTTCTCTTGCAGCTGACTTGTTTGTGCCTCATTCTTCTCCCGTGCACCGTCAGGAGGCGGCATATTAGCACCAGAAAGAAAATGAAATACTTAGGTATAAATCTAACAAAATATGTATAAGATCTATAAAAGGAAAACAAAAAGACCTCAGATGGAACAAATCAAAGGTCTAAATATATGGAGATGACCCATGTTCATTGACAGGAATATGTATACTTATAAGATGTCATTTTGTCCCAACTGGATCTTTAGATTCAATGTAATCCCAATAAAAGTCCCAGGAAGTTATTTTGTACATACCGACCAACTGACTCCAAAATTCATATGAAGAGGCAAAAGACTCAGAATAACCAAAACAATGTCAGAGGAGAAAACAAGACCAGAGGACGGACTCTACCAGAATTGAAGACTTTTGCAAAGCTACAGTAATCAAAGACAGTGTGGGATTGGCGAAAGGACAGACAAATGGATCAACAGAACAGGACAGAGAGCCAGAAATAGACCCACACACATATAGCTAACTGATCTTTGACAAGGGAGCAAAGACAAGTCAATGAAGAAAGGATAGTCTTTTCAACAATGGTGTTGAAACTGGGCATCCACATGGAAAAAACAAATAAATCTAGACACAGACCTTATACTTTTAATAAAAATTAACTCAAAACGGATCATAAGCCTAAACGTAAAGCACAAAACAAACCCCTAGAAGATAACATAGGAGAAAATCTAGGTGACTTTGGTTTTAGCGATGGCTTTTTCGATAGAATGCTCAAACATGGCCCATGAAAGAAAAAATTAAGTTGTACTTTATTAAAATTAAAAACTTCTGCTTGGCAAAAGACACTGCAAAAGAATGAAAAAACAAGCCATAGACCAGGAGAAAGTCTTAGCAAAACACATTCCTGCTAAAGGACTGGTATCTAAAACATACACATACAAAAAAAAATCTTAAAATTCTCAGCAAGAAAATAACCCAATTAAAAATGGGCAAAAGATATGAACAGATACCAACCAAAGATAAATAGATAGCAAATAAGGTTATAATAAGAAGCTCAGCATCATATGTTATTAGCAAATTGCAAATTAAAATAACAAACTAGCATTCACACCTCCTCCAGGGGCTAAAATTCACAACACCGACAACACTACTAGACCAACAGGAACTCTCATTCATTGCTGGTGGGGAGGCACAATGCACAGCTACTTTGCAAGATACTTTGGCAGTTCCTTATAATAGTAGACATACTCTTAACCATATGATCCAATAGTCCTCAGTATATAATCCAATAATCAAAAGCTTATATCCACACAAAAACCTGCACACAAATGTTAATAGTAGCTTTATTTATAATTTTCAAAACTGGAAGCCAGCAAGATGTCCTTCACTAGGTGAATGGATAAAACAACGATGGAATGTTGTTCAGCCATAAGAAGAAATGAACTATGTATGAAGCCATGAAAAGACATGTAGAAACATGAAAAGCATATTATTTAGTGAAACAACCCAATCTGAAAAAGCCTTTTCAGCATGAAAAAAATCACACTGTATGATGCCAACTATATGACATTCTGGAAATGGCAAAACTATGAGACAGTAAAAAGATCAGTGGTTGCTGGGGCTTAGGATGTGGGGTGGGGGAGTGACAAAGAGTTGGAACATGGGATTTTTAGGGCAGTAATAAGATTCTGTATGATGCAGTAACGATGGACACCTGTCACTGTACATTTGTTAAAACCCATGGAATGTACCAGACAAAGAGTAAAACTCAGTGTAAGCTATGGACTTTAGTTAATAATAATGTGGCAATATTGATTTGTCAGTGGCAACAAGTATACCATACTAATACAAGATACAAATAATAGGAGGAACTTAGAGGGAGAGAGATTACTTTTTAATTAGTATTCCTGTAAATCTATAGGTGCTCTTAAAAATTAGGTTTATTTAAAAAAATTAAATTTATTAATGAAAACAGAACATCAGTGTAAAAAATTGAAATTGATTCCACGTTGAGATGACAATATTTTGGATATATCACGGGTTAAAATATGTCACTAAAATTAATCTCACCTGTTTCTGTTTACTTTTTTTTAACATAGCTCCCAGAAAAAGTTAAATTATATCTGAGTTACATTCTATATTCATTGAACAATGCTGGTCCAGAACCAGGTTCTCACAGCACCAATGGATGAACCCAGTTTTCCACTTAATCTCTGCTTCTAGGCTCTATGGTTTCAGGATCTTTTCTCTCATGCCAGTTCTTTTTAATAATTTTCGTATTAACATTTCATAGTTCTCCGTTTGTTTGGGGAAGTCATCATAATTCCTCTACATCATATTCTGGCTCCAGTCTTTGCTCCCCACATGGGGTACCCTGCCTGTGAAACTTCCTCTGGCAACCACTGACAGAGTCACCTCTTGCTTCTTTGGTCTCAGGAGCATCTCCCACGTTTCTGCCACTCTACTCAGAATGTGGTCCCAGCAAGTCCTCCATGTTTAGTCCCACCTCATGCTGATGACTCCTGCCCTTTGTTTTCACTCCATACTTGTGCAATGCCTTTGTATGGCTACCTCATATATGTGCACTTTTGTCAATTTCTTGCCTCCCTCACTGCGTTGTGAGCTCCAGAAAAGTGGTCTGTGTTTCCACCCCTCCCGTTTCCCAAGGTCAGATAGGATAGCATGTGTAACATTACAAGCTTGGCTTTTAGACATCCATGTTCAAGTTCCAGTTTGGCAACTGCGTGGCCTTGAACAAATCATGTAACTCTCTTAGCCATGTTTCCTCCCATGGAAAATGGGCAGAAGAATAAGAACATTACCGAATAGGATGGTTGGAGTGTCAGTGTTTTATGTTCAGATACAATCAGAGGCACTTTTAGTTTCTAAGTCTGTTTTCAAACTCCTGCAAAATGGGGCCAGCGGACAGCATGTGGTTTCCAAAGCCAGCAGTAAGTCTCTGACGGTACTCTGGTTTGTTTTAAGTTCCATGTCATGAGAAGTGGTTAATGACACTTTCAGCTCAGGAACCTCTATCCTGTCCTTCCCCAGTGATGATTTCTCATGGTTACTCAAACACATTTCATGACTTTTGACAAACGATGAGAATTTAGGTATATGATAAAATATTTGTTAGCAAAGTGTTCTTTTTATATTTCTCACAGAAAGACACAGTTCAGGCCACCTTTTGTTTATGTTAGGGCAAAGTCTAGTCTTGCCAATAGTTTGTTTCAACCTGATTTGCTATCGAAAAGCTTATTTATCTCCCTGACTTAAAGTCTTCATCCCTTGTTTGTCTTATCAGGAAAAAGGAACAATTCAAAGCATGATACTTAAATGAAAAAAGTACTGTTAGGTCCACATGATGGTCTCTTTTATTTTAATTAAGCTGATTCCTTACTTATAAAGAGGCTCATATTAGGAATTGCATATTTTTCTTTGTCAAAAAGGAGGCTAGGGACACTTGAGTGGCTCAGTTGGTTAAGCATCTGCCTGACTCTTGATTTTGGCTCAGGTCATGATCTCAGGGTTGTGAGATTGAGCCCTGTTTTTGGCTCCATGCTGGGCGTAAAGTCTGCTTAAATTTCTCTCTCTCCCTCTGCACCCCACACCCGGACCCTGCTCATGCTCACTCTCTCGCAAAAAAAAAAAAAAAAAAAAAAAAAAAAAAAGGCTAAATTCAGTTTTCAGGAGGGTAAAATAAGAGATTTCTTTTTGGCATTTTTTTTTAAAGAAGATTTTATTTATTTATTTGAGAGAGAGCACACAAGCAGGAGGAATAGCAGAAGAAGAAAGAGAAGCAGGCTTCACACTAAGCAGGGAGCCCAGTGCAGGGCTCAATCACAAGACCCCAGGATCACGACCTGAGCTGAAGGTAGACACTTAACTGACTGAGCCACCCAGTCACCCCTTCCTTTTAGCACTTTACACAGTGCCTGCCTCATAGTCCATGACTACTAGGAACCTGGGGTAGTATGATGCTGTCATGCCACACGCAAATACAAATTTTGGCTGAATTAATAGCAAGTAAGTTTGATATTTGAGTAACATGACATTTTATCAATGTTAAATGGTATCTTGTGAATACTAAAATGTAGGTTGTAATGTAATTCAAGGTTTTGGTATGAAAACAGAAATCACTGTCATGACAATGTTTGAAATTCTTTTGATTTTTGATAAAATACCCGTATTTACTTCATAACTGTTTCATGTCTTCTTTTCTAAATGAGTTCAGGGCTGTGGTGTCAAACACATCTCTGCATACAGCATATTTGGGGAGGGATAGATTTTATTCTTAATAAGTATGAAGCCAGGTTCTAATTAATCACTGTATTTTCTCCTTTCACATTGTAAGAAGTAGAGACATTTCAAGAAGTAAAAATGGGACTGGGGTGCTGGGGTGGCTCAGTCCTTGGATGTCTGCCTTCGGCTGGGGCCCTGATCCCAGGGCTCTGGGATGGAGCCTGGCATGGGGGTTTCAGCACAATGGGAAGCCTGCTTCTCCCTCACCCACTCCCCCTGCTTGTGTTCACTTGTGCTCCCTCTCTCGCTCCCTCTCTCTCTGTCAAATAAATAAAATCTTTTAAAGAAAAAAGGGAAAAGCAATGAGGACTTTATTTGGACATCCACAGCTCAAATATATGGTGACAAATGTCTTGAATATGCAGAATTATTTCATTAATGTGTATTTTGACACTGGAGTACCGTCTGCTTCCTCGTCCCTGAGTAATGACCAGTTAGGAACATAATTAAACACGTGGCTGAAAGTAGGCTGAAGGGGTCGGAGCTCAATACCTCCACAGCAGCAGCACTCAGCTAAGTGATGGTGAGAACACGGGACCAGGCCACGGGCACGCTCACCCACCCTCTGCCACGGGGACTGTGCATGCAGGGCCCGCCCCTCCCCCCAGGCCCTCCATAGATTGTATTTCTGCGGAAGATACATAATATATATCTACCCCCGAAAAAAAAAAATCCGAAAATGACAAAGACGCTCCCACTGCCGTGGAAGACGCTTTCTCCTGCTGCACCAGAGGGGCTGTGCTGTGACACTCGGCCCCCGGGACCTGCTGTCCGCGGCCACTCAGCGCGGCTCACACCGGTGCGTTCCGCGCCGGCCCCACGATGTCTTCACTCCCACCTCACAGTAGTGTCAATCTGGGACGGTGATGACACACACAAAAGCTTGTGACTGTCTGTGGTTGCCCTAGAAATCAAGCCGAGGCCCGCGGAAGGCTCAGTCGGAGAACCGAGCCTTTGCAGGAGCGAGAACCAGACGGAGCCCCGCGCGGGGAAAGCCGACGCCGTGACGCAGAGAGCGAGGGGGCAAGCGTGTCATCCTCCAAGCTGGCGACCGACGGGGCACCGGCAGAAGAAAAGGACGCGGAAGAGCCGCAGCACGATGCTCCTCGAGGGGTGGCCTCGGGCGCGGGGCTGGGAGGGCGCGGGGGGGCGCCGGGCGGGGACGGTGACCGACTGGCGGGCCGGACCCCACCCTCACGGGGCCCCCTGGTGACAGACTCCGAGTGGCTGGATCTGAGTGCGGAAGAACAGTGGGTATTACGTCCTTCCGTTCTGGGTTACAGGCCGGAGAACGTTCGTTTATCCCCGCAGCAGCGAAGCGCGGGGACGAGTCGCGCAGGCGCACTCCTGCCCCCGAAGCGGCGGGTCCCGGGCCTCTCCCGCCCCCGCGGCCCTCGCAGGGAGGCCTGATGAGTGCCCCGGGGCCGGCTCGGGGGCCCGGTGGAAGGACCCACTTAAGGCCCCAGCGCGTCTCCCAGCGTATAGTAAGCTCGGTAAACGCTGTCATGGAGATAATGCGAGAACCTCATCGAAAAGAAAACATGAAAGCAGGAGGAGGAATCTGTTTAAGAAATTAGCTCTCCTTACACGGTCATTATAATTGTGTTTTTTAACCAGTGGATAATATAAAATCCTCTTTCACTGCAGAGAGAAGTCAGAGAGGGGCGCCTGGGTGGCCAGTCAGTTAAGTGGCTGCCTTCGGCTCAGGTTATGATCCTGGGGTCCCAGGATTGAATCCGCGTCGGCGGGGGGGGGGGGGGGGGGGGGGGGTCCCTGCTCAGCAGGGAGTCTGCTTCTCCCTTGGCGCCTCACCCTGCTCTCGTGCTCTGTCTCACTCTCTCAAATAAATAAAATCTTAAAAAAAAAAAATAAGTCAAGAGAAACAGAATATTTACAACCTAGGTTGTTAAACACAGAACCTATTTACTAACTAAACCCGTTAAGAAATAAGAGTTCTCCGGGATACCTAAATGTGACAGCAAATTCCTCGGCTGTATTTTTCTGCATTAAATTAAAACAAACAAACAAACAAAAAACTTTCCTGCCATCAAATTGTTTTATTGGCTATCTAAAATATAAACGTTTGACAAGAATTATGAAATATTACAGTTGGCTGTTGTTAGAAATTAATGATATCTTATACTATTTATAATTTTATGCATAACTGAATTTAAAAGGGGCTTACCAGCTTTGAGAACTTATTCTCTCATCAAAGGTATGGTTCTTTGTTCTACCAACAATTATACAAACTGGTTTGTGGAATTTGAATCAGTAACTTAGCCTCCACTCTCCAGTGTCAAAAGTATTTGTTAGTCTCAACCTCAAACTCAATATGATTCTTTGTTCATACTTTTATCAGAGAGCAGTCTTTCCTTGTTTCAAGGAAAGCTACAAGTTAACCATAGTCCTGCCATCGGCACAGAGAAATGCCTCTTGCTATTAAAAAGCATATGACAAGCGGGTGAACAGTGAGTCCCAAATCAACTCCCTCCCTCATTTCACATGAGGGCCATGTTTCCTGAAACCTTTCTCCAAATCCTAGTGCAATTTCTCTCTTTAATCTTCCAGATTGGCCTGGGCCAAAAACACTCAGGACCCTCGGATTGCAGTGGGTTCCCAGTCCCCACTAGAAAAGAAGATTAAGGTGAGGAAATACATTTATCGTGAACTTTGGAGCCAGTAATACCATCATAAAAAGTTTATCTCCAAGGTAGGAAGGGCCTGAGTGTTTCAAGCCGGAGTGGTTTGTCTGTTAGGCTTGGCTCCAGCTGGACAACACTGGATAAGACAAACATCGATTGTATCCCCACAGGGCTGGGGCAGGTGAGGGACACGGACACTAAACAAATTATGATAAGGGTCATGAAAGATGGGAATTTTTTTTTTTTGCATGAATACATGGAAGGTCTGAGGAAGTAACATTTAAGCTAAAACCTAAAGATTATGTACATAAGTACTGTAGAGTTGCTGTGTTGTGTGTTTGGGAGTATATGAAGAAAAAACATGTGAAAATACTCAGATGGCAAAGAGAATATGGTTTTCGAGGAACAGAAGAGTTGGGGTAACCACAGCAGAGTGGGCAAGCAGTCCAGCTGAGAGGTAGTCAGAGGCCAAATTATGAAAGCCATACTGGGATTTGGGATTTTCTCCTAAAAGCAACAGGACACTATTCTAAGGTTTCAATGTAGGGAAGGGACATGCTCAGGTTTCTGTGATACAAAGACCGCCAGTTGCTGTGTCCATGGTCTGATGGGACTGGGAGGCAGAGAGAGAGAGAAGCGTGAATTCAGGGAAGCTAGTTAGGCTGCTACCCTAGGGTGGGGGCATTTTGAAGTTAGTAGGGACAGGACTGAGAAGGGGGAAAGAGAAGGAAACACTTCGGAAGAAGAGCCAAGTGATGTTAAGTAGATCGCGTCTAGGGGTGAAGTTGAGAGGTGAGTACTGGGCAGTCTCGTGTGTCTCAATGGTCTCACTCATCTCTCCTTGCCCCCTCTAGAGCAGTCCCTGACACACGGTAGGTCACCTGTTGAGTGATTGAGACTGTCCATGCCCAAGAAAGTCTAAATGAGACTATGGTCATCTTTAGTGACAATTTCTGTTGTATTTTCTTACATTACATTCAAAAGACAGAACCAGCAAAGTAGGTGGAAGGGCGTGGCCATAGAATGAAGGGCTATTCGGTCACCTGGGGGTATTCGGCTACTGGCTGTGTTGCAGTCTAGGGTGATCCAAGATAGCCTAGGTCACATGCCCTTGGCCACAGTCTGGAAGCCAGAGGGGTAAAGTACTCAACTCTGTAAAATGCTGCTGACGTCAAGTATGACAGGGACAGAGACAGGACCACTGAATTTGTTGCTGTGGAGCTGCCTCACAACCTAGACGAGAGCAGTCTCGGGGCAGTTGGGGCCTGGAAACCCACCCGAGGAAGACCAAGGGGGAAGCGGGAGGTGGGAGTGGAGAGGGTTTCTAGGTGTCTGCTTCATGGCACATGGTGGAATTTTGATGAAGCAGGAAAGAGAATTTGGTAATTGCAAATTGAAGTTCCTGAAGCTTCACAAGGACAGGTGGGAGAACTGGTCTTTGATAGAGAAAGGGGCAACGTTTCCATTGTAAAGACAGAGTCCAGGATCGATGCAAGGTGGTGGTTTTGGCAACAGAAAGAAGAGGGCGTTCCTGACTGTGTGCTTCTGCTTTCTCAAGGAAGCCTAAGGTGAACTCATGAAGGGGACCCTGGGGAGGGGAGTGTGAGAGGTTTGGAGAGAAAGCCAGGGAACATGGCTAGGAGACCCCTGACCAGGGACATGGTGTCAGAGTGCCAGACACTCTGTGATCTATGTCATGGCCTGTAACGAAGGACGTCCAACTTAAAAACCTTCTAATCCTTCCTTCTGACAAGAGTTTAGGTGGTGTCCATTCTTCAAAAGTGAGGAAATTGTTGCTCCGAAAGTCTCAGCAGGAGAATGAAACCCTTCATCAGCTCAAAGCCATGTCTTTTGACTTCCAGTTTGCCAAAGCGGAGGAGTACTACTATCGACGGCATCAGGCAACGATGCTGGGAGAAGCATGGAGATACACGATGGCTCCAAGGTGGGAAATTAAAATACAGAGACAGAGACCACAAAGTGACAAAACAGGAGATACTAAAAAATGGGACTATTTAGTGTCTGAGAGGGAGCTGGACCACATAGAGAAGCACATCTACCGAGCCGAACAAGCCAGAGGCCTCCGAGACCACAAGTACCGGCTCCTCCCTCAAAGGGTTCCAAGTGAAACGGTCATCCCCAAAATACTAAGCCCAGGGAAGGAGGAGAAGACTGCAGCTGTCCAGAAAACCCATAAAACGAAGACCAAAAAGCACAGGGCGGCCTGGGCAAAGGAACAGATCAAGGGACATCAGGATCGAATGATTCGGGGGCGAGAGCTCACAGAGCAGAGAAGCGAGAGACTCCGTGCCTGGAGGGTCTCTGCTCCCGCTCCTCCCCTCCACAGGCCTGCAACACACAAGGAGGAAGAGAAAGAATTCGAACGCATCACAGCCTACCCGATTGCCCAGCCTTACCAGGAAGCGCTCATAGAAGTGACCATCCTCACGGAAAAGTCCAGAAAAGAGGAAAACGTAAAGAAGCCACTCCGACGAGAGCTCTTGAGTATGCCACCGTTTTTGAGAAGTCAACTAGAAAAAAAGGAAGTTTAAGTTATTTTATGGATGATTCTATTTCTTTCGCAGGCTGGCATCCTTTGACAACTGTCAGCGCAGTAAAATCCCATAACCCCCGAACTGTGTTTCTGAGTCTGTTTGCATCAAACTTGGGGCGGGGGGAGTTAAACCAAGTGTTTGTTTCACCTCTCTGCATGATTATCCCGAAACTTAGTGACTTAAAACGACCACTATTTTGTTGTATCTCCCAATTCCGTAAGAGGAATTCAGACAGAGCTCAGCTGGGCGATTTTTCTTCCCTGTCCTACACTGCCAGAGCTGCTTGGGGATGATCAGGTGACAGCTGGACAAGAGGGTACAGGCCTCGTGCCCTTGGGGTGGCCTAGAAGGCTGGGTTTAGCTGGTCCCAGTCCCTGTCTCCTCTCTCCATGTGGTTTCTGACCTTATTTCACTGTGACCAGGCTCCAGTGACCTGTCAGACACCACAAGATTTCTTGTGACCAAGCATCTGCAGTCCCAGAACGTCACTTCTGCCATATTCCGCTGCTCAAACAAGTCACCAAGATCAGTCCAGACTGGGGGCCAGTGGGCGGGTGGAGGGGGGGAAATAGACCCTTCCTCTCAAAGAAACTTGCAGCAGGCTTTTAATCCACTACTGCAGGGCTCTGAGAAGTCCATCACACACGTCTATCCTTCTTTATCCTTGCCACTGTCTTTTATGTTAATACTACTCATAAACATGAAACAAGTATTTTTATACAAAGAAACCAACAAGTCCATAGCTTCTGGAGTGATCTCGACTGAAGAGATCTGGCTCCCTCCCTGGAAAAGTAAATACAGATCGAGGGTTTAAAAGCCTGTTGCAGGCGTGGATGGGTGGCTCAGTTGGTTAAGCCACTGCCTTTGGCTCAAGTCATGATGCTGGAGTCCCAGGATGGAGTCCCGCATCAGGCTCCCTGCTCAGCGGGGAGTCTGCTTCTCCCTCTGACCTCTCCCCTCTCAAGCTCCCCCTCTCTCTCTCAAATAAATACATAAAATCTTTCAAAATAAATAAAAGCCTGTTGCAATTATGCTGACAACACATTGTCTTGCATTCTCCAGTGCACCTAGAATTTTATAGGATGTCAGAAGCCTAAACCCTAGCCCAGAGGGAGACCCAAGGCTCTAGGACTTAGCCCCTCAAGGAGCTTACAATCTACTTGGAGAGAACAGAAGTCAAAGCAGCACACGCCCAGTTCTGTGCTATGAAACACTGGATGGAGAATACGGACTACAGAGTAGGACAGGTTATGGGCAATGCCAGCCTGAGAATACCCACCCTGAGTAAGAAGCACTTGGGCACGGCAGTTAGGACAGGAAGGCCTGGACCCAAACTGGCCACCGTCAGCACAGAAGTAAGGCACACCTGGGCCCTGGGGGAACTCCACTGGGAAACAGGTGCAAACGTGACAAGTACAAAGAGGGTAACTGAGGTAAGAATGAGGTGCTGTTAGAACAGAGTTCAGCAGGAAATAAAAGACTTTGGGGACATTACGTGTGTTTGATATTTAAATGATAACATGTATTCTTTGGTTTTTTTCCTATTCAGAAGTTTATAATTTTTTTTTTAAGTAGGCTTATGCCCAACATAGGGCTTGAACTCACCATCCCAAGATCAACCCTGAGATCAAGAGTTTGATCCAAGTGTCCTGTGCTCTCCCTACTGAGCCAGCCAGGTGCATCTCCTATTCAGAAGTTTGAAGAAAGTGGTCCCTAATCTCCCTGCCCAGAGAACTTCAGTTGACACTTTTTTTTTTTTTTTTTTGAGATTTATTTACTTGAGAGAGAGAGAGTGAGAGAACGTGAGCAGGGGGAGGGGCAGAGGGAGAAGCAGATTCTACTGAGGAGGGAGTGCAACTCCAGGCTCCAGCCCAGATCCCCTGGGATCATGACCTAAGCCAAAGGTAGATGCTTAACTGACTAGCCACCCAGGCGCCCCAATCCTTTTTTTTAAATAATGAAAAAGGACATGGTTAGAAAACTCAAATAATTATAGAAAGGTACAAAATGCCAAGTGACACCTAGGCCACTTTGGTTTGTCAAAGGTCATCACTCATATTTTTATTTTTATTTTTTTTAAGATTTATTATTTGAGAGAGAGAAAAAAGCACAAGTGGGAGGGGCAGAGAGAGAAGGAGAAGAGAATCTCAAGCAGACGCCACACACAGCATGGAGCCTGACATGGGTCTCGATCTCATGACCTGCACTGAAACCAAGAGTCAGACGCTCAACTGAGCCACTCAGGCGCCTGCTACATTTCTGACACGAGCAGAGTTTGAAGCAAGCAGAAGGCAGGCCAATGAAAGGGAAAGAGGAAGCAACCAAACATGCATGCTTGAAAAACTGTAATGTCTAGGCCAGTGTGTGATTCCATTACTGTGAAATGTCCAGAATAGGCAACTTCTATCAGAAGGTAGGTTATCGGTTGGGGCTAAGGGGTGAGGAGGCGGATGTGGAAGGGTGACAATGTTCTGGGGTATGAAAGAATGTTCTCCATCAGGCTGTGGTGGTTACAGAGCCCTGTGAGCAGACTGAGCCAACGATGAATTATTCGCTTTAATGGGTGAATGGCACGGAATGTGAAGTTCATCGAGATGGAAGAGAAAGCCCGAGTCTTTGCGGGGGAGTTGAGCCTGGGTGGAGGCAAGGAGCCCAATCATGGAAGGCCTCCATGGGTCTGCAAGCTGAGGTCTTTCAAGCCTTGGAGGCAGTGGGGAGTCACTGAGAACTGACAAGTGGCTCTGAAGATGTGGAGGGGACGTGAAGAGCAGATAGGAAGCGGGGGACACCAGACAGGAGTCTGTGGCAGAAATCTGGGCGGGATGGAGAGAATCAAGACACCAGGTGGGATATCATGACCAATTAAGTAGGGGCTATAAGGGAAAAGGGAAAGAAATCCTAGTTTCTTTGGAGTTAATAAAGTAGTCGAAGTACCCCCGTAGGGATTAAGGGAGGACAGATTTGGGAGCTGTTTATACATAACCCAGACCCTGTGCTGCCAATAAGCCAGGGGACACAAATGCTTTTTGTGAGCATTTCAGAGTGGAGTCTTTTCAGAGTGGAGTCCAACCAATTTTGGAGAATGTTGAGGACATAGATATAGTAGGACTCGCAAAGGTAAGATGGGGAAAGGGAGCCAAGGGAAAGCACCAGGCGTGAGGATGTACAGCTTTCCAGGAGTACAATTTTTTAAGATTTTATTTATTTGGGAATGAGCGAGCAAGCAGGGGGACGGAGAGGGACAAGCAGACGACACTGAGCACAGAGCCTGATGCGGGGCTCGATCCCAGGACCCTGAGGTCGTGACCTGAACCGCAATCAAGAGTCAGACACTTAACAGACTGGGCCACCCGGGCACCCCTCCAGGAGTGGATTTTTAAGTGTCAAATGCATAGCATTTAACCCTGGGATCAAACTATTTGGGAAGGAATCCCCAATTTGGCCGAAAACAGCCTCTGGGGAATGCTGGGGAAGGAGGTGCTCCTCCGCCCAGGTTCTAGGATGGCCAGAAGGGGAGCATGCAAGTAATTCTTATTCCAGGAAGAGACAGGACAGTAACCAAAGGTCACAACAGTTGTTTTAGGATGAGAGAGAACCATGGTCGAAGGGAAGAAAGCGCTAGGTATGGAGGGTGGGGGACACACCCGCGCACCAGGAAGGACTGGGACCCAGAGAAGGAGGATGTAGAAAGCTGGAGAGTGGGAAAGGGGATGAGGGAGGGGCGAGAAAACATCAAAGCCAGGCCTGAGGGGCCAGCAAAGATGGGAAGCACGGGGCGGGGGTGGGGGGGGGGGGGGGGGGTTGTCCACCCTGCAGGATGGTTTTCCTCTGTGTTGTGTGTGCAGACAGGACTGCCGCTGGGGACAAGTGTCCAGCCTGGCCTGGGAGAAGACTGAAAGAGTTTCCTATGTCTAAATCACAGGCTGAGCCTATAAAACTGCTGATATGTGTGCTGATATAAAACTGTGTTTTCCTTACAAAACAATTTCATATAGTTCAACCTAAGATTCGTGGACTTGACCAGCTAATTTTACAGCTAAAGAGGTGTGAAAAGAACCATAATGCTGTACAGGCCGTAACAACCTAGCCAACAGAGTTTCAGTGGGACAGGACTGGAGAAAGGGCAGACTCTGGCATGATGGGAAAATAAAGAGTAACTACAATTATTTGTGAATACGGCAGTGAATTTCCTTTAATCAAAGACAACCATGACAAATTCATTAACTATCAAAAGCTACATTTTACTAAAAACAATCTGTCTTTTAAAAATGTTTAATCATACAATATATACAATACATGCTGCTTTCCTTTTTGGATCTCACTATCCATTTGAGTCCTAAAAAAGAGGGAAAAATAGTTGGTTAACAGTTTATAAGTGATAAAATGAATCAGAAGTTCCCGTAATACATGAACTTGATATACGTTGATAGGATCTAACAACTAGTCCTTTCTCTCTGAGTAGGGGCCCATTCTACCCACATTATATACCTTCTGTCTGCTCACTTTCCCTCCGTTATCTTGGAACAAAAGCAGCTCAGTTAATTGAGGCAAGTATTAAGAGTTTACATTAAGTATTAAACCTCAAAATTATAGAAAATTTGTGATACCAAAAAACCCTTAGTGATCTAACTAAAAAACGTCCCATTTTACAGAGAGATTTTTTTTTTTAAAGATTTTATTTATTTATTTTACAGATAGAGATCACAAGTAGGCAGAGAGGCAGGCAGAGAGAAAGAGGAGGAAGCAGGCTCCCTGCTGAGCAGAGAACCTGATGTGGGGCTCGATCCCAGGACCCTGGGACCATGACCTGAGCTGAAGGCAGAGGCTTTAACCCACTGAGCCACCCAGGCACCCCTACAGAGAGGTTTATAGACAAAATGAAGCTGAGTGAGATTAAGTCGAGCATTCAGTAATTTTAAACCAAGGGGATGGAGAAAAGAGCATCCAGGTCTCCTGACTTCCACCCACAAGTAAATGCCCGATCATCACAAAGATTTCCTTCTAGCACCTTCTTCTTCATAAAAATGAACAAGTGTTCCATAGCCTAAATCAGATTTCAGAAATGCCCATTTACTGACATTCTTCCAGGTAATTCTGTCCTAATCCTCTTTTTCTACTTCCTAGCTATAAAACAAGCACATTGAATCGGACAGTGAACACAGCTGATGGGAGGGTTCAATATTCCACTTAACCGAAGTAATCCGTAGAAGCCACTGGGCCCAGCGCTGCCTTCCTCACTGGCACACAGTTCTAAGAATAGAGCACTAGAGGGAGGTAAATCCCAGTTTCACCCAAATGCCAAAAAAAAAAAAAAAAAAAAAAAGGAGGGTGTCTGGAGCACTAATTAACATTCAATACCACGGAGGAAATCTTACCTTTGCTGGTGTCAGGTGCTTAGCCTTGGCTGGCTCTGGCCTGAAGCGATCACCGGCTCTGAGATCTCAAAGGTCTTCACGATCTCCTGGCAGAGAACAAAGAACATTTGGGGACTGGTTTATAGCAAATGACGTGGGAGGCAGAACTATCCCGGGGGCAACTGTGCAGAGCTTTACCTCCCAGTCCCGGTAACTCAGAGCTATGATTCCTTGATTCCTAATTTGGGTGTTTTGGTCAATTCCCTCACTTTCTTCATTAATATTAACAGGCTCTGTTTGAAAGACAAAGTTTTCAAAGGTTATCAAATCGCAAGAGGGACTCTGAACAGAAACCAATGAGAAGGAATGAACCCGTATGGAAAAGACACTTAAAGTATTACATACTTTTCAGGATTCCATGCATCACTGATGTGTTAAAGAGTTACTACGGTAGCAACTAATCCATTTGTTCCCATGAAAAAAATAACTCCCTGCAGCAGAGTTATGCATGGCAATCATCTGAAGACCTCTGCCTATCTATCTACCAACCTCAGGGCTGAGCCCTAATGAGTCCAAGAGAAGCTGAGAACTTGTGAACTAGCAAGCAGGGCTACGAAAGTACTCGACTCTCTACAGGGGAACCTTAGAAAAGGTTCACTGAGTCAGTCAAATTATTCAACTACGAAAGACTCTCTCAAGGAGAAGGAGGAGGTGGCATCAGGGGAAAACAGAAGGAAAGAAAGTACAACAGTAACTACGATTACAGAAATTCTCAATTAGAATTGGAGGGACCTTCTCGTTCATCTTTATGGCCGCAGATATTGAGCCAAGGATACAGATGAACCCCCTGGTTTGAACCAATGACCATCTCTGCAGTACTGGTTAGCTGAGCAAGACACAGCCTTGTGAAAGTTACCTAGAATGTAAACTCGGTTCTGTTCAGAACACTGCATTTCATGAACTTGAATAACATAGTTTCTCTAAAACTAATTTAACGTACTATCACTTACCTATTATCGGCAGTCGGTCTTGGTCAAGCTTTATTCTTGCAAAACCATCCTAAAACACAAACATAATTTTAGATTTAGAGTCAAAAGCCGATTTAAAAAATTAGATCCAAAATCTATAACCATTGGATTAAAAAACATCAATTAGAAAACTCCATACCCCAGAGGGCACCGGGATAGGGCAGTCGGTTAAGCCTCCGACTTGCTTTCAGCTCAGGTCATGATCTCAGGGTCATGAGACTGAGCCCCACATTGGGCTCCAGACTCAGCGGGGAGACTGCTAGAGATTCTCTGCACCCCCCACTGCTCCCCACTTTTCTCTCAACAAAAAACTAAACTAAAAAGAAAAAAAGGATACTCTGTATCCCAGACAATCAGAATGTACCATAAGAGATTACGTGGATGAGACTTTACATGGGGTCCCCTCTCAGGTTCCTAAAATCTCCTAAATAAGACCGAAACAGCCTTGGCTCTTAACAATTGGCTCTTAAACAGGATTCATGCCTATTTTTGGACACTCGTCATCTTATTATGCATAGCTCATTTACCACTGACAAAATACGCCTTTGTTATCATTTCTGGGAAAAAACTTTGGTCGATAAAAGATTTTTGACTGAGGTTAAAATCAAATTCATCTTCCATGAGTGGGAGTACAACCTGCTCTAAGACTAAAGAGAGTCGAAAGCAAATTTCCATAGTATATTTCTGAGTAGGGGTATTCTTTTCTTTTCTTTTCTTTTTGGAACCTTTACTTTGAAATAATTTCAAACTGAAAGAGCTACAAGGCTACTGTAAAGACCTCCCATATATTTTCCCCAGCCTCACCCCCCGTTCAAGTTCTGCCATACTATTTCCCCTTCTCTACATAGGTATCAGGAATTTTCATGAGAGAATAAGTGATAGACAACCTGCTCTCTTTCCTTAATACTTTGTGTATATTCCTCGAAAAGAACAAGATCTTTTCTTACAAGACAACTATCAAATTTGGGAAATTCCACATTTATACCATACTGTGATCTAATCTCCATATTCAAATTCTGTCAATTCATTCTGTAAATGATTCCTAAAATATAAAAGCAAGCATACATTTTTTTCTAAGTTTATTATGTTTAGTAATCTCTATACCCAACGTGGGGCTCAAACTCAACCCTGAGATTAAGAGTCGCACATTCCACCAACTGAGCCAGCCGGGCGCCCACAGGCATTTCAGCTGGTTTCTTCTGCCTGTGTGCCAATGCTTCACTGCAACGGGTCTACCATACATACCGGCCAGTACGAATACCTTTGCCAGCTCCCATCCACAGCTTTTATTATTTACCCCTCTTTTTTGAGAGAGTGAAACAGAGCAAACAAGAGAGGAGCAGAGTAGAGAGAGAATGTTACGCAGGCTCCACGCCCAGCACACAACCGGACACAGGGCTCGATCTCACGACCCTGAGATCATGACCTGAGCCGAAATCAAGGGATGCTTAACTGACCTAGCCACCGAGGCATCCCTATCATTTACCATTTTAAAAGCTATAAAAGAAAAAAGAGAAACAATCTTAAATCTTACCCTTATAATGAAGGAAACATGAAAGATGTTTTCCACTGTCCGGGGGAAAGAATGTGGATCAACCACAAAGTCAAAGAAGGACATAGGTGTATCAGCTACAGACAAAAGAGGGAAAAAAGATTCTTCAAAACAGGAAAGATAATTTTTGCCAATCAGTAAGACCAATATTCTCTTGTGTTAGCAGAGGAAGGAAATGGGCGCTCGACCTGCTGTGGGAGTGAAACCGATGCAGCCCTTCTGGGGAGGCAATGTGATTTATCTATTAAAAATATGTACGCCCACTGATCTGACAACCCTCCTCCCAAACCCTGTCCTACAGAAGTATCAGCACGTGTGCATGAAGTCATGTACCACGATTTCCCACTGCAGCGGGTTTCCCAAGAATAAAATGCTAAAAAGAACCTAGTCGTCTACCCACTGATGGAGGATAGAGCCATACGGCGGGAATCACTGAAAAGAGTAAGTGTGATCCACACGTGCGGGTAGGACGAACGTCCCTGCGGAAAACTCATGTTGCGGGAGAATGTGTATGTTATGATTAGCTTTGCGAAAAGCTAAAAAAACAACAAAATTCCCCAATTTATTTATGTGCATGGTTACGTGACTGGAGGTCTGAAAGTAGACAAGCACATCGTACAGGAGGCCGCCTCTGGGGATGAGGGAACGGGTACTCAATTCTACTTTTTCCCCTTCTATGGCACCTTTTATTTTCTAACAGAAAAAAATACATTTTTTAAAAGCAAAAATGGAAGTTACTTTGCCAACACTCTCACACGGGATTGCTAAAGGAAAGAAGCGTCATTAAAAATACATGTCAAAAAGAGAATCACAATGACTCAAACATTCCATATAACTGAAAATGCTTTAAAAAAAAAACAACTTCTCAATGCAAGTGATACGTGTCTAACTGATAAATACAAATTGTTCTACTTTGAACTTGGTTATCACACTTACGATCTTCTCGAAAATACGTCTGCAGCAATCCCAAAATTCTTTCCACTTCTTTTTCCGTTGCTTCTTGATGAGACTCTTCCATTTCATTTAACTGAAAATACAAAGTTGTTACCAAGCAGAATGACCTACTTGCCTGCCCATTCACGTTTTCGGCTCCTGACATATCCAAACTCCTCTGTCTTATTTTGGGGGATTGCTAGCAGTTTTTATCCTTGTCTTAAAATTTACACTTAAGGGGCACCTGGGTGCCTCAGTGGGTTAAGCCTCTGCCTTTGGCTCAGGTCATGATCTCGGGGTGCTGGGATCGAGCCCCACATTGGGATCTCCACTCAGCGGGGAGCTTAATCCCCCCCACCCTCTACCTGCTTCTCTGCCTACTTGTGATCTGTCAAGTAAATAAATAAAATCTTAAAAACAAATTTACAGTTAAAAAAAAAGATTTTCTAGTTTCAGTAACATTTTCATATTAACTTTTTTTTTTAAGATTTTATTTATTTATTCGACAGAGATCACAAGTAGACAGAGAGGCAGGCAGAGAGAGAGGAAGGGAAGCAGGCTCCCCGCTGAGCAGAGAGCCCGATGCGGAACTCGATCCCAGGACAATGAGATCATGACCTGAGCCGAAGGCAACGGCTTAACCCACTGAGCCACCCAGGTGCCCTCATATTAACTTTTTAATAGAGCAATAACATTACCAAATCAACCATTTTCAGGTTGGACACAAATAGCAAAACACATGAAGTGCAGTTAAGAACAGTGGTTCTCAACTGAGTGATTTTGCCTCCTGGGGACATGTGCCAGTATCTGGAGATGTTTTTGGTTGTCACAACTGTGGGGTTGGGGGTACAGAGGCTACTGGCACCTAATGGAGAGAAGCCAAGGTTGCTACAGGGGGTCCTACAGCACACAGGACAGCCTCTCACAACAGAGAAGGACCCAGCCCCCGGTGTCGATGGTGCCGAGGTTAAGAAGCCCTGGTTTGGGAGAATTGATCCAAACTACAGACGTGGATTAAAACTAAGACAAGGGGTTAATCCAATAAAATGTTTAAACGCTAAAATTATTTAAGTAATTATTTAAGAACGAAACCTGATTCTAGATCCTACACCTTGGGAAGACGGCCAGATTGCCTGAACATTGTATTAATGTAACCTGAGGTGTTTTTAAAAAACAAACCTGGTCAGGCATTGTCTTCTTCTCTTCTGTCGTGGGACCTTTTCTTGGACGATCACTTCGTGGCTTTGGCACAGGGAACTCTCCTTGTATTGAACCCAACCTAATGAAAAATACGCTTTCATGTCTTTTTTTGTTTGTTTTTAAATGAACTGATTGCACTAACCGGAAGCTGTTCCCACGGAATGGTTGAATTCAGACCTGGCTCCAGTGATACTAGAACTGACATGGACCAAAACTCTTGTGACTTTTTGTGACATCCTCTCTATTCCCTTTGTGTGTCTCAAAGGACTCCTAGGAGCTTTACTGAACCACAGATGCCCCCTGAACGCCTTCCTATTTTGCTCTCAACAGTAAACCAAGAAATATGCCTGTGGTCTTCCCAGCTAGCCCACTGCCTCTTTGGCAAAGCCAACTTCAGATCCGTGGGAAGGCTGAACACATGGGGAAAGGGAACAAGCTATGGGGTTCTTTCTTCCTTTGGACTCTCTAAAAAAAAAAAAACAAAACAAAACCCTACTGCAGACTTCAGCTATAATAATATATGTACCACGCAGAGACCAAGGCCCTGCGAGCATAGACCCACATGGTCCCTGCCTTGAGCAGCTCAAAGCGTGCAGTGTAGACGGACAGACCCAAATCCACACAGACACACACGTCCATCTCAACATAATACACTAGATCCTATAGTGCTGTGCTAGGGTGATATGTAAGTGCTCTGAGAGCATGGGGGCAGAGATCTTTCCAGATATGGGATGGATCAGGCTGGCTCTCTGATGTTACAACAATGCCTCTGTCTGGAGAAGTTATTGGAAGCTTTCAAGTTAGGGCTTGGGAGATAGGAAAAACCCTTCCAGATGGAAAAGACGGGGAAAGACTCTGTAGGCCAAAGTAAGAGCAAGTGCTAGGGCACAAAGCTGTGAGTGATTCGCTGTGCGAGATGAGGAAAGTTTAAGGCACAGCACCCAAGGCTGCATTTAGAGCCTGGGATTTACGACAGAGCCTTGAACGCCACAGCAGAGAACAGACTTGGACCTCATCCTGTAATGTATAAGTCTGAGCTTTACGCTGTCAGGTACGCAGTGGTTCTGGGCCCCAGGATTAGCCAACGGATGCCTGGTCCCACACCTGTGCATCTCCAAAGCCTTCTCACTGAGCACTCCCACCCTCTGGAGCTTTGGGAGGGTCAACTGGAACAGACAGATGCCAGGAGCTAGAGCACTTAAGGAAGAAACAACTGGGTGATTGCCCCAGAGAAAGTACCTGCTGGGGGACACAACCAGTGCCTTTGAAGGTGGCTTTACAAGAGAGAACCAGTAAGGGCTAGTCCTCGTTTCTCCAGAAGGGCTGAACTAGGAAATTAAGACAGAAGCCAAGTTGATCATGAAGATCAACTTTTCAGAAGTATAGAGCTGTATCCAAAAAAATGAGCGGGGCAGCTGGTGTGAGTGACTGAAGCGGGCTTCAAGTACAAGTAAGTCAGCGACCATCCAACGGGCAATTACAATGAATGGCACTTTACAGACATCAGTAAAATCTTGAGAGACCCTCCATAAGAGGTATCATCCGCCTATGGGATAAGATTAAAGATGACAAAACAGAGTCACACATTATGCCCCAGACCCAAAGCCTCACACACTAGAAAACAAAGGAGCCAGCAGAGCCCTATGGTAAGAGGTTCTGGCCCACAGCCTTTCCTGCCCAAATTCAGAAGGATGAGGTTCCATCCACATCAAAATTTTATGGGCTTTTCAATCAAAGTTTAGAAAAATCTCCAAAAAATGGCATCCTGATTGTCACCTTCACCCTACCAGATAGTTCTCATTCCTACAATAAAAAAGCTTAAGGTTTACAAATGGCTGGTCTGTCAGATTTTTAAAATAATCTTACAGAAAGTGGAATGTATGGGTTTTATTAAAGGTGTTTTCTGCTGTTTTGCCTGATATTTTCCAGGAGTCATAGACTATGAATTCAAAATCAGAACTATCTTCATCACGGATGAGTTCTTCAGCTTCTAGCGGATTTACACCCATATGTGTCAGCTACAAAAATGAAGGGAAACAAAAAACCCCAGTTAAGCCACAGGCAATCATTCACCACATCCAATAATTTCTATCGCAAAACTTTAAGAGGCCTGATGCAAAGAGCCTACTCAGCGTTCTAACATGTTGGCTACATTTCTTATTATACAAATAATTTTATATAAATTCCAACTTTCAAAGGTAGAAATATTAGAATGAATGAATCCTTAGCCCATCAAAGTATTAGGAAAGCTGTACCAACATACAAATCTGAAATCACATCCCTAGTCAAAGGCTCCAAGACAGAACAGGCAAGTTTAGCCGGCTTTCGGAATTTTTCGTTTTTAGCCAACCTCCTAGAGACCTCTACTCAGCTTGTGTCTCGGTATATCCAGACAGCAGTGTCCTAGAGTCAGAGAATCGCTCATCTTACAACTGCCTTCCTGGGAAGAGTTGCTAGAAGTCTAATAATTCTCTTATCCCATACTATCTCACAGAAAATCAAAGTATTACATTATGAAATCATAAAATACCTACAGGTTATCAAATTAAAACAGTAATATCAAACATAAACAATAATTAAAAAGCCCTCAGGAAGCTTGCCCCTATTAAAAGCAATCAAACTCTGAAGAGAGGCTTCGAGAGCCTGATCAGAGACGTAAGGTCAGCAAGCCTCCGTCCCCAACCACCAGTCGCCCACACTATCATCCCTGTCCATTTCTGCCTGGTCAAATCTACACATCTTTTCTTTATAGTACCTATACGTGTACTGGGAAGGGCCCTCCTGACCCAGAGATTACAGAGCTGTAATTTAGGGTTTTACACTGAATGCCTTAAGACTTCCAGAATTTACTTTGATTTGTTACAGTACACAGCTCACCTAGGTAAATACCAGTAAGTTTAAAAAAGATAACCCAGCACATGGTCACTTTATTCATTCAGCTACACGTGAGTGTGCATTTTCCAAACACATTATATCTCACAATAAAAAAGTTAAAAGAGAAAATTTTTAAGTTTTAAATTTCGGTAATCTTAAACCATTTAAGGTTTTAAAAACAACAGAAAATTCATCTGCCTCCTGCCTTTACAAAAGAATTAATTTACCTGGGCCAGTCTCCTGGTACCAAATCATTTTAATAACCATTTAATAAACATGCAGTCAGAAATGCTAGGACAGAGGTTAGCTCAGAGTGGACCCAAAAAACAGAAAACAAAAACAAAAAAAAACCAACCACAACATAGTAAAATGCAAGGTCAGCCTCATTGTCCTTTTTTGGTAAATCCACCAAGGAAAAGTGTAAACATTTTAGCTAACAACCATTCAAATAAAGGTGAATAAAACAACAAAAGATCCACAAAAAAGCAAAATCCCAAGTATATTCATAGGGTTCCAAGATATTGTCAAGGACCAATGAAATCATGCCCAACCAGACCTAACTCCTCTCCAGCTGAGCTCTGCCCCCCTGCAGTGTAGGTTTTGCCCAGCCTAGGACAAAGGTCCAGGGTCACTGAGAATGAAAAAATGGCCATTTCTAAATAAAGGGAGCACCCAGAGTCTTAGAATGCTAACAGATTTTTAAACCTCTAAGCTGCCACCCTAAATTCCTCCACAGGGCTCTCCCATCAACCTCATTGTCATCCTCATCATTTAACTTGGTGAGATCTGTTCAGAGGAATCTGAGACATACCCCCCTTCCCCCACCCTGGCCCCAGTCCCCCCAAAAAAGGAAAAAGGAAGTGAAATGCATTTGCATACAGATCTAAATAGAGCAGATAATTATACAATATGTGACATGGGAAGTATTTTTTATTAAGATTCTGTAGCTTTGAACTTACTAGAGTTTCAACATATCTTAACATATCAAATGAGTTCAGATCAGAACGCAGCTGCTTTGCTTTCTCTTTGCCCAAATCTGAAGCCAAAACAAGAAACTGGGCATCCAGCACGGCTTCTCTTGCTCGGGACACTATTCAGAAAAGAAGGAAAATACACATTACTACATACCCATTACTCAGAGATTTTCCCAAAATTTCCACCTACTTACTTGACATTTCCTACTGGACAAAAGAAAAAAAAAAAATTCTCGAACATACCCATCTCCTTTGAAAACCTGCCTCCTCGACCCAACCCACCAAAATCCGGAGTCACAGCTGCCCAGTCCTCCTAAAAGCTACTCTCCCTCCGGGGTCCTGCTCCTGTGAACTTGACAGCTCCGGTTCCACTAAGCCCCTCTCCTCTCCCACACCGGCTCTTTCCTCTGACCCCAGCAGCCCATCTCTGCCAAGACTCCCACCTGTGCGGAGGTAAGTCAAAAGGGAGGCCTGCTCCGCGTAAGGCAGGGTGACTTGTTGAGGGGCAAGAGTAAATTGTTGAGGAGCCTTACTGAAGGAGCAGAGCGGGCTTGGGCAGGAAGCCGCGAGGCAGCACAGGCCACCAGGTCAACGGTCTACAGCAGGACAGCGACTGTGAGGATGGGTGACCCAAAAACGTTTGACAGAGGACCCAGGACTCAAGATAAGCTATATAGAGAAAAAGATTTAAACAGAAGGAGACAAGGAGGGAGGGAGGCAAGGAAACTGAGGAGGAAGAGGGCGAGGGGACGGACGGGGCCTGTGGAGTTGAGAGCAGGCCTCATGGGCCCCGAGAGGGAGAAAAGTGCTGTGGGAACACCTGGAAAGGCAATCTGGAAAGGGAGCCAAGAAGAGGGGAACGGGGCAACACTCAATCCCAGAAACACCTGTGCCTGGCTCACTCCTAAGGGCCTCCTCACTTGGATCGCCCACTTCCTGAACCTGCTTCAGGCCGCTGAACTGGCCGACTCTGGGTTTGGTTTGTATACATCATTTTTCTCCCATTCTGTTTCGGGAGCGAGGCAGCGGAAGTGACCTCGCTTGAGAGAGGGCAGCAGAGGCCACCGCTGGAGGCTCATTCCTGGGCTGCCCCTGGGGGCCTCGGCCAGCCGCCTCCCAGCACGGATGGAGAAAAGAGCACTGACTTCTCTGTCACAGAGGGCTTTGGGGCCTCCACTGAGTTAAAACCATGAATGCCAAGGATCTCGAATTCTGTTTGCTGAGCGACTCCCAAAGCCCAGCTGAGTGAATAACTTTGCCTTACAGAGTGACCCAGTCCACAGGGCAGAATCAGCCGAGGGCAAGGCGATGTGTGGCTCAAGATCAAGACCCACAGTAAAACAGCAAGGCCATGAACGAGTCCAGAGGAACCTTGAGGACGCGGACTGGGAGTCCAGGAGTGAAGAGAAGACAGAGCTAAGGACAGTGGAGGAGGGACTTAACCAGGTGGAGGGGAAATGCCCTGTTCTGGAAGGATTCAAATGAGATTGAGCAAATGTAGGAGACCCACCTGGGGAATGGTGAGCACGCTGTGAGCAGAGCTAGAAAGAGACTCATTTGAGGACAGACAGGCAGAAGAACGTTAAGGGCTGTCAACAGGTGGGCCATTCGTCATACTAGGACATGACCAGACATAAAGCTTCTGGTCCTCAAAGAACATGAAGAATCATGTTCTAATCACCAAGTGCATCCCCGGGGACACAGCAGTCAAGACCACAGACAGATAAAACAACAGTACAAGCGAAGTTCTCAACCCTGATCAAGCAACAGGACCACCGGGGGCGGAGGGGGACTTTCTGAAACAGGCGGCTGGCTGCACCCCCAGAATTTCTCATAAAGCCTTCAGGGGGCCTGAGGGGGTGCCTGAGTGCAATAAAAGCAGTATTACCTCTACAACGAAAAAGCTTCTAGCACCAATAAAGCACTATTACGTGGGGACTGTTTGAATAATCAAAATTATTCTAAAACTTATAATAAAAAGCTCCCATACATAAAATAACGAATTACCTCCATTAAACAGAGTGTTGGCCTCTTCAAGGACCTCTGTTAATTTGTCGCTGGCATTCAGTATATCCTCCCGGTTTTCTATGTAAAAAAATACAAGGTTTGGGAAATGTGCTCCTGAGGCACGAACGAGTCCTTGACAAAGCGATCACGGATCACCGACCCGGAGTACGGCCAAGCCCGGCCCCCTGCTCCCCGGGGAGAGGGGGGCTTACTTCACACAGCTCCATCTTTTTAAACCAAGTGGCTCGGAAAGAGAAAGGTGACCGTCCCTTTAAGCAGCATGAACTTCAAAAAAGGGCCGGGCTGCCTTGAACCTTCACCCAAGGGGCTCCACAGCGTCTGCAGCCTCCGAGGAGCGCTCCTAAGGGTGGTTCCCAAACTTCACAAGCCACAGAGGCCCCTTAGAGGGTCACCCGTCCGGTGGGTGGGCCACCCTGAGTTTCGGAGTGGGGAGGTCCGGGGTGCGGCCCGAGGACTGGCATTTCTGACAACTCCCCCGGGGACGGGCGGCCGCGCGCCGGGCGCGCCGGACCCGCCGACAGCCCGAAAAGACGCCCAGGGACCCCCGCGTCCCGCCGCCGCCGCCCCTTCCAGGCCGTCCCGGCTCCCGCAGCGCCGTCCTGCCCCCTCGGGGCCCGCGCGCCCCCGCCAAGGTCGCGCACTCGCTCCACGCGACGGCGCGGGGCGGCCTCGCGAGCCAATGGAGGCGAGGCCGAGTGGCGCGGGGTCGGCCCGGGCTCCGTTGCCCAGCCGGGAGGCGCGGGCCTGCGTCCGCCACCTGCCCCCGCGCGCGCCCCGCCTTACGTTGGACCGAGTTGATGAGCGCCCGGTACTGATGGCGGATCTGGCGGCACAGGCCGTGGTCGGTCTCCGCCTCCAGGCTGGCGGGGTCCACCATCTCGTCCCCGGAATCCGACGGCTCCGTCTCCTCCAGGCTCGGGCGCTCCGGCGCCTCCCTGCGCTCCGGCGCGGCGCCGCGGCGGGACACGGGCGACAGCGGGGACCGCGAGCGGGAGCGGGCGCGATCCCGGTGCGGGTCGCGGCCCCGGCCCCGGCCCTCGGACCGGCGGCCGCTGCTGTCCCCCGACATCGCGCCAATTCGCCGAGCAACTTCGGGACGGCGGAAGTTCGCGCCAGAAACTGAAACCCCTGCTCGGCGCGAGCGCCGCTCCCCGCGGAACGCGGTTCCCGGGCCCGCGCCAGCGCACAGCGACGCCTCTGGCGGGAGGCCGGCGGCGGGCGCGGCGCGGGGCGCTCCCGAGGCGCGGCGGGGCCGGGCGCGGACCCTCCGCGCCCCGCACAGCGGCCGCACCGGGGACCCGCTGCCCGCGCGGTGCGGGAATTAGAGCCTGGCCGGGCTGGGCCTCCGAGG
Organism: Lontra canadensis; assembly: GCF_010015895.1. Taxonomy (NCBI): domain Eukaryota; kingdom Metazoa; phylum Chordata; class Mammalia; order Carnivora; family Mustelidae; genus Lontra; species Lontra canadensis. Next base: position 9,391,001 of record NW_022631073.1, on the reverse strand, counting down.
CCCACCGCACCGGGCCTGCGTCTTCCCGGGACCCAGCCACGGCCGGGCGACGTCAGGGCGCGCGGAGCATGTGTGTTGGCGGAGGCCGCTGCGTTGGAGCGGGGCGCGCGCTGGGCTTGGAGACAAGAGATGTGGCTCTGGGACCTCAGTTTCCCCGAGCGCTCTCGGGGCGCCTCAGATGAGGTTCATGGGCCCCGGGCAATCCCACTCTGGAAGACAGAAGAACCACAAGCAAAGATTAACCACAAAGATGGTCTTTCTCCTAGTAAACTCTGTTTACGATCCCTTCTGAATGTCTACATCGTGGCAGTTGATGTTCACAACAGGTTCTCAAACTAAAATATTCTAAAAGATCCTTAACAGGGTCCAAGACAGATGGAATTATATTCAGAAAATGCCTAAATTTCATTCTTCATATTTTGAGTTCTACTGCAGATGTTGTTTCCCAAAAGCACAAGCAAGCAAAGCCAAAAAGTGGAGACCAGGATTGTGGTAATTCGCAACAGTAGGAAACTAACAGTGGTACCTGGGATGAGCAGCCGTGGGAAGACCTTACTCTTTCTGGGCCTGAAGTGTCAGAGCAAAGAAGCAGTGTTACCGGAACCCGATGAAGGTTGAGGCCATGGAAAAGGGGCCACCAGACAGGAGCTGTGGTCCTAGAGACATGCAATCATGCCCAAAGAAGAGGAAGTGCTGAGAAAAGAGGACGTGAAGAGGAAGTGGGGGTAAAACACCTTGGTCTTTCTCTCTCCCGAACATGTCTTCAAACGATTTTACCTCCCACTGGCTAAGGGCAGCATGAAGTTAGAGGGCAAGAGAACCTGTGTGATACACTCCATAAATTAGTCTCTGAGCAAAGCAAGGCTAAGAAAGGTGGAGATTAATTTGATGTAAGGCTGAGGACAAATGGAAAATAACCCAAATGATGGGTGAAAGGTGTATCAGGGTCTATTTAGCTAGGTATAACAGAAACTCTACTACAAGGCCTTAGCCAAAATAGTTAGAATTTTCCTTATGACACTGGAAGTCCAGAAGTAGACAGTCCAGGATTAGTGAGTTGGCTTAATAGCGTCAACCCAGAATGTGCGCATGTCACTGCTGCTCATAGTCCATTGGCCAGATCTGGTCACACTGCCTCAACCCCACCACAGGGGAATATGGGAGACATATCTTCTATTTCTCTGTTTCCCTATCCTTTGTTCTCTACTGTCAAAGCCCCCTTTCCACCACAGAGGCCAAAAAGCAAACAAATGAACAAAACCAGATATTCACCTTCCCTCCCAGCTTCCCTTGTACCTGTGGCATGGAATATGGCGCAATCCTGACTGAAAGGACTAAGGAGAAGTCTACTGAAGGTCTTCTCAGAAACGTTTTCTCCACATTAAAAACAGACACTGAAAGGAAACGCTCCCGTGTAGTCCAAGGTTGTCCACCCGTGTTCTTCAAAATGAGGCAGCCATCTTGTGGCCACATGAGGAAAAATTAACAAATGAACATTACAAGGCAGAAAGACCCCAGGTCCTTGATGACTTAGCAAAATTGCTGAACCCAAGCTGCAACAGTCCTCCCCCTGGATATCTTGTCACAAGAGGTAATAAGCGTCCTCGTTGCTTAAATCACTTTTCACCGGGGGTTCTGTGATTGGCTCACAAAACAACCCAAATGATGCATTTCTTTCTTCCTTAAGCCAGTTTGGTTTAGATTTTCTATTACCAAGATATAAAGACTCCGAACGTGCAACCAGATGGATCCAGAAAGTAGGAACTGTGCCTGAAACAGGAAAGACTGATTAGCACAGTAGTCACGCACAGTAATCAGGAACAGAGCGTTACAAGATGAAGGAGCAGAGACCAGTGAGGGGAGAAGAGCTGAGTAGAATCCCTCCTCCCTTCCTGGGAGATGAGCTTCTGGGTCACCCTCCTAACTAACATGATAGGACAGTGAACTAAATTCCAGAGGGGGACATCTGGAAAACAGGCCTTCATGACCACCCAGCAGAGGGGAGGGATGCAGGAGAGCTCCAGCTGGGGCTGAGGTAGAGGCAAGGAATGGGCTGGTGCACGGAGTCTCCACCACCATGTAGCTGGGCACCAGCATTCTTGCAACTCAAATGGGAAGACATGTACATTCTCGGGTGGGAAACAGTGTGTGATTGTTCTGGCACTGAGGAAGCCAGCCAGCCTCAGGGGGATCCTTCGGGTCTGATCTGATTTGATGCTAGGAATTCCGGATATGTCCAGCCAGGACCCAGTTAGGTCATCTACAATGCGTTTATAGTGGCTAGTGTTGTAAAGATGTCACTTGGTGTGATTTGATGTTTAGTATATCTCTCAGGGAGATAGATCTTGGCTCTCCTCATCGGCTAGGCTCCAGGAGAAGGTAGAAGGTAGTAAAAACTTGACCCGTTAGTCCTCCAATAGTACCTGCTGTGCTAACGATTACATGAGTCCATGATGAAAATCTGCCCCTTTTCTGGGTGCTTCATTTGTTAATGCATGTTTATCGAGGGGTCCACTAGGTGCTAAGCCACGGGCTGGAGGCTGGACATACAGTATTGAAGACTGCAAACAAGGGCCTACACTCAGGGAGCTGACGGCTTTTGGAGGTAGTCAGATGTCAAGCAAGTGAGACAGAGACGAATATAGAACACCTGTTGTGTTCAACGCTCGGAAGGAAAGGATTTGGAGCTAGGCAGGAATCTAACCTGGGTAGAAGAGTCAGGGCCATTGAGGGAAGTCCCGGTCATGAGATGGGAAGGAGCCCACGAGGGAAGTTGGGGGTGCAGGCGGGGAGGAGAGCAAGGGTTTGACAGCTGGGGCATCACGTGGTGTCTGGGGACTGCTTCCTTCAAGGTGGAAAATAATCACATGTGTCCGAAGAGTCTCGTGCTATGAAACAACTCAATCCTGTATACACTATACTTTGTATGGCGCTACCGGGCTCCCTGAGAATAAAGGGAATTTCTACAGGAACACAAAAGAGCCCAGGAGCTCGAGGTGGGAGTTCTAGACATGTGAACACTGTCCACCCAGGCCGTGGGTGCGCTCTGAGGCAGCGGGGGGCAGAGGGCCTGAGCATCAAAAGGCCCGTGACACACACTGTTCAAGCTCAAGGGCATCACATGCCCATGAGATGCCAGACTCTGCGAGCAAGACAGACAAGATCCCTGCTGTCGCGGGCAGGCGCCAGCTGGCAATCTTATCAGGGAGAGAGACAACAAACAAGGAATAGATAAATAATTTCAGATGGTGGCAATCTGAGGCAATTAAAAAGCATATTGTGGCAAGGAATTACCTAGCAGGCAGTGAGGAGTGTGCGTGGGTTACTTGAGCTGAGGTATAGTCCGGGAAGTCCCCTCTGAAAAGCTGACATTTCAGTTAAGAAGAGGAGTCAGCCACGGGGCACCGGGTGTCTCAGTCGTTAAGAGTCTGCCTTTGGCTCAGGTCATGATCCCAGGATCCTGGGATCGAGCCCTGCATGGGGCTCCCTTCTCAGCAGGAAGCCTGCCTCCTGCCTCTCGTTCTCCCTGCATGCATTCCGTCTCTCACGGTCTCTCTCTCTCTCTCTCTCTCTCTGTCAAAAACAAAACAAAACAGGAGTCAACCACATAAATTTCATGGGATAGAACTTTCCAGATCTAGAGACTTTTCTTTTTCCCAAGCCCCTCCCTTAAGTCTAGAGGCTGATCCAAAAGCTTCTGAGAGGAAACAAAGTCCAGGACTGGGACATACATTCCTATTGTCAAGACCTCGGGGCCAGGTGAGCGAAGACCCCTGAGTGTGGGAAGGAAGAGGACACATGGCTCCTAGCGCTTCCCAGTTGAAGGCAGACAAGAGAGAAAGCACCTGTTCTGTGATTTGGCAGGAGAGCAGAGGGGCTGCTTGTGGTCAGAGGTATAACACAAACCCAGAGAAAGGCGTCTATGCTGCGAATACCACTTACCCGGGACAGGAATGAGGAGAAGAGACCACGAGAGATTATGAAATCTGTACTGTTTCAGTGATGCGTTATTTTTATCATTTCAGATGAGATGTTTAACAAAAAATATTAATTTTTCATCTCTATTGTCAAACAATATGTGCAAATTATTAGTCAAACAGTGCAAATGAGTATTTTCCAGGCTCTCAAGACTTACGGGTCCAAAGGTCTAAAAGGATTGTTAGTCTCCCCACCCCATGGTCTCCTCCCTCTTTTTATGGAAAAGAGCCACAGTATATTAGTAAACAGCAATGGGCCCTTGAAACTTCTGCACCTGGAGTGGTTTACAGTTGGCAAAACAAACAAACCAGTGTTAGCTTGGGGACATTTGGGAACATGTGTAAGCCTTGAGCCTCATACGGTCTTCCAAATCTCTCCCTCCCCTTTTCTTTCATTTCGTTAACATTAAAGAGGATTTATGCATAAATAAAAAAGGCCTGTGAATTAAATTTTTTTCCTAATCCCATGTTAATAAGTGTCTTGATGGGATCACACCTGTTATGTATTTGTCACCCCAAAACTCGACTACATGCCCTCAATAACACTTTACACCAGTGCTTTCCGAATGTTAGTGTGCATTTGATTCACCTGGGGATGGCTGTTAAAACTGTAGATTCTGATTCAGTAGGTCTGGGAGGGAGCCTCTAATTGGCCATTTCTAATTCCCAGGTGATACCCAGGCTGCTGATCGGGGACCATACTCACACTTGCCGGAGGAACAGAGATGCAAAACAATTTAAATATGTTGACTCACTTCTGAAGGCTAGAGTGAGATTTATTATTATTATTATTATTGATCTATAATTCACCTGCCGTAAATTCACACTTCTTAAGTATACAATTCAGTGGTTTTTATTATGTTCACAAGAGTGGTGCAGCTATGACCACAATCAACTTTAGAGCATTTTCATCCCCTCAGGAAAAAAAACAACCCATACCTATCAGCAGTTACTCCTCACTTTCCCCAAGTTCTATGAAGGATTTAGAAGAATTTAGGCTAAGGGTAGAAATGCTGAATGCAACTTATTTTAGACATGATGGGCAGGGACATCTTCTCTGAGAAGGGGATATTTGAGATCCGACTTGATGAGTCACGCAAAGATACAGGGAAATCGTATTCTGGTCACAGGGGGTGGCAAAGAAAAGTCTTTGAGGATAAAATGAGTCTGGCACATTCGAAACTTTAGGAAGACATGCATAGGTGGAGAGCGGTACCCAGGGGAGAGAGTGCTGGAAGGTGAGTTTGGTTTTCACTCTCATTATCAGTCATTGACCTATATTGTTTTGTTTCTAGAAACATGTAGTGTTGGTGGTGAATTGAAGACAGCCGTGAACTCTTTGACACTCCTCCCACTGAGATAGCAGATTTCTGTCTCCTCCCCCTTAACGTGTGCCCCACGACTGTCAGACCAACAGAATACAGAAGTGACCCTGTGCCAAGTTCTGGACCGAGGCATTAAGAGATCTGCCGCTTCTATGTTCTGCTGAGTGGAACATTTACTCTTAGAACCTATTCTCCATACTATAAAGAAGCCGAGGACAAGGGGAGAGGTGATGTGCGGGTCAGAGGTGAGCTGCTAGCCTGGGTCACCCGCCAGCCATGTCCATGAGGCTTTGAGACATCCAAGCCCACTGAGCCCTCAGATGGCTCTGGTTCTAGCTTTCGTCTGACTGCAGTTCCATGAGAGCCCTCCCTGCACACGAGAACCACCCAGCGGAGCCCAGCCAACCCCACAGAACCATGAGAGAGATTGTGAAGTTACTGTGCTGGGCCCTTTCAAACTGGAGCTTCACCTCCTTCAACTTTGGAAAATATTCTTCTATTACTTCCTTGATAATTTCTTCCTTCCACATTTTGGTTCCATGTCTGCCTCTCTGTGAATGTGATATGGGACCTCATGGATTGATTCTCTAAGCCTGTAATATTTTTTCATATTTTAAGTCATTAATTCTTTTTTTTTTTTTTACATATTTTTTGTTTGCCTTCAGCCTTCTATTGAATTTTTTATTTCAGACTATGTGGGAGGTTTGGTTTTTGTTTGATTTCAGCTTCTGTCTGCTCAGCGGGCGTCAGGGGAGGATGGGACAAGGGGAAGGCACATACTCTGCTTATGCCTGTTTTTAATTTTCAAATATTCAGCCCCAGTTCTGTTCCCTCCATTGTTCCTGGGATTTCTGTCCTGGGTCTGCAGTGCAGACTGGGTCTTGTTGGGGCTGAAATCCCGCCACCTCCTTTGACCCCAGCTCTAGGCTGAGCCTCCTGTGTCCTCCATGACCAAATCTCAGTCTCCTTCCCAGCGTCCACAGACATGGACCAATCGCTTGACCAAGGTGCCGTCCCAGTTTGCTTTCTTAGAGTTCCGACAAACTTAAAAAAAAATCCCTGCTGTCACTTCAGTGAACTCTCAAAGGAAAGGAGCTCTGCCTGCTTCATTAGCGAGAGTTTCTTTTTCACTGCGTAGGGAGAAAATAGGCTGTAAACATTATCCTTTTATTTTTATAAATCCACCTGTTTGCTGTCATAACATCACTTTGAATTATTTTCCTCTCAGAATTTTAAAAGAATCACCAGCTCGAAGCACTGCCTGAGAAATGTTTTTTCTCGTGTTCTCTGCCATATGCCAGTCATTTTCAGCAAGGCCGCATTTATGTGAATTTACATGGGGCAAGTAAGTAATGCGCAATAAAAATATTAATGGAACAGCACTTTATGAGCAAATTTGAAAATTTCAAACCTCACCAGATTAAAACAATCTTTTGCTTTGGGTAATTAATTAGAGTTTGAGTGGAGAAGCATTTCAAGGCTGGCGGGTCACATGAAGGGTTAAAGCAGCCCTGAGAGTGTTGCCACACGGTGGCGCCATTTCAGCCGCTGAGCCACTCCTGCGGTTTCTTTCTTTTATTTTTTTTAAGATTTTGTTTATTTATTTGACACACAGAGATCACAAGTAGGCAGAGAGAGAGAGAGAGGAGGAAGCAGACTCCCCGCTGAGCAGAGAGCCGGATGCGGGGCTCGATCCCAGGATCCTGGTTTCATGACCTGAGCTGAAGGCAGAGGCTTTAACCCACTGAGCCACCCAGGCGCCCCAACTGCTGCAGTTTCTTATGGGAAAGGTGGGAACCACCCTGTTCCTGGGCACTGGGACTTTGACTTGTGATCTCAGCGTAATTAAACAACAAAACAACAAAACCAAACAAAACAAAAACAAAAAAGCTTTCTTACATCTCAAGGCATCTTCAACCAAGCATTATGTGTTAGTGCAAATGCAAGCGCTGAAAACTGCTCCTGGTTGCGTTAAGTGGGAACCGAAGGTAGAGGCAGAAGAAAGACCTGACCATGGGACATGCCAGGAGGCCACTCACAAAGGCGCCCTGCACAGCGGAGGGGTGATGCTGGGGACATCAAAACTGGTGCTAAGGAGAAAACCCACCCCGGCGACTGTAGACCCAGGCCCTCTGGAAGTATCTGCTTTACCTCTATGCTTGTGCTCGTAGGAACATTTGCGTTCTGAGTGTTGAATTACCCAAGAACTTCAGAAAAAAGTCCTGCCAAATGTGATCACTGCGAACAATTCTATTCCTGAATAAAGGCTTTCTGTTTGCAGAGAGCTTTTATGTACAACGTCTTGTTTAGGCCTTGCTGGGCCCATGGAGAAGGTGGGCGGTGGGGCAGTTCCACATCCGATGAGGCTCGGGGACACCTGCTCCAAGTCATGGCTGTAGAGGAGATGAACGAGGGCCCAGGCATCCAGCCCTCAGACTCCTCCTTCGGAACCCACAGACGGGGCCTCTGTATGACAGGCTCCTTACAACCCAATAAAAGATGTTGAATATGTAAAAGATAAATAAATAAATAAATAAATAAATAAATAAATAAGTGTTATGGTCAATTGAATTCAGTGCCTGAAAAGCAATTTTGAAAATTAAACATTTCTATTGGAAATTAGATTACTTTTAAAATTTTCTTTGAAAAATTATTATTCACATGAGGTACAATTCCTAGAATAGAAAAACATGTGGGGAGACAATCTTCCTCTTTCCCTGTCCTCAGTTCCCACCCCTTCCTGGTGGCAACCACTCACTGCCACCAGTTGCTTGTGTGAATTTCCAGAAAGTCATTATTTTATATATTTTTACACATATTATAAAATAGTGTAGGGCACCCAGGTGGCTTAGTCAGTTAAGTGTCTGACTCGATTTCGGCTCAGATCATGAACTCAGGGTCATGAGATCGAATCCTGTCTCAGACTATGTGCTGGGCATGGAGCCTGCCTAAGATTCTCTGTCTCCTTCTCCCTATGCCTCTGCCCCCCCAAAAAATAAAAAATAAAAAAGATATATATAGAGCAGTATGATTTTTTTCAGAGCATAGAATTAACATACTACATATAATGTAGCATGCACATAGATTTATACCTTTTTTACACAGATGGTAGCATTATACATACTGTTATGTACCTCAATTTTTTTTTCCCACTCACCAATGTATCTTGGAAAGTTTTCACTGTTGGCACCTAAAGGGCTCCATTCTTTCTAATGGTTGCTTTGTTTTCCATCATATGGCTGCACATTTAATTCATTCAGTACTGATGGAATTTTAGGTAGCTTTGTCATTTAGAAATGCTCTAAGAGTAACTGCTCATCCTCCCTTTCTGAAGGGAGCACACTGATGTTTTCAAAAAGGACAGCCTGTTTTTTTTTAATTAATTAATTTATTTATTTGACAGAGATCACAAGCAGGCAGAGAGGCAGGCAGAGAGAGAGAGGAGGAAGCAGGCTCCCTGCTAAGCAGAGAGCCCGACGCGGGGCTCGATCCCAGGACCCTAAGATCATGACCGGAGCTGAAGGCAGAGGCTTAACCCACTGAGCCACCCAGGTGCCCCGGACAGCCTGATTTTATGAGGTCAGGAGAAGCTGACAAAGACCTATTCCCGTTTACCAGAAGCACCTCTAATTTTATAGTTTTTCATTTTGTTCGGTTTTTAAGGCTGCTTTGTTTTGAAAAGTGGCTGGTCCAAGCCAAAATACAGAACTGCCCCAACCAAATGCAATTTGCAGCCCCAGGCGGTTGAGACGGGATCCGGGTCCCCAACAAAATGTAGAGTGAGAAAAACAGGGAGCTGCAGACTCTGGGCACCTGCAAGCTCGCTGGCCTCTGTTATTCCCCCTCAGGGTTGCAGAGCCTTCTGGAAAGCCGCTGCCTAGCCTGGGTCAGATTGCTTACACGCCGCTGCTTTCCGGGCCAGCTTTCCCAACCTTAAGCCAATGCACATTTATAGAACACTTCCATGTGATCCTGGGGGAAGACAGACCACGGGCGGAGGGCAGTGCTGAGAAGTCCTCACATCAGGAAGAGAAGGCCTGTTCTCAGCTCTCCTCTCCTCATGCTCAGAGCACCCTGGGTAAGTACGTCTCAGACCGCCAGCTTTCTTCCTTTGAACAAGGTGTGGCTTTAAACTGGTTTGGCTACTGAGATTAGAGGGAATAAATGCATTTCTTTCTTTTCTTTCCTTATAAAGGGAGATGAAAGGCACATTTGTGCTTCTCATTGCCACGTTTCCCCACTCCATGGTCTCCTAGGCTGCATGAAATGTATTTTTTTCTTTCCAATAAGTGTCTCCTTTTGGTAGGATGAGTCCCTGTGGATCTAGACCTTGGTCCCCTCATTCTTGAAAAAGGGTTTTTTGGTTGGAGGAGATTTCATTCTTCTGGCCTCTGTTATGATTCTGCCCCTTGCAAACTGGATTTTCAAGTATTTATGGTTCTGCGGACTGATGGTTTCATAGACCCCCTGAGGCCTCAATACACCGAGACCTTAGGGACACTAGTTATTTTAAAACTCCTGACGGTGTTGACTTTGACATGTTTGCAGTGTTTCTCTAGACTCACACAAGTACCTTTTCTGACCAGTTTTGGTGCTGTGGCTGCCAACTTGAGCCGCCATGGGATTTCAGCAAACACTGTGTTTCTGAGTCTGACTTGGTGTCGGTTAGAACTGACTCATCAGGCCACACCGAAGGAGGGCAGAGTGCTGAGCCTCATTTGAAAATCTTACAGCTTAGTGAAAGCCAGGGTAGTGCATATGTGTTGTGTGTGCATGTGTGGGTCTATTTCATAGGACATTCCATGAAACAGAAATGACCAGACTCAGACTACATGCCCTCTCATGTGTGATTTCTGCATATGCATGTGTGCAGGAGGCAAACCTCCTCCGGTTTTAGCTGCTGCTCCCCAACTGGCACGCTGTCCTTCCTAGTGAGTACCTGTTGGCTACTTTGGGATTGTCCTGCCCTCAGGTCCAGCTGGCAGGGCCCCTGGCCTCTGTCCGTGTCCTCCTGCATGGACACCAATCCGAGGTGGGTCTTGTGGTTGTTGGTGGTCGATGTTCAGGACAAGGCTAACTGTCAAGTTTTGCTTTAAAAGTCCACAGGGTTTGGTTTTCCTATCTTGTTGCTCTGTTTATACGGGAAGATTTGGGAAGATCCAAAAACTCGGCACCCACAATGTTCCCAGAGTGCCCCTTGTCGGGTTTGTCATTGCAGTCAGGAGACGGGCTTGCTTCTGCAGCAGCTCTAATGGGTAGTGATAAGGGTCTGGCCCAGAAGTAAAGGGAATGGGAGGAAAGGGACAGTGAAAGACACTCCGGGAAGGAAGAATCCAGAGGTGTCCGTGAATGTGTATTAGAGAGACGAGGAATGAGACAGAGGCGACATTAAAACACAATCATTCATCCCTTCCGTCCTCTCAGCAAACACTCAAGTGACCCCATGTACCAGGTCCTGGGAATGAGGGTATCGTTGTAAGCCACTCTCACGTGACCCTGGAGCCCGCGGAGCACCTGGGCTGGAAGGGAGGCAGATACCGAGCTGAGATCACTGTGAGATGCAGAATTACCATGAGGGCCCCAGGGGATGTGACTGAAAGACCACCGTCCTGTAAGTGGAAATCAGGGAGACAAGAGAGGGTTTGGGTTGAAGAAGAAAGATACACATTTATATTTCACGAGGTTAAGTGACTGGGCATCATCTAAGTAGAAATCTCCGCCAGAGTTGAAAACACAGTGGGTGCAGGAGGAAGTGAGGAATGGAGGCCTAGATCTGGAACCTTCTGCCTGGACGCTGTGGAGGAAGTTATGGGAACAAAGGGAAGCTTCTAAGGAGACCAGGCTGGAAGACAGAGCCTGGGTCTTATTAGACAGTTTCCCTGAGAGGGTGGGAGGAGCCACTGGAGAAGGCCAGGGAAAGCGGGTTTTGTAGCGCCTGCATAAGAGGACAGAAGTTCAGGGGAAGTGGGGGCGACAGTGTCACAGAGGCTGTGGAGATGTTGAGGGAGGGTGAGGACGGAGCGAAGGCCATAGTCTGCAGATCCTGGCTGCTTCTGATCATGGTGTCCATCAGGAAGCATCAGGTGAAAGAAGAAGAAACTCACTGTGAGTTGAGAAGACACCGCTCTGGGCTGTAGCAGCTCCTTGCATCCGGGCTTCTCCGCTACCACCTGCTTCCTTCCCATCTGAGGGTGGGCTGGGGTCTGCTTCCTTCCAGTCTGAGGGTGGGGGGTGTCTGCTGGGCTCCTCACCTTGCTCCTCCCTCAGGTCACCACGTGTCGTCTCTAGGTCTTTCTGGCACTGATCCTGGCCTCCATTCCTCATTGCCTGGCGATTTATGCCCCACCCATCTTGATTAACTTCCAGGACCCCTATTACATATCAAGAGAGAAGATCTGACTGGCCCAGCTTAAGCCCGTCAGCAGTGTCTTAGGAAGGAGGTGGTTTGGTGGGGTAGGCAGCATGCTGTGTCCGTGGGAGGTGGCGAATGAAAAACGAGCCATTTTCAGAGTAAAGGTCAATGGCAGGCCCTCAAAAGTTGCCTGCGCAAGCGTCTGATCTTATGGGACTGCAGCAGAGACGCTGGTTGCAATGATGGGTGCCGCTACGCAGACGCAATGATGTGCACCGAATGGGCACACCGAATGGGCAACACCGGGGTGCCAGGACAAATGCATCGCACCAGACTTTGGGGTGCTGACCTGTAGAAACCCAAACTCACTAGAATGCAGACCGTGCTCTCCATCTCTGATTCCCGAGGAGATCAGAAGCCCCGGTGAGACGGTCCACCCCAGCACAGGAGGTCCTATCCCAGCACAGAGGGCAGGGCAGGGGACCGAGATCCAGGTGACAACACCAGGGAGCAGCTGACCCTGTCCAAGAAGACCACACTTCATGGGCTTGTCTGAACCCTTTGAGAGTCACTGGACAGTCCATGACCTTTGTCCTGGGGTCCTTAATTCTGCTCTGTTTAGAAGCGGTCGATATCTGTGTTTTTATAGTCCTACCTGCTGCGGCAAGTCTGGGCCTGTGTTTCAGCCTCATGAAACGGCTGCATATGGCAGGAACAACTCAAGAGAGTGGCCACCTCGCCAACCTTTCATAAATGTTGTTAATGAGGGTGATTAAAATTGACAGAGCGGAGGGAGCCGCTGGGATGAGTGAGCGCTCTGAGTTTGTGACCTAAAAAGGGGAAATTCTGCTCCGCTCTCAAGTCAGGGAATGGCCTCAGCAGAGCCCCGTGCCAGAACTGATGCCAAAGAATTATAAAGAGATTAAACCCAGTGAGACAGGCTGTGTTCTAGCAAAGAGAGCTAACCTTGTGTAGTTGAGCTGCTCACATGGGTTCGGGAATGACTAAAATTGGTTGTGTCTCAGTATTCTGGGGCTCCAAAGAAATTCCCAGCCTCTACCAAAGAACTGCCTTTCCTCAGAGTTGTTGCCTTTCATGCTTATTGAATCCTGAGTTGCAAGGCTTAGATCGTGAATGACTTTTCTTTCTGGCTGTGCTTGTTTTGGGTTAAGGGACAATAAAGGGTATGGTGTGGGTACGGCTGGAGTGGTCATTTGTGAGCGGGGGCAAGTTTTTCATTTTGAGGGGACGTGGTTTTATTGGTCAGTCTGGGGGCTTCAAAAGCAAGGCCTTGTATTCACTTCTGGCCATTCAAAAGCCCACTCCTGCGAATATGTTTCTGCCGAAGCAGATAACGAGGCTCAAGTTAGGATCTGACAGAGTTATCTCGCCTCTCGTGTTTCAAAGCAAACAGATGAGACAACCAAACCTTGAGTCCTGGTCAGTCACAAGATCTTCCTCTCATGTGTTCCAGTTCTTTGAAGAACATGTGGTGATGTTATTGTTTGCATCGCCTGGTGGAAGTTTCGCTGTTTGGCATGTCTAGGATACGCTTCCCTCTCTCCCAACTCCAGCCTGCTCTACTGCTCCGGGACTGCCCATGCTTTTGCAAATACCTCTCCCTCCTTGAGCCTAAACAAGAAGATTCAGGTTGACTTGTCTTGGTGAACAGGTGTGAGGGGAAATGACGCAACCACAGATGCCCACCTTGGAGAGCAGCTAGATAGAGGAGGAACGAATCCCGTGGGCAGTCAGTTGTTAGTACCAAACCTTATCAGCTGGGCAGATCCTACCCCTAGGGAATTCAGGAAGTTATCCTTTGGGAGCTGTGTTTGTACATGGCAAGATGAGTCCTCGACCCCACATTCTGGAAGCCAGGTAGTGGGCAGACACATGGTCCTAAGAACCAAACCAGGGTGGGTGGGTGGTGAGAGAGGGGCTGGGGCATGGGAAGCAGTGCTTGGGCTGAGCTACCCTGGAGGCACCGGGTCCCACATCTAAAGTCCAACCAGGAAACTTAATCATGAGTTTTAGCTTCCTTCTGTCTTCTCTGCTGTTTTCCTATAGAACTAGGTCTTCCTGTGATTTCCACAGATTCATGGAGGGCCGAGGTGGGCACATGTGAAACTGCGCTCTGGGATTGTCTGACTTTCCTCTCGTTCACAGTTATTTTGAAGAATGCTTAACTGTCTCTATTCTGATCTTCAAGTTATCCTGAGGGTCTGGTGGTTGCACACACTGACTTTCTCTTTCTCATTGTTTTATATCTTTTTTTTTAAAGATTTTATTTTATTTATTTATTTGACAGACAGAGATCACAAATAGGCAGAGAGGCAGGCAGAGAGAAAGGAGGAAGCAGGCTCCCTGCCAAGCAGATAGCCCGATTCGGGGCTCGATCCCAGGACTCTGGGATCGTGACTTGAGCCAAAGGCAGAGGCTTTAACCCACTGAGCCACCCAGGCGTCCCTCATTGTTTTATATCTTTTGGGGAGGAAGCATTGGGATGTAGGTCACTACTCCAAAAGCTAATTAGAAAAAAAAAAAAAAACAGGAAAATATGATTAAGATGTTCTTTTTGTTCTTGTTGGAAAACATTATAGTCTGAGCAAATGGGACTTAACAAAGTCTTATTGATAAGGTAATTATTACTAACCTTACAGTTTAAAAGATAAGTTTACATTAAAATTGTCTGAAGAACAAAAGTCTTAAAAAGCTATTTTCTATTTTACATAATAAAATTGCCTGATGTTATCTGAAACTCTCTCTAAGGGCTAATAATTGCATTTGTCATGTTATGTCATATAGAAGGCAAATACCTTTAATTTCTTAATGCAGCTCTAACATGTGGCTCATCAGTATAATATCTTGGCTCCAATATAATTGGCACTGATATCCCATCCACACTCAGGATTTCTTCCGGGTCTTCCTTCCCACCCCCTCGTCCCATCTCCTCCCACCCTCCCCTTGGCCTGCTGTCCCCAGTTATGTTCATACTGTATTCAATTTCCAAAAACGACAGCACAGTTTAGCATTTAGATTCAAATGATGTCTGAAAGTTTGTGGGTTTCAACAGCTTGTTTTCATAAGAAATATGGTTTTGATAATATCCAGTGTGCTTAGGACCATATGAAAATCGTGAGCAAAGAGAATCTTGTATTTGAATGTGTCATCAAATATCTGTTTTAGCAGGAGGAGAAGAGACCCTTTACTTACCAATATGTGCCTTCACGTTTCCGTTTTGGACTAAGGGACTGTGCACTGTTTCAAATGTGGGGTGCTCAGAACATAATCCTCAGAGAGATAGAAAGCAGTGATACCTAGTCTGGCAGGGTGTAGGCTGGTATAAAGGAAAGTGAATGGGCCCCCTGGGGGAAATCTTATCAGTTAGCTTTTGCCATGTGACAAACGACCCTCATAAAACAAAAAACCATTAATTTAGTCTCTGATCCTGTTTTTGGCATTGGGGCTGGGCTCAGATGCTCTTCTGGGTTGTTCTCTTGGTCTCGGCTGGGATCCTTCAGGTGTCTGTGGTCAATTGGTGGGCTGGCTAGCTTTTAACAACTACTCATCAGCCGTGAGGCTGAGAGAGTGCGGATTCAGAGGGGTCCCAGAAGAAGGCAAATTTAGGTTGACCCTTGAGTAAAAGGGCCAGCCCAAGATGATTGTTCATAAGGTCAGCCAGATTGTCCCTCTTGTCCTCAAGCCTCACCACTGACCATGGAGCAGCCCAGGCCTCGTGGTGTCATTATTGTCCAGAGCCTGGGGACATGATCTCATGGAATCATGGGTGGGACCTCAATTATGGAGCAAAAGAAAGAACTTCCCAGAAATCCAGTTATCACTCTCTCCAGAGGGAAGCCTCAGGACAGAGAACTGCCCATTGCTGGAGGTATTCAAGCAGATCTGAAGAGTCCATGATTATTCCCATGTTCTGGCTTAGACGTGCAAAACTTAGAAAACATCATCACCAAAAGTACCTGGCCTCTGTCCCCTCCAAAGGAGCCAGATTCCAGCTGATGAACTAGGCTCTTCAAGACCTGTATCAAACATCCCAGGATATGATTGCCAGTGGAGAACCCAGGTCTCTCCATCAAAAAGCTGCACATGGCTACAATGCTCTCCTGAGACAAGAAGAAGCCTCTGTGCTTCTGGAGATGTTCTCCATCCCCACGTTGGCAGCAGCCCTCCCACGGCCTCCAGCCGCACTGTGTCCTTGCACATCCAGCCCTCCACCTGTTCTCCATCCTGACGGTCCCTACCTCTGTGTTCGAAGCTGCCAACCTGATTGGGCCCCCAAGTCGGTCCCCCATTACAGTTCTCTGGACTCAGTACTTTCCTGCTTGGTCTGACCTGTAGCTAGCTGGTCTAGGCTTACCAGGCTCCTCATCTGGCAACGTCTTCAACCATCTAGGCCAAGACAAGCATACAAAATGAGATCTCCAAGTAAACACTCGGAGACAACTTGATGTCCACTTCAGCTATTAAATCAGATGTTACAGGCATGAGGAATTGTTTTTGATATGCCACTGAAATGGAAAACAAAAAGCAGTTTCAAAAAGAGTACAAACAGGGGGGCCTGGCTGGCTCATCCGGAAGAGCGTAGGACTCTGTCTTGGGGCTGTAGGTTCGAGCTCCGTGTTGGGTATAGAGATTACTGAAAGAAAGAAAGAAAAATCTTTAAAAAACAAAACAAAATTTAAAAAAACTCAAATGAGTACAAAGAACATGCATGATCCCCAATTTTGACTCTGTGGGTTTTATTTAAGTTTTCAAATGTCTGCTCACCCAGATGTCGGCTGGTGTTTCTCTGCGCTTGTAGACTCCAGCTCAAGCCCATGCCTAGTGGATTGCCAAGGTGCACCCCACGATTTCTGTGAATCCTCCAGGGCCTGTATACTCCGGTCTTCTCTGTTCTCAGGTGCTACTTGGCTACTGTATTGACCCAAATATGAATAAAATGAAGCTTCTTCAAGGTTCAGCCCCCCAACCCTTGCCAAAAGTAAAACACAGCAGAAAAAAGGGCTCAGGAGGGATTTGTGACTGTAGTCGTGTGACGATCTGGGGCCCGGAAGGAGGGCTGTGCGCTACAACGGAAGGAAAGTGACGTTGGGCGTGATTATTCAACTGTCCTCTGCCCGCTTCCAGGGGACGTTTCCCTGACTCTCCTCCATTGTTCTCTATCTCACACCAATGCCCAGGTTCTTCCTCTGCCCTCTGTCCTCTTCTCTGACCTTCACCTCAGGAACCAAACCTCCTTACTCTCATTAACACGGGGCGCCCCTTAGCCATCTGAGCTGCAGCTCCTGCCAACCCTCACCACCTACACAGACGAAATTCGGTTCTTTGCCCAAAGAGTGTTCCTTCCCAAGAGGAATTCTGGTGCCGGGCTGTGAATCAGCCTGACTAGGCAGCTGAGGGGGAAGGGGAGCTGAGATTTATTTTATTTTATTTATTTATTTATTTTAAAGATTTTATTTATTTGACAGACAGAGATCACAAGTAGGCAGAGAGGCAGGCAGAGAGAGAGGAAGAAGCAGGCTCCCCACTGAGCGGAGAGCCTGATGTGGGGCTGGATCCCAGGACCCTGGGATCACGACCTGAGCCGAAGGCAGAGGCTTTAACCCACTGAGCCACCCAGGTGCCCCGGGAGCTGAGATTTAAATTCGGGCAAGCTACCAAAGGTCTCTGGCCTAGGCTGGTCATCTGTAAAATGGGGGCGTTAGATTAGGTCTGTGCTCCTCCACGTAGAGCAGGGCTCATTCGTGTGCAGACAGGCCACGGGTTCGCCAGGATTCCAAACCCCTCAGCTCTCGGTGTGGTCAGGTGGAGCCTGGGTCCCCGGGCTAGGCATGAGACTTCACACAGCCTTGTCCATGTCCCCAAGTCAGGGGCAGGGCACATGACTTCACAGCAGAGTATGCAGGCCAAGACGTGAAAGGTCGGGAAGCCCCACAATGAATTAGAGCTATCGTGCACCCCGATTCTAACAGCGGCTGGTCGAGACTGGCATTGGCGTGACAGCAAGTGTATGCTGTGGTTGGGTGACAGTGGGTTGCCGGGGGTGGCGGGGAATCCTAACCACATCTTACTAAAGTCAGAACTGATGAATGGAGGGAGCTCGCCTTGTCATTGGTTGAATGGAACACACGATTACCGGCTTCCAAAGCAGGGAGTACGGAACCAGGAGAAAGAAGATCTTGGGTTGGAATCCCAGCCCTGCCAGCCTATCAGCCAGTCGAGTTAGAAGATGGAAACGTTCTGGTTATTAACAGAGAGAATTGGTTGTAAAGAGTTGTTATCTAGGTAAATAGCAAGGCAGAAAAGCCAGCTCAGAGTTGTAAGGGAAGGCGGCCCCTGCAGGAGGTGGTTATCAACTCAGGGCTTAGGGAGCAGAGAGAAGCTGGAATTATTAAAATTTAGAGGCTTGGGGGGGGGGGGTCCCATAGAGGGGAACCTCAGAGGGAGCCCTAGCCATGAGGCAAGCTCTGTAGGCCTTGAGACAACTGCACATGGGACCCCAGCTCTGGGCAGGAGGGGACTATCCTCCCCCTGCCCCCCAGGGGAAGCCGAGAGGCTGCTCCCGGAACTAGAAAAACAGGCAGGAAGGAGTGTACTCTCCTTCCTCCTTCCAGCCAGGCCTCTGCCTCTACCTGCAGGGCCTCACAGAAGTGGGCTGGTGGAGCCCCCCACCCCCCACCCCACCGCTGGAACGCAGTAGGTTTGAGGCTGGGAAGCAGAAACTCAGCATCTGGCCCAGCCTCTCCCCAGCAGCGGTGCTGGGTGATGTGGTTTCTGGCTCGGGGGCAGGACAGATCATTTCTGAGTTCCCCCCAAGTCCCCAGGTTCCACGAGGCTGGGCTTCTCCCATCAGAGTTTCCTGGTGGCCTCTGAGATGGGGGAGGGGAAAATATGGCAGGCGGGGGTGGGGTGGGGTGGTGATGGCAAGTGGTGAGGAGGCGCTGTCGTGTCACTCGAACCCCGCATTGCTGCCAGGTCCCCAGCAGACCAGAAGGCCGGCGAGGTCTCTCAGTAATTCCCCTTCCCAGGCTACGGCTGTTTGTTTGTATTAAAAGGGAACATGATAACGGAGCTATAAGTAGCTCCACGCTCAGCTGTGTGAGGCCGGGAGCTGGAACAACTGAATTCGGCCACTGGAGGGAGAAGATGAGGTCTCTTGCCTGCTGGGGCTGTCTGTGGGAACAAGCCGCTGGTTTGTCCGGCCGCCAAAGTTACCGCTGGTCCCGTGAACCTGAGCTCACCTTCGGGGAGCAGACACAACGGGACGCCTCCAGTCATCGCCTCCCACACTCTCAGCCTTCACAGGACCGGACTGGCTGGACGCCACTTGGCCCAAGGGCCATGCCACAGCAGGGAAGGCAGGTGTCGGCTGACCTTGCTGGTCTCCTCCGGAGGCGACAGCAGAGCCGGCAGAGGCCCGCTCAGGGGTCAGATGTTCGCAGGAAGCACACCTCTCCGGGTCTAGATCGGGCTCCGGGACCTGCTCCATGGGAGACCAGCATAGTTCATCTCCACCCTCTGGGCCTCGGTTTCTCCGTGTGTGAAGGAGGTGTCAGTGCAGATGATCTCCAAGCTTCACCCAGCACTAACAACCTAACGTGCTCAATGCGGAAGAAAAATCAAAACTTCTTAAGCCCTTAAACCAGATACATTCCCATCACATACACAAAAGAGGTTTTTTAACCTACAGAATAAAAATCCCTAAGTAGAAAACTCGGTACAATTGTCTGATGTATCACAAATCCCAGCACGCTGTTCTCACAAGACAGGGGAGGTAAGTTGCAAAACCTCTCTGAGCCTCCGTGTTATCGTCAACGCCATGAGGCCGGCGTGATCTTGTCTCTGATTTCCCAGCTCCCGGCGCCTCCCCACCCTACACCTAGCACGTAAAATGGGGCATTGGCCCGACCTGGACATGGCGATCTGGGTCTGAGCGGCGTCCTCCACCCACCGGCCTCTCTGCGGCGCCCAGCTGCCGTGCCGGTTCTCACGTTTCCACTTGCCCTCCTCCTCCACACTTGGCCCCAGGCCCCATTTCCCCGGTTCTGCGCTCTCGGCTCCTTTCAGCAGTGCTCCAGCTACGCAGCCCTGCTAGGCTGTCTCAGCCGTTGCGCCAAGTGAGCGGCCCCAGCCCCGCACTGTTTGCAGATCAAGAGCGGGGTTGCATCAGTTAGGACCCTCCCAACCAACTGCCCGTTGCCAACAGCTAAAAACCATGCTCTGCTCTAGAAGTCAATGAGCAGAAAAAGAAATGGGAGAAAAAAGTTTTCAATTACCTTTGAACTATATAGAAAAATCTTCTAAGTTGGTAGCCTCCCACCCTTCGTGAATGCAGGGCCTGAGGCCAACCAGACTCCCCATTCTTCCTCCTGCTTTCTGCTGGCCTTTGACCATGTGACCCGATTCCTCTGGGCTTCAGTTGTTCATCCATAAAAAGAGAAAATACCTACCCATCGCTTCGCCGTAAGTCGTAAAGAGCACGTGAGCCCCTCAGTGCTTGGTACATAAAAAAAGCTCAATATTTATAGAACGCGTGAAGGCGTGAATTAATGGGTCGAAGACTGTCTTGTCTTACATTCGGGGTCTTTGGCGGTTCTGATGATGTGACACCAGTAAACCAGCTGAGAAACAAAAATCCTCCCAAACAATCATCCTTTAAAATGAATTTTATATATTTAATTATATTATTATATCATTATTATATATTATTATATATAATTATATATATAAATTGTATACATAATTAAAATTATATAATTAATTATATATATTTATGTATTTTATATACTCAATCTATGGGAAGGTTGAGGTCAGCTGGTTGTTTAGGATCTGCACAGAGACAAGTGGGTAGAAGAAAACTTTGTGGACTCGCTCTCATTTGTAGTAACCCACGGAGATGAATTAGAAGCCTAAACTGTGGATCCTTTTTAAAGACGTGCAGTTTCATTCGCCTGAAGACACAGAGGTCCTCTAGCTAAGGTAATACCTGGTGCCCAGCGATGGCCAGGGAGAGGGATGGGATTGGAATGGTGTGTCACCAGCCCAGTAAACATTTCAGTATAAATGGCTTGAAACCATGTACTTTCTTCTTAACTGAGCCCGTGTTTTTAAATGTCATAGTCCCCGTGTGTTTCTTCTAGTGCACAAGTCAGTTTAGCTGAGCTCTTATTGTAGATGTACCAATCTCTAAGTAGTTGCATCCAAATTCACGATTTTACTGAAGGGATAAAAAGATGGTAGTATAAGCCTTGTTTCACTGAGGGATTTGCCTGTCGGGATTCCAAACAGACCCGCGGCCCCAGTCAGAGAATACGCAGCAGTTTATGGAGGGCTTACCCTGTTCCGAGAGCTTTACTGAAATTAAATCACCACAGCCACAAGAGGCGGGTATTGCTATGATTCCCATTTTAGAGATGGCAAAACTGAGGACACAAAATGAAATAATTTGCCAGAATTTACACGCCAGGTGAGTGGCGAAGCTGGTATTCACACAGCAGCAGTCTGGTTCCTGATCCCAACCCCGGCCTCCAAAGGGAGGGTGTCCCAGAGATGGACAAGGGAACCCACACATGTGTGGGTGGGAAATGGGAATCTGGTTGCTTGCTTAAAGTCCAGCCCGGAAGAAGACAAGAGGGAAGCTGATCAGCACGGACATGTGTAGACAGTGGTAAGTCACGGAGACTGACACTGAGGCGCCATCAGAGCACTGCTTTGGGGAGAGGCAGTCACGACTAAGGAATGTGGACACTCTGGATTCCATAGTGCCTGGCATCTGAACATGTCCCCAGTGCCCAGACCATCTATTATAAGAGATAGAGCACCTGCTTCTGGGATGGAAGCTGAAAAGTTGGTCTATTTATTTGTTCCCTTCCCCACTGGCTGTGGCCACCTCTGGGCACCAGAGGCAGCGGTGGTGGGATGGGTGTCAGTGGTGATGCTCAGTATCCAGCAGTCATGACAATGGCAGTCCAGGGACCAATGGTGGCAGAGGGGATGGTTCGTGGAAGGAATTCACACTGCCAAAAGTACACAGCTGAAACTGAATACGGAACATTCCCCACATTCAACGTCCTCATGCAACTCCACCATCTTGGTTGACCATCCTCTCTCCCTCCTCCTCTCCCCTCAGGAGTCTACCTCCAATCCTCCCCTTCTAGTTCTCTATGTTTGCCCCCTGTTGCCCCCTGAATGACCTCTCTTCATTTCCAATTAGCTCATCCAACATATTTCACTTAGAAGAATTCTTCCTTAGAAGAATTCTCCTGTGATTTGGGTGGGGTGGGGGAAAGGGGAAAACTAGCATTCTTGTTTCTCATCCCACCAGTCCTTAATTGTACAGAAACCTGGTGTTAATAAACATAAAAGTAACAGTTTTCAGATGTTCCTCCTGTTCCCCACTCCATGGAACTCCTTTTTCAAACAAGAGTGGATTCAGAACCCCAAGATGTGAAACACACACACCTTTAAAACACGAGGCAAAATTCATGTCACACAAAATTAACCATTTTAGAGCGAACAGTGCGGTTGTATTTACTACATCCGCAATGCTGGGCAACCACTACTATTTAAAGATTTACTTATTTTAGAGAGAGAGCACTACTTCTATCCAGTTCCAGAAATATTTTCATCACACTGAAATAAAACCCTGAACCCATCAAGAAGTTACTCACCCCGCCGCCAGCCCTTGTAAACCATCAGCCTGGTTTCTGTCCCTCTGGATTTGCCTCTTCTGGACATTTCCTATCTGTGAAATCGCACAACATGTGACCTTTTGTGTCTGACTTTTTTCACTCAGTAAGTCTTTGAGGCTCATCTGGGTTGGTTACAGGAATCAGAACTTCACTCCTTTTTATGGCTGATTAATATTCCCAGGTATGAATGTGCCACAGTTGGGTTACCCATCCATTTGTTGAATCCTACACACTTCTGCTCTGTCGGAATCACAAGTGGGGGCCGCGAGATCCCCCCACCCCCACATCCAACACTCTCCTCCAAGAAGCTCCCGCACTCCTCTGAGCTTGGTCTCCAGGAGCCTTGGGGGCAAAGCCGACTTGTTTCCCTGGAGAGGTCACACCCTGTGGCAGGGATCGGGGCTTCTGCAGAGAGAGGGACTCTGCCTCCAAAAAACAAAACCGAAACCGGCTGCATCCATGCAGAAGAGTGGCTGACCCGTGGAAATGGGAGGAATCCTGGGAGGTGGGAGGCTGCCGGGCTCCAGGGGCTCCCAGCGGCTGCCCATGGGTCCCACCCAAGGGCCCCGAGGCCTCCTCCACCCCCTTGGGCAGGTATGCCTCTGTGGGCCCCGCCAAGCCTGTGGCTTTTTATGACTTCACTTGTTGAAACCGAAGCCACGCCTCGGTGAGTACATTCTCCGCACAGCACACCATCCAGAGGGGCCGGACTGCCGGCGTCCTCCTAATTGCACAAGTTTTCTCTGTCTTGCCCCTTTATTTAGGGGGGATTTCCCAAGTGCCACCAGGAGGCCCTTGGTGCATTTTGCTCCTTTTCCGGACGGAAGGTCTGTCCCTGCTCTGCTGCGGAAAGGGGTGAGCAGACGACCCAGGGAGGGAACACCCGGCTTGCAGCGCAGGACCAGGCTGAGCGCTTTGGTAGAGCCAGGTCACGAGGCCAGGTTTAGTCGGGATAAGCCCTCTCTGAAAGGAGCCCTGCTCCTGTAATAACGGGGAAAATCCTCTGCGTGAAGGGCCCGCGCCACCCTGGGCTCAGACATGCTGATTCCACGACTGGGCGATCCCAGCAGCTGCGCACGGCCCCACAGCCCAGGTAGGAGGCGCAGCTGGCTCGTGTCAGTGTCAAGGGCGGAGACAGTTTGTTTGCCCAACTGGATGACGTGGGTCAGCGCCTCCAAGGAGGCCTCACCTGCCTCTGAATGGGAGAGAAAGTTCAGTGGCTGGAAAGCAGACCTCCCGAGGGCCCGCAGCCTCCAAAGCCCCAGACGTTCCCGAATGTAAGTAGACGGCAGAGCTGCACCCGCCTGCCTTCCTGGTCTTGGGGGAGCCCGAGGGGCTGGCGGTGCTGTCGCTTGGGAGGAGGGTTCCCCAAACGGCCACGTCTTCTCACCGTGGTTTTGAAATTTACACGGAGCCAGAAGTAGGTTTATTTATTTATTTTTTAAAGATGTATTTATTTTAGAGAGAGAGCGCGAGCCCAAGCAGGAGCGGCAGAGGGAGACGGAAAGAGAAAATCTCAAGCAGACTCCCTGCTGACCGCAGAGCCCAACACGGGGGCTCCATCTCCCCACCCCAGAGGTCATGACCTCAGCCGAAATCAAGAGTCCGAGGCTCAACTGACTGGGTCACGCAGGCTCCCTGAGCCAGAAACAGTTTTGTCATCGTGGTTAGTCTATTTTCCTATATCAAAAGCTAGTTCAAATGCTCTGATTTTTTTTATAAAGATTTTTATTTATTTAATTGACAGAGAGCGAGAGAGGGAACACAGCAGGGGGAGTGGGAGAGGGAGAAGCAGGCCTCCTGCCCAGCAGGGAACACGATACCGGGCTAGATCCCAGGACCCTGGGATCACGACCTGAGCCAAAGGCAGTTGCTTCACGACGAAGCCACCTAGCCACCCCAAGTACTCTGATTTTTAATATAATTATTTAATTTAATCTGGTGAATGAGTGGCAAAAATTAATATTACATTGAACTGAGTGGTTTAGTGGGTTAAGCGGCTGCCTTCAGCTCAGGTCATCATCCCAGGTGGAGCCCTGCAAGGCGGCATGGGGGGTGTGTCCTTGCTCAGCCGGGAGTCTGCTTCTCCCTCTGCCGGCCGCTCTCCCTGCTTGTGCTCTCTCTCTCTGATAAATACATACATACATACATACATACATACATACAATATTACATTGAACTGTATGAAATCCCAACTGTGTGTAGGTTAAACTGGTGGGCAAGGGGAAGTGACAGTCCTTGATACGGGAGTAATGATTAACACTCATCATTGTTTGCTAATGAGGCATCATTTTCCAAATGAACCTCAGAAAAAACCCTGAAGTGATTAATTTTAACTACATGAAGATTTTTATGTTCTGTTAGCGAGCATATGACTTTTTTTGTCCATCTTATGAACAGTAATGGCAAGAAAAGTTTAAGGAGTTGTATCCTTTTGACCCAAAGGTTTGGAACGAGAGAATCAGTCATTCACTACAGTGATGTCACTTCGATTTTCTCAGTTTGAGGGCATTTTGGTGCTCCTGAAAATGCTCACATTTTCTTTTCCAGTGTCCGTTCAGTACGCGTAGCACACAGTAGCTACTCAGTCCGTGCTGGCTGAATGCATAAGCAATCAATGGACACATTTTATTAGAAGTGCGTCAATCACTGCAGTTTTCTGGGCAAATATTGTGGTAGAGGAAACCTTGACTTAGAAGGCAGGAGATGGAGTCCGTTTTCCTGCTTTGCCTTCCCCACACTGGGTCTTTGGCAAGCCCTCTTTCCTTCTCTGGTTTCAGTTCCCCCCCTGGATCAGACTGGTAATCTCTAAGGCTCCAGCTCTAAAAGTCGATAATTTTACAAGTTTTCTGTAACTTAGTTTCTCCGGTGCCGCAAAAGCACGGGTAAGAGTCCCCGTCCTGCTGGTGTTAGGGGGTCTTGTGGAACTCTGTGAGCTGTGTGGACGCCTCCTCACGACACGGTGATCAGACATCAGTGTCGCTAAGTAAGCCCGTTGGAATGGGGTCTAGTGGTCTGGGCCGCCTGCCGCTCTACCTGATGATTGATTCCTTGTCTGGCCCCGGCTATCCATTTTCCTCCCCAAGAAAACCATTCTGCCTTCGTAGAAATATGTGCAGAAGCGAAACTGATTTGATGAAACAAGTGCTTAGAGTAAAAAAATACAAAAACCATATGTTACTGAAGGGAAGTGGGTTTCGTGCCTCCTGTTGCGGGACACCAGGCTCTGTGGTCACTTGTCGGGGGAGGTGCCACACCCGGCATTTCCAGCATGAGCACCACTGGGAACAGAGAGCACCCCGAGAACGCCACCCCTGGAGCTCTCTTTGGCACCTGCGTCCCTTCTGTCACTCCATTACTGGATACACCTCTGTGTGTGCATTGGTGTTCACACACACTCAGGAACAAACTCGTTTTTCAGAAGCGGCTGCCAACCCCGGGCTGGGGAGTAAACACAGCAGCCCGTCCTGGGAAAGAAGTCTGGGAGGCATATAGCAGAAGAAAACAGTTCAAGGGTGATTTTTCCATGATGTGACCGCAGAGATCCATTTTTCCCATCATCTGGCTTTTGAGTTTGGGGAGACATGCCGCAGAAAAAGCCTCAGATCTCCTTCAATTTTACAGATGTGTATACCTTTTTATTTCTTCTAGTGGCTTCTGGTAAAATCCTGAGGGACGCTGGCACCCTGAATCGCCATGGGCAACGAGACTAGCACCTCGGGAAGCCAGGTGGGTGTCAGGGTCTCCCCCCCACCCCAACCTACGAGGGTCCCTTGACTGACCTTGACTAGATTTTTTTTTTTTCAGCATCTCCTCTCCACCCAGGAAGGAGCAAGCTATAACACAGATTATGCATAGATACATATGGACACATATGTATTTCCAGAAGCATTTACCAGTTGCATTTTCAGAATTCTTGTATCAAGGCTAGCCCTGATTTTATAAACCATATTTTAAAAAAAAACTAGTTTATTTTTTTTAAGATTTTATTTATTTATTTGATAGACAGAGATCACAAGTAGGCAGAGAGGTAGGCAGAGAGAGAGAGGGGGAATCAGGCTCCCCGCTGAGTGGAGAGCCGGATGCGGAACTCCATCCCAGGACCCTGAGACCATGACCTGAGCCGAAGGTAGAGGCTTTAACCCACTGAGAGACCCAGCCCCCCCCCCCAAAAAAACCTAGTTTAACTGTTTATTCCGTGCTTTTAAAACTGACATAGTAAGAATTTGGCATATTTTCCCCAGATTGTGTCCCCCCAATCCATTTACTTCTGTGGATACAATGGAGGAGGCTGAAATAAAAACTTATCCACACTTCGCCCCAAAATAAAGTAATGGCCCTTAAGGAGTGATCTTCAAATCTGTCAATGTTGAGCAGATTAAATGTGAATTATCATTTCCATGTTAGGGAAGGTTTTCACAACTGAGGGATGAGCCTTAACTGCTTGATGGCAGATACAGCTGGGATTCTTAACATATATTCAAATTTTATAGCAATTCTGCATTTTCAGTTTGAGAGACTTAATTCAATGCCCTGGTGAACAAAATCAGGGGGACGCTTTCCTGTTTATCTCACACACCGTGGAAATTTCGGATTAATGGTATTGAGTTTTCTGAAGGAGATAATTGGATCTGAAAGCCAGCATAAAGCAATCTGCTTTCCCTCTGCTGCTTCTTCCCTATGATATTCTTTTCTCAAGGAGGAACAGGAATCATCAAGACAAAATGTGGCAAATTCCCGTACCAGAAAAGTAATTGTGGTCAATGGCAGGATGTGAGACAATAGGGAGAAGGAAGGACTGTGGCAAACAGGAGGGATCCTGTCCTATCGTCTGATAGAGGCCCCACCATCAGCTCCAACTGATGGCTGCCAGGTGGGAGTGCAGGCCCAGTGTTATAAGACCTTCCTATCTCTTCAAGAGAAGTCAAAAGGCCACATTTTTCTATGAAATCCTATAGTTAAATGTGTTTATGTTGAGACAATGGTAGATGAGCAGACTGTTGCAAGACCCAATACAGAGAGGTCCCTGATCCCTTTACCTAGTTTCCCCCCGGGGGTAGCATCTTTCGAACCACAGTGCACACTCATATCCATGTTGAGACAGTCAAGATATAGAACGATATCCAGCACCTGAAGGATCCCTGTCCATTTCCTTAGGGCCACGCCCACCACCTCCTGTTGCCCACTCCCAACCCCTGGCGCCTCCTTGTTTGTCCTCTATGTCTGTAATTTTGGCTTCCTGAGAATGTTCTGTAGATGGAGTCACATGGAGTGGGACCTTTTGGAATTGGCTTTTTTCACTCGGCTTAATTTCCTGGAAATTCATTGAGGTCGTTACACGTTTCAGTAGTTCACTCCTTCTACTTGCTGAGTCGTGCTCCACGATCTAGAAACACCTGCGTTGTTCCCAGCTCGGGGAGAATACCAACAAAGCCCTTGTGAACATTTCTATACGGGTTTTTGTGTGCGTGTGAACATGTTTCGTTCCTTTGACGCAAATGCCCAAAAGCACAATTGCTGGGTCGTGGTTAGTCGTGTGTTGTATAAGGAACCGCTGAACTGTCAGGTAGAACCTCTGTACCGTTTTTCATTCCCACCAACAATGAGCCATGAATGAGTGATTCCCGTTTTGCCACATGCTGGCCATCGTTGGTGTTGTCCCTGTTTGCGGAGGCCATGCTGATACGTGTGTTGTGATGTGTCGCTCTGGGTTTCATTTGCATTTCCCTGACACCTGGTGTGGCTGATCTTTCTTTTTTTTTTTTAATTTTTTTATAAATATACAATGTATTTTTATCCCCAGGGGTACAGATCTGTGAATTGCCAGGTTTACACACTTCACAGCACTCACCCCAGCACATACCCTCCCCAATGTCCATAACCCCACCCCCCTCTCCCAAACCCCCTCCCCGCAGCAACCCTCAGTTTGTTTTGTGAGATTAAGAGTCACTTATGGTTTGTCTCCCTCCCAATCCCATCTTGTTTCATTCATTCTTCTCCTACCCCCTTAACCCCCCATGTTGCATCTCTACTTCCTCATATCAGGGAGATCATATGATAGTTGTCTTTCTCCGATTGACTTATTTCGCTAAGCATGATACCCTCTAGTTCCATTCACGTCGTCGCAAATGGCAAGATTTCATTTCTTTTGATGGCTGCATAGTATTCCATTGTGTGTATATACCACATCTTCTTTATCCATTCATCTGTTGATGGACATCTAGGTTCTTTCCACAGTTTGGCTATTGTAGACATTGCTCCTATAAACATTTGGGTGCATGTGCCCCTTCGGATCACTACGTTTGTATCTTTAGGGTAAATACCCAGTAGTGCAATTGCTGCGTCATAGGGTAGTTCTATTTTCAACATTTTGAGGAACCTCCAAGCTGTTTTCCAGAGTGGTTGCACCAGCTTGCGTTCCCACCAACAGTGTAGGAAGCTTCCCCTTTCTCCGCATCCTCACCAGCATCTGTCATTTCCTGACTTG
Organism: Lontra canadensis; assembly: GCF_010015895.1. Lineage (NCBI taxonomy): Eukaryota > Metazoa > Chordata > Mammalia > Carnivora > Mustelidae > Lontra > Lontra canadensis. The sequence continues at coordinate 9,362,151 of NW_022631073.1, read as the reverse complement.
TTCATTTTAGCCATTCTGACTGGCGTGAGGTGGTATCTCATTGTGGTTTTGATTTGTATTTCCCTGGTGCCGAGTGATATGGAGCACTTTTTCATGTGTCTGTTGGCCATCTGGATGTCTTCTTTGCAGAAATGTCTGTTCATGTCTTCTGCCCATTTCTTGATTGGATTATTTGTTCTTTGGGTGTTGGGTTTGCTAAGTTCTTTATAGATTTTGGACACTAGCCCTTTATCTGATATGTCGTTTGCAAATATCTTCTCCCATTCTGTCAGTTGTCTTTTGGTTTTGTTAACTGTTTCCTTTGCTGTGCAAAAGTTTTTGATCTTGATGAAATCCCAATAGTTCATTTTTGTCCTTGCTTCCCTTGCCTTTGGCGATGTTCCTAGGAAGATGTTGCTGCGGCTGAGGTCGAAGAGGTTGCTGCCTGTGTTCTCCTCAAGGATTTTGATGGATTCCTTTCTCACATTGAGGTCCTTTATCCATTTTGAATCTATTTTCATGTGTGGTATAAGGAAATGGTCCAATTTCATTTTTCTGCATGTGGCTGTCCAATTTTCCCAACACCATTTATTGAAGAGGCTGTCTTTTTTCCATTGGACATTCTTTCCTGCTTTGTCAAAGATTAGTTGACCATAGAGTTGAGGGTCTATTTCTGGGCTCTCTATTCTGTTCCATTGATCTATTTGTCTGTTTTTGTGTCAGTACCATGCTGTCTTGATTATGACAGCTTTGTAATAGAGCTTGAAGTCCGGAATTGTGATGCCACCAACTTTGGCTTTCTTTTTCAATATTCCTTTGGCTATTCGAGGTCTTTTCTGGTTCCATTTAAATTTTAGGGTTATTTGTTCCATTTCTTTGAAAAAAATGGATGGTATTTTGATAGGAATTGCATTAAATATGTAGATTGCTTTAGGTAGCATAGACATTTTCACAATATTTGTTCTTCCAATCCAGGAACATGGAACATTTTTCTATTTCTTTGTGTCTTCCTCAATTTCTTTCATGAGTACTTTATAGTTTTCTGAGTATAGATTCTTAGCCTCTTTCAGTAGGTTTATTCCTAGGTATCTTATAGTTTTGGGTGCAATCGTAAATGGGATTGACTCCTTAATTTCTTTTTCTTCTGTCTTGTTGTTGGTGTAGAGAAATGCAACTGATTTCTGTGCATTGATTTTATATCCTGACACTTTACTGAATTCCTGTATAAGTTCTAGCAGTATTGGAGTGGAGTCTTTTGGGTTTTCCACATATAGTATCATATCATCTATGAAGAGTGATAGTTTGACTTCTTCTTTGCCGATTTGGATGCCTTTAATTTCCTTTTGTTGTCTGATTGCTGAGGCTAGGACTTCTAGCCTAGTACTATGTTGAATAGCAGTGGTGATAATGGACATCCCTGCAGTGTTCCTGACCTTAGTGGAAAAGCTTTCAGTTTTTCTCCATTGAGAATGATATTTGTGGTGGGTTTTTCATAGATGGCTTTGATGATATTGAGGTATGTGCTCTCTATCTCTACACTTTGTAGAGTTTTGATCAGGAAGGGATGCTGTACTTTGTCAAATGCTTTTTCAGCATCTATTGAGAGTATCATGTGGTTCTTGTTCTTTCTTTTATTAAAGTGTTGTATCACATTAATTGATTTGCGGATGTTGAACCAACCTTGCAGCCCTGGAATAAATCCCACTTGGTCATGGTGAATAATCCTTTTAATGTACTGTTGAATCCTATTGGCTAGTATTTTGGTGAGAATTTTCGCATCTGTGTTCATCAAGGATATTGGTCTGTAGTTCTCTTTTTTGATGGGATCCTTGTCTGGTTTTGGGATCAAGGTGATGCTGGCCTCATAAAATGAGTTTGGAAGTTTTCCTTCCATTTCTAGTTTTTGGAACAGTTTCAAGAGAATAGGAATTAGTTCTTCTTTAAATGTTTGGTCGAATTTCCCTGGGAAGCCGTCTGGCCCTGGGCTTTTGTTTGTTTGGAGATTTTTGATGACTGTTTCAATCTCCTTACTGGTTATGGGTCTGTTCAGGTTTTCTATTTCTTCCTGGTTCAGTTGTGGTAGTTTATATGTCTCTAGGAATGCATCCATTTCTTCCAGATTGTCAAATTTGTTGGCGTAGAGTTGCTCATAGTATGTTCTTATAATTGTCTATATTTCTTTGGTGTTAGTTGTGATCTCTCCTCTTTCATTCATGATTTTATTTATTTGGGTCCTTTCTCTTTTCTTTTTGATAAGTCTGGCCAGGGGTTTATCAGTCTTATTAATTCTTTCAAAGAACCAGCTCCTAGTTTCATTGATTTGTTCTATTGTTTTTTTGGTTTCTATTTCATTGATTTGATTTCTGCTCTGATCTTTATGATTTCTCTTCTCCTGCTGGGTTTAGGGTTTCTTTCTTGTTCTTTCTCCAGCTCCTTTAGGTGTAGGGTTAGGTTGTGTACTTGAGACCTTCCTTGTTTCTTGAGAAAGACTTGTACCGCTATATATTTTCCTCTCAGGACTGCCTTTGCTGTGTCCCACAGATTTTGAACCATTGTGTTTTCATCATCATTTGTTTCCATGAATTTTTTCAATTCTTCTTTAATTTCCTGGTTGACCCATTCATTCTTTAGAAGGATGCTCTTTAGTCTCCATGTATTTGGGTTCTTTCCAACTTTCCTCTTGTGATTGAGTTCTAGCTTCAGAGCACTGTGGTCTGAAAATATGCAGGGAATGATCCCAATCTTTTGATACTGGTTGAGACCTGATTTAGGACCGAGGATGTGATCTATTCTGGAGAATGTTCCATGTGCACAAGAGAAGAAGGTATATTCTGTTGCTTTGGGATGGAATGTTCTGAATATATCTGTGATGTCCATCTGGTCCAGTGTGTCATTTAAGGCCTTTATTTCCTTGTTGATCTTTTGCTTGGATGATCTGTCCATTTCAGTGAGGGGAGTGTTAAAATCCCCTACTATTATTGTATTATTGTTGATGTGTTTCTTTGATTTTGTTATTAATTGGTTTATATAGTTGGCTGCTCCCACGTTAGGGGCATAGATATTTAAAATTGTTAGATCTTCTTGTTGGACAGATCCTTTGAGTATGATATAGTGTCCTTCCTCATCACTTATTATAGTCTTTGGCTTAAAATCTAATTGATTTGATATAAGGATTGCCACCCCTGCTTTCTTCTGATGTCCATTAGCATGGCAAATTGTTTTCCACCCCCTCACTTTAAATCTGGAGGTGTCTTCGGGTCTAAAATGAGTTTCTTGTAGGCAACATATAGATGGGTTTTGTTTTTTTATCCATTCTGAGACCCTGTGTCTTTTGATTGGGGCATTTAGCGTACCAACATTCAGGGCAACTATTGAGAGATATGAATTTAGTGCCATTGTATTGCCTATAAGGTGACTGTTACTGTATATTGTCTCTGTTCCTTTCTGATCTACTACTTTTAGGCTCTCTCTTTGCTTAGAGGACCCCTTTCAATATTTCCTGTAGAGCTGGTTTGGTGTTTGCAAATTCTTTCAGTTTTTGTTTGTCCTGGAAGCTTTTTATCTCTCCTTCTATTTTCAGTGATAGCCTAGCTGGATATAGTATTCTTGGCTGCATGTTTTTCTCGTTTAGTACTCTGAATATATCATGCCAGCTCTTTCTGGCCTGCCAGGTCTCTGTGGATAAGTCTGCTGCCAATCTAATATTTTTACCATTGTATGTTACAGACTTCTTTTCCCGGGCTGCTTTCAGGATTTTCTCTTTGTCACTAAGACTTGTAAATTTTACTATTAGATGACGGGGTGTGGACCTATTCTTGTTGATTTTGAGGGGGGTTCTCTGCACCTCCTGGATTTTGATGCTTGTTCCCTTTGTGGCTGATCTTTCATGAGCTTGTTGCTGTCTGTGTGTTCTCTTCAGTGAAAAATATGTTCATGTCTTTTATGCATTTTCTAATTTTTTTTAAAATAAACTGTTAAGAGTCTTTATACAGTCTAGATACTAATCCTTTGTCAGATTGTGGTTTGCAAATATTTTATTCCACTTGTAGCTTGCCTTCTCATCACCTGAACAGGGTCTTTTGCAAAACAAAAGTTTTTTGAGGTGCAATTGATCAGTCTTTCCTTTTCCTTTTTTTTCCGAGTCTGATGCTTTTGGTGTCAAATCTAAGAATTCTTTTTCTACCCCTACGTCCTGAAGATTTTCTCCTATGTTATGTTTTTCAAAAATGGTATAGTTTGACATTTTATACTTAAGCCCATGGTCCATTTTGCAATCATGTTTGTGTGAATTTAGGTTGAAGTTCATTTTCTATGTTTTTTTCTGTTTTCCTTTGCCTGTGAGTGGTCATCTCTCCACTGCCATGTGCTGAAAACACTATTCTTTCTCTAGTAAGCTGCTTTTGCATCTTTGCCAAAAATCAGTTGGTTGTATTTGTGTGGGTCTGTTTCTGGATTCTCTTTTCTATTCCATTGATCAATGTTTACTCGTCTGCTAATACACATAGTTATGATTACTGCTGCTACATACTAAGTGCTCTTCCTTTCAACTACTTTTCAAAATTGTTTTAGCTCTTCTAGGACTTAAAACCTTCCATATAAATTTTAGAATAAGTTTGTCTGTGTCTAAAAAATTCCAAGATGGGATTTTGACAGGGATTACATGAAACCTATAGATACACTGGAGAAATTGACTTCTCGACTATGATGAGTCTTCTAGTCTGCGAACACACAGTGCTTTTTTTTTTTAAATTTCTTTCATCATCGTTTTTATAAATTTTAGCATATAGATACTGCCTATGTTTTAAGTGTATGCCTAAGTATTTCATTTTCTTTGCAGTAATTATAAATAGTACTGTGTTTTTAATTTTGGTTTCCACATGTTCATTGTTAGTGTATTGATTTTTTTGTGTTGATCTTATATCCTGTGACCTTGAATTTGCTGAACTCACTTATTTGTTCCAAAAGGCTTTTTTGTAGATCAATTGGGATTTTCTATATAGGCAATCATGGTATTTGCAACTAGAGAGAGTTGCATTTCTTTTTTTTTAATTCTTTTTCCTGCCTTACTATTGTGGTTTAGGAATTCCAATATTATGTTAATTAGAAAAGGTCAGAGTGGACATTCTTACCTGGTTCCCAGTTGTGGGGGAAAAGCATTCCGTCTTTTACTGTTAAGTAAGATATTATCTGCAGGTTTTTGTAAATTCTCTCTTTCTTTATACTAACTTTCTTTCTTTCCTTCTTTCTTCTTCCTTCTGCCCGCCTGCCTGCCTGCCTGCCTGTCTGCCTTCCTTCTTTCCTTCCCTCCCTTCCTTTAGCTCTAGGCCCAATGTGGGGCTTGAACTCATGACACTGAGGTCAAGAGATGTGTGCTGTACTGACTAAGACAACGAGGCCCCCCCCATAAATTTCTTTGTCAAGTTAGGGAAGATCCCCCCCATTCCTAGTTTGCTAAGGATTTTTATCATGAATGGGCATTGCATTTTTTCAAAATTTTTTTTATTATTCTGTGTCAATTGATGTAGCTATATGATCTTTCTTTCTTCTTTGGGCTATTGAAAGGTTAGAGTACACTGATTGATTTCCTAATGTTGAACAAGTCTTGCATACCTAGAATTAGTCCTACTTGGTCATGGTGTATAATTATTATAAAGACTGTTAGGCTTGATTTGCTAACATTTTATTGAGGATTTTTGTGTCCAAATTCACGATAAACATTGCTTGGTGGTTTTCCTTTCTTTCTCTGGTTTTGGTATCATGTTAAAACTAATCTCATGGGGCACCTCGGTGGCTCAGTGGCTTAAAGCCTCTGCCTTTGGCTCAGGTCATGATCCCAGGGTCCTGGGATCGAGCCCCGCATTGGGCTCTCTGCTCAGCAGGGAGCCTGCTTCCCCCTCTCTCTCTGCCTGCCTCTCTGCCTACTTGTGATCTCTGTCTCTGTCAAAAAAATAAATAAAATCTTTAAAAAAAAACCCTAATCTCATAAAACGAGTTGGGGAGTGCTTTCTTCTATTTTATTAGAAGAGATTTTGTAAGAAATTTTACAATTTTCAAAATGTTGACAACTAATTTAAATTATGTTTAAACATCCCGTGAGCCAAAATGATGCTCCTGCTGGCTGGGGTTGGCTCAGGCCCTACCTCTTCGTAACCTCTAACTTAAAGGAATGTTCTATCTTGTGTTTTAGAGTGAAGAAGACCATGGCCATTGGTTCAGTGCCTTCCATGTGCAGACTCAGTACAGGCACTAGACTCTGGGCCTTTAGTTCTGCTGATTAACAAACCAAGCGGCTCAGAATTGGTACCTTCTCTGAACACTTGCAGGTCTGTGGGCCCCAAACCACCAGCAAGCTCCACTCCTGGCTGCAAATACAACAGAGCACTGGTTCTCAGTGCGGGTGTTTGCCACCCCAGGACATTTGTCCATGTCTGCAGGCAGGTTTGGTACCACAGCTACAGAATGGAGGTACTGCTGGTAACTAGTAGGGGTCACAGGGACAGCCCCACAACAGAATTATTCTTCTCAAAATGTCAAAGGTGCCAAGGCTGAGAAAATGTAGAACAGAGGAACATTTGTCTTACCTACTTGAAGAGACCTCCTTGGGGTGGTGGCTAAACTTCTTGAATCCAAGATGAATTTCTACGTGAATACAGGCAAATTAAAGGGGCTTACATGTTTTCTTCACATTTACTAAATGGCACTGTCCAGAATTGGAGGCTGGTTTACTCAGGAGAGACTCAGAGAGATGGAATTGCAAGGTCAAATAAAGGGCGTTTTCAAAACTCTTGTTATGGAACTAGATCTAGCTCTCTCTATATCTACGTACAAAGTACTTTCCAGAAAGGTGATGCAAATTTATACTTTCCTCATCAGGGTACAAGGGGGTTCAAATCTTACTATATCCTTGCAAGTAATGAATATAGTTCAGTATTTCAGATCTTTACTTCTCAAATCCTGCTAGACCCCAACCCTGTCCTCCCTCTCCAGTTCCCTCCCAGAGCAGACAGGAGCTGTCTTCCTGCCATTGCGAATTCTCACAACTGCAGCCTCATTCATACATGGCCCGGTGGGGCAGGACAGCATTACCTCCAGGGTCAGGTCAAGGTTTGCCTTCCACAGAGAAACAAGGGGGATGAAGCACAAGTACATGCAGCTACAGGATTGGGGCTCCCCCATGGGGCTGGTGTTCCAGACTCATCTTTCCACTGTCTCCCAAACATCCACTGTCACCCCACATTCCTCAAACCTGAACCAAGCTCCTCTTCCCCATCCTTTTCTCCTCCTGTGTCCCCCACTCCCAAAAACCATGATCATCTAACCTACCATCCAATACAGGAATCTGGGGGTCACCTCTGACTCCACTCACTCCCATTCTCCCCATTTAATAAGTCGCTCTATGATTTGTAACTAATAAATGAATGGCCTGGCCATTTAGCCTTTCAAGTTTCTATATAATTAGGATAATTAGGACTTTTTTTTTTTTCAGTTGTGAGACCCAGAAAGCTATCTCCAATGACCATAAGCAGAGAAGGCTTATTTGGCTTATAGAATTAGGAAGTCCCAAGAGAGGGTCTCTCCTCAGCAGTCCCTGAGTGCAGATGTTCAGAAGAGGACGCTGGAGCTCTGTCTTCTCTGGCTCTTGCTCTGCTCTCCTTCTGGGTGATGCCTGGGTGCTCAGGGAGGGGCCCTCAGCCTGGGAGAAACAAGATAGAACAAAACAAAATTTAAAAACCGCACTGGCTGTTCCAGGCATCTAGACTTCCTCCTGTTAATGGTCCATCCTGGTGATCAGCACGGTCTGAGGTCTGGCCCTGATGGTGTCACATGCCCTGTCTGGGACCGGTCACTGCGCCACCGGATGTGGACACTCTGATTGGCCAGCCTGAGTTATGCAAGGGAAAGGTGGGCCCCAGGGGGGGTGACGGCCCAATCCCTGTCAGAGCACTTTCTCGAAAGATGGACATGTAACACATACCCAAGATGTAGTTTTTTTCCTAACAGTTTTTTTTTCCCCTCCCCACCCCCACCGCACACCCTATTACCCCACACCTGGATCAGGGCAGACTGCCCCAAACCAGTTTCTCGGCCTCCATGCTTCCTTCCCCCCAACCGCATCCATGCCCCCAGGCCTCCCCCAGAGCTCTTCCTCTGTGTAGATGCCCTTGGAGGTCCCAGCATTCTGCTTACAAGTGAACTCACACAAGGAAAGACAGGGGTCTGGAGGACTCGTCTGTCCAGAGATGGAAGACTGGGCACCAAGGACCAGCCACGTCATCAGGGCAAAGGATGAGGACAGGCCTGCCCAGGGCCCACCCTTGCCATCTTCCTACACCCTCAGGCTGCATGTGCCTTTCCCTCTGGTGACTAAAGACCCCTGGTAGCCGTGGGCAGGGTGGGAGTGCAGCCAGCAGGAATAGAAACCAGCCAAGGCTGTCCCTCTGGTGCCTCAGGGGTTTTCTGTTCGCTGTGGCCCCTCCTAATGGTGAGACTCCTTTGCTTTCAGCAAGAGAACTCCAGCTTGCCTGATGTCGTCCTGTGGCCTCCGAAGCCTGAGCCTGTGCAGGTACCGGGGTGTGTGCTGTGCGTGTCTGCTTCTCGGCTCCTTCCTAACACCTCGGTGTTTGCACACCGTGTGTGTGGTGTGTTCCTTTAAATTCTTAGGTTTTCTCCACCCTCTCCCATTGCCTCCTTTCACCTACCTCCACCGACTTGTAAAATGCAGCAGAATCTGCAGTCGATGTTTAGATTTTGTAAGATAACATTTTGGTGGGCCTGCGTGAGAAGTGGCCCAGCTACTAGGCTGCGAGAAGCTCAACAAAGCTCCCGTTCTTGATGTCATGCAGACGCTGGGAGCCCGCACTAACCTTCCACGCTCCTGGGCTTTGCTCTCCCTTGCCCCGGCGTGAGGCTTTGTATGGGACAGTGACTCGTGGCCCCGTCTTCCCCTTGGTGGGTAGAACTGATGTGTCGCAAGAAAAGATCACATTGGCAATCAGCCGTCTGAGTCGTCAGGTCCCCTGGCTGAGTCCCAGAGTTTTTGGTTTGGCTGAAGTGTTTGCCATCTCCTGGGGAGAAGGGTAAATTAGGAGCTTCGCAACCATTTCAAGGAGATTTTTCCTGGAGAGAATGTCAGGCCCAGTTGGTGTGCACTTGTGGGTGTGGTCAAGGTGCGACAATAAAATGCCACTCGCTCTGAAATCCTGCCCCACCAGGGAGGGGTGTGAGGCCCGGGGTGGTATGTTCCTGGCTTGAAGAAAAGAGCCTGGGGGCTCAGTTGGTGAAGCTTCCGACTCTTGGATTTGGCTCAGGTCATGATCTCAGGGTCGTGAGATCGAGCCCTGCGGAGTCTGCTTGAGATTCTCTCTCTCCCTTCCCCACCAGTGCTTGCTCAAGTGCTCTCTCCCTCTCTCTCTCTCAAATAAATAAATAAATAAATAAAATCTTTAAAAAAATAAAAGAGCTGCTCCATCCCCAAGGGTGGCTGCCTGGTAGGTCTGATCAGTGCCCCTGTTTCTCTCTATATCCCACCAGTGACGTTGCAAACTGACCTCTGTGCTCCAGCAGCCAAAGACAGAGATTGGGGACAAAGAGGAACAGTCATTTTTGTTACTTTGCCAGGCAAAGGCGGCTGCTGCGGGCTAATGCTTTCAGCACTGCAGACCTGGGCCTGAGTAGCAGGTCGATGGGTTTTACAGGAAAATACAGGATCTGGGCCGTTCCAGTAGGAAGGGGGTGCGTGCTGTCCGCCGCAGGGGCATGTCCTCCAGGTGGTCTCCTGATGCGCGCTGGCGCCTGCTGATGGAGGGAAGATGTTAGGGTTTGAAGCTGACGGCCAAGAAAGAATTCTTGAGATGTCTTTGGTGCAAAAAGGTGATTTTATTAAAGCACAGGGAGAGGACCCATGAGCCAGAAGAGCTACGCTGGGGTCATGAGGAGTGGCCTATTATATACTTTCAAGTTGGGAGGATAGCCTAAGTCCCTTGGGAATTTTGGAAGCAATCAGGTGTATATCTGTGGGTCATATGCTTGGGGGATGATTGTTAACACGTATCTTGGGGGTTTCGAGATAAAGGAAGTTTCCAAAAGAATTTTTATGTGTTAAAGTTGGCTTACAGGATCCTGGGTTTGGCGGGGGGCTAGGAATGCCTTTTGCCCTGAGCGAAGTGTCAACATGGAGGCAGTTGGGTCCCTAGAGGAAGGTCCCTCTTGCCTGTTTCAAGGACTTGTCAATTCTGCCTTTGTTTCCCATATCAGCACCACCCGAGTCTCACTACAGACCATACACTGAGTTTGCCAGATGTCAGTATAGATACTGAGTTCCTGGAACAAAAGATTCTGTAGAAACTGTTCTGCTGGGGTAAAATATACCTACTATGAAATGTACCATGGCAACCATTTTTCCGTGTCCCGTGGGGGTTCAGCGGTGTGAAGTTCCTTCATGTTGTACAGCCAACCCCGCCGTCTGTCTCCAGAAAGTTTTCGTGAAACTTTTGAAATTCCGTACGTATCAGCTGATATCGCCACATTCCCCTCTTTACTCCCAGCCCTCAGCGGCCACCAGACTACTTTCTATCCCTATAAATCTGATGCCACTTGGTACCTCACCCAAGTGGAGTCGCTTTTGTGACTGGTCTGTTTCACTTAACACGATGCCTTCAAGGTTCATCCTCGTTGCGCCGTGTGTGGGGATTTCCTTCCTCTTTAGGTCTGAATAGTACTCCATGATCTAGAGCCCACATTTCCTTCATCTGTTCCTCTGCTGATGGACACGTGGGGTGCTGCCACCATTCAGCTAGTGTGAATAATGCTGCTAGGAACGTGGCTGTGCAAATATGTGTGACTCTACTTCTTTGCAGTCGATATCCAAAAGTGGAATTTGCTGGGTCATAAGTGAATCCTATGTTTCATTTTCAGAAAACCACCAGACTTTTCCACAACGGCAGCACCATTTTACATTCCTGTCAACAATGCACAAGGGTTCTGATTTTTCCACATCCTTGCCAACTCTTGCTTTTGTTTTGTTTTGTTGGTTTTATAATAGCCATCCCAGTGGGTGTGAAGCGGTGTCTCCTTGGGGTTAGAGCCTATTTTTAATCAGAGGAGCCCTCTCTGCAGACCTGATGTGCCCAGAAGGAGACAGCCACATAAAGTTCTGGGAAAAGGAACATTCTGGAAAAGGGAATAGCCTGTGTGACATGTCTGGGAGGGATGAGCTTGTTGTGTTTTGAGATCAGCAAAGAAAGCCAGCGCGGCTGGAGGGGAGTGGGTGAGAGATTATGTCAAGAGTGAGATGAGGGGCGTGGGTGGGGGTGAATCTTGTAGGTCATTATCAGCTTTCCAACTGGGATGCGAAGCCACCAGTGGGTTTTCAGCAGAGGAGTGACATGAGCTGACTTGAGATTTGATTTTTTTACTTTCTATTTTATTTTATTAGTAGTATTTTTTAGAGAGGAACATGCGTGCAAGTGGGGGGGGGGGAGGGGATTGCCAGAAAGAGAGGGAGAGAGAGAATCCTAAGCAGACTCTAGAGCCTGACAAGGGGCCCGATCTCACAAACCCCAGATTATGACCCAAACTGAAACCAAGAGTCAGATGCTTAACCACCTGAGTCACCCAGGTGCCCTGGTTTGAGATTTTAAGAAGAGCTTTGCGGTTGCTATGTAGAGAATGGTCTCTATGGGGCAGAGGGCAGAAATGGAGGAGGGGCCCTAGTTAGGAGGTCATTTAGAAGTCAGAGATGTGGATGGTGATGGCTTGGAATGAGGTGGCAGGGAAGGGAGTCCCTGGATTGGGGATATATTTTGAAGGCAGAGAGGGGTGGGCTCGATGGTGATGGAATTTGGGAGTGGGAAAAAGAGCAGAATCAAGGTTGAGTCCTAGATGTTTGGTCTGAGCTGCTGAGCAGATAGAAACATCCTTTCCTGAGATCAGGAGAATTGGAGGAGGGGCAGGTGTAGGGAGAAGGGGGCGGAATCCAGTGTTCTGGTCTGGCCATCACAGCTGAATGCCTTTAGGTCACTCCAGTGAAATAGGCATTTGGCTGCACAAGAGGTGGAACGCGGGGCGCATGTGGAGTCGAGAGCATGGGTGTTTGCAGCGGTTGAGAACACCTGGGGAGCAAGTGAGGACGGGAGAAGGGACTCGGAACTAATCCCCTGAGATGTCCTTTAATATTTAGGTGTGAGCCTCAGGGTGGGGGGCAGTTTGTGAAGGAGTGGTAGCAGAAGACATAGGAAAATGAGGGACCTGGGAGATCTGTGGAGGAGAGGGTCAAGAGAAGGCAGAGGCATCAGAGGTTCCGGAGAAATCAAGGAGCAGACACCTCCCCAATGACTTGGCAACGTGACGGCCATCAGTGCGAGGGAAAGCTCATATTGCTCTCCAACCCTTGATAAGCATTTCCAGTGGAATGACAGGGATGCAGTTTGGCTGGGGGAGGCCTGAAGAGGGAATTGGAGATAAGAAAGTAGAGAGAGGGGTGCAGATGATGCAGTAAGTTTTTCTAGGATAGGAAAGGGAGCGAATACTGGGACAGTAGCTAGTAGAGGGAGTTGCCCGAGGGTTTAAAGATCGAAGATCCTAGATGTCTGCCTGCTGGTGGGAATGAGGGAGAGAGGCAGAGGTCGATGGAGGACCGGTGATTGAAGGGTGAACGAAGGAAGGCTGACCTTGACTGTTGAGAGGTATTGGAGCAGACCTGGGCTTACAGGAGTGGTCCCTTGCCATTGTGGATGGTGGAGAGAAGATGGAAGGAGATCCACCTGGGAATTGTGAGGATGGAGGAGGGGAGGGGAGGCAGCTCTCTTCTGATGGCTGATTGGGGTGCACATGCGGCAGATGGTTGGGGGTCCGCTGAGGCAGGGGTATACTGAGCTGCATGGGAGTTGGGGGATGGCAGGTGCCTAAGGAGAACGGACCTTCATGCAGTCACCGAGAGAAGCAGGGATAGGAGGCCTGATAAGAGGACTTCTCTTCCTAGTCTCTTGGCAGGGGGCCTGCAAACTATCTTAATGATTTTTGCTTTTGAAACTTTTTGGCAAGAGCTGATTGTTGAATTGGTGATTGACCTTTTAACCTTAACTCAAGAAGTCAAGTTTAATAACATCACAATTGTCCAGGATCTGGATTCTGCTGACCGGTCAGTTATTTCTTCTTTGATCCACACGAACCCTATTTAAACTCTGAAATTTAGGAATATGGCCTGGAACTTTCTTTTCTTCTTCTTCTTTTTTTTTTTTTTTTCTTTTCTTCCTGTGCTCTGAAGAGAACAGAAGCCATTGGCGGGGAAAGTTTACACAAGTAGGCTGGACTGAGTCTATCCACTTACTGAAGTTTCCTCCTCATGAGCAAGGGCTGTCAGCCCCAGACCAGCCCCTGGGGGACGCCTGCTGTTGCACGCTGGGTCCTGGGTCCTCGTTGTCACTCCTGCTCCGTCCCTCCGGCAACTGAGTCACGGAGGCCTCAAAGCTGCTCTTGGGGAGCACAGGGCAGCACCGTTACTAACATGCACGGCCGTGACTCACACCCAGACCCCAGGCGGCTCCTTCCTGGCAGCTCTCGTTCCTGCGGACGTGTTGGTGGGGAACGAAGAGACAGTCGCGGTTCCAACCGGGGCGGGGACGGTGGCTTGTGTGGGGGCGGCAGGCACAGGCCAGCCAGGGGTCAGCAGAGCATCTCACGTTGAGCCCAGGGGAGCCTGCTCTGTCGCTGGGAGGGTCAGGGTCCTCGTGTGTGTGTCCCTCTTCGGGGTGGAGACAGCACCGTGGCAAGAGTAGCTTCATCCAGTGGCACTGTTTGGGGTTTCCTGCGTCATGACCCACGTGGAAGGACTCAAGGTGAAATAAGAACCTTGCCTGCCTTGTCCCGGGCTGTGACAGTGAACATGACGGTGACCGTTGTTCCTGTTCTTTACTGAGTGTTCAGTTTGGGGGACCCCCCCGCCAGAAGGCCTCAGAGCTCTGAGCACGTGAATTCCAGAGCGGAAGGGCAGCCTTCCACCCACTGGCATCACCACCTCCTGGATTCCCCTTGGGATTGTCATGATTCCCGTTCATGGCTCTGACAGCATGAGGAGGAGAAAAAACAACCCACCCTATTATTGTAATGGCCTGACTTAAAAATCTATGATCACTTAAAACACACACACACACACACACACCTCTTTTTTTTAAAAAAGATATTTCATTATCTGGGTGTTTCTGTATTTTAAGTCCCAGAAAAAAGTGATTCTCAGCTATAGAAACTGAGAGCAATGTTCTAAAGCAAGATGACAGGTGCAGAGCCACCTGACCTGCCCCTGGGTGTCAGCCCCAGGGAGCTGCTGTCTGGGCTCAGAGCTGAAGGATGAGCAGAGAAGAAACGGGACCCAGAGTGTGGAGAGCACGTCCCTGTGCGCCCTGACTGCAGCCCTGGCCACACTGAGGCAGGTCGCCCTGGTACCTGGGTCCAAGTCCAAGAGGCAGCCGGGGCTGGAGGTTTGTTCCTGAAGGTGACCTCAGCCCTGTGGCCCCAGGTTGTGGAACTTCCCGGTATCCCAGAAATGGAAGACCAGGAGGACGGGAGATCCTGTGAGGGGAGCTGACCCTGGGTCTGGACCACCCAGAAACGTCACTGCGCATGTCTCTGCAGGCTGAGGTTAGCTGGGGCTCAGGCACTGGGTGATGGTTACTGGGTCTCATTAATAGAGAAACAGCCCCTCAGTGTGGGCATGTGTGGTTTCGAGCTACAGATGCTTGGGGCCCCAAGTTTAAATGGGGGGGCAGTTTCTCTCTTTCCTATGGGACCCGAGGAACCCAACATTCTGAGCATTAAACTAGCCCTGGAAGAGATGTCTTCTAATATTCCACTGGTCGTGGGTGGCCATCGGGGATGATTTAACTGCATTGAATGAGAGAAAAATGGAAGGAAGAGACAATGAACCAGTGTGAACCCCAGTTCATGACAATGGAGAGCCCCTCCACTGTGAATCTCCCACAGTTTCTCCTAGGGATGCCCTTGCCTGAAGGCTTGTTGCTAACTCTCACTGGAGCGGTTATTAAAATTAGCAAACTGGGGCGCCTGGGTGGCTCAGTGGGTTAAGCCTCTGCCTTCAGCTCAGGGCATGAGCCCAGGGTTCTGGGATTGAGCCCCGCATCGGGCTCTCTGCTCAGTGGGGAGTCTGCTTCCCCTCCCTCTCTCTGCCTGCCTCTCTGCCTACTTGTGATCTCTGTCAAATAAATAAATAAAATCTTAAAAATATATAAAAATAAAATTAGCAAACTGCTAGGTTTGGGCGGGTTGTATCTTCTGAAGAGTCGGTTAGGATTAACCGCTTTAGCTCTAAGCACGGACCTAGCCCCCGGGGCTCTTAGTTAATGAGTTTTGAATCAGTTTCTTCTTTGTAATGATAATAACTAGCATCTACGAGTGTCTTCTATAGTGGAGCCTTGTGTGAAGTGCTCTTCATATATTATGTTATTTAACCTTGAAAAGCCTGTAATTATGATCCCATTTTCCAGATACAGTAACAGAGGCAAAGACCCTGAAGCCTTACAGCTAAATAAGCCGTGAAGCTCGGGTTTTGTTGTTTTTTTTTTTCCTAAGATTTTATTTATTTATTTGACAGCCAAAGATCACAAGTAGGCAGAGAGGCAGGCAGAGAGAGGGAGGGGAAGCAGGCTCCCCACTGAGCAGAGAGCCGGATGCGCATGCGGGGCTCCATCCCAGGACCCTGAGTTCATGCCCTGAGTGGAAGGCAGAGGCTTTAACCACTGAGTCACCCAGGCGCCCCTGAAGCTCGGTTTTTAACCACTGCACCTGAGACCTTATTCTTGGGTCCAGCCTCATGCTGCTCCGGCATGACAGTGTTGGAGGAATTCGAGAGGGGCAAAACACAAGGTTTATGCCTGCATTTCAGGTCCAGTTGGATAAATGTTATAGGACATGACAGGCTATCCTGACAAAACCAGCTCTTTGAATGAAGAGACTCTCCACCATGTGGGTAGCTCTTTGCCATCTTGACGAGGTGCTCCCGTCAGCCACTGGGGCAGGCGGGCCAGGGACTGTGCTATCATTTTGCAGAACTCTGTCTAGAAACAGGCTCAAAGAGGTGCACCGATGTGGGTTTTCTGAATGGCCCAGCCTTCTTTAAATTATACTGCTTCTAAAATATTAAACCCACACAAGACATTAATATTGGTCGGTGTTTTTGAAGTCTCAAAGGTTTTCCTTTTTCCCCACTGACAGAAGATGTCAGAACATGTCAACTCGGGCATCTTGGAAGCTCCCGGGTTCTTTTAGGGTAACTCTTACCATTTTGACCCAGATGCTGTCCGGGGTGGGAAGATAGATAATGTTCACTGAATGTGGGTTTCTTATTCACTCACTGGGAGGATGAGGACCATGTCTTTTTTTTTCCCCTCTAAACTTTTTATTTGGGGTTTTTCGGGTTTACAAAAATGTTGTAAAGATAATACAGAACTCCTGCTTTCTCTTCCTGCAGCTTCCTCTAAAATTAACCTCTTATACCATGTCTTTTAAAATCTTCCGTGTCCGCTTAGAACCTGGATTCAACCCTTCCCGGACATGAGGCAGAAACATCAAAATCCCACTGAAACATAATTCTTGTTTTCTCTGTATTTTGAGGGACGACCCAGCTCTCTCTGACTCCAAACCTTGTTTGTTTTTATGCCATATTTGTGTCAGAAAACATTCCATCTGGGGTAGCTGAAAATTCCAGCCTTGGGGCCTGTCCCCCCATCAGCCCAACCAAGTGACTGCTAGGTGAGGCTCCTGACTGGGGTGTCCTCAGCTGCCAGCGTGGGTAAGCTGCTCCAATCTTTTGTTTTCTCCTCAGAGGGGAAGAAATGTTTGGGATGACCCAGCAGAACTGGTCTGAGCCTTTGCCTTCCCTGGACAGGGCAGATGGGCGGCCCAAGCTGGCCCCAGCACAGAACATATGTTCCCCCATATTTGGCAACCTCCGGGTTGTTTCTGAAATCCGACTCCTAGTGCCATGGGGATGACCTTTGGTCTACTTCCCAGCATTCACCTGCAGTCACACGGCTCCCAAGAAGCTTGCTCAAAGAGTGGGCGAGTTGGCAAGACACTCCGGTCGTGATCTAACCATGTTTATGGGCATGACCAGTAAGCTGGAGGGAGCCCATTGAACAGGTAAGGTCAGGGGAATTTTTTTTTTTTTTAAATGGTAAGACACTTTAGCTCTTGATAAAGTGTATTTTTTTTTAGAGCTGGAAAGTGCCTGTTGGAGGATTGCTTTAAAATAGACCCTGGGCTCTGGAGGATTCTAGAACCAAAGAAAGGCTATTTGTTTACTCAAGCAGCGGCAGCAGAGGAAAACTCTGAAGAAGCAACTTGACAGGGCCATTCGTCATGGGGAGGATTGCCAATTTTTTTGTCCTGCCTGCTGCTGGAAAGTGTGAGGGAAATTTTAGACAAGCCTGCTGCTTTCCGGTGACGCCTGTGGACACAGCAGACCCCTGAGGGTCCTGGGGGCAGCAGGACGTAGCGCTGTTGCTAGGATGGAGAGACTGGAAGGGGGACTCGGAGACACTGAGGGGAAATGTGGTGGAAGAGTGAGGTCTGAGGCCTGCACGTGCTTCTCCCGGCTGGCAGAAGTAGCTTCTGGACCAGATGGAAATACACTATTTTTTATTTATGTATTTATTTTAAAAGATTTTATTTAGGGCACCTGGGTGGCTCAGTGGGTTAAAGCCTCTGCCTTCAGCTCAGGTCATGATCCTGGGGTCCTGGGATCGAGTCCCACTTTGGGCTCTCTGCTCAGCGGGGAGCCTGCTTCCCTTCCTCTCTCTGCCTGCTTCTCTGCCTACTTGTCATCTCTTTCTCTGTCAAATAAATAAATAAAATCTTTTTTAAAAAAGACTTTATTTATTAGAGAGGGAGTGTGAGAGAGAGAAAGCATAAGCGGGGTGGCGATTGGGTAGGGGCAGAGGCAGATGGAGAAGCAGACTCCCCACTGAGCAGGGAGCCTAGTGCGGACTCAATCCCAGGACCCTGAGCTCATGACCTGTGCTGAAGGCAGACGCTTAACCGACTGAGCCACCCAGGAGCCCTGAAATGGAAATACTCCATTTTCTAAAACATCCAGCACATTTTTATGAAATGCCTCTCCATGCCAGGTGCTATTTTGGGCAATGAACCTAGGCCCCTGGACCACATTATTCATAAATGTCCCATTGTTTTAGTTACTTGGAGTGTGGCAGGAAGATGGCAGGGATCATAGGCAACTGTTTCCACGTCTGGTGAGGCCACATAAGGTAGGGTTCAAGAGCACAGGCTGGGACTGAATCCCAGGTCTGTCGCTTTCAAGCCCTGTGCCCTAGTGCAAGGGGCTTAACCTCTCTCTGCTGGTGTTCTCGTCTGTGAGATAGGGTTGCAGTAAGCACTGAATGAATTTCAACAGGTAAAACTCTTAGAAGAACAGCACTTGGCACATGGAAATTGTGGATAGTAATATGTTCGCTGTTACTGTTACAGCAGAGGAAGTGCTAGGTTGGTGTTGGGTGGTACTCTTGCTGTGCACAAAGTATCGGCTTTAAGGAGGAAGACCTGGCCAAGTCATGGAATGTTCTGGTTTTCACCTGAGAAACGGGAAACATTATTTTGCCTTCCTGTTTAGCTCACAGGGATTTTGTAAGAATCTGATCGATTTCAAAGCACTGAAAAGTGCATGTGCCATTCCTATTGATAGTACTGGTGCTTTTGTTTTTTTAAAAAGTTTTTTAAAGATTTATTTATTTATTTGACAGAGAGAGAAAGGGAGAGAGCACAAGAAGGGGAAATGGCAGGTGGAGGGAGAGAGAGAAGCAGGCTTCAGGACGAGCATGGAGCCGAATGCGGGGCTCAGTCCCAGGACCCCGGGATCATGACCTGAGCCAAAGGCAGACGCTTAACAGACTGAGCCTCCCTGGTGCCCCATTTTTTTTTTAATTTTAAAAAATATTTATTTATTTATTTTTAGAGAGAGAGTGAGCAGGGAGAGGGGCAGAGGGAGAGGGAGAAAGAGAGAGAGAAGCAGACTCCTTGTGAAGCGTGGAGCCCGATGTAGGGCTTGATCTTACAATGCTGAGATCATGACCTGAGCTGCAATCAAGAGTCGGACTGGGCCCCCCAGACACCCCAGTACCGGTGCGTGCAAGAAACTATCCGGCTCTGTTTTGTCGGAGAGAGATGGCATTCTTCTCGCAGATTAGCTTTCTATTAGGAGGAGGTGGTGGGACTGAAAAGGCAGAAAGGCAGATCCTTTTGTCTGCTTCCAAGATGAATCTGAGCCCTTCTTATATTTCCTTGCCTGAGGAATGTTAACACATGGTCCCTTATCCCCTTTAGTGAGAGCAGGGATCTGCCTCCTTATACCATCTGTTGTTTGCATCTGTCTGAGCTCTTAGACATGTCAGTGTCTTTCCAGAATTACTTAGTGTAACCTTGGTCATGGTATAAAGAGCAGGAGAGTTATCTGTTAAATTATTTGCGGAATCATTTGCCGCCGAAGATGTGACTGAACTGGAAGCCCGGCTGCAGAAGGTGTTTGGAGCCAAGGCCAATGTGACGTTCAGACAAGTAGGAATTGGGTTACAGTTTTAAAAATTCAGGACCCTGGTATGAAAATGTCACTCACTCTGTATTGTTTTTCTTGAGCTACCGTAGTGAAAAATTTTAACTCATGTGTCCAAAGGTAGTAGTGTTATGTAGATAAAGAACATTCTAGAAGAACACTTTGGAGGTTGAACTGACAGTGATTTAAAGTTTGAATTGTCTTGATACTATCCAACAGGGATGATTGTCATTCTGGTTCACAGATCGGGGGACTGAGGTCTATAGGGCAGGGTGGAGTTCTCATGTCAGGGAATGGTCCAGCTAGCATGGAAGTCATGCCAGCAGGAAGGGGGTCAGCAGCCCCTCTGTTAGGTGAGGGATCAGCCCCAGCTCTCTCTGCCGCCTTCAACATTTCCCCACTAAAGGGTTGGAAGAAAAATGCCTTTTTCCGGCACTGAGGTCCGAGAGAAATGGGTCCCTCTAGACTCCATTACTGTGTGATCTTAGCCAAAGACTTCCCCTCTGCAAGCCTCAGCTCTAAAACAAGGACATGAGTAGCACTTTACTCTTAAGGTTGTTGTGAAGTTTTAACCACATGGTCCATGGAGACCAGTAGCCCAGTGTCTGGTATTTAGTAAGTGCTCAATAAACAGGAGTTAGTCTTACTGTCCTTTCCTCCCACACTCTGTCTCAACAAAAGTGAATGGAGGTTCTCTAATTATAGTACCATGTTAGCACACTAGGATGTGTGGCCCCTGAGAGCTGAGGCATCTTTGATATTTTACCTTTGGACACAACTGGGGGATCAAAGCAGCCAGCCGTTCAGATACGTGCCCTAGTCGGGGGAAACAGAACCAACACCGACTTGCTCTTTAGGCTGTGTGTGAAGGTCAAGGACACCACCCATCCAACAGCAGATTCAAGGTGTTAGGAAGACCCCCTAAGTCCAGACTGAGCTGATGATTTGCACCCGCATGTCCCATGGAAGCTCCAGAATTGGTTTCCAACAACCCCAGCCTGGAGGTTGACAGAGCCGGTGGGTGGCGTTCTCCCTCCCTGGGAGGACTGGGTCTCCCCTTGGGGGGACCCTGTGTTTATACATCTGTGGTCATGACATGGGGTACTGTCTCCCTAGACTGAGCAACTCTAGGGAAGGGATGGAACCTCATTCATTTTTGTAGCCCCCACTTCTAGCATTGGTTCTTGTGCATGGTATGGTTTAGATGAACGTAGAGAGCATGAGTGGGGGCAGGGGAGAAGGGCGGAGGGAGAGGGAGAAGCAGGCTCCCTGCTGAGCATGGGCTCCCTCCCAGGTCTCCATGATCATGATCTGAGCTGAAGGCAGACGCTTAACCGCCTGAGCCACCCGGATGAGTGTATTTTAGATAACTGAATAGATCAACAAATCAATAAATACTTTCTGGAAAACTGGGTGAAATGAGATATTTATCAAATGATTTGGCTGCATCAGGATCCGTAGTCACAACTGGTAAATTGTTGGGCTTAGGAGAGGCCTTTTGTATTTCCAGCTGCTGGTTTTGTTGGGCAGGGCCGGCGGGGTCTGTCTCTGGAGCAGCGGCCCCTGAGGGGTGAGAGAAGATTTCTGGCAACAAGGAGCAGGCAGACACAGGGAGCCCCGCAAAGTCCAGACGAGCTCTTCTTGCCTGTCTCCTGGTACCTCACCTCCACCGCCTCCCTCAAGGACGGGACCAGGGGCTCACGGAGCTCGGTTTCTCCCAAGCACCCAACAGGCCATGTGCCTAGGTCTGAGCTGTAACAGCTGGAGGACAGGGAAGCTGTTTCTAATTCACATGAAGGTGCTGTCTGCTCACAGGCCATGCACCTGCCCAGAGCAACGCCGCCTTCCAGTGTTCACACAGGCGCCCCCCCAGGCTAGGGGCTGCTCTGCCCTGTGGATTTGGATCATCTGCCAGGTTTAAGCAAGGCGAAAAGAAATGAGGCCTTGTGTTAACTGTCCCCAAAACTGTGTTCCATGGAACACTAGCTCTAGGAGATGTGACAGGTGACACGCGAACAGAAGGATCCTGATGCCAAGAAACTTTGGGAAAAGGAGTTAGAATTCAATGTCATTTGACCACAGAACTTCTCAGACCCTTTCTGGCACTCCATGAATTTCACTCCGTGAAAAGAGGGCTAGATAACCAGCACTTCTTAAACTTAGCTGACATAGAACACTTCGTCTCCTTCAAAGTTGGTCTGATCATTAATGGAACGTACTTTTTTGGGTTGCAAGTGACAGAAATCCACCTTGTACCAGAGAAGGCAAATGGGGACTTGAGATCTCAGGTAATCGTTGGTTGGAGGTGGCAGAACAGGCTGGGCCCCAGACCAAGTGGTACCAAAGCCTCCACATCACCGGGACCACTGCCCCTCTGTCCCTCACCCGGCTTCTCTCTGACTGCTGGCACTAGTCTCTCTCGGCACAGGCTGCCTTTGTCCACAATGTCTACAAACAGGCTGTTGGTAATGCCGCATTCTTATTCTGCAGAACCCTCACCAGATTCCTGCCCCTCTGGGTCTTTGGGGAGTCTTGTGTGCGCCCCAGTGGGCAGGGCTGTGGGGCCCTGTGAAGGAGCACTGCCGGGAAGATGGGCTGAAAGACAGCCACTGCTTTGGGTTTAAAGAAGCCCTTTTCCTCTTCCTGACATTTATTCTACACTTAATGAGCCTTATTTATTTATTATTTATGTATGAGCCTTACTTATTTATAATGAGCCCTATTTATTTATTTATTTATTTATGATTTTATTTAATTAGCAATAATCACACCTCGGATAAACCTCATTGGCTACGATACTGCCACAGTGCAAAGCTATGATTTTACTTATTTAACACAGAGAGCAAGCACAAACGGGGAGTGGCAGGCAGAGGGAGAAGCAGACTCCCCAGTAAGCAAGGAGCCCGAAGCAGGACTCGATCCCAGGACCCTGGGAACATGACCTGAACCAAAGGCAGAGGCTTAGCCAACTGAGCCACCCAGGAGCCCCATTAAATGAGAACTATTTAAATTGATTTTTAAAAACCTCTTATTTCTTTCTGTCCCATGATCTGAAGTTTGGACCGTCCTTTCTTGGTTTTAAAAAATGCTTACCTGGCAGACAAGCTTATTGTGGGAGTAAAGGAAAAGCGACAGCCTCTCAGAATGGCTCGGGCCTTGGACCGGTGGGCCCAAGTTTCCAAGAGCTCATCACTTTCTTTGTTCAGTGTCCTGCCTGGGTTTCCGGTGGAATTCTGGTTCGTGGGACCGCGGGGGAGGGAGGAGGAGATGGCTTCCATCTAGGTGACGCCACAAGCCAGTTAGACACTTGAAGATCTTAGAGCAGACATCCTCCCTTTCTCCAGGGAGCAGATGACCTCCCCACCCCGAAGTCTGTAGGTGTCCCCAGTCTTGGCCTTGGACTGTCACAGGCATCCTGCTGAGCTGGAGTCTCATGCGTAACCGTGTGTCTCCTCCATCAGAGCAGTGCAGGTGCCACGCTTGCTGGGCTCCCCACGTGCCTCCCCGTGCGGCTCATGCCTGCGCGCAGTGCTGCTCAGGCGGATGAGAAAGCAAACGCACAACCTGATGCGGCCGGTGGCCAACTGAGAAATGCTTCTGTGTCTTCAGACACTCCTCTTTGATTTCTGTTCCAATTTCTCTTCCTTCCGGCTCAGAAA
This sequence comes from Lontra canadensis, assembly GCF_010015895.1. Taxonomy (NCBI): domain Eukaryota; kingdom Metazoa; phylum Chordata; class Mammalia; order Carnivora; family Mustelidae; genus Lontra; species Lontra canadensis. Next base: position 9,338,940 of record NW_022631073.1, on the reverse strand, counting down.
ACTTCACCAGCTCAGAGTCCGGGGTCTGTGCAACCACCTGGTAGCGGTCAGATCGTGAAAGGGGACCTGGAGAAGTCTGGAAGTGCCGGGCATGGAGACTTGCACAGGTAAGAGCCCGGATCAGAGGACTGGCCCAGCCCAACGTGTGGCTTGCTCGCTACTAGCTCAGCATTTGCTTTGGAAAATTTACTCTAAAACCCGTGACATGGTCCTCCATGGTGACATGATCAAAGCAGTGGCTTGTAGATGGCTTTGGGATTGCCTCGACCTGCATGATCGGAGAACTAATGTTTTTCTGCCCAATGAAACTAGCAATTATGGGCTTCTGTCCATTCCAGCAATACTCCGGGTTGTTTATCTTCATTATCAGAACTTATTTAAGCCTATAAAGGCTTGAATAAAAAGATCAAGGCTACCAAAGGACGTATCAGGGTTGTCTCATGTGTGGCGAGTTGGGGGAGTCTGTATTCAGGCCTGGTAGCCAATGAGGGCACCAGAGGTCAAGACAGGATTCAAACTCTATTACTAACGTGACAGGTACCCTGAGTCCCAGGGAGGCTAGTGGGTGAATTCCAGAAATTAAGAAGGCCACACTGGTACAGTGGAACCATCGGTCAAAGCCTTCCTCATTATGACCCCTGGGAGGTCCCGATTTCCCTGCTGTGGCTATTGGGAAAAAGTCCAACAGACTCCTCCCATGTGGTGTTTGGTGCCCATAGTTTTAGGGGCGTTCCCAAGCAGAGGGCCAGCAGACGTGAACATTCAGTCCCCAGGACAGACTCGGGGCACGAACACGGGAGGCAGTCAGTGATTGTGGGTTCAGTGCGTGATCCGGTTGGAAGAACCCTCCTGGGGTTCCAGGAGGCTCTAATTACAGCTTAAATCAACAGGAGCTCCAAAAACAAAAATGAAAAATTGAAAGGGAGACCTCGCCCCCCCTACACACACATACACATCATAGACAATAGATAGTGAGATTTTTAGGTCATGAATGCTTTGCAGTATCCTGTTACCCAAGAGTTGAAGCAACATTTGTGTGTTTGGGCTATAAATGATGGGGATCGAGGGTGGGTCAGAGCGCCCCCTGGTGGCAGGAATTCCCAGGCCAGGCTGGTAAGACTCTTCTGGGTCGTTCCCACTAGTGCCCTCCAGAAGAGGCACTTTGAACCCCTTGGCCTGAACATTAGAATTTTTCAGGGAAATGGTGGGGCAGAGTGTTCTTTTTTGCTGAGGGCATCGCAGAATATGCCTTGAACAACACCTTTGATCCTTGTTTTCTGCAAAAGGGAGGCCTCCTTGGCCTCGTAGACCCCCTGCGGCTGTTCCTCGTTCATGAACATTTTATCAGGATAACTGGACAGAGGTTTTAATATTCGGCTCCAATGAGACCAGATGACCCATCTGAACTGGCTCGGGGTGATCACGAAACTAACAGATTCATCTTTTCTGGAATTCTCTGCAAAGGCCCTCCATGCTGGCTGAGACCCGAGGTCCAGCCCCCTCCCCATGGAGGTTCTGGGATCCCTCAAGAGGCTTGGGAAGTATTTGGGGCCTGGGTCACAGCTCGACTGAGGGATAACAGCAGCTGGAAGGGCTTTTGCTCCTTGTTCCCTCAGCTTTAGTCAATTATTCTTTTTCCCTTGAGGAAGAGTTGCTTCTCGTTGCCAAATGAACTGAGCATAAAAGAGGCGCCTTCCACAAGCCCAAAGAAGCAACTTCCTGTTCTCAATGTGAAACATGAATTCTGCTCTATAGACGCGTGGCTGTCTGTGGTGCAGGGCTCTGGACTGACTTGCTCGCAAACTCTCAAGAGGTGAGCGGGCTCCTGGAGTTGGGCCGTGTGCAAGACGCACGCTGCCCTTGGCATCTGCCATAAAGATAACCACAGTTACCAGTTTGCACATGGGGACCAGACACCATGCCAAAGGCTCTAGGCACACAGAATACATTTTGATTTTCTTTAAGTCAATTCATTTCCAATTCCAAGTCCTTACTCCATCAGGCTGGTGGGAATGCCCTTGCCAGCCGTCCCGGGAAGTCGCCATAATCTGTCCCCTTACCACCGTGGTGTGCACCGGTTCACACTACATGGTCCCTCAGGCCCTAAGACCATGCTGCCTTCAGGACATTCTTGGCGCCAGGGGAATCTTTGGTGAGGCTGGGAGCCCCGGGGCCATTCCCTTGAGGGTTCTGTGCCCGTCCCCCGTGAGCCCGGGGACGCAGTCAGGAAGCAGGGAGGGACTCTCAGACGTTGGCCACTTTCTATCACCTGGCTCTCTTGTCATCCTCAAATACAGTTGCCTCTTTCTTTGCCACATCAGACGATCAGCATTTTCTCTTCATAGGATATATTATAGGTTTTTACAGAAGATTGAAGAAGCCGTTGACCTCGTACTGTGTTTTCTCCTTGGAAAAACTCCAGAGAGAAAGCACAGAATGGCTTTTGCAGTGGCTCCTGCTGGGCCTGGAGACAGGGCAGAACGTGGGGAGAAAGGCCTATGTTAATCTGGTCTAACGGCCTCCACACAGCGTTCTCTCCGCTGTACAGATGGGGACGCTGAGGCTTGGAGCCCTGTGTCATTTATGCTTTAGTGGTAGTGGCAGAAAGTCTGCTGTTTCTGCCTTGAGGCTTCTTCCCTTTGAATTACACAAGGAAGGCGTTCCTACATCCCCAAGGGGTTCAGCTTTCTGTCCGAAAGAGTCCCATCAATCTAACTGCCTTGCTTTCCCTTCGCCACATGGTGTCGCTGTTGGGACTTTAGCTCTCTGTTGGTCAAACCTGGGCAGCGTCTCGGAGGCACGACCCCGATGCCCATCCATGCACAAGTCCAGGGCTCCTGAGGGAGGATGATCCCACACTCCCAGGACAAAGCCGGGTTCCCCTCTTACTGCTCAGCAATGTCCATCCCAAGCACGGCTGCCCTGGGTACACACGTCCAGTTCCGGGTCCATCGCCCACCATCTCGTGAGCCTTCTCCTCCCTGCTTGGGTACCAACAGCCAGGGATGGCAGCAACAACCCCCCCCTTTTTTTTTTAAATCCTCAAAACACAATGAATCTCATTCTACAACCTTCCCCAGATCATAGAGCTATTGGGTTGCACCAGAGGAAATGACTGTTCTGTAGGGAAAAGTTGTGTTGTAACCATTTCCTGACCTTTGGCATCCTACCTGCTCATTCTTCCAAGGAAGGCGGCGGTGATAGTTCAAAAATAATGGAATTTTCTCAGGGAGAACCTACGTGAATTTCTGGTGCCTCCATCACTGATGAAGGACTGGAAACACGACAGCCTATAGTCTTAACCACGACCCATAGATTCTTAAATGTGAGCAGACAGCAGGATCGCCCGCCAGGCTGCTTAAAACACAGATCGCTGGGTCTCTTTCCCAGACATTCTGATGCAGTAAGTGTGGGCAAGGCCCAAGAATGAGCTCCTAACCAGTTCCCATGTGACGCTGATGCCGCTGGTCCAGACCTGCTGTGTTATCCCCCGGGGCTGTGGGATGCCAAGGCTGGGTGCTGTGGGGGTTCTCTGAGGGCAGCGGTGGGGCATCCTGAGCTAAAGGGGACAGCTCAAGAGACCACTCCAGGTAGGGGCAGGGATCTCAACCATAGATTCAGTATCTCCCTCCCTCCTGCTGCAAGAATCTTCCTGGACATTTTATTCCTAATTGCCCGCCCTTCCCCCGAAGATTTCCATACGATAGATCTATCGTATATGTTCTGTGGCCTTTGGATCACCTTTCAGACCGATAATACTTTGTAATTACACTGTGATAGCTGAGATATCTTTCCCCCTCCCAAGAGCCCACTTTCGCTCCTCTGGGGAGGGTCCAGCCCCCTGAGCCCATGGCTCTGAGGTGGTGACAATGATGGAGGAACAAACACAGCTTTGATATTCTGGATATCTTGGAGTTGAGAGAAGCCAGGACTTGCTGATGGATCGGATTTGGAAGGAGGGAGAGAACAGTCAAGGAAGATTCCAGAAGCTTTGGCTTGAGCAATTGGGTGGCGAGGATCATTTGCTGGGAAGTGAAAAAGTGAACCAGGTGTATTTACTGAGGGCCATAGACACAGGGCCAGTGTTCAGGAGGTAGTCCTGTTGTTACCTGGTGAAGCTGGCAAGACAGTGTGCCGCTCACAACCCTGGGCTCACCGGGGACACACACGACAGTCCTCCATCTTTGGGAAGAAAGCCGGGCGCTCCTGTGTTTCAGGGACAGCTCACCTCCTGCTCTACACGCAGCGCTGTCAACACCCGAACCTAGGTCATCCCTTTGGGGGAGGCGGGGGGGGTTTATTCTATTTAGCAAACACGGATCCGCAGCTCACCACAGGCCAAGCTCTGAGCCTGAGACCAGAGGTAAAAAAGACAAACAGGACATGTGGGTCCGGTTGTAGAGAGATGCGTGTAAACACATCATTCTAGAAAGCTCAGTGCCGCAGGCCGGCTCTGTGGCAGCACGGTGGTGGGAGACAGGGCCCAGCTCTGCTGAGTGAAGGGAGAGAGTGCTCCAGAGGGAGTAGCCTTGCCGCTGGGTCTTCAAAACCAGCTAGAAATAGGGCTTCGTGGGGGAAGGAGACAGTTCCAGGCAGCGGGAACAGCTGTCATCATTACAGAGCTAGAAGAGACAGAGTTTAGGAAGGACTAGACTTACTTGGTTCTTCCGTAGAGATTCCAGAACTTCTTTAAGTCTGGAAAGGGAAGATGGGGCATATGTAGTGAGCTCAACCGCTTGGTTTTTTCAAACATACAAACTCTTACTAGCACAGAAATCCTCGACGTTTGGGTAGCAGGAGCTCAGGGAAGGGTAGAAAGATGGTTTGAAACATGAAACTTGAGACGCTGGCCGAGGGTGTTCCTTGAGCCTTGCCTGCCACGAGTCACCTGCCAGCAGGGCGTGGGACCCGGGGCTGAAACGCCGCACCCACTGCTCAGCGCTGACGCCTGCAGATGACCTCCAGAAGGCCATGGGGGGGGGGTCGAGGAGGTGAAGAAATCCCCCCCCCCCAAAGTGTGGCTTGGTGGGGCCTGGAATCCAGCTGGGTTTGGTGGTGCCCGGAAGCCTGGGCTCGGAGCCGCGGTTCTGAGCTCTCACGGGTGTCTGAAAACATTTGTGCTGTGGGCTCCGGAATTAGAAAGCAAACCCCCGTCTGTTCTTAAAATTTAATTTCCCTATAAACAAGGTCCATTCTCAGACCCAGACAAAAGAAAAATCAAAAAGATCTGTTTTATGAGCAGCAGCTGGGGCCAGCTCTTTACTGAACGAGCCCCATGTCTCTGATGCTGTAGGAAATGGTTCCCACCGAACAAAGTTGTGCACAGTTCCAGATCCGCTCCGGAGCTCCCGCCAAGGCAGGGTGTGCCGGGCTGGGCGGGGCCGCCTCCGCCCCACCGGTCCTGCTTCTGACTCACTATTTATCTCTGGCAGGAAGTAAACACAGAGAGGAGGGGTAGTGAGCTCCCCGACTTGTGACATGGGCTGAAAAAGAAGGTCACGCGCTGAATTAGGTGTGTGTCTGCTTTCTGCTCATCTGGTTTCCGCAGAGCATTTGAAAAGAGGACAGGAGTGTGTTTCCATCCTGAGATAATATCCCATTTAAATTGTCACAATTTGGAAAATACAGAAAAGTGAAAGTGGGGGGGAGAAATCACCAATGCACTCAACCACCTACAGACAACTACTCTTAAAATACTAGTGTTTCCCTCAGGCTTTTCTCATTTTCCGAGTTCTTTATTGATTGTGATAGCTGTGTGTGTATAAACATATGTATTTATAAATATTTAAATAACCAAATACCTTCAAACAACGTATGAACATACATGTTTATATATAATCATATTTAAATATGTAAACAATATATTAGTATAAATATTGATCTATGGTCCATTTAAATAATTAATAGACTGTATTTTAGAGCAGTTTCAGGTTTACAGAAAAATTGAGCAGCACAGAGAATTCTCACATACCCCTACTTCCTCCTAACAGTTTGCCCTATTTTTATTTTTTTTAAGTAGACTCCATGCTAAGCATAGAGCCCAGTGAAAGACTTGAACTCACAACCCTGAGATCAAGCCCTAAGCTGATACCATGAGTCAGATGCTTAATAGGGCACTCCCAGTTTGCCTTATTATTAACATTTTGCATTCGTTTGTACCTTTGTTACAGTTAATGAGCCAATATTGAGACATTGTTATTAATTAAAATCAACAGTTTACAGTAAGTGTCACCCTTGTGTTGGACATACAGCCTCTGGGCTTGGCAAATCCATAATGTCATGTCCCCACCACTGCAATCTCTTACAGAAGGGTTTCAGTGACTCAAGAAATCTCCTGTTTCTACCTGTTCGTTCCTCCTCTCTCCCTCCCCTACCGGCTCCTGGTGACTACTGATCTTTTCACTGTCTTCATAGTTGTTGTTGTTTTTTTTTCCAATTACCTTTTTGTATTGGTGTAAGATACATTCTGTAAGAGTATGAAGCAGAGAGTTGTTTTTTTTTTTTTAAAGATTTTATTTATTTATTTGACACACAGAGAGAGAAAGAGCACAAGTAGGCAGAGAGGCAGGCAGAGAGAGAAGCAGGCTCCCCACTGAGCAAGGAGCCAGAGTCGATTCTGGGACCCTGGTTTCATGACCTGAGCCGAAGGCAGATGCTTAACTGACTGAGCCACCCAGGCACCCCTGAAGCTGAAAGCTTGATGAATGTTTACATCCCTGTGCACCTGTGTGATCAAGCCCGGCTCTAGAGCTAGATCATTCCTGTTGCCCCAGAACATTCTATCCTGTCACTTCCCAATCAATACCCAGCCCCAGAATAACAACTATTCTGACTTCTACCACCGTGAATTAGTTTTGCCTGGTCTTGAACTTCACATAAAGGGGGATTAAACAGCAACATACAGTTTGGTGTCGGGGTTCTTTTATACACAACTACTTGTTGGATTTTCAAATGATTTTTTACTGTGGTGAAAAATTTACCATCTTAACCAATTCTGAGTACAGGTCAGTGTTGTGCAAATATTTCTGTGGTTTCTTTTTTCTTTTCTTTTTTTTTTTTTTATAGAGAAAGAGATGGAGGTGGGCAGAGGGAGAGGGAGGGAGGGAGAGAATCTTAATCAGGCTCCACGTGAGTTTGATGTAACGACCCTTAAGATCATGACCTGAGCTGAAAACAAGAGTCAGACACCTAACTGGCTGTCACTCAGGCACCCCTGTTTCTATAGTTTCTTAAGGTAGAAGCTGAGGTAATTGATTTGAGACTTTTTTTTCCTTAAAAAGGTGTTTTAGTGCATTGAAAGTCCATAGGTGTTTTAGTGCATTGAAAGTCCAAGTCCTGCTTTAACTGCATGTGACATTTTGATATTTGTTTTTTCATTTTCATTTAGTTCAAATGCTTTCTAATTTCCTTTTTAATTTCTTCTTTAACTCATGGGCTATTAGAAGTGTATTGTTTAATATTCAAATACTTGGGGGATTTTCCAGATTTTTTTTTTTAAAGATCTATTTATTTATTTTAATGAGAGAGAGAGAGAGCACATGTGAGTCAGGGGAGGGACAGAGAGAGAGAATCTCAAGCAGATTTTCCACGGGGCATTTGGGGACATTAAGCTCCATCCCATGACCCATGAGATCATGACCTGAGCCAAAACGAAGAGACACTGAACCAACTGAGACACCTAGGCACCCCAGTTATCCTTTGTTATTAATTTTTAATTTAATTCCATTGCAGTCGGATGATATACTTTGAATAATTTGAATCTTTTAGAATTTATTGAGACTTTAAAAAAATGGGTAGAATATGGTCTACCTTGTAAATGTGTCATTTGCACTGGAAAAGAATGTAATTCTGCCACTAATGGATAGTGTTTAGTAAATAGCAACTGGGTTAAGTTGCTTGATGGTGTTCTTTTGGTCTTTCGTATCTGTACTGATTTTCCATCCACTTGCTCAGTCAATTATTAAGAAAAGGGTGTGGAACTATCAGTTTATAATTGTGGACTTGGCCATTTCTTTTTTTTTTCCCCCATCAGTTTTTGCTTTATATATTTTAAAGCTCTGTTATTAAATAAACTTTAGAATGCTTATGTCCTATTGATGAATTGAACCTTTTATCATTATAATGATCTCCTTTATGGCTGGTAATATTCCTTGCTGCAAAATCGGTTTTGTTCCATATAATACAGACATAACTACTTTCTTTTCACTAGTACTTTCACAGTATGGCTTCCCCCCACCCATTCTCTTACTTTTTTTTTTTAAAGATTTTATTTATTTGACAGAGAGAGATCTCAAGTAGGCAGAGAGGCAGGCAGAGAGAGGAGGAAGCAGGCTCCCTGCCAAGCAGAGAGCCCAAGGCGGGACTTGATCCCAGGACCCTGAGATCATGACCCGATCTGAAGGCAGAGGCCCAACCCACTGAGCCACCCAGGTGCCCCATTCTCTTACTTTTAATCTATCTGTGTTTTTAAGCAAAATTTGAAATGCTTTCTTGTAGACAGCTTACAGTTGGGTCTTCCTTTTTTTCATCCATTCTGAATATTGCTGCCTTTTAACTGAAATGTTTATAACATTTACATTTAATGTAATTATTAATATGGTTGACTTCAATCTACAGTCTTATTATTTGTTTTCTCCATCTCTTTTACTCTCCTTTTTTGCCTTCTTTTGGAAAAAGTCATTATTTTTATGATTCTATTTTATTTCCCTTTTAACTTATTAGCCACAACTATTTATGTTAGGTGGTTGCTTTCCGATCTATACTATACATCTTTTTTTTTTTAATTTAAATTAAAAATTTTTTTTAGAGAATGTGTCTGTGATTTTTTTTTTTTTTTTGGTTAAGATTATTTATTTATTTATTTATTTGACAGACAAAGATCACAAGTAGGCAGAGAGGCTGGCGGGTGGTGGGGGAGGAAGGCTCCCCCCGAGCAGAGAGCCCCATGCAGGGTTCGATCCCAGGACCCTGAGATCATGACCTGAGCGGAAGGCAGAGGCTTTGACCCACTGAGCCACCCAGGTGCCCCCATACTATACGTCTTTAATGTGATACAATCTGCTTTCAAGTGATGTTGCACCATTTCACGTACATTTGAGAGTCTTGCCCTGTACAACAGTAGACTTCTATTTCTCCCCTTTTGGCCTTTGTGCTTTGTTGTCATACATTTTATTTCTACATATATTTAAAATCCCACAGTATATGTTATTTTGGCTTGACATAGCCAATTATCTCTTAAAGGAGATTTACATAATGAGGAAAAAAGAATTTCTGTTTACCTCCACAGTCACCGTTTCTGCTGTTCTTTATTCTTTTGGGTGGATACTGCCAGCCATCTGGTATCATTTCCTTTTGGTTTGAGGAGCTTCCTTCAACATTCCTAGATAGGTCTAGATTCCTAGATAGGTCTGCTGGTGATTAATTTTCTTAGTGTTCAAATGTCTGAAAAAAAAAAATCCTAATTTCACCTGTATTTTAGAAAGAGATTTTGCAGGGCAAGAAGTTCTAGGTAGACAGTTCTTTTTCTTTTTCTACTTGAAAGATATTGCCCTACTGCACTCTAACTTGTGCGGTTTCTAACAAAAATTTCTGCCACCCTTTCTTTTGTTCTTCTGTCCTTTCTTCTCCAAGTGCTTTTAATATTTTTCATGTTTTTACTGGTTTTAAGCAGTTTGGTTATGATGTGCCTTGTGTAGATTTCTTCTCGTTTCTTGTGTTGAGAGTTAGATTCTTGTATCTGCAGTTTTATGGTTTATGTCATTTTTGGAAAAAAATTTCAGGCATTATTTCTTCAAATAGTTTTTTAAAATCTCCCTCCCTCCTTTGGGGATTCTAATTACACATATATTTGGGTGCTTGAAGTTATCTCACACTCACTGATACTCTTGTTTAAAAGATTTTTTTTGTCTTTGTCTCTCTGGTTTTCATTTTAGACTGTTTCTATTGCTATGTCTTCAAGTTCACTAATCTTTTTCTCTGTAATGACTAATACCACGCAGTATGGTTTTCATTTTAGACATTAGAGTTTTCATCTTGACATGTTTGATTGGGATCTTTTTTATTTTTAAGTAATCTATACCCAATTATGGGGCTCAAAATCACGACCCCAAGATCAAGAGTTGCATGCTCCCCTCACTGAGCCAGCCAGGCACGTGTGGATTGGGATCGTTTTTTGTATCTTCCATGTCTGTACTTAACATGCTTAATCTTTCCTTTAGCCTCCTGAACACATGGAACACAGTTATAACACATTTTAAAGAGTCCTTGTATACTAATTCTATCATCCGCATAATTTCTGGGCTGGTTTTTATTGAGTTTTCTTTTCATTGTGGGTCATATTTTCCTGTTTCTTTGCATTCCAGACACTGTGGGTCTTATGCTTTTGGATTCTGGATATTTTTGTATTTTTTTAAATACTCTTGAACTTTGCTCTGGGGTACAGTTCAGTTATTTGGAACAGCTTAATCCTTTTGGGGCTTCATTAGGTGGGACCAGAGCAGTGTTTAGCCCAGGGCTCATATTCTCTGGAACAGTGTTTAGTCCAGGTTCATGTTTTCCACTACGGAGGCAAGGCTCTTCCTAGCACTCTTACAGATGTTCCATGCATTGTGAGGTTTTCCACGGTGAATGGTGGGAACAGGAGATTTTCCCAGCCCTGTGTTAGCTTTAAGGATTCTTCCCTGTAAACCTCACAGGTGGTCTGAACTTAGATGCAGGTGGTATTTGTGCATATACATGCTGATCAGTACTTGGATATCCCCAGAGTTCTGTCTTTGTCCAGCTTTCTCTTCTCTGATGCCCAGAGATGCAGATGCCTCCTCCAGCCCCTCAAGTCCGGCAGACTCTCCACTCTCCCTGTGCTGCTTCCTCCAGGCCTTAGCTGGGGTAAGAGCAGCACTTACTCTGCTGCCTTCCATCTCCAGGGATCACAGGCTTCTGTTTCTCGTGTCTCCTATAGCAGTCGATCCTCTGTTAGTCCGACACCCTGTTGTGTTAATAATTCTTTATATGACATTTCCCAACCCAAGCTCTCTGAAAAGACCAAAAAGCCACCTGTATCAAGTTTCTTTCTCTGGTTTTAAATGGAAGTGCAGCAAAACACCTGGCATTTATTTTGAGAGACGTGTGGAGACACTCCTAGAAAAAAAATATTAATAAGAGAGGATGCCATGGGCAAGAGTTGTTTTTCTTTCCTTTTCAAGAGCAGCTTGTATTCCAGACACTTCTAGTCTCTTTTCTTTTTGTGGCCTCAAATGCCAACTTGGACAGGAGTAAATCTTCCCAAATCATCACGGCAGCTATGTTCATGTTGGGAAGGAGCCTGGGATGGTTTTATGTCTTTAACATGGAACCAAGTTGGCCCCTCGGTGATGTTGACTCATCAACTCCCTCCGCCCCATACACATTTAGGCCAGTGGGATTATAGAGAGACAAATCCCAACCAAACAGGCTGGTGACTAGCACATTTTTGAGCTCAGTACACATGAGCTCAGCCTCACATAGGTATCATTGGTGATATCTTTTAATTCAGGGAATGCCCCAAATTCTCTGAAAGGTTTTTCAGTCATCAAGGGAAGATTCCAATATATTTCCTGCTTTTACTGTGTTGACGAAGGCAGGAAAATGATTTTAATACACATTAGAAGTCTTATCAAGAAGGAATATTAACAAAAATGCTTACTGCTATTTGTTCTTTCTTGATATCAAAACAAAGAAAAAATACCACCATAACCCAGGCACACAAGAAACCACTGCTTGCATTTTTCTGTGGCTAAGTAGTAGGATTTAACTTTAAATGAAGAAAATATTGCTGATGTATTATTCCGGTGGCAGAGTGGTGGATAATCCTGTACCTGGCAAAATGGAGCTCAAGGCCATGAGCTGGTACTCCAGCCCTGTGAACCCGGCTCTCCTCCCCCATCTCACCATGGTGCTATTGGCCACCGGCATGTTCTTTATTGCCTGGTTCTTCATTTACAAGGTTCCCTCCACAAGTACAATAGGGATGTCTACAAAGAGCTCCTCGTCTCCTTAGTGGCCTCGCTCTTCATGGTCTTTGGTGTCCTCTTCCTGCCTGCTCTGAGTTGGTGTCTACATATGAGCTCCCAAGGGTTCCAACCCACTGGTGTCACTGAATTTCTGCTTCTGTAAATTAATTTTTTTTTTTTTACTATTGCTGGAAGTATCCTACCTGCTGCTTACAATAAAGGCAGATGTGTGACCAAAGGAAGGATTAAGAAAGGGGCACCTGGGTGGCACAGTCAGTTGAGTGACCAACTCTTGGTTTTGGCTAAGGTCGTGTTCTCAGTGTCCTGAGATGGAGCTTCGTGTCAGGCTCCCATACTCAGGGGGAGTCTGCTTAAGGTTTCTCTCTCTCTCTCTCCGTCTCTCTGGTTCTTTCTCTCTCCCTCACTAAAAAAGAAAGAAAGAAAGAAACAGAGAGAGAGAGAGAAAGAAAGGGAAAAGAAAGGAAAGGTAAGGAAAGGAAAGAAGAGGAAAAGGAAAGGAAAAGAAAGAAAAAAGAGAAAAGAAAACAAAAAACTAAATGCGTTTAAATGAATTAGTGTCTGGTCATGGCAGTACCTAGATACACTGGGAGGACAATGACAGAAGTGAGTGACACCCAGGAAGAGATGTGGATTTGTGCCAACTATGGGGAGCTCTGTGTGCAACAATCTGGCAACCCCTTCCAGCAATCAGTCTTGGAACCGCAAAATTGGGTCATTCCACTGTCTTTTAGACCCCACGAGACAGATGCTGAAAAAATTGATTAGAAGACAGTTTTTTAAATTTTCCTTGGAATTCGGTTGCCTGGCCCCTCCCTCCCCTGCATACACACACTATGCTGGATCATGGATTCTCACAAATGGACCGACACTTTGACCTTGAAGTCATGTAAATCCTTGTGGCAGAACTCGCCTTGAATAATAAGGATACTTTGGGGTTTTATCACTCCTCCCGTAACTCTTTAGAACCTACCACTGTTTTCCTCTTGTCTATCACATGGGTGACACAGGCTTTGTGGTCTTTGTTTTTTCTGGCCCAAAATGAGCACAGGAAAGAGTTAAAACTGGATTAAAAATACAAAGCTGAGTCTGACAGGACTTTCAAGGTCATGGGCTCCTTGGCATCTGTGCAGGAAGCGTCATTTGGACAAATTAGGATCACGTTTGTAGATTGGATTTAATCTGCTGGGATGGCCAAGAATTTCTGAGGCGGTGCCTTTCTCCATGAAATACCAGGTTTAGTTGTTGAGACTTGGCAATCTCCCTCTCTTGATTAACCTGAGACTTCTTTCCTCGGCTCGAATCACTTAGAACATAAATCCTTTTCCGAAGTCCCTGGAAAAGGCAGTATATCTCACAGTACGGGAGTTAACCGAAGTAAGGGTTTTCTTTAATGTCAGTTAAAAAAATTACTCCTCATTTCTGTATTCATTCCATTATCCAATCATTCATTCGGCAGAGTAGGGACCAGTGCTAGACCGAGATAGCAAAATAAATGAGATGCATTCCCTCTAACCTCCAGGAGGTCATACCCAGTGGGAAAGAGAGTGAGTGAACAAATACCACCACCGAGAGAGCGTCTGCATGCAGGCTTCAGGAGGATAGAAAAGGGAGCATCTATGGCTCAGGGAGGGGGTCACTCCGTGGAGGGAGGTACCTGGGGGATCCTACCACAGAGGAAGGTGACGGGGTCTGGGCTTTTCAGGGAAGGAAGGGGGTCTTACCATGGAGGAGGGAAAGGGGGTATTCCCACAATGGAGGGGAGTAGGAAGTTCTCATTTCAGAGAAGAGTTAGGGGATATTACTGTGGAGGGGGAAAGAACTCCCTATGTGTGCAAAGCCCGCAGCTGGCCTTGCTCTGAGGCTCAAAAGAGCTATTCACATGTTCCTGATTTATAAGCATGTTCCAGAGCAGGTGAGAGGTGAGTACAGGGGGTGTGTGGTAGTGTGTTTTGAGAACTATCCTTCTAGTTCTATAAAGGACAGCTGAAATTTCCTTACCAAAGCTTCCTTTCACATATGGCTGTGCATCCCATCCTATGTTCTGTGTGTGGCACATCCGTCTCACTAAATCCTCTGTCAGAAAAGGGGGCAGAGGAAGATTTTTGAGAAACACCAAGTTTGGGATACAGTGTGCATATATCTTCTTGTTGATTCACAATATATGGTGGTATCTCAAAGGCACTGAAAAGTCCTGCGGTAAAGAAACTTGTTTAACCATGTTTCATCTAGTGCTTCCTGTATCATCTAAAGACCAGGGAAAGCTTTCTTGCACATCTAACAATTGTGTTATGAGAAATACAGGATTTAGTATATAAAAGCTCCTGATAGAAATGTAAAAATGGAGGACATATCCTACACAACTCTTGTTAGTCATTAATAAGTGATCTAGAATGATCTGCTATAATTGGCCCAATCATATATCAAGTTCTCTTTTTTTAAAGACTTTATTTTTTTATTGACAGAGAGAGAGAGCGAGCGAGCGAGCATATGCATGAATGGGGGTGAGGGGGCAGAAGGAGAGGGAGAGAGAGAATCCCAAGCAGACTCTGCTGAGCCCAGAATCCAATGTGGGGCTTGATCTCATGCCCCTGGGATCATGACCTGAGCAGAAATCAAGAATCAGATGCTCAATTCAGTGAGCCACCCAGGTGCCCCTCATATATCAAATTCTTGAGGAGACTATCTTCTTAGGCAGTCTACCTTGTTTGGGATGGAAAAGAGAAAGAAAGAAAAACTCGGAACTGGGCATTTCATAGTGAGGAGACTAACTCTAGGAATCGTAGTTATTGATAACCCTAGGGCACTTGGTTACCAGATTTATGATTCACAGAGAGAAAAATACAAAGCAAAGGGCAAGAATAAAGGACACTGAATTGATTAGGTGACTAGCAGTTTAACTGTGTCATTGTGAAGATCAATGCGGTTCCCAAATTAACCAGGCTCATTCTGATTCAATGTTGGGAAGACCTGAAAACATTTTGGAGTTTAGTTTTCTTTCTCTGGTTGGGGTCTCAGTCATCCTTCTACTGAAGAAAAGTCACATGGTCAACATAGCCCCAGGGTTAATTCAGATTGTGGCAGGTCCTAGAAATGTATGGGAAAAAGAAAACACCACAGTCCTCTGAAATTGCTCTTGGGGTTTGGGTAGCTAATTCATCACATCCTTTCCCACCAGATTCTGAGTCAATCATGAACTTGGCATCAGAGTCTGCAAGGAGAAAAAAGCCAGCTTTATCAGTGGCAAGTTTGGACTGGAAGACAAGTCAAAATGGGGGTTCCTGATACTGCTCCCTGAACTAAACTTCCCCACCCAGTGCCAGGCTGCAGACATGTGCAGGGTGCCTCGAAGGCAGGGGAGGGCCAGCCCCAGGGAGTTTGTCACCTGGCAGGCAGCTGGAGGAGGAGATTGGACTGCTCTCCTTATCTCAGTGACCTTGAGCACCTTAACCCCCACCTGTATGGAAGCTCTACCTATGGGGGCTGCTTGTAAGAAGTGAGAAGTCTCACTTCTTGCTGGGGGGTAACCCTAATGGAGAATAAGGCCAAGTGTCATACTTCTGAGAGCTCAGCTGTGTCATTAAATACCCTGAGTGCGTGGGCCAAGGCAAGATTCCATGCAGCTGAGCAGCCCCCAGCCCAGAGCCGCCTCATCGCTACCCCAGCTGCCACAGCTGGTAACAGTGAATCAGGACTGGTGGTTTTCAGGGGCTGCAATGAAACTCACAGGATCTCTCTATACCCCTTACTTTCCTTTTCCAGAAAGAACACTGGAATGCAATGAGTAGCAGTGATGTTATGTGGGGAAATCTTCTAATCTTTTCAATTATACTAATTTATGAAAATAACCGATCATTCACAGACTTCTGTACTTTATAATTAGTAACAAATTTCTTGCAGCACACCCCCTAACTCATCAGACCCACCAGTGTGCACAGGGAATTGTGGTTGAAAAGTGCTGCCTTGACCTCATTTCTTTTGAAGAAACATTTAAACAAAAGTACTTTGCCTTTTCTGAGCCTCATTTTCCTGTATCTTCATCAGTCAAATGAAAAATTTGGACTAAATAGGTACTAGAATGCTGAAACTGTCTGGAAGAAAGGAACTTTCCTAACCATCACATCAAACAACCATGATTTGGGAACATTTCTGCATATTTGGAATCTTTGATTTGTGTTCACTTGTATCTGCCCATCCACTCATTCAAATATCCCATCACCCATCCACCAACCAATCACCCACCCACCCAACCGTCCATCTACCCACCATTCATTCATCCATCCATCCACCAATCACCCATCGACCCAACATCCATCCACCCTGTCATCCATCCACCATCCATCCATCCGTCCATCCATCCATTTATCCAATAATCCATCCATCCAACCATCCCTCTAACCATCCATCCTTCCACCAACCATTCTTCCATCTATGCAACCATTCAGCCATCCAGGCATCCATCCACCAATCACCCATCCACATAGCCATCCATCCATCCACCCACCCATCCATCCATCCGTCCATGCATGCATGCATTCACATATTCAATGTTTATTATATGCTAGACACTGGGGAAACAATATTGAAAAGAGACAAGACTCAGTCTTCATTTACTCCAGTGTAGGGAACGATCATCAATCCATGTTGATGGCAACTGTGACTACAGCCATCACTAAGTGAGCCAGCCTGTGAAGCAGATCTGGAAGACCAGGAAGGCTTTGGTGACAAGGATGACCAGGGCTGAGACCTGCTGGGGAAGAGCCCAGGAGGGCTCTGGGCTCCAGGCAGATGCATGGATGGTGAGGTCCAAGTCGGATGAGACAGGAAAGGCAGCCGGGGCTACAGCTGATGGCAAAGCGGAGCCACCGGCTTATTTCTAAGCCATTTTGCTCTGGCTGCAGACTGGAAACCGGAATGAGGCAGCCAGAGTGAGTGGGAGGAGAGGCTGTAGCTCCCATGCAGAAGACGTGAGGCCAGCAAGTCCAGGGAAGCGGGAGGTGCGGGGGCCCCAGAGCCTGGCAGCACAGGGCTTGCGCTTGCCTTGCCTTGGGCGCTCTGAGACCCTGGGTCCAGGCTTACACGTCTCTGGGGCTATTTCTACGTGTGCGCAAGAAGGGCCATCTACTCGGCAGAGCTACGGAGTGGATTAAACCCAATCGTAACTGAAAAGCGCTCAGCATGGATCTGGCCTTAGTAAATGCTCCGTCTGTGCAACTTTCCTTCGGACGATTCTGCTTTATGGTTTTGCTGGCTTCCTCGAAGCCTGGTCGTTCAGGGGCCATGCTTGTGTTTCCTCTCCCGACCTCCTTCCCCTAACATTCTGGTTGGTTCGAGCGTACGTCTTCAGAACTGCGCACTTAGGAGCCCCTCTGGGGGTGACTGCCTCCCACCAGGGTAGCGGGGAGGGCATCTCCATTGCCTGCTCAGAACTTTGCTGCAGCAAATCACCTCTCCTCCCAGGTTGCTTTACCCTGTGCTTCCCCCTTTCTCCTGCTCGGGGTGTCTGGTGTGCGCCAAGGAGCCTGGGTGGCTCAGTGGGTTAAAGCCTCTGCCTTCGGCTCGGGTCATGATTCCAGGGTTCTGGGATCGAGTCCCGCATCGGGCTCTCTGCTCAGCAGGGAGCCTGCTCCCCCATCTCTCTGCCTGCCTCCTCTGCCTACTTGTGATCTCTGTCTGTCGAATAAAAAAATAAAATCTTAAAAAAAAAAAAAAAAAAAAGAGAGACAGCATCCGGCCTCATCCCACAACCTCAACTCAGAGGCAGCGCCCCCTACAGGCTGAAGACCTTCCGTCTAGGGCTCTGCGCTGCCTGGCCGGCAAGAGGGGGCCTTTGTTCTGAGCTGCATCTCCATCCCACACATTTTGATAGAATCTTGAAGCACAAAGGGACATTATGTAAGCTTCAATTAATGCAGAGCCCTCGCTGACCAGTTCTTGGGATTTTTCCTGCCCTTAGGCAAATTTGCTTCTGACAAGTGGCTTTAATCTGGTTTTAAAAACTGCTCCGGATGGGCAATCAAAGAAATTGCTGGTGCTCAGCTGGTGCTGAATAAACCAAGGAGGGTTTTATGTGGGGGGGCAGGGGTGCGGGAAGTGAGTCGTATGCCTCACACTCGGTGGGAATTTGCTCCTGGTTCTTGTCTAAGACCCACAGGTTTTCAAGCTGCCCAAACTGACTGAATCGGCCGTCTTGTCCCCAATGACACAGACTTCATTCCGCCTGAGGGGAACGCGCTAGCAGCTCCTGTCAGAGGCAGGGACAGGAAGTGGTTTTATTTATCTTCTTACCCGCGTGGAAGGGGGCTGTGTTCTGCGTGTCTGCAGCAGGCAGACGTGTGTGGGAGCACTTCGTTTCTGAATTACGCACCATCAATCTCATTAACTGCTAAGTGGTGTGACCCCACGTTAACGGGTGGGATGCAAAATGTGAAGTGGCGTAAAAAGGAAACCGGCCAGATGCCGAGTGCAGAGTGGTAGGTTCCAGAACAATCCAACAGCCCTGCAGCTTGGGAGCCTTCCCAAGCCTGGTGCTTCCGGGGGTGGTTCTGCGCACGGCCATCAGCGCCGGCCCAGAGCTTTCTGGGTGCAGCTGTCCTTGTGGCCAGCTGAGGATTAAAGGGATTTGGATAACTTACCCTCCGAGTTTTCTCTCCTTTGCCCTTGTCAGCTCTGCTTGTGGGTCTGAAAACATGAATCTGCTTGAGACAATAGCCAACTCTTTCTTGGGTCCCTCCTAAATATCTTCAGGCACATAGTTCATGTGTCACATGGGTGGGAACAGGCATTCCGTGAGGATGTTTGGTCTCGTGGTGATGCGTACACACCCCCCTCAAAGATGTCCAGTACATTTCAGAGGTGAGGGGCTTGGAGAGCGGCTGGAATGGAGTCAGGGAAAGCGCCTCGGGCATAAACCATAGGTACTGGTTTATCACAGTTCTGGAGGCTGGGATCCAAACTCAAGGAGGCACCTGCAAATTCGGTCTGGAGAGAAGCTGCTTCCTGGTCCGTAGATGGGTGATTTTTCGCTGTTTCCTCGAAAGGCGGAAGGGACAAGGGAGCTCTCTGGGGACTCGTTTGTAAGGCCACTAATCCCATGCATGCGGGCTTCCATCTTCAGGACCAACTCACCTCCCAAGGGCCCCACCTCCTAATACCACCCCTTGGGGATTGGGTTTCAACACGTGTTTATGAACTGGGGGGCCCCAAACGTTCAGTTTCCATCCTTGGAAGTTTGCATTCTTGGAGGCGGTACAGACTATTTTCCCAACCTTTCATTTTGGGAAATATGAAACCTCAAAATGTTGCAAGAAAGTACAATAAATACCCGTATACCTATACTGGGCCAGCAGGGGCGGTTTCTGACGAGACATTTCTTCTTGGCTTGCAGATGGTAGCTTCTCGCTATGTCCCCTTATGGCTTGTTCCATAAGGGAAGAGGAGTCTTTTCCTCTTCCTATTAGGACACTACTTAGATGGCATTAGGACTTAAGTCCTACGGCTTTATTTAACCCATTTACCTCCCGAAAGGCCCTATCTCCAAATATAGTCGCATGGGGGTGTTTAGGACGGCTGCATATGGATCTCAGGGGGACACAATTCAATTTTATAAATTTTAACAGGAATGTATTTCATCTTGCCACTGTGTGCATCCTTGATAAATGAATGTATGGGCATTGCCTTGCATTGGAAAGCTAGAATTTTGGTAGTGAATGTGTAGAGTAGAATCTTTTCTCTGGTCACGTTCAAAACACTGTGGGTCTGTGAATAGGTCAATGTATACATATGTAACAGTTGCAAGAACAGTCCATAGATTTTCCTACCTATAATAATTTTATTTTTTTCCCTAAAATAATTTCAAAGAACATGGTAAAAAGCCCCAGGAAAACCATACTTCTATTAACTTTGTTTTGCATAATTTCTCTTGGTGCTAAAAGAGAAATGATCATCTCAAGGACATAGAATCATCGCTATGCAAAAATAATAAAATTGCATCCTTTAACAATTGTGTATTTAAAAAAAAAAAAAAAAGGAAAATCACCAGAACCCTTCAGGTGGTAAGCATGTGGGAGATATTTTTCCCTACATTTTCAAAATTTTGTATTGGCCATATATTATTTTAAAATTTTAAAAATACACTTAATGAAAACCACGCAGAATTGAAAACCCCAGTCCAAATATGGCCCATGATGAACTATCCTACAGTACCTAGATAGCTGCTTATCTACAGCAGATCCATAATTCTGAGCCACATTCCCCTAAATTCCCATAGTTTTGCTTTACATGCTCTCTAGCTGTATAAGTTCAAGTGAAGACATGTATGGGTTTGAAGGTAATTCGGCTCCCAAGAATTTTATATACAGCTAAACAGAATTGATTTTTGGATGACGCCCCTCACAGTACCCCATGTTGAATTAAAGAATCAAGTCAACTGCTCTCAACAGTAGCTCTTTATTTCAAAGCATGGCTTTGCCCACTTGTGCCTTTTCCCCAGACATCTAAAGATCCCCATTATGGACTTAGGACCTCCTTGTAAGTTACACAGAAAGGGTTCAAACCCTCTATTATGGCTTATACCTATTGGAAACGTTCTGAATTTCCTGCATTTTTGGAACACCGTGAATGTGTGTTCATATTTCCCTGTTCACACCTGACCAGCACGGAAGGCTCCAGGCTGAATGTTTGAGGTTCCCTGCACTGACTTTGGGAGAAAGTAAAGGCACGTGGTTGGTTATGCCAGGGGGCGGATGGGGGGCGTGGTCTCTTCACAGAGAGGAAAGGCTGCATGGGGATGCTGTGTTTTGTGGTCTTCCGTGGGGAAGAGGTGGGGGGTGATTCTGCCTGTGATGTGGGTCTGGATGCACATCCACGAGAACGAATGAAAAAATCAAATGTTTTCATTGTTGGCAGCGCTGGGCACCGAGACTCCTGCTCCGCTTCTGAGGGTACCGCCAGCCTGGACCCGTGCATCGTGTCCCGGGAGGTGACCGAGCCAAGCAAAAGCCCCCAGGAGGCCAGGGGCCTGGAAGGTTCTCTGCCAGCCTGCCCACAAGTGCCCTGGGAGCAGGAGTGCCCTTCCACCTCCATGCCCTTTGCTAAGGGCCCTCCGGACTCTTGCTTGGCGAGCCCAGTAGCAGAACCTGAAGACTGGCCCCTCTTTCAACACCCCAGGCGGGAACTTTCCCCAGATGCCTGCGGGGAGGCCCCAACAGCATCTGTCCCCGAGGGGGGCAGTTCTACTCAGTGCAGCGTGGGTGCTGTTGTCCCCAGTGCCGGGCACACGTTGTCTTCCTCTAGCCACACTGACCGGTCCCTGGGGGTTTCACCAGCACCTCGTCAAGAGCTGATGAAGGGACAGCCTGGAGAAGATAGCCACCCTGGTGATTTCAAGTCCCAAGGGAATGAGGCTGCAGGTGGCCAGCCCCTGGCAGAGGCCAGGCAGGGGGCAGCCTCTGTGCCACAGGCCCTGGAAGCCTCTGCTGCCACTCAGCCGGGCAAGGCAAGCTCACCTGGTCCAGAGGAGTCCCCCACAAAGCCCGAGACCCTGACTCTACCAGAGCCAGCCCCCAGAGCCTTGGACAGGGACAAATGCCAAGGGGAGGTGCCACCTCGGGCTTTTGCTGATGGCTCAGGATTGCCTGGGGCCTGCCATCCCATGAGGAGCCCTGCAGGGGCTGCCCAGGAAGATGACACAAATTCCCGGGAAAGCTGCCAGCAGCAAATGGGAGCACTTCTGGCACACGTCAAGCCACCCTGTAATTCACCGAGCTGCACTCCGATGCCTGGGGCCAGGGGCTCTGGGAAGGAGACCGGGGAGGCCTGCGATGCTCGGGGTCACTGGCAGGCAGGGGGGCCAGGAGGTGAGCCCGGTGCAGCCAACCCTGCAGCGGCAGACAGCCAGCCCCGAGGGGCTTTGCTCACGAGCACGGAGCTTTCCCCACCTGCACCGATGGAGGACAAACGTCCCGCTTCGGGCTCCGCTCCATCACCAGCTGCTCAGGCCTCTGCTGCTGCAGAAGAATCCAGCTGGTTGACCGGGGAGATGGTTTCCGGGGCAGAGATGCCAGTTCTTACAGATCTGGCCAAAGAGTTAGCAGATGCAGGGTTGGCAGGACGGGAAAAGCTCGAATCTGATCTCGGAAGTGAGGGAGAGGGTCTAGGAGGGAACTGTGGAGAGGGCGCTGCCCCTTTGCTCCAGGAGGACAGTGGAGAGGTCTCAGTGAGGGACCAAAAGGTCCAACAAGGGGTACTGCCCCCTGGCCCAACCAGTGTATCAGATGAAAAGGCCAGAAGCACACTAGGGTCAAAGGATGAAGCCATGGCCCCTGAAAGCCCAGCTGTGGCTGAGGAGGAGAGCAGACTACCCGGGGCCAACTCCAGGGGACAGGAAGAAGTCCCAGAGCCACTTGATGGTAGAGATCCTGAGAAGCCATGGGAGGAGCAACCCGGGGCCTTAGGCTGCAAGCCCAGCCCAGAGGTGGAAAAAGATGAGGTTTCAAAGCTAAGCCATGATGTGGACAGCAACGTGCATCCCAGCACAGATTCAGCACAGCCACCCAGGAGGGAGGGTCCCGGGCCCGCCAACAGGCCTGGCTCTCCACCCGAAGATGCAGTGTGGAGCTCGGTGACCTGTGGGATGGTGGGAGAAGCCCATGTTGTCCAGGCCTCTGGCTCACTGCCCAAGCGCCCGGAGAAGGAGCTCGCCCTGCCCCCCGGGCCGGATGGAACTGGTGAACACATTCTTCCCAAAGAAGCTGTCTGGGAGGTGCTGGGATTGCAGACCCAGTGTCCCGACCCCCTTCGGGATGTGGGGGGATTGGAAAGAATGGACGCTCTTCCTGCTTTAGAATCGGAGAAATCAGACTTCCTGTCAACTTCTGCGACAGAGGTTATCCCCAAAGCCCAGGAGGCGGAGAGCCCATCTGACACAAAGATGAGGAGCTGCCCATCGGCGCGGAGGCCCAGCAGCTGTGCCGGGGAGGGCTTGCTGACACCCTCGGGCCAACCTTGTGGGCTGGGGCATGAGGCAGCTGGTCAGGAAGTCCATGCTGATGGGCCACATCCCCTCGAGGGGGAGAATTTGGCAGTGGATGGTGGGCTTACAATGCTCAGCCAGGAGCGAGATCAGCAGGGAAACCCGTCCTGCGACAGCTGGCCACAAGTAGCTGCTTCTGAGGGGCCCCCAGTATCTTCTGAGAACCGTCTCCAGCCATTGCAATCAGAACCAGACGCATCCGTATCTGACATGCTCAGGGAGAAGCCCCAGCAGTGTGAAAATGAGAAAGAGACTTATCCAGGCAGTCGAGGCTTTAAGAACCTGCACACAGATGCTTCTCCAACCCTCCTCCCTATGGGACCTCTGGAGGACGTGTGCTTGCCCACCCATGGCAGAGAGGAACAAGTTTCCAGATTGGAACTTCAAGAAGAGCTCCCCAAAGGCAGTCTAGCTGATGCTCCTGGTTTGGCTCCCGGGGGCGTGGTTCCGGGGAGTCCGGCGGCGACAGAAGCACCAGAGCTGTCAGCAACAGTAGGACGGGCATCATCGGAGCCAGGGCAGGATGAGCGGGAGGGAGCGTGCCGTGGCGGCCTGCCTTCCGGAGTCTTGCCCCCTGCAGCAGATGCCTCCAAGGACTCTCTCGCAGGTCACCTGAGCAGAGAGGAGAGTCGCTGTGCGCAGCAGGGGCCCAGCAAGCCCCAGCAGGAACAGGCAGGTGTGTTGCAAGCCGGCGGCCGGCATGAAGAAGCATGTCTCAGGGATGCAGAACTTTCTCAAGCCGATGACGCTCAGCCCCCGCTCCAGGGGTTGGGTAAGACAGAGAAGGCAAGTGGGAACACAGAGGTGACCCCACCTTGTGGGCTTGACTCAGTCGCCCTCCTGGATGCAGCTCAGGGCCCGCCAGCCCCGGTGCCCGCCAGCTTTAGAGTCACACCCAGCCAGGATGCCCCAGACACAGAGGCGTGTGGGGAAACGCAGGGAGGCGGGCAGCAACCTGTGCCGGCCCCGCAGAAGGAAATGGAGCTCCCCACCGCCTCAGATGCAGAGGCCCCAACGCTCCTTGGAAGTTTCCCAGCGGCCAAGGATCAAGGTGCGGACCGTGGGGCTGCCGAGACTGGTGGGAATGTTGAGGGAGGGGACCTGGGGGTGCGGCAGGCTCTGGAGGGGCCTACGGAAGCTGCTCTGAGTGGAGGCTCCCTTTACACTGAGCAGCGTGCCTCCCCTGGGAAGGAAGATTCTACCTTTGCCCCGCGTGAGCCAAGCCGAGCAGAGCCGCTCTCGGCCAGCTGCCAGGATGCCTCACTGCCAGCCGGAGAACTGGGGGGGATTCCCGGGAGCAAGGTGGATATTTCTGCAGCCCAGGCTGTCCCCAACCCAAAGAGACCCCTGCCCCCTGGGCCACCAGAAGAGGCCGCTCCAGACACTCCTTACCTGCACATCGATGGTGCTGCTGGGAAAGGGGCAGGCCCCCGTCCCATAGAAGAGCCCCTGCCGGCCTTGGGACAAGCCACCCCCATGAAGCTTTCTGCCGGCTTGCTTGCCCCTCCCTCACAACCAGGAGCGGCCAGTGCAGAGGTCTCTGTGGTGCAAGTGAGCAGTGGAAGCCCCAAAGCTGGAAACGTTGAAGGACCCGCGGCCTCCATCCCCTACCTGGACAGGGTGCCCCTTCCAATGGAGAGTAAGCAGATGACAGGGGAGGAGGAGGAGGCAAGAGCCCCGGGGGCAGACACCCAGCCTGGCAGGATGCCAGCACACCCCACCAGCAAGGAGAGCTTGGCAGGTGAGGCAGCAAGGGAGCCGGAGGGCAGTGGGGAGAGGATGGTAGACCCTCCCGAGGATCCACGGAGAGGTGCGTCAGGCGGTGTGGACGCAAGCTCCAAGCAGATTGGCAAGATCACGGGGTTCCCTGACTTCAGGGAGCACATCACCAAGATCTTTGAGAAGTCTGTGCTCAGAGCCCTGACCACCGATCGGCCCCAGAGCGCAGCGGGAGAAAAGGCAGGAGCCGAGGGGAGCCTGAAGGGTGAGGACCTCACCGGGCCACGCCCAGAGAAGACTCCAGATGGGGCTCAAGGAGTGGCCATCGCCCCTCTCCTCGCTGTTCCTTCAGGACTCGGGGTGGACTCAAAGGAAAAGAAGCAAGAGTTGCCTACAGAGGCTAAGCTCCCCTGTCTGGTTCCCCAGGATCCTGCTCTGGAAAGGCCGCTGGGCTCCGCAGAGACAGCCTCGGAGCCGAGCCTGCCAGGTGCCGGTGTGGGAAAGGAAATGACCAGTGTCCCACCGATGGTGCAGGACGGTGAGAAGCCAGATGGGGCTGGGGAGGCCGGGCCGGGGCGAGCAGGCCAGGCCCCTTCCCAGCAGGCTGGGGGCCAGAGAGAACGAGCCTCAGGTCCTTCCCTGCCCACTGCCATTCTGGAGACTCCCATGGGAAAAGCTGCGGACTTCCAGGGGGAGCCCCCGAGCCACCGAGAAGGGGCCTCAGTTTCAGAAGACAGAATTCCTCCTGGAATATACCCCCAGGACCATCAACCCAGGGAGGATGGTGCCTGGGGCTTTGCTCACACAGGGGGTCCGAGTGACGTGTCCACCTCTGTCCTGGGAGCATCTTCTCCCCATAGGGGGGTTTCAACTGTGGCCGAGGCTGCCTGTGCACCCGGGACCCCCGCCACCCCTGGGGGCGAGCAGAGGTGTGGAGGTGGTGCCCTGGGTGAGCCGGGTGCTCCCGAGCCAGAGGCTGTGGAAGTAGCAGCCACGCCCCTGGAGCCCGGCTTGGGGGCAGGAGCTGCTGGGGAAGCAGAGGGTGACGTCACTTCGAGCACAGCTGAGACCAGGGCACGTGTGGCTGGGGACCCGCCCGAGACAGGTACAACAAGGATGTTCTCTGGTGCTGCTCACGGGGACGCAGGCTGCTCTGCTGGGGCCCCAGGCTTGGAGGATGACGCCACTCTGCTGGGGGCCAGCCCGGCTGGGCTCCTGCAGGCTAAGGAGCAGCCCGGGCCCCAGCCCCCCACTCCTGTTGGGGGCGGGAAGGTGCACGTCTCTCCACCGCTGGAACCTGACAAGGCTCGGGACATGAGACCCCAAACCCTGGCTCCGGGAGTGCTCCAGGCCGAAAGGTACAGAAAATAACAAACTCCCAGGGGGACGTGGGGCCAGTGTCAAAAGTGAATCCCACCCCAATTTTTAAGAGTCAATCAAATAGATGGGTGATGTTTTAAAAAGATAGGTTTTCTATGCTTAACGGTTTAAATTTACCTGCTTGCAACTTCTGGATGTGCTAAGATTCTGAAAAAGGTGAGAGAAATGGTCGGAAGTGGGAAGCTGCATGTTGGTCCCAAACAGAGCCCTGTTTGCTCTGCGTTCTTGAGTTCATCTCACTCAAACTGTCAGAAAAGAGTGAAATGTGTACTAGCTGGCCACGCTCTAGGGGTGTAGGTCAGAGTCAATCATAGGTTTTTCTGGACCCCAAATACCTTTGCTTTTGAATCTGGATTTATTTACACAGAGAAGCCCCAATGATCCAAGAGCATCCCAAAGCCATTGATTGCTGGAAGGTGATTTTTTTTTTCTATGCATTTTGGGGTAGTGGCGCCTTAAAGCTTGAATTGGGAGATGGACTTTTTTAGTCACATGTGGAGAGAAATCCCCTTCTTACCATCTATTTCTATGTATCGTCCCAGAAGCAGCCCCGGGCCTGGCCTATCCACCTTACCTTCCATTCCCGAGAAGGAAGCTCCAGATGCCCCAGACGAGGTCATCTCGGATGCGGCCAGAAGCATGGGAGGAGCAGAAAGGTCAGTGAAAAGGGGTCAGTCTTTGCAGAACCATGAGGCCTTCATCGGAAGACACAAGGAGAGGCAGAGGAGAGTTCTGTTTACACACGAGTCTTTACATAAGCAAGGAGCAAAGAGCCTTTCCCATTCTTTATACAGGGAAAGCAGTGCCCAAGGTGATGGAAAGCTCTACTGTTATCCTCGGGATGGAGTGAATTTCACGTCTGAGCTTATTACCTTAAAACAAAACCAAACAGCCTTACTGAGATGTAATTCACATACCATATAGTTCATTCATTTAAACTGTACAATTCAATAGCTTCTCAGAGTTGTGCAAACATCCCTACAATCAACTTTAGAACCTTGTCATTCCCCTCCCCCCAAAGAAACCCTATACCCCTTGGACATCACATGCCAACCCCCAGTGCTAGACAAGCACTAATTTGAGGCCAATGGGTTCAACCCTGATTGAGTCTCCGGAGCAGGAACGTCGTCTCACCAACCCCAGTCACACTCCAGAGAGATCTCGAGAGTAGGGGACAAACGACAGACGTAACCGTGAATGCAGGACCCTCACACGTGTGTGAAGTGTGCCTCCCACGTCTCTCCTAAGTGAAATGCCACCGAGGACTGTAGAAAAGCAGCTGCTGAGACGGGAAAGGGAGATATTGTGAACATCCTTAGACCTCTGGCTGTTCTGGTGCTCTGTGTGTGTGAGTGAGTGTGTGTGCATGTGCGTGTGTGTGAGTGCGCGTGCGTGTGTGTGTGTGTGTGCATGCCTGTGTGTGAGTAGAGCAGGGTTGGACTTTAAATTAGTACCTGGGGCAGCCCAGTGTATCCTACCGAACAGCTGCAGGCACGTTAGAAACGATTTGATTCATAATGTGCACACGCGGAAAGAATGTGCGATCACCTGTTTTTCGAGTCTGAGCGCTTCCCCCCACCCCCGGCTGCCTCTCTGCCCTGACCAGGGCACCTCCTGTAACTCTGGGCCAGTGAGATGCAGGTGTGTGCTGGCCAGGCAGGGGCAGGAGTAAGGACAGGTCCACTTGTCTCTGCTGCTGATGTAGCACCAGAGTCCTCCCATGGCCCTTGCTGGTCCATCTGTGTGATGCTCCCAGTTCACCCAGGACGAATATCTCATAGGAAAATCCTCTCCCTCCCCTGGATAAGATATTAACCCCCCTCCCAACGTCCCTGGAGGTGTTACCCCTTCTTGGAGAACTTGGGGCCAGACGTATGTACAGTCGTTCAAGAAACGGTTCAGGGCTGATCGTTCTAATTGCTTAAACGTTTTATTTATTTATTTGTTTGGTTGGTTTTTTATGAAATTTTTTAAAAGATTTTATTTATTTATTTGGCAGAGAAAGAGATCACAAGTAGGCAGAGAGGCAGGCAGAGAGGGGGAAGCAGGCTCCCCGCTGAGCAGAGAGCCGGATGCGGGGCTCGATCCCAGGACCCCGAGACCATGACCTGAGCCGAAGGTAGAGGCTTAACCCACTGAGCCACCCAGGCGCCCCCTGCTTAAACGTTTTAAATCATAATTTCTAAATTAGTATTAGAACTCTGTAAGGAATAAAAAAGTATAAGGCACGAGAGAAAAGGCCACAACCTCACCACCTAATGACTGCTGGTGTTTATGGTGTGTGTTTTCAGCCACTGTTTTCTCTGTCTGAGCATCTGCACAGTGCTCTCTCCCTTTGCCATCAGAACTCTGCAAGCCTGTCTTCGTGGCCAAAGGTGTCTGACTTAGCACTTCACTGAGCAGCGGACATTTTGGTGGGTTCCCTTCGCCCTGATGGAGGGTCAGCTAAGGGGTAGACTCTCAGACTCTCTTGATTTGGCAGCCGCTCGTCCCCTGCGAGCAGAGGTGTGCTGTGAGTGCAAAATACATCCCAGGGGGGTGAAGACTTCGTACGGAAAAAAAAAAAACAAAAAAAAACATAAAACCAATCATTCATAGTTTTTATGCTGGTGTATGTTAAAATAATATTTCGGGTGTATTGGGTGAGAATATATTATTAAATTCCATTTCACGTGTTTCTTTCCCCTATTTCTAATGTGGCTACCAAAACTTTTAAAATTACATATGTGACTTTGGCATTCGTGGTTTGCATGTGTGACTCACAGTCGACTTCTGGTTAGATCATTTGGCTCCAGAACATGCACTGCCCTGGTCCTTGATGGAGGAGGGCTGGCCTTTCCTGTCCTTTGGGTTCTTGGGAAAAATGCCTGCCCCCGTCTCACTGGCTGAGGATTTCCAGAAAAAATTCCGAATGGACCCTCCGCCCCAGCCTGCTAAGTGGGGTGACCTTCAACTCCCCTCCCTCTAGGGGAATTATGGGGGCAGCGACATCCGGGCAAATAAGCCGTCACAGATTCCAACTTAGGCTCGGTAGACCATCAGAGGTCTCCCGGACGATAGAGCCCAGCTCCGTCCAACAGAAATAGGACGCGAGCCATGTATGTGATCTGAAGTTTTCTAAAAGCCACATTCAAAACTAAACAGAAACAGGTAATATTAATTTCAATAACATATTTTATTCCACCCAGTATATCACAATATAAAAAATTTTAACAAGTAATTGATATAAAGATGATTAATTTGAAATTCTACCTTCTTGTTTTCATACGAAGTCTTTGAAAGCTGGTGTGTATTTCATGCCGTGGTGCATGATTTGGACCAGTCACATTCCAAGTAGTCAATAGCCACAACTGGTGAGGGGCTGTTCTACCTGACACCACAGCCCCTCCCAGAGCTCTGACACCTGTCAACAATGAGTTCCAAGCCTTCCCATAGGGAGCCCAAATGCCCACATCTCTCTGCCTAGCACCCTTGTTCCTACAAGTTAAACAAACGTTGGAAACACTTCTGGCCTTGGGGGGAGGAGGCTTAGGACCTCTGGCGAATCCTTTGGCCACAAGGGATCTGTGCAGTGGACCTGGGCGGGCCTCAGAGAGAGTTCAGCCCAGGCCAGGGGGCACACATCCTGGGGAAGAGTGGGTGTTGTGAAGGTGAAATTCAGCAGTGGCCTGGGGTCGGTTAGGAGGCCACACAACGGGTAGACGCTGCCAAGATCTGGGTGGGGATAGATTTCAAAGCAGGGGCCCCAGATTCACACCACAGCTCTGCCCATTAGTTACATCTGTAACCTCAGTTTTCCCATCTGTAGAATGGGGAGGACATCTGTCCCTGCTTCATGGAGTTGCTGTGAGGGCTGAGGTCATCGTTTCCAGCACAATTCTGGCACGTTCTAGTGCTTGCTGGCTGTTCCTGAGTGCCTTTCCGTGGTGTGGCCTGTTCTCGTGCTGTGACCTGAATGGCCATGTCTCCTCCTGTGGAGACTGTTCTCCTCAGGGTGAGGTTCCAACCCGGCTGCTTCCTTTCCTCGTGCTGAATTCTTCGTCTGGGAAAATATCTTAATGACTCAGGAGAGTAAATTCTTTCTTACCCCCTCCTGGGTAGCCCACAGTGATTTGCTTCAACTTGGAAGTTTGTGAGATGGTGTTTTATTATACCCAACCTTATGAATATCTTTCGTTGCGTACCATACTATATTATATGGAGTTGCCCCGGGAAAAGCAAAGCAAACCGAAACCAATGTTTCTAGTCTCTTCTTGGTTATCAGGTGACGTGCATCTGTTGAATTTACTGAATTTTTTTTTTTTTTTAAATAAAAAAAAAATTTTTTTTTTTTTTTAATTTTTATTTGTCAGAGAGAGAGAGAGACCACAAGTAGGCTGAGAGGCAGGCAGAGGCAGAGGGAGAAGCAGGTTCCCTGCCGAGCAAGGAGCCGGATGTGGGACTCGATCCCAGGGTGCTGGGATCATGACTTGAGCTGAAGGCAGCCGCTTAACCAACTGAGCCACCCAGGCGTCCCGAATTTACTGAATTTTGAAGATTCTGTTGACCTGAAAAGAGCTGATACCATGGATCAGGTTCATTGTCTTGGAAATGTCTCTTTTCTACCTCGGTGACAGGATAGTATGGGAACCCGATCTCATATACCTGTAGGATGTTAGGAGCACACGTATGTTTACTGCTTTATTTCCCCGATTTTGAAGCCCACTTGGCACTTCTGGTGGATACGCTCTGGGTATCCTGTGGCTTTGTTGTCCCCCACACTGGATGGGTACATGCGCACCCCGTTCTGGGAAACAGGTGTTGATTTCTGCCACTGTGTGGTCTCTGCCTCTGGAAGATCCAGGGGCCTTCAGGCAGCCTCAATTTATTTTTAGATTGTTCTACAGAAAGTACTTGAATAGATTTCAACTTTGTATATATACGACTCTCTTCCTTGTGGATGGAAAATCTAGACTTGGGTATTCTGATGACGTACCATGGATGGTGAGGGCTGTAGTGCTGGACCTGTCTTGGACATCCGCAAGCTTGCTTTGCTGAACATTTATTGACAGTGGTCTTTTTCTTTTCCATTTGGGGAAATGGTGGGAAAGCTATCCTTTCCAATGCGTAGTGCATTTTGAGAGGATTAAATTATTTCCAGATATTCGGGGTCCTAGTGCAGACCTAGGCTAAACCATGAAGGACCGTTGGGTTGAAAGTTGAAGGAGGTCAGGAGAGGGAGAGCACAGCGGGAGGTGGTGGGTGTTGTGCCGAGGAAGTCCCCGCCGGGCCTGAGAGCCGTGCTAGAGTCAGCCTTAACCTTCCTCCCACGCTCGCTCCCCACTCGCTCTCCACTTCTTCCTTCTCTCCCCTCCTTCTAAAATTACCAGCTGTGACATCGTGTTTTCGAGTTTAAGAATAAGGTTTCGAGGATGGCCACCGCTGTGTAAATTAAGGAAAAGAGGGTGAGGGGAAGGAGTCAAGCATAGGTCTCTTAGATAAAACCAGGACAACAGATGCCCCTCTTCACCGAGATCCTTCTGGGTTTGCATTTGTATTACTTTGTTTAGATTATTTCAAACTTCTTTTTGAGAAGTGTTGCGTTGTGGCAGAGCCCAGCAGAGCTCAGGCACCCCCATGACTTGGAGCAAAGTTCTCTCCAAACGGGAGACACTAGAGTAAGACAGACCCGTTCGTATCCCACCAGTATCTTACTGGCTCAGCAACCTTGGATGAATGGTTTCACTCTTCAGTCCTCTCGTACCTGTAAAATGGGAACCCCCCCCCCAAAACCAAAAACACTTCTGTATTAGGGTTGGAATTCGGGTAGGCTTGGAACGTTTCCAAAGCACCTGCTATCGTGCCTGGCATACGGTCGGTGTATAATAAAAATGGAACCTTTCTAATTCCAAATGTGTGTGTTTATAAGCATTCTGGCACTTACGCAAAGGGAAGACACGGCCGCGGTCCCTAAATGAAATAATGCGAGCCCCCGCGGGAAGAGGGGGGCTGCCACCGGGGAAGGGTTGTTTCTGGTGGTTCAGCCTGTCTGCAGCTACATGTCTGTCTTGTGTAACCTTGCCGGGCTCAAAAGGAGCTTGTTACAGGATTCAGAGGTCCATAGGAGCTAAAGGCTCTACCGATGACGTGGATTTATAGAGTTATCGACAGCTCTAGTCACTGTGAGCCGTCACATATAAAAGTCAAAGGGCCTTTTAAATTGTAGCCTTGATGTTCAGAAGCTTTTGTGTTCCATAATTGAAATGCATTTTCCTGGAGGTGAAGCTGTCCTTTGCAAGCTCACCAGGTCACTGTGGAAAGCCAGAAACCGTGCGTATGGGACACCGCACAAAGGGTGGCGGGGGCTGGATTTCCTGCCGTGGCTTCGGGATCTTCTGGGTTTCTGAGCTGCTCTGCCCTGTGGCACCTGGACCAAGGTGGGGAGGAGCCGCTCGCCACCACTTGAGAAACTTGTTTCCGAGCTGGGTGGTGATTTTCCAAATGAATGTGTCCGCACTGAGCAGGCTGCTCTTCTGGAACCTCTCATTATGGCCACTGGCGGAAGCCCTACGGCGCGGCCCTGGGTGCAGCGGGGTTTGAGAAATGGGTATTTTGGACTCTGGCTGTTGATTGCAGGAAGGAAGCTCGGGGGGATTCTCCCTGAGGCTCAGAATAGGGAAGGGACAGGAAGCCAACTGGCAGGGAGCTAGGACCAGATTCTGGGCCCCGCTGGCCTCTGATGGCAGATTTCCCCTTTGATGCCCGAACTGAGCCAAGGGCCCTTCCACAGGGAGGGGCTGCTCTTTCTAGCCAGACCAGCCACCCCGCAACTGCTTCTAGGCTTTGAGAGAAGAATTCTTAGTTCTAGGGTGGAGTAAGCACGGCCCTCGAATTTGACAGACCTCAAGCTCCAGCTCGAGTTCTAGCTCTGCGACCGGGGGCGTCACCCTCTGCACCTGTTTGCTCACCGGCAGAACAGGGGCTCGTCACTCTCCTAGCATCGTAAGGATTCCATGAGCCACTCTGTTCGGAATGCCTGACACAAAACGAGGGCTCGATGTGAGTCTCCTTCCACTCAGGCCTCCTTCTGGCCCAAAGTACCTCCACACCCAGCACCTTCCTTCTCTGTCAGAGAAATCCAGCCCCTCAGTAGGGGCTGTTTGTGGACCCCATAGCAGAGGAGGAAGGGGAGGCTCGGGCATGCGGTATGGCTTCCTCAAGGGCAGAGCGCTCATAAGAGCTGGAGCTGGAGGGCTAGAACCTCTCTTCTGGAAGGTGTTTCACAGCTCAGCTTAGACCCCTGATCATGAACTTATCAGCCAGGTGGAATCTTGGCGAGGTTACTCTCGACAGCGCCGTCCACTAGAACTTTCTACGGTGATAGAAATGTTCTCTAACTCTTCTCTCCAGTATGGCTGACCCTCACTACATGGGGCTCCTGAGCCCCTGAAATGAGGACCCTTGAAAATCAAGCATCAGTTTCTGGGCAAGGTGGATTCAGGGCCACGGAGGAAATGAACTGTGAATTGTACTGAACTTTGATTATTTAAAATTGAAGTTGGACAAGCCACACGGGGCTAATGGCTTCTGCAGGGGAGAGCCCAACTTGGAGACGTTGTTTCTTCACATATCCAAGTGAGATGAATCATCACCATCAGAGCCGGTGTGGATTCCAGAAGGTTCTACATGTGCAGCCCGGCCGGGGCTAGGGCGCCCGCGGGCGGGGAGTGAGAGCTCGTTTCCCCCCCTCGGCTCTGCAAGTGGCAAAGCCAGGGAGCTCTGTGTCTGGGGTAGAGCCTGACGTACAGTCACAGCAGCACAGATCAGCAAGAGGCATCTCGAGCCCCTGAGCCAAGCCGGTTAACCCCGGGCCAGCCAGAGGTCCTGGCTTAGCCAGCATAACCTCGTGCCCAGGCCTGGTGCAGAGGCCTCAGGGAATCCAGTCAACTAGCTCTAAACAGTGGCACTTAACCTCCCTGCCCACGCCTCCCCGCCGGCCCCACCTGTGTGGAGCAGAAATGGGTTCAGGACAGATACTGGCCTTCCACTTGCCCTGTCTGCACCGTTCTTGTGCTGAGAAGCTGGCAGGGCCAGAGAGGCTGCCCAGAAGCATGGGGGGTCGGAAGGCCCCAGCTAACTGCCACGCAGCCTCCCTCCCCTTTCTTCTCAGGGCTTGTTAAGTCGTTCAGCGTTAAATATTTTAGCAGCCTGATGGCTCAGACCTTGACTGTGAAAGTGTTTCTGTTTCCAGGGAAGGCCCTGGCACAGGTCTGAGTACTGATACTCTTAATGCCCTTTCCTTTTGCAAAATGGGCAGTGTGTGTTTGGGAACAGAAACCTCAGGGGAGGGGTGCATCTATGCCCTGGGAGAGGGGAGGGTAAGCCACGAGAGGACCACAGTGCGTGGTGGACTTGTGTCTCAGCCCAGGAACCCCCACCCCGGGGAAGCAGGGAGACTGGGCCCCCGATGCCACCCCACGTCAACCAGGAGGGCCAGAGGGGGAGGGACCAGAGTGAGGCTGAGGAGGAAAGCAGACTGGAGGGGGATGGGGCATGTTAGGCCACCCGAGTTCAAATACACATCTTCACTCTCAAGGCCCTGTTGGTTGGTCAAGTGACTACTCTGAGCCTCGGCTTCCTCATAGGTACATGGGAGCCGCTGATGTCTCTGGGGAGTTAAAGAGGTGTTTGTTTTTTATTATTTTTTAAAAATTTATTTATTTGAGAGAGAGAACGAGAGAGCACGAACAGGGGAGGGGTAGAGGGAGAAGCAGACTCCACCCTGAGCAGGGAGCCCGATGTGGGAGTTGATCTCAGGACCCCAGGATCATGACCTGAGCCGGAGGCAGACACCCAACCAACTGCGCCACCCAGCACCCCGAATGGAGGTTATAGGAGGCAAGACACAGAATACTCTGCAGAGAGCCAGCTTTCTTTTTTCTTCTTTTTTTTTTCAAAGATTTATTTGTTTATTTTGAGAGAGAGAGAGAGAGCAAGTGAGAACATGCAGAAGGGAGGGGCAGAAAGGGAGGGAGACAGAGAGTCCCAAACAGACTCCACACTGAGTGTGGAACCTGACGCAGGGCTCGATCTCCTGACCCCGAGATCATGACCTGAGCTGACACCAAGAGTCCATGGCTTAGCCCACCGAGCCCCCCAGGAACCCCAAGACAGCTTTCAGTAGCCAGTAGCTGTGACTGTTACAGAGCTGGGCACCTGTCAGCTCTCAGAGAGCCCAGGAACAAGGTCCCTGAGGGGCACGGAAGCTAGCAGGCAGCTCCATCCCCACCAGTGGCTCAGCACTTACCCAGCAAATACACCCAGCCTGGGTGCTTAGAAGGGAAGTCAAGGTCTCTTTCCTTAGAGGAGAGCTGAACCTGCACGCAGGCTCCTCTGCTGGGAAGATGGTTGGGGTAAACGGATGGGTGGGTTGACCGGCTGCTGGTAATACCAGCATGCGAGTTGGTGACTCCTAGCTCAGTGCTCACATGCTCCGAAGGGATCAGGTTGTTCACTAGGTCCTGTCTACTCACTGTGCCTTCTCCAGGGGACTGTACTTCCTTCCTCTCCCTGGGACTCTGTATTCTCCCGCATGGATGAGGAGTTGGGGTCACGATTCTGAATCTTCCTTGGATGCTTCCAAGGGGTGCTTCCTTGGATACAAGTTTGATCATCTCCAGAGGAGGGTGGGGTCCTGGCTGGTGGCCAAGAGAAAAAGCCACGATCTTGTTTCTTTGGGAATGTTAGACTTGCAGACAAGGCTCTCGGTTCCCCAGCATCTGATACTCTGCGTGGCGGGCAGTGAGCACTCCATAAGCACTTGCTGAATAATTCAACCCGAGTGACTATCCCGTGAGTTGGTGGCTTCCTGTCCTGGAAAATCGGGTCAGAAGGGACTGAGAGGCGGGTGCTGGGTCTCACTTCCAGCTCTGCCATTAGCCGCTAAGCCAGTTCCTTAGCCACCCTGAGCCTCAGTGTCCTTGCCTGTAAAATGTGTATAACACGAGGGTCTACCACATGGACATATTATGGAGATTGCACAAAACTAATGTGTGTAAAGAGTTTAGCAGAGTGCCTGCCTGGCATGCAATAAGTACTTAAAGATTAGGGATAATTGTTTCTATTGTTAGTATCATTGTTACCGTCATAATTTGAATGAAGCTAATACTATCATCAAGGCAGGTTACTGGTAAACTTGTGTTTTGACACATGGGCTAGCTGAAATTTGCTGAAGTTCATTTGCATCTGCTTTGGATTCTTGGGAACGGGTCACTACCATCTAAAGATACCTCCCATCCCGGAGCCACCAGCCTCTCTACCCGGGTGGCTTCTATGTTGCAACATTATATCTGATGCAAGGTCAAGCCATCCAGCATACACGGGGAATGCATTCTTTTCCTTGGGGAACTCAGGCTTTGGGGTTAACCTCTTGCCAAGAGTGGCTGCAAAGAAGCTGAAACCTAACATTTGTGGGAGGGAGGGAGCGTCTGTGTGGGTGAGCCCAGCTGGGGCTACACCACCAGGACGCAAGCCCCGAACGCATCTTATGGGACAGATTGCCCTGACTTTTGGCACAACGTTTTGAGCTGCTGGCCCATCCCAAACCACCTAGAGGAAGGGGCAGGGCTGCAAACTGTCTGTCCTTGCCTAACAGCCAGACAGCATAGCATAGCATGATGGCTACAGGAGGAGACCCTTCCTGGCAGGTGACCAAACCTCTGGAATTCAAACATGCATGGCCGGCGTTGGCAGAAAGTGAGAGTCTGGGGGAGCAGGGAGTACAAGGCACGGCGTGAGGTCTCAGCTCCAGGCCAGAATGCCTTTCTGGGCCACCTAGGAAGGATGTCTGACTCTGCCTCCCGAGTCATGAGAGCAGGGGTGCTCACCTTTGGAGACGGGTATGACCTCATGCCTGGCTTCAGGGATTCGCAGTCATGAAACAGCACAACCGGAAGGACTTTGGGACCTTCAGCCTCCTCATTTTACAGATGAGAAACCCGATACCCAGAGAAGGTGTGTGACTTCCTTAAGGACATACAGCATATCCTCAGATCACTAGTCCAACTCCTCTTGAGTGCAGTTCTTCTGGCCTCAAGACCAGGGTTCTTTTCCACAAACCCACTGGACGGTGGTGAGTAAGCATCACCCTTGCCAAGCCCGGAAAGCTGCCCAGGTGAGCCAGGTTTGCACTGATGTCACAGACTGTTTCCTTCAGGGGCTGGTCACGGCTGAAAGGAATCCTGTGCTCTGGTTGGCTCTGAGAAAGCAACACAGGCAGGCTCGCTCCGGCTTTTTTGCAAAGTAAGCTGCCGCCTGGCGCTGGCTTTCCCTTCGCTTGTGGCTGGTGGCATTTGCAGGATGAGTGCAGCCAACCCGCTGTGAAACGTGAGTTGGACAAGAGCTCACGGATTCTCTAATTTGCCACGATCTGGGGAGGGTGCAGATGTGGGTGGGGAGGGCAGTCTCGGACGAGAGTTCAAGAGAAAGTTCTGTGAAAACGTGAGCGTGGTCTCCTAGCTGAGTGTGTCTGTGTGAACAGTTTTCTAGGAAACGCTCAGGGTGGTTTCTCTCTAAATTTCTTTACAAACAGTTGAGTCATGAGGGCTTGGGAGGTAAAATACTGTTTTTGTAAAGATTTCTTTTTTTTTGAATTTTTAAAGATTTTATTTATTTGTGAGAGAGTGAGAGAGAGAGAGAGTGCACTCAAGTTGGTGAGGAGGGGCAGAGGGAGAGGGGGAAGCAGACTGCCTGCTGGGCAGGGAGCCCAATGTGGGGCTTGATCCCAAGACCTCAGGATCATGACCTGAGCCGAAGGCAGACGCTCAACCAACTGAGCCATCCAAGTGCCCCTTTAAAGATTTTATTTGTAAGTGATCGCCTCACCCAACGTGGTGCCCGAACTCATAACCCAGAAATCAAGAGTCCCATGTTCCTCTGACTGAGCCAGCCAGGCCCCTGGAGAGAAAACCCTCTTTCCCAACATGGCAGGGTTTAGCTTTGCTTTTGCACAAGGATAGGAAGTTTATCCACTAGAAACCACCAGGCTCTGTGTTGAACTGAGGTTTATACCTCCTATCTGGTTCCTGTCTTATCTTCAGTGGAGGGTGATTCTTCTGCAGAGATGTCCCCTGTGGGGGCCGTTTTGGTTCTTCAGGACCTTCCTTTGCATTCTGCTTTCGGGAACTCTGACCCGATGCAATGTGGGAGGTGGTCACACCTTCCTGTTCCTTCCCCCTGTCCTGAAAAACCATCAGCTCTACAAATCCAAGGAAGGGCATTCGTGCCTTCTCTTCTCTTCCCTTTTCCTTTGACATAAAATGTGGAGAAACGTGTAAACACAGAGGCAGGCCCGGATTCCACAGGCGTTGCAGGTGGGAGCTCCAACATGGCTGGGAGGTGCCGAGCAGACGCACCAGCTCTGGTCTCAGGGGGACCCTCCACCTGCCCTGCACCTCCCACCCCTCGTCAGCCCTCTAGGGACCACCTTCTTGTTCAAGAGACCAGAGAGGCAAAAGGAGTGTCTGTGAAACTCTCTTCCTGCTCCAGCTTTGCAGGACACCTCTCCCCTTCCCCTGCCTCAGTAGCAAGAGTCTTTTCTGTAACCTGACCACGATTTGAGACAGACAAATGCGCTACAGTTTATCTTCTAGGATTTCATCCCTTACAGAAGAGCTTTGGGCTCTTGAGCTGGGCAGATCTAGGTTCAGATCTGTCACTTACTCATTCCAGGACCTCAGTCAGATTGCGTAGTCACTTCAGACCTTAGTTTCCTCATCTGTAAAATGGGCATAACTTGAGTACCTACCTCTGGAGGATTCAGTGTGGTAGTGTAGCTCGGGGCTGGCACAGGCGGGTCCTTGATGGATGTCCGTCGCCTTTGGAGAGTGAGGCCTCTGAGGACAGGTTGTAGGCTTGGTCCTGTTCCTTAGCACAACGGGCTGCGCACAGTGGGGACTCCACTGATGTTTGTAGAGGGACTGTATCGTGTCCGGCGGTTAGAGGGCACGTGTATTTGACACATCCCTCACGCCAGGTTAGTTTGACAACACAACAGAGTCTCTGTGGTGATAAGCCAGTCACTCGTCCATTTATTCATTTGTTCCAGCCGAATCTTCAGCTGGGTGCTTGAGGCAGGGTTGCTCAGGCTTAGCACCGTTGACACTGGGGCCTGGGTCATCGCTGGGGAGGACTGTCCTGTACGTGGTAGGATGTTCAGTCGTCCTAAATGACCGTGGCATACTCCAAGTTGGGATGATCGAAAATGTCTCCCGACTCTGCCAAAGGCCCCTTAGAGGGCCGAGCTGTCCCTGGAGTGCCACTGCTCTAGGGCTGTGCCCCTCACGATGTGGATCCTGATCCCAGCAGCCTCAACAGCCCCTGTGAGCCTTTTTCAGATAGGCAGACCCTCAGGCCCTACCCCAGACCCGCTGAGTCAGA
Organism: Lontra canadensis; assembly: GCF_010015895.1. Taxonomy (NCBI): domain Eukaryota; kingdom Metazoa; phylum Chordata; class Mammalia; order Carnivora; family Mustelidae; genus Lontra; species Lontra canadensis. The sequence continues at coordinate 9,299,388 of NW_022631073.1, read as the reverse complement.
ATCAGTGCTCTAGAAGGTGCTCAGTGACTCGTTCACACCTCGGACGGCAGACGCTGCTGAGTTCCTGCGCCACCCTGTGAGTAACAAGGATCTGGGGTGCTGTGTCCAACCTTGGCTGCACGCAGAAATCTCCTAGCGAGATTTAAAAAAAAAGAAATACTGATGCCTGGGTGCCACCACCAGAGTTTCTGATTTAGCTGATAGAGGGGTGGGCCCCGGGCACAGGGAAATGTCACAGCTCCCCAGGGGATTCTATTGGGCAACAAAGTTCGAGAACTGCTGGTCTAAAGGACATAGAAGCAAGTCAAAGACTGGGGCTTCAGATGCTTGTCTGGTGGGGAGATGAGATGTCTACGTCACCATTCTAATCGTAGAATGAAGCCACGTAGACTCACCACGCCTTGTGACCACCCCTCACTCCCAGCCCTCCAGACCCCCCAAATATATCGTGGCTAACCTTCAAATGTTTTATTTTTTCACTCGTACCCTGATATCACACCGATATTGGACTCTGACCCCTGGAGATCATTTTTCTGCCCAAGAAGACAGTCCAGTGGGCAGAGCTTTGCTTCCCATTTAATCAATCATATACAGTTAGGACAAGGCCAAGTTCAAATGCGGGCTGAGCTGACCACACGTTCAGGCAATGCGGGCCTGTGTGTGAAGTAGGCTTTGTGTGCACTCCAGGAAAATTCCAAGGCCCCATCTAGAAATTCTAGATGAGGCTAAGAAGTCATGTGGAGAGCTGCCCCCAGACATTTCCTGCATGTATTTTGGGTTCCGGCTGACATTTCATCTTAGCATGGGTGGAGATAATGGCCGAATTTTTCGAAGGCCTGAATCCCGCCTACAAATATTTCTCTCCACCCATACAACTAAGTTTTGATGCATTGCAGCCCAGGAATGTACCTCGCTGCTTGAACAGCCCTTCATGGAATGTGAGGACTTTTCTGAGAAGCCCAAAGCAGTGATTCCTTCTAGAAAAAACTAACAAAGAAGAACAACAAACTTTCTCAGAGTTTACTAGTGAAGCAGAACTTACTTTATGAGTATGAGGGCTGAACTCACATGACAGGCCGGCCGCTGGTCCTGGCTACCTGGTGGCGTATTTTCTGCCCACAGGCTCGGAGTATGTAAAAATAACGTGAAGCTTCGCTCTTCGTCACTGCGGGCTGGTTAGGAGCTTGGGTTCGTAGACGCGCAGCCTGTCTGTGAACGTGGTTCTGCCAGGTGCGAGCTGGGGCCAGAGACCTCCAAGGCTGTTTCCTCCTTTGTCAGCTGAGGACAATAGCCACAAAGTCCCATGGGAGGGTGAAACGAGAGAAGAGAAGAATGCCATTTAGCAGAGCGCCAGCTGGGTGTCAGATGCTGACAAAAGGTAGTGAACATTATGGTAGTCATTTTAAAAAGTGTTTCAATCACCCTTTTGGTTTCCTTTATCTGACTGTTAAGTGGGGAAGGCAGAGAGGAAGTCGTCATGGGGATGGTATGTTGCCACCCTTCCAAGCTGACGGTCGAAGGGACAGCCCTCTAGGTGAACATGCTTTGGGGATTTGGGTTTCTGGGGGCTGGGTGAAGGCCTGAGGTTTGCCTTGCTGCAGAAAGATGGGCCTGAAGGTGCAGTGAGGTCCTGGGCAGATGGGCTGAGGGAGGCTGGTCCCTGAGGAGGGGACTCCTCTGCCAGGACAGGACCAATGTGGCAGTGATGAGCCCTGGGCTGAGAGCACAGTGGGACAGGACGAAGCCCACTGTCAGGGTGGGGAGTGGGGGACACTCGGTTTTTTGCCCTCAAGCAGACCACACTCTGGTTCAAGAGACAACGCACAGGCATTAGAAGATGACAACAGTGCAGGGCCCTAACCGTCTTTGTCTTTCATCTGCTAATCGCTGTAGGTGGCCCCCAGCACTTATCTGGAAGGCGAGGAGTTGGTTACTTCTGTCCTGGCCTCTCTGTCTCCCGGGACTGAGGAGGACCTAACACTGCCGGTGCTCGAGGAGTATTTGTTGAATGAGTTGATCATAGACTTTGTTATCACAAAACGTTCCTAGGTATAGTCAAGAACGGATTTAATTCTCACAATCCAGAGCAGTCTATTTCTCTTCTGTCCACTTTCCTTTTTTTCTTAGCTCAGTGTTTCAGCAGTGTCCTTCGGGCATGTACCACCCTCAAGACTTTGACCTTATCTGTGGACCACTTGTGTCATTACCTACTTACCGTTTTCCCTTATAGTGCTTCATTTGTATTTCACTGTATTACTTTGCTTTGTCCTAGGCAATGTCTGTGACGTTATGGGCTTGGGGTGCTAATTACGTTTCATTCCTAATATGCTTTAAATGCATGATTATTAGGGGTACCTGGGTGGCTCAGTCAGTTAATTCTGTGGCTTTGATTCAGGTCATGATCTCGGGGTCCTGGAATCGAGCCCCGCATTGGGCTCTCTGCTCAGCAGAGAGCCTGCCTCTCCCTTTTCCTCTGCCTCCAGCTCTGCCTACTTGTGATCTCTCTCTGTCAAATAAATGAATAAAATCTTTAAAAAGTATATTTATAAAAAATATTTATAAAAATATATTTTAAAATCTTTTAAAATATATTTATAAAAATATATATTCGTAAAAATATATTTATTAAAATATATTTATAAAATACAAATATATATTTATAAAAATACATAATTATCAAAATATCCTCATATGAGAAATCTGAACATGGTAAAATCTCCTTGTCCTCTAAAACTCTGCTCAAGTATTCCCTCTTCTGGAAAAGTCTCCCCATACCTCTAGCAGGGCTGATTGAATATTCCCTTTCTGCCCCTGTCATGTAGTAGCCGATCCCTCATCTGGCTCTGAGAGTAAGCACAGGGACCACGAGGCATCTGACTTTGCACAGGGCCCCCACATAGCAGCTACTCAATAAGCCATTTTGATCGACTGAATGAAACTCCTTGAGTTTACAAAAATGTACATTTCCTGGCTACATGTGGTGCCCTGTTATTCTGCGAGGACAACGTGCTATCATTCAGGTGCCCGGTGTTTCTGAGTTTGTCCTCAGGACCCCATTAACAAGTCAGATACATGAACTTCCATTTCGATGCACAACCCCAGCAAAGATCTAGCGTGTTCTTTGTCTAGGGAGACATTACAAACTCCCCATCCGTGAACCAGCCAGCCCTGCCATAGTTCTAGTCTCTGGCCTTATTTCCCAGATTTCTCCATGTATCAGACCATGACATGGGCGATCCAGTGAGGGGACATTTGGTCTGGTGCAGCAGAAGCAAGTCCTTGGATAGAATGAGGTTCCTTTCAGTCTACTGACATAAATTCTAACACACACACTGCACCCTCTCGTTTTTCCTGCTTTAAACACCAGTGCACCTGGTATCTGCTTGTGTTCCTGGTTCTGCATGCCTGCTTCTTACCTCTCTAGCATGAGACCATCTTTCCTGTCTTTTTTTAAAATTAATTAATTAATTAGTCAGATAGAGCACGTACACACAAGCGCGCACAAAGAGGCAGAGAGGCAGGCAGAGGAGGAGAGAGAAGCAGGCTCCCCGCCGAGCAAGGAGCCCGAAGCAGGACTCTGGTCTCTGGACCCTGGGATCATGACCTGAGCCCAAGGCAGCGGCTTAACCCACTGAGCCACCCAGGCATCCCCATCTTTCCTGTCTTATACATTTTGATACCACCACGAGGACCTGGAACAATGAGTGCCGATGCTCATGAATATTTTATTACTTTGCAGGTGTTTATGGTCAGGCAAATTTGGGCACAGGTTTCTAGCCCGGCTTCCCGTTTTCATCTGGCTTGTCACTTCTTAGCCAAAGCAAAATATTTTTGCCACAACAGAATATTAAACTGCAGACATATACCAACGCTTTCTTTAGTGCACAAGGCTGGGGGCATTTCCTAGGCACCAACTTCCCTTTGGGATTCCAGAAGACTCCCTTGGCAAATGATTTCCTATATGCTCTGTGGTTTTTCATCGCTTTCTGCAGCCTTAGGTCTAGTCTCTACCAGAGGAGCCCTTCTCAACATCACAGTGGACAGTTCCTACTTTGGGTGGAAGTAACAGACAGCCCCATGCACGGAAACATCAGCAATACTAGGTCCATCATCTCACTGGGCAGGGAGTCCAGAGACAGGGCACTTTTAAGGGTGAATGGTTCATTAGCACATGTCATCTTCCCTTACACCCACACAGAGCATGTTGGCAGACATCCCCTTCATTGTTTCAAGCTGGCTGTGGCAGCCCCAGGTGATGTGCCCTCAAGACAATGCCAGGAGGCAGGAGGACATCTGGACAGGAGATAGGCCATCTTGTGTTTTCTCTAAAGAGTGAGGGAAATGTCATCATAAGCCCAGCTGACTTGCCTTCCTGTCTCACTGGCTAAGGGTGTGTCACGTCACCACACCTACGTGAGTTGTTTGAGTATAAGCAAGTAAGTCAATACAGAGAGGGAAGAGCAGTTTTGGAGACAACCAATGACTCCTGCCACGAAACCTTAGTTTCAGAGTTTCTCCAAGTGTGGTTTGGAAGGCATCTCCATCCAGAATCTGCTTGCAAAAATGTACATTCTTGGGGTGCCTGGGGGGCTCAAGTGGGTTAAAGCCTCTGCCTTCGGCTCAGGTCATGATCCCAGGGTCCTGGGATCGAGCCCCGCGTTGAGCTCTCTGCTCAGTGGGAAGCCTGCTTCCCTCTCTCTCTCTCTCTGCCTGCTTCTCAGCCTATTTGTGATCTCTGTCAAATAAATAAATAAATCTTTAAAAAAAAAGTAAAATGTATGTTCTTGAGACCCCCTCTTTCCAGATCTCCTGAACCAGAATCTCTGGGAGCATTTTAACAATAACCCAGTGAGTCTTATGTGCACTGAGTTTCAGGCCAGAGGTCTGGTGTTTGTGGTTGTCTCTCATTAATATTTACAGATTATAGTCGGTCCTTTTTCAGAGAGGATGAGAGAGCAAAATTAAATAAATAAATAAATAAATAAATTAATTAATTAAATTTTTAGCCTTCAAAGATTCTCTTCCCAGATTCTCTTCCCAATCTGTTTGGAGATTCAAACAGAACTATTAACTGATATAATGATGGTATCTAGGATTTGTTTCAGAATGATCTGGGTAGCAGAATAAGCTGGGTAGCTACCAACTACATTTCCCAGCTACACTGCTGGGAAACCAGCAATGTCAATGACACAGAACTGGCCACGATTTGATAATATTGAAAGTAGGTAATATACATAGGGTTCATTATACTGTTCTCTCTACTTACATGAAAAAAAAAAATCTCCTTTCAGACACCTTCTCAGTCACTCCACAGCCTTTAACATTGGATGTGTCACTCTCCTTGAGATTCAGGTTGGATTCTGGGAGCCCACCTGCATGAATTCTTTCCCAGAAAGTAGCGTTTGCACATTTTCATTTTCTCTCCAAATGAACCTTTGCTCCAAACAAAATCTTATGTGGAACCCAAAGGCGTGGCCCATAAAAGTGGAATAGTTGTGGTTACAGGTGCTGCGGGTGCCTCCTGTACAGGCTTTAGGGTAACCCCAGAAACCCCAGGACTCCAGAAGACAGGTCAACAGTGACTGCACTATAGCACTGCTGACAACACTTAGACTACATTTCTGCAGAGGCCTTGGTCTTGTCCTCAGACCCAAAAAATTCCTATGGCGTGAAGACTCACTCATGGAGGCAACTACTGAGGCACACGCTTTCTGCCTGTGATTCAGTCTTTCTGTCTAGATTCCAGGGATCCCAAGCCAGAGGGCACAAACACACGTCTTTCCTCATCTGTATCAGCAGTGTGGTGGTACCCGGAGCTGGAGCAGCACGAGGCAGGCCATGCACATTTACCGTAGCTTCAGGTTTGCCATCTGGCCAGCGTGTCTGGCTGTAGTTGGGACCAGGGCTCGGTGGGTTGGCGGAGAGTTTCCAGTGTGGCTATATCTCTATCAGGTGGCAGGATTTGACTCTCAATCCCCTATGATGTTGGGAGCTCTTGACTTCATCTTCCAATAGAGTATGTCCTACACTGGACCATGGCTCTGTCTGCCTGCTGGCTGCCCAACCCCACGGCACTGTTAGAATAGGGAGATGCCCCAGAGAAGGGCTGGGGACAAGCCTTGCTCAGCCAGAGCATTCTCCTGCGAAGAGTGATCTTAGACTCTCTGTCTCTATTCCTTGAATCCAAGATACTTCTATAAAACCCTTCAAAGAGGAGTAAATCATAGTAATGACCAGATACCTACTGTGTCAGTTTCCTATCATATTGTGATAAATTACCACCAAATGAATGGCTTAAGACAATACAGATTTATTTTCTTACAGTTCTGTAGGTGAAACATCTGACCTGGGTCTTGCTGGACTAGAATCACATTGTTGGGGGTACGTTCCTTTCTGGAAGTCCAAGGGAAAAGTCCATGTCCTGGCTTTTTCTGCTGCCACATTTCTTGGCTTGTGGTGCCCTTCCTCTACCTTCAAAGCCAGCCCAGCATCTTCACATCTCTCTTTGTCTCTGCTTCTGTTGTTACCTCCCTCCCTGACCTCTCCTCTTCCTCCCTCTTTCACTTCCAAGGACCCTTGTGATTACATGGGGCCCCACCTGGATAATCTAGGATAATCTTCCTATGTTAAGGTCAGATGATTAGCAACCTTAATTCCATCAATAATCTTAATTCCCCTTTGCCTTGTAAATTAATATATTCACAGCCCATGGGGATTAAGATGTGGACATCCTCAGTGGGGGGACATCATCTGGCTGACCACACCAGTGGGTTTCAAAGCAGAGTGGTATCTTCCTTTGTCATGAAAGAGGTGCACCCAGCAAGTGGGGAGGGGCTGTTTCATGTGAAAGGGATGGCACCTCAAATGCATCTTTGTTCTTGGCCTAATTGGAGTGCTTGAGCTTAATACCTCAACCGTAAATGGGTGTGACCTGGAATTAGGGCACAAGGACACAGGAAAAAACCAAAAATGAAAAAGCAAAAAAACCTGGGCATCCCAATTCTTACTTTACCAATAGTGGATGGTATACATTTAACCAAATTAGCCTATTATGGTCTCAGTTATCACATTTGTGAAATGGGTACATTAATACCCATTGTGAACAAGGAATCTACTGAAATTTCTATCAAAAACGTGGCTCTTAGACGCATGGTGTTAAAAAAACCTTTTTTTTTTTTTTTTTTAGAGGAAAGTAATAAAAAGTCAATTTCTTTATTCTACATAGAATTCTCATTTAGGGCCGGCAAGCCTTGGGCATCTGTTTCTTTAAGAGGAAGAAAGGAAGCGTTGAGTCATTGGTGAGTCTCTTGCCCTTTGGTCCCTGCATCTAAAATATAGCAATGCTTCTTGAAACCAAACTTAAAATAGGAAGCCTGGCATCCACATATAGCCACAGGCTCTTCTTAGTTCTTTTTCTTCTTCCTGCCTAGCCGCAGAAATAGCCCTAGGAAAGGTGATACCTTGCCGAGGTACCAGGGGCAGGTAAGCGCCACTTCTGGGTATGAGGTCGATGTTAGCAGAGGAGTTGATGTGGGACTCCAGAAGGGAAAAAATAAAACCAGCAACTCCCAGATAGAAACGGGCTCCCTGGAAACATGGCAGCGGGAAACGGTTTGTGTTTATAGTCTCTGCCTCCTTCGGACGGTGCAACAGCCGGGGAGGAGGCATACGGAGTTTTGCAAACCGTAGAGCACAGCGCTCTCTAAGGGTCTGTGGTCAAGCGGCGTTAGCTCGACGCAGAGGAAGAAAGAAGAGCCAGAATCTGGCTCCAGGAACTAGGGAGGCACCGCTTCGTCCCCACCTTCTTTCCGGAGCCTGCTCCCCCCTCCCAAGCGTGTGTGGATCCCCGTGTTGGGACACGTGGCCCGCGCCTGGCCTCGGGCATTTCGCACGGTGCCTTCCCCGCGGTTGCCCCGAGTAGTGGGAAGCGCCGTGGAAAAACTCAGACCTGTGGCAAGTGGTCACGCCGCAGAGGGTGCTGGAAGCAGCCCGCGGTGCGTTCGGGAGCCGCGGCCGGGCCGCGCTGCGTCGTGGGTCCGGCTGCGCCCGTGCGCGGTTGGCCGCGCGGCCGCCGGGCCCCGGGACTCCTGGGCGCGCCGCCGCCGACCCCGCGCATTCCTGGCCCGGGAGGAGAGCGCGGCGGGCGCCCTGCGCGAGCAGCTGGCTGCGCGCGGGCCGCTCCGAGCGCCGAGAGCTGGGGGAGGAGCCTGGCCCGGCCGCCGCCGCGCTCCCAGTCATTGGCCTTTTGTGCTGCAACTTTGCCTGACCCTCGGGGGCCGCGCCGCCCCCGCGCCCGCCCCGCGCCGTTGCCCCGGGAAAGTTTGCGTCGCCCGGCCGGGCCAGGGGGGGCACTCCGTGCGCCGCCGCTCGGCTCGGGAAACTCAGCCGCTCGGGGAGTTTTGGCAGTCGCGTCCCCGAAGGAAGGCGACACCGCGCGAGTCATCGGCGAACGTCCCGGGCGGGTAAGTGCGCCGCGGCCGCAGGCGGGAGGGGCGCCGGGGTCAGGGAGGAGACGGCCGTCCCCGGGACCTTGGCCGCCAGACAAAGGCGTGCTGGAAGTGGTGGCCGGAGCTCACTCTAGCTTTCCCCCAAGAGGCACTGGCTCAGGGCAGGAAAGAGGCGAAGCACGCATCTGTGTCCCCTGCTGGCAGAGGAGTGTGTCTGCGGGGCAGCGGCGGGTCCCGGGCGTGTGCCAGGGAGGCTCGCTCCGTCGGTGAGACCCGTCGGGGTGCGCGCCCGCGGCTGGGGTCCCCGCCCAGGGTGGATGTCTCCCCCCGCGGTTGGAGTCGCGCGCGTGGCCGGGTTCTCACCCTACCTGGGGTTCCCCAGGGGTGAGCTGTTGGGGTCCGTACCCGGGGCCGCGGTCCCCACCCCTCGTTGGAGTCCCCACTTGCAGTTGGGGTCCGGGACCCGGGTCAGCGCCCACAAGGAGGCTGGGGGGTCCCCCGCCCGTGGCCCGACTCCGCACCACCCCCGCTGGGGCTCCTTCGGAGTTCGAGCGGGGTCACCCCCGGCGGTCCAAGGCGGCTCGAATGAGCCACAAAACTGCTCTGCATTTCCTCCGAGTTGGGGACTTTTAAATTCTCCAATAGTTACGTCAGCTGGGCCAAGCGCACTTCAGGGCTCCGGCGAGCACGTGACCTGCCGAGTTTCCCCTGGGCGTCCTTGACTCCCGGGCCGTGGCGTGACTCTTCCTTGGCCTCTGGGAGTCCCGCTTGCCTGCACAGGCTGCGGCTCCGGCTGTGTTTCTTGTCCTCAGAGCTTGTCTTTGCTTAAAATGGCATCACCATCATCATCATCATCATCAGGATCACAGTGTTGTCCTAGTTGTTATCTTCTGGCTGTGTCAGATGCTGGGACAGGACCTTGTGGCCGGGTGGGGGGGGCATTAAATACACATAGACATTGTGAGAAGCTCTGTCTTCAGGAGTGGGTGGGCTGGGGAGGTGGGAATAGAAGGGCAGCCCCGGGGCCAGGTTAGCGCGCAGAGGGTGTGTGCAGGGCTGCAGGCTGCCGTCCCAAGCCCCCCACCCCCCCACCCCCCTTGTACTGGACAATCAAGGGTCCTGGTGCTGGTTTCTGTTTTATGCCAGAAGAGGGCGGAGCTTTGTTAGAAGGCAGAGAACTCTCTGTTCTTACTTGTCTGGGATTCACTCTGAAGCCGCATATCAAAAGCTGTTTTCATTGTAGTATTTGGAAGTGACTTTGGAAACGTCTGGGGCCATGTCCCGAGGCTGGTTTCTTCTGTGGCTTCATCCACTCTGAATCACGTACATGTTTAAAAGTTGTCTTCACCATTGTTCTCTGGCCGGTTTTGAAGTTGGTGGAGCTGGAGGAAGGGTACCCTGGGGGTTCGGGAGTGGGCACCGCCCAGCCTCCAGCCGTGGGATTTCTCATCCCCAGCTCAGGCTGGGAGCTCTTGGAGAGAATGGGCCCTCTTGTGCTGGGCAGGTGAGTCCCGTGGGGCTCCTTCTCACAGACTCTGCCCTGGCCTCAGGCATTCTCCTCGGAGGACACCGGAGCAGGAAATAGGTCAGGAAGTACCCATGTGCAGATGCCACAGCCGGCTCTCAGCTTCCCCCAAGCCTCCCAGCTCCTGCTCTGTCTCTAGTCCCTCATCTAAAGGTCGGCCAGGCACATGGAGCAGGACCCCCACACATGGGTGTCATTGCTCAGGGGGACCCCGGAGCAAATGCATCCCCCTGGGAAACCTGCCAGGAACTGGCCTCTGGTCCCTCTCTTTACTTCCATCCTTTTTGTCTCTGAGTTTGAGCACTTAAAAAACTCAGCTAAAAATACCTTAGCAGGAAGGAAACTTAAAGATCCAAGTTGCATGTTACATATGTCCAAGGGGAGACTCACAGAAGTCCAGAGTCACATGTAAAGGTGGGCCTCTAACCCAGGACCCTGGGCACTGGGCGCCGTGTTCCCTCAGCTAAGTCCTGAGGCCTCTGGGGTCTTGTCCTGCTTTGTACTGTGGTTATTTATGTTTGCCATCTCTATGGAGACAGACACTGCTCGAGGGAGGACCTGCGAGTTTGCAGCACACGCCACAGGAGTGACATGGGCGGAGCCGTACGTGAGAGAGAGAGAGAGAGAGAGAGAGTCAGCAGAACACACACACACTGGGCAGGCTTTACGACGAGGCTAGCACCCAGCAGGGGATGGCTGAAAGTCTATGAGGGTGCTTGTTGTCACCCTGCCTGGAGAGGCCACCACTGGTGAGGGTCTGGGAGGCTATGCATGTGACATTCCTGTACGACCAAGAACTACTTCACCCCAAATGCCAGTAGCACCCCCTGGAGCCCCTGGAGAGGACCCTGCAAGGGTTTGGGGAACTTAGACCAGTTCTACTGGGAAGAGCAGTGATGGGGAGCGGGGGCTTGCTGGGCCGCAGGTGGCAGGTGTCGATGAAGCTGGGAGAGAGACCCGGGGCTGGGTTAAGAGCACGTGTGTGTGTGTGCACGCGTGCACGTGTGTGTGTTTTCTCCTGGGACTCAGGTCCACCGCCAGCTGACTATGGCTTGGGTTTACAGCCCATGATACTTTTTGCACAATGAGAAGGTCCAGAAGGCTGGTGATACGGTCTCTGACTCTCCCTGGCCAGAAGAACAAGTCTAAGAAGAAGGCCACAAGGCTGGGTGCTCTGGTCTCTCCCAGTGTGGCCTGTGACCGAGACATGTGACATCTGGCTCGGTGGCTGGGTTTTGTCTCTCCCCCACCAAGAACACGGTCCCTTGTTTATAACCTCAGGAATCATTTCCACAGCAACTGACTGAGATGACAAAACAGCCCGAGGATGATGGAACCATTCGGGAGAAAGGAAAGGCATGAAGAAAACGACCTGGCACAACAGAAGTTTATAGGGAATTGGCTCTAAAAGTAGGGCAACAAAATGTGCCAGGGCCTCGAGAGCAGCCATCTGCAGTGGGGGTTTCATTACGGGTATGCTGGGGGTCGGCTCTGTCCCCCTTCCCTTCCTCTGTGGTCCCGTCCAGTCTATGCCTGGCACTTGGCAAGGGTTTTCGGTGCGGCCAATTCAGAGAAAGCAAAGTTCCCAGGATGGGTTTTCCCTGGGATGGGAGAGGCAGCACAGACAAAGCGCCGGGTTTAGAGACGGAGCTCCTATATTTGAGTCCCTGCCCCACCCCTGCCAGCTGTGTGTCCTTGGACAGCTCAGTAACAGTCTCTGTGTCCCCACTTCCATCTCCTAATGGTGGGGACACCAGCCTATGTATCCCTGCCTGCCTGCTCACGGGACTGTGGGGGCAAGTGCCGTTATGGGTCAGCGTGGAGTGCTGTGTGCATGGAAGGTTCTGGTTCTATTTTCACCTGGTTATGATGAAAGAGGTTTGATTAGGGGAGGTGGAGTTCCTACGGCCTCCGCGAGCTTATTTTTACGGGTGTTATTTTCAAGCAGAAATGAGGAAGTGTGCTCGTGAACGTGTTTCTCTTGTATTTGGGAGGGGGCTCTCCAGCCCCTTGTTTCACCCTTCCTCCTGTTTCATTGCTCGTTTATATTTTCCCCAGAAAACAAGCAAAAGTAAAAGAATAGGAAACTCCCTTTAGTTCTGTTGACAGAGAACACACCTGGGGGGAAAGTGGAAAGAAGAAGCAGTTGCTGCCCGAGCTCACATGAAGATTTGACCATTTCTGGTCCCCCTCCGCCCTCTCTCCTGGTGTGCTTGTGTCCACGTGGGGCCTGGAGGCCTGGGAGCCCCCCGCGGCGTTCAGAGCATGGGGTTACGCTCCTGAGGGCACGGGGCTGGCTCCCATCATGCCAGTTCTCCTAACAGGGCCCCCTTCCAAACTGAGAAAAGGCTGTAAGGGGTTGGCCCGTGCCGGGGGTGGGAGCATCTTTTCCCTCCTTTTATCCCTCTGATCCGTGGCTGCCTCCCGTCCCCCTGCCGCCTTCCCACTCAACAGGCAAAGACCCCATGTCCCCTTGTATGTCTTCCCTGAAGCTCACCTGTGAGTTACCTGGCCCGGGAAGCTGAATCTGACGGCTCCCCGAGTTGAGCTTTAGGTTGTCCCGTGCTCAGCCACTTGCCCTGGGCCCGATACCGTGCTCGGCAGAGCCATCTCCTGGGTTCTAGGGGCAGTGACTATCTGCCTCGGCACCCCCTCTGGAACTGCGGGGTGAACACCTTTGCTCCTTGTACATTGCATTCTGGGTGTAGGGAGAGCCATCTGGGGTTAATTGTGCCACTCGTGTGGTTCTAGAACCAGGGAAAAATCCGTGACCATCGAAGGAAACCAAGGACTGAGCAAGGTTCTAAAAAAACAACAACTAACCTTTTGCCTTGTCTGTGTAAAAACACACCAGGCATTCATTCAGACTGGTTTGTTAGAGAGCTGAGATGCGGGCCCTGGGCTAGAGAAAATGAGAGCACGAGCTGGCTCTGGCCTAAAGTAGGCGACAGCCGGGCAGCTCCGGCTGTGGCTGGTAACACCTTCGCGTTGTTGTGACTTTCCAAGCATCTGTACAGCCAACACGTGTTTACTAAACGCCGACTGTCGGGTGAGGACCAATCACCGGGTGGATGCCGGGCTGTCCAGATGCTTTCTTTTAACAATCCTTCCAATCTATACAATTTGTCCCCCTTTACCAGGGTCAGAAACAGGCTCAATGAGGTTAACGAACTCGCCCAGGACTATGAGATGGCAGAGCTGGATTCAGGCTCAGCTCTGTTGTGTCTACAGCCTGCGCTGTCTACACCACACTCGCTGCCACCCACCCCACGGATGACTCCGTGTGATTTCTGTGTCAGTGTTCTGGTGGAGTTGACACACCTGTGGGTTCCCTGCGCTTTCGGGAGAAGTAGGTCCCCGTGGCCCGCTGGGGAGGTATCTTCTCTTGGTTTTGTCCCTTTGATCGGGGGACAACTGCATCCTCACTCACCTGACCGCGTGGCTTTTCCCACTACCTGGGTAGGGTAACTTCTTCATCTTTTAAAAAGAACAGTGGGTTATTGCCTCCCTATCTTGTCCTTCCTGGAATGACTTCCTCCCCTTTGAGCTTGTCATCAACCGCTGCCCTTGGGCTCCCTAGCTGGAGGGATTGAAAGCCATGTTGAAGGCGTGATTAAGTCGTATGTGAGAAGAAGGTTCTCCCACCGCACCTCCGCTCCACCACCAGATCTCCTGGGGGCTGGAGCCTTGGGTCAGCAGGTCACCCCCTGCTTCCCATCCTTGGGTCCTAACTGGGAACCTGGCCTCTGGCCAAGGGGGCACTACCCAGGGCTTCCTTCAAGCCATCCCTTTCAGCCAGGCCAGGGGCCACACCTCTAGAGCCTCAAAGTTTGCAGATCGGTAGAATCTCTGGGCCGGAAGCGAACACACAAGACGAACAGTCCCAAACTCCTTTGACAGAGGAGGCGCCTGCAGCCTGGGGCAGGGGGAAGGTCCTCCCAGCGGCCCCGTGCTTGGCTGTTCACCTGCTTTCCTTGGGAAGGCAGACCCCGCCCACCCCCCCGGCTTCTTGGCCTGTCACTACTCCTTGCACATCCTTGAGAGAACGGCTGCTTGAGGCTGTGCATCCTGCCTGCCGTGAGGCCTGGAGTGCGAGCAGAGGACGGTGCTCAGCTCAGCGTGGTCCCGTGTAGAGTGACTGCCCTGCCCAGAGGCTCCATTTGCCCTTCGTGCAATGGACTTCATGCTGCTCAGTGACAAAGGGCCTGTCCGGTGCCTGACACATAGTGGGTGCTCATAGACGTCGGTTCCCTTTGTGGCCACCTGTGTTCAGTCCGATCTCACCACCTGTGCTGATGTTCGCACAGAGCCTGGGGGCGGGGGTGAAGGAGCCGTGGGTACCCCTCGGGGCACACGCGTGGGCAGGGGAGGCAGGCATGCAGACTGTGAAAAAGCGCCTGTGGGGTGTTATGTCGGGAAGATGGTGTACCCCGCTGGGTTTGTATTAACGAGGCCATCCTTTGTCCCTTTGCGGAGCGCTTCTCATGGCTGGGTCCTTCGCTGGGGGAAAGTTCCGGGACTGACCTCAACCCTCACTGCTCCCTGTCCCGGCAGGGACTACCATAGTCTTCTCTGACAGATGGAGAAACAGAGGCGCAGAGGAGCCTTTGCACAAGGTCACCCAGCTCTTTAGTTCTGGATTGGGGGGCCAGCCTCCAGCCCCTAGCCCCATCCATCCTGCCTCTCAGGGAGGCGAGGGGGAGCCTTATTTCTTTATCGGCAAAGGCCCAGTACCAGGCCCAGAACTTACCAGGAGTGTGCAAAAAATATTTGGTCCCAAAATACGAAGAGCACAGCTCACAAGTGAAATGGACAGATGTTCAGTGTTAAGTGTCTGTAAAATGTCACGTCGTGTCACTCTTTTTGGAACTATGTTACCTCTTTGATGCCACTGGCTTGCCTCCCTGTGGCTCTCTTGGGGCTCATTCATCCCCGTCAGTGTCAGTGTTTTCCTTGCTGAGTCGGGGCTGGGAAGATCCCAGGGAACAAGGTGGAGGGTCCCTTCCTGTTGATGGAGGCACAGTCCCGCTGCTGGCCTGTCCCCTCTTCCTGCCCCACAGTGCTCCTCCCCTGCCACCGCGGGCCCTGCTCACCCAGGAGCCTCCACGGCCTCCGCCTCCCTGTGCGGCTGAACTGGGACAGAACGGTGGCCGTGCCTGCTGGAGGAACGACTGGCGGCCACCCCATGGGTTCCTATAATGAGGACAGGCTCAGTGCAGAAGGCCCGGGTTCTTCCCACTGTGTCTCTTTGCCAAGTGACTTAATTCTGTGAGCCTTGGTCTCCTATTCTAGAAATTAAGTTGTCTGCCAACTGCATAGGGGTGATGGAGAATGATAAAACACACCATTTGGCGAAGATCTAACATACTATGCAAACGCAAGTAGCTGTGTATTTTTTTTTTAGTTATTTTTAAAAATTAGTGGGTTTTTTTAATTGTTATTTTTAACTGAAGGGAAATCTTTAAATTGCTGGACTTCCTTATATGGGAGTGGAAAATCTGTGTTCTCCCTGACATGGGCTCTAGGATCTCTCAGACGTTGCTTTTTCTGGAGGCACATGGGAGACTCTTCGTGTTCTTGGCTCAAGCCAGGACCCCCATCCTGTGGGGTTGCCTGGATCCTGTGCTTTGGGACCTGGGTTCAAATTCTGACCACTTTTCACCCCTTCGGAGGGCTGGAGAGTAAAATGCGCACAGCTCTTTGCCGCACCGTCCGCACTCAACAATGTTAGCTGCTCTTACGATTCTCTACCGTTACCGTCAGTCTTTCATTGAACTTATTTACATCTGTTACAGAGTTTGGTATTTGCCAAAATATCATCATCAGCAGCAAAAACAGTGTGTTTGAGACCTTCATCACCCCCATAGCTGTCAGGGTGTCACGCTCCCCTGCTCCCAGGAGCGGGGGAACTCTAGGTTTTAGGAATCCTCTTATCTGTTGAGCCAAACTCTTGTACGTGGCCTTCAGGATTGCCGGGTCAGACTTGTCCCACCTCACCGTTTGCCGGATCACGAAAGAGAACGCTGTTCTCCACGGAGACCAAGTACAGCAAAACATGGCTTGTCCTGAGTGCGGGTAGGTGCCTGGTAAACCCAGCTTCTTGAGAAGCAGCAGAAGCAGAGCTCAGGTGTATCCGCTCGTCAGGCCAGACGACGAAGCTCTTGTCTCCAAATGCCAACAGGGAGCCCCGAAGAGGGTGCCCAGATGTGCTCCATATGTTATGGGCCGTTACTGGGGCTCCTACCCTTTGCCAGCTGGGTCATGCCAAGCTCGCAACAGACCAACAGTTCATAAAGATGTGTGATTTCAGAAGATTCCAGTTTGCTGCTTTATTGACAGGCCTTGCTTCTCTTTTTGAAACCGGAGTGAGCAGATGTGAGCAGCGCGGGGCTCTATTTCCGCCGTGTCGTTGAGAGCTGCCCCAGTGTTTTCCAGCGTGTGCTGCGTAGCTCCCAAGGGGCTTTGCCCTGAGCCTGGGTGCTGCCCGGTCATTTTAAGACCTGTATATTAGAAAAAAGGAAAAGTAGTGCATGAAAATCACAGCCTTACTGATGTTATTACTTAGAATGATGAATATTCTTTTTTTTTAAGATTTTATTTATTTGACAGACAGAGATCACAAGTAGGCAGAGGGAGAGAGGGGGAAGCAGGCTCCCTGCTGAGCAGAGAGCCCGATGTGCAGCTTGATCCCATGACACTGGCAGAGGCTTTAACCCACGGAGCCACATGGGCACCACCCAGCGCCCCATGAATATTCTTTTAAACTGAACAACTGACTTCATTGAACGATAAATATGAAGATATCATGTACGAGGGAGGCAGGCAGTTGGTTAATAACGTGGTTTTCCGGCCAGGTGAATACTCAGAACTGGAATCAGCTCTGCTCTCTCCCCTCTCCTCCCCCGACCCCCAGCACCTGGTGTCGGGTGGGCAGCACGAAGCCTCCCGCACAGCAGATCCGAGCTCTAATGCACGTGCCAGGATCCAGGATCCCAGCAGCATTCCCTGGAGCCTGAACCACTCCTTGGCTTGGCTTGCATTTCTTCTCCCTCTCAGTGGTTCTCTGCTCTGAAACCGAGTGCTACCTCCCAGATATTCTGCTGCCCCGCTGCTCAAATCTCGGATGCTCCCCATTGCCGCCCAAACAACAGATTCTTGGCCTGACTTTTGAGACCTCCGCCACGCTGGGCGCCCCAGCTGCCCAGGTGTGGGTCCGCAGCTCCCCTTCCCGACGGCCCCATCGCACGCCCTGCTGTGTCCTCTAGAACCCACCCTGAGTTCTGGGGTCCTGGGGTGTGTCTGTGTCCCCGCATGCCTTTGTCCGGAAAGTTGTCGTTTCATTTCCAAGTAGAGAAAAGCCACGAGGAGAGGCAAGTGCTCCTGTTCCCCCTTTGCCCGGGTGCCTCAGTTGTACACTCTTCATCAGGAGGTGGCTGGTCCTTCCCCTGTGTGATCCTCTCTCTCTTTGTCTGGATCATCTGAGAGCCAGTTGCAAACATGAAACTGTCCCCCTCCAAAATACAAACCAAAGTAAACACTCCAGTGTTCATTTCCCCAAAACAAGGACGCTCCAGAATGAGACCAGTGCAGCCATGAGACGCCATGCCGCTGTATCCCTAGCCTTCAGGATCCACCCAGACTCGCCAGCTTGTGCCCTTTTCCGCCCCGTCCAGGATCCAGTCCAAAACCCTGTGTCATACTCGACTGTATGCTTGTGGACCCTCTTCAGTCTGGGAGAATTCCTCAGTCTCTCCTTGTCTTTCGTGACCTTTGAGAGTACAGCTCTTTCATTCTGGAAAAACCCCTCGACCTGTGTCTACCCAGAGTTTGCTCCTGACCAGGTTCTGGCTGGCCGTTTTGCTCAGGCATCCCACAGAGGTGATGCTATGCCCTTTCCAGAGGGTCCTGTCCCCGAGCACAGTGTGATGACCGTCCCACCACCAGGGCTGGCATTCCTGGTCAACACCGGGTCAGGTTGACGCCCCCCTGGTTTCTCCACCCTTAAGTGGATCCAAGACTACATGATGTCCTTTACTTCTTTAAACCACCCACCTGCCCTAGTGTTGTTCAATGGCTACCTAAAATGACCACCACTCTCTCAGCCCTTGAATGGTGATTTGGCTTCCGTCATTCCTCCTGCGTTTCCAACTTGGCCTTGTAGTGGAAAGAGGAACTTTTCCTTTCCCCCCCGCGCTGTGCATTTGTTCGCCTTCATATCTGTTTGAACCCATGGATTCCTACTTTACTTGATGGGTTATAACCCATTAGTGTCTGTATTTTTTTTTTTTTAATGCCCCAGTGGTCCCAGATTTGGCCAGCAGCAACCCCTTTGAGGTAATTTTTTTTTAAGATTTTATTTATTTATTTGACAAAGAGAGAGAGAGAGAGACCGTGAGAGAGGGAACACAAGCAGTGGGAGAGGGAGAAGCAGGCTTCCCTCGGAGCAGGGAGCCCGATGCTGGGCTCCATCCCAGGACCCTGAGGTTGTGACCCGAGCTGAACGCAGACCCTTGGTTACTGAGCCACCCAGGTGCCCCTGAGGTAATTTTTAATGTCCTTTTGACTGACCTCTCTCTGCAGAGGGAGCTGGGAAGTGGACGTTTATGTGCGCACACACTCACCCCTACACCTAGCTCTGGTTTTCACACACCTCAGACTGCAACACAGCTCTGGGAGTGCTTTGGAGCCTAATCACCTTTTATATAAGCAAATCCTCTGACTGGGGGGGGGCACCTGTCTCCCATCACCCTTGACAGGGCTGTTTCTCTGTTGCCCTCCCTGTGGGTAACACAGGGGCAGCCTCTGTCCCTTCTGTGACCTTCCTTGCCCTGTTCACGGGAAGGGAAGGGAAGCCTAGTGGCTTTCCATCTGAACCATCAGAGAAAGAGGGGGGTGAAGGTTTTGTTTTAATCTGGAAAGCTCCTTGCATTCATGGGTCTGTCAAACTCTTGGCTTGCCCTAGCCCTCAGGGGCCTTTCCAGACAGCCCTGCCTAGAGAACCCTGTTTTTCTATGGCAGGTTGTTCTCCTTACTTTAGACTTTGAACCCGCTGTGCTGTTGACCGGCCTGTCAGCCCTGGACTGTGCGGTCCCCTTCCTTTTTCAGACCACTGTACTGAGGTGTGATTGAATAAAAGCTGTACCTAGTGCCTGTCTGCAGCTCCACGAGTTTGGAGCTGGGTGCACACCTGTGACACCCTCTTCGCCAACAAGGTGTAAACACGTCCCTCACCTCCCAGACTGTCCTCCCATTCTCATTATTGGTGTCAGTCACGATTACTATCAGTGACTCTCCTGACTTTCCCCCTGGGGCCCTTCTGGGACACAGAGCCTGTGTGTAGAGCCGAGGTGCTGGCTTTTTAGACCAGAGTGCGACTGCTTTCCTTTCTGAAGCCAGACCCTCCCTCCTCCTTCTCTGAGGGGAGGGTGACTCATGGCCCTTTGGAGAAGCACTTGTTGATGCAAAGGTCCCTCCCTGACATTCCAGTGGAAAATCAACCCTTTGCTGGCCTGGCGAAATTTACAGCGGGCTGGTCCTGGCAGCTGGCGGCAGCAGCTGGTGGTTAAAATCTTGGACAGGTTTTTTTTTGTCCCCTCTGAAAAATATTTCAGTCACTCTAGTCTGAGCACCAGCACTGGTAGAATTTAGAAGCCATTTATAGCCTCTTACAGTTGGCCCGAGAAGAGCTGCTTTGTAGGAATCCCTCCACTGACCCAGAAGTCAGCTTTGCCCCATTCTTAGCCATCGGGAACATAGCTGGGTCACTAGGAAGTGAGACAAAAAGGCCTTAGAGCTGCTGGTACAGTGTGAATTTGATAATTTTTTTTAAGCAGTTTCAAGTGGTTCAAGCTAATATGTGTATATATACACATACACTTATATTTTAAAATTATTATAATGATGTATGGTTTATAAACCTTTATCTGTGCTTAGTAACTCTTGGTTTACGCACTATTCTAAACACCCTCAGCCCCGTGTCTTAGTCTGTGCAAGAGAAGCAGAGAACTGAAGGCCCAAAGTAGAGAAGAGGCAGGTGAGTGAGCAGAGGTGGTGGCCGACAGCCTCCGAGTGCGGGGCGAGACTCAGTTGGGGGGATCCTTGGGGACCGTGCAGTCTAGTGCCTTTGCTTTCACAGACGGAAAAGTCACCTGACTGAAATGTCAAGGTGGGGCCTGTCCAGAGCCCCGCCCTCTCGACTTCATGGACAATTGTGGTTTTAGTGCCATAGCATACTTGGTCACTTACGTCATAGTTACTCAAGATGCTGATTGTGTTTCGTTGAGAAAACATTTCATTGTGTTCAAGATTCTCTGTTCAGAAAATCCAGAGAAGGGGCGCCTGGGTGGCTCAGTGGGTTAAAGCCTCTGCCTTCAGCTCAGGTCATGATTTCAGGGTCCTGGGATTGAGCCCCGCATCAGGCTCTCTGCTCAGCAGGGAGCCTGCTCCCCCCCTCTCTCTGCCTGCCTCTCTGCCTACTTGTGATCTGTCAAATAAATAAATAAATAATCCTAAAAAAAAAAGAAAGAAAGAAAATTCAGAGAAGTGTCCGATGTGCTTTCAGACATAATTCCTCCCAAAGAGTTAAAATAAAAAAGCCACCCTGTAGACTACGCAGGCCGTATCTGTTCCTCCCCAGATCCTCCCCTGGGACTGTCCTTGTCCGGGTAGTGCCTGATGAGTCAGGTGTGGCTGCACTTCTGCCTCAGGACGGGACGAGCGGGACAAGTCTGGGTCCTCCCCATGGAAAATGTGAATACAAAAGTGGGCTTTCCTGCGATTATCCCATCTCTGAAAACTTTCCCTGAGTTTTGTACAAACTGAAGTTGTTCCCTGTCACTTAAAATTGTCCTTATGTATGCTTTCTTATTTATTTTGCTTATAACACCAGGGCATGGTCAGCACCCAACTAGAAAACAGAGATAAATCCAACAGGAGAAAACACTCATGGGATGCCTGGCTGGCTTGGTGGGTGGAGCAGACGACTCGATCTCTGGGTTGTGAGTTCGAGCCCCACGTTGGGCGTAGAGATTGTGTAAAAATAAAATCTTTTAGGAAAACACTCATAAGTTCACTACTGAAGGAGAATTACTGTTCACACCTTGGCACACATCCTCCCTCACTGCTGGGTACTCGTTGATTCGGTTGCACACTTCCTGCACGTGTGTTTATACGTACGTGTACGTATATATGTACATGCTCACAGACCTCAGTACACACACGCACATGAATGTGGGTCATGCCCCTGATAGTTTTAAAACCTCTTTTTAGTTAACAATGGATACATTTACCTGTAGGTATACGGAGATCTACCTTCATCTTTTTAAATACCTGCTAACAAGCCCATTCTGTAGCTGTGCCTTCATGTGATCAGCTGTCCCCTACTGGAGGACATTTTGGTTGTTTCTAGTTTTTTTGTTTTGTTTTGTTTTTTTGCTATGATGGTCACAGTTATGATCAGCATCTTTGTTCATACCCTGAATCATCTCCTTAAAATAAATTCTTGGAAGTACGACGACTGTGTTGAAGGAAACAAAGTCTTTTATGGCTCTCAGTGTGTGCTGCCAAAGCTCCTGGGTAATGTTTTTCCACTCGGGTTTTTTTATGACTTTGGAAAGTTGCTAGTGTCTGTAGCTGAGGATTCCTCCCCGGGCAGGCTCCTTCCTTCTTTTCCCTTGTACCCATTTCTCTCGGATTCCGTGGGCATGGTCCCAGGGCTCTGGGATCCTGTTCTGGGGGATTTGGAATGGTGGATAGGAACAATGGAGGAGGAAGGGAGCATCACAGGGTCCATGGGGATGAATAATAAGGGGTGGGTGCGGGCATGGGCTGGTCTACTCATACTTAAAACGTAGTTTCAGGAAACTCAGCCTAGGCCTCCCTGCCTCTCATTCATCTCAAGGCCAAGGACAGCACTTTGTGGCGGATTTTGGGCTAATTCCTTGGCTTAGGATCCAGTCCCTTGACCTGGCCGTGGGGTCTGGCTCTTGTCCACCTCTCCCCTTCCTAGTCTCCATCATCCACACTCCTGCAACAGTGACCTTTTGCATTCATTGCTCCCAGATGCTGAACTCCTTCCTGGTTCAGGAATTTCAGATAGGTGGCTTCCCTTACCTCAGACACTCTCCGTTTCTCTCACTCTTCAACCTCTGGGACACATCCTAGAGTGGTGGTTAAAAACATGGCCCCTAGCATCAGGCTTGGGTTTGTAACCTGGTTCTGCCCCCTACTAGCTGTGTAACCAAGGACAAGTTACTCAACCTCTCTGTGTCTTGGTTTCCATATCCATCAAAAGAGATAGTGAGAGTACCCACCTCACAGGGCTGCTGTGAGGACCATAAGTGGTGACATCTATGAGCACTTAGACTAACAGTTCCTGGCGTGTAGTCCTTATCACCAAGCTGGCTGTCTGGCCTCATTTTACCACTCCACAAGGAAATATTCCCTACTCCCACTACTGGCCCAGACCTCCTGGTTTATGCTCTTAGCCATTGGTATGGTTCTTCTTAGTGTCTACTACAATTGTTACTAAATAAGTAAGCGTTTTAAAAAAATGACTCTTGCCTGAGACTCTCAACTCCAATGGCTTGGCCCATCTCTTTCTTGTTCACAGCCTAAGAGCCTGTGTGCATTCGCTATCCGCTCAGGGAATGAAAGAGATCGTCCTGCCACTTACTGCCCAGAGCCAAGTTCATCAGAAAGACAAACTCATGGTCCTCCCCGATGAACTAGTAAGACGCACCTGATTATGAGAGGCAGAGAGGCAGGCAGAGAGAAGGGGGGTTGGGGTGGGAAGCAGGCTCCCTGCAGAGCAGAGAGCCCGATATGGGGCTCGGTCCCAGGACCCTGAGATCATGACCTGAGCTGAAGGCAGAGGCTTAACCCACTGAGTCACCCAGGCACCCTTTAAATTTTTTTTTTTAAGTTTTTAGTGCATATAGATCAAAACTTTAAAAAATACAATTCCTAGAAAATGAAACAAGACTCGTGGCCAGGGTTTCTCAGCCTGAGCACCACTGACGTTCTGGGCCAGGTAGTTCTTGGTGGTGGGGCTGGCCTGTGCCTTGTAGGATGTTTTGCAGTATCCTGACCTTTATTATTAGATTCAGCAGACGAAATTACTCTCTCAGGTCGCTCTGCAGGCTTCCAAACTTGCCCTGGGTTTCTTTGCTTTTAACAAAGCCCTCCTGGGCCAGCGCCACCTGTGGGCCGCACTTGGAGTAGCAGCAGACCCCTCACTTTCGGCCCTGCTCATGGTCCACATAAAATGTGCTATTCAAACACACTGAAAACTTTTGGGAACATTTCTGAGCCTTGGTTTTTCCCTCTCCTCTCCCCAGGTCACATGCAGCAGATGATGTCATCCATCCAGCTGCCCTTGAGGACCTGGAAAACCCACTGTTAGCTGCCTCTTCCCACCACGGTGATGTCCTCAGCCAGGTCTCCAGGGATCTGACGGCCCAGAGGTACGTGGGGGCTGGGTCTGCATCTGGTGGTCGGACCCCCGGGCCCAGGCCCTGCGGCTGCCTCCCACCTCTCCCTCCCCTCCCCTGCACGCCCACCTCTACCTAGGTCTGCATGCCCCCCTACATAGGGCTAGGGCCCCTTCCTTAGCAGCTCAGGGGACAGACACCAGGAGGACCCTGCCCCAACCAGCATTTTAGAAATTTGTTCCCTTGTGATCTTCGAGGGCCCCTGTTTAAAATAGAAGTCCTCTGGGAGAAAGGACATGCTATTTATACCTTGCCAAGGAATGACTTGGTTAGCTGCCTCTGACCTCCCAGGACACAAGCTGCGTTAGCTGCTTGTTTTGTCTTCTGGGGGTGCTGGGAGGAGAGAGGAGCAGGCGGCACAAGGGGGAATGGGAGCAGGTCCTGGGCCTTTGCTTGGCAAACGGGTTTGGCCAGCGGGGTCTTCCCTCACCTGCCCGTCATGCCCAGGCAGCCCCACAGCGGGCACGGACGTCCACGTCCGCTGCTCTTAACCCCACTGGCACTTACTGCATTTGAACTGGGCTTGCTCAGAGTCAGCCCCAGGACATGGCTCAGATGCTAATACACATGCGCACACACGGCCATCTCTCCGTGCACACCCGCTCCTCCCCACCCCACTCCCCAAGTGTTTGCATAAAGGATTATGTCGTGTATACAGACACATTTTTTCCAGTTTTACTGAGATTTAATTCACAGAGGACATTGTATAAGTTTAAGGTGTTACACACATTTTATTTATTTTTATTTAAATTTAATTAATTAACATGTAGTGTATCATTAGTTTCAGAGGTAGAGGTCAGCGATTCATCAGTCTTATATAACACCCAGGGCTCCTTAAATCACGTGCCCTCCTTAATGTCCATCACCTGGTTACCCCACCCCACCACCCCCTCCCCTCCAGCAACCCTCCGTTTGTTTCCTATGACTAAGAGTCTCTTATGGTTTGTCTCCCTTTCTGATTTTGTTTCCTTTTATTTTTCCCTTCCTTCCCCCATGATCCTCTGTTTTGTTTCTTAGATTCCACGTATCAGTGAGATCATATGATAATCGTCTTTCTCTAACTTATTTCGCTTAGTGTATTAGCCTTTAGTTCTGTCCACGTCTTTGTAAATGGCAAGATTTTATTTTTTGATGGCTGAGTAGTATTCCATTGTGTGTGTGTGTGTGTGTGTGTGTGTGTGTGTGTCTATCACACCTTCTTTATCCATTCCTCTGTTGATGGACATCTGTGCTCTTTCTGTAATTTGGCTATTGTGGACATTGCTGCTATAAACATTCGGGTGCATGTGCCCCTTTGGATCACTACATTTTTATCATTAGGGTAAATACCCAGTAGTGCCATTGCTGGGTCATAGGGTAGCTCTATTTTCAACTTTTTAAGGAACCTCCATACTGTTTTCCAGAGTGGCTGTACCAGCTTGCATTCCCAAAGGAGGGTTCCCCTTTCTCCACATCCTTGTGAACATCTGTCGTTTCCGACTTGTTAATTTTAGCCATTCTGGCTGGTGTGAGGTGGTATCTCACTGGGTTTTGATTTGTATTTCCCCGATGCCAAGTGATGTGGAGCACTTCTTCATGTGTCTCTTGGCCATTTGGATGTCTTCTTTGCAGGCATGTCTGTTCATATCTTCTACCCATTTCTTTTCTTTTTTTTTTTAAGATTTTATTTATTTATTTGAGAGAGAATGAGTGAGAGAGAGCATGAGAGAGGAGAAGGTCAGAGGGAGAAGCAGACTCCCCAAGGAGCTGGGAGCTTGATGAGGGACTCGATCCTGGAAGTCTGGGATCATGACCTGAGCCGAAGGCAGTTACTCAACCAACTGAGCTACCCAGGTGCCCTTCTACCCATTTCTTGATTGGATTATTTGTTCTTTGGGCGTTGAGTTTGGTAAGTTCTTCATAGATTTTAGATACTAGCCCTTTATTGGATAATACATTTGCAAATATCCTCTCCCATTCTGTTGGTTGTCTTTTGGTTTTGTCGACTGTTTCCTTTGCTGTGCAAAAGCTTTTAATCCTGATGAAGTCCCAATAGTTCATTTTTCCCTTGCTTCCCTTGCCTTTGGAGACATATCTGGCAAGAAGTTGCTGCAGCCAAGGTCACAGGTTGCTGCCTGTGTTCTCCTCTAGAATTTGATGGACTCCTTTCTCACATTGAGGTGTTTCATCCATTTGAGTCTATTTTTGTGTGTGGTGTAAGGAAATGGTCCAATTTCATTCTTCTGCATGTGGCTGTCCAATTTTCCCAACACCATTTGTTGAAGAGACTGTCTTTTCTCTACTGGACATTCTTTCCTGCTTTGTTGAAAATTAGTTGATTGTAGAGTTGAGGGTCCATATCTGGGCTCTCTATTCTCTTCCATTGATCTATGGTTCTGTTTGTGTGCCAGGACCACACTATCTTGATGACAGCTTTGTAATAGAGCTTGAAGTTGGGGAGTGTGATGCCACTAGCTTTGGTTTTCTTTTTCAACATTCCTTTGGCTATTCGGGGTCTTTTCTGTTTTCATACAAATGTGACATTGTATAAGTTTAAGGTGTTATACACAGACATTTTGATTTATGTTTGTATCACTAAAACAGCTCCCCGTTTGCAGTGTTCCATGGCACTAGGGAAACCATGGTGAACAGGTTGCTCCCATTTGACCCCGACCTGGGAAGCTGGTGGGTCACGCCCTCCCTTAGTGAAGCCTGGAAGGGGGCTGAGATCATCCTCATCCTCCCATTTTACGGAGGGACCCAGAGAGGCGAGGGGGAAGCTTTCTGAGCATTGGATGCAGGAAGACTTGGCTGGGCAGCTCTGTGGCTCCAAGAAGAACTAAAGTGTCCTTGGGTCTTGGTCAGTGTTTCCAAAGTCCCCTCCCAGCCCTTAGGCTGTACTTTACGTGATGTGTCCCAGACCCTCCAGTGAGGGCTGCTCTTAAAGCTTGCGTGCAAGGCAGCCTCCTTTGCTCCAGGCGCCTTATGGAGCACTTCACATGGAGTGTCCCTGTAAGTCCTCCAACAAACATCCCTAGGACGTGAGGGGTTCTGTCCTGGACCTCTTTGCCCTTTGACATCGGGGCCGACCGAGGCTCAGTCACACTGGTGTGTTCAAGGGCACGGCGCTGGTGAGCGGCCCCGCTGGGATCTGAGGCGGATTCAGCGTGTCTGCCAAGCCTGTGTTCTGAACGTCCCTGGCTGCCGGTAGAGCCCGTTTCCTCCTTCCATGACGCCTGGGGTTCCACTGGCCTCATTCAAGTCCAAGGAAGGTGATGCATTGTAGAGAAGCTGTGTCACCTTGGACCATGACCGAGAGGGATTACAGGATGCAGGAAGGAACCGGGGTTAAGTACAGATTTTCTCAATGCTGAGAACGTGCCTGGCTTTCTAGCTTCATCTCCCAGTGGACAGATTCAGGTAGAGTCCAGTGAGCGACTTTGGTGCCTGGCCAGCATTACTGAACATTTGTCCAGAGGTGCATTGTCTGGATTTTACTGGAAATTAATAGAAAAAGGGCCGTGCTGACGGGAGTAGGGATTGGGCTGGCTTTGGTCACTGGCTGCTTCCACAAAATACTTCTTATTCGTTGTTTCTGTCTTCGTGAATTTGCCTCTCACTGAGGTTTGTTTGTGACCCCGCGATCAGTGCTCATGGCTCTCTTGTGGCCTTCTGGGAGCGTGCACAGAGCAGTGAGGGTCTCGGGGGTGCCTGGGGGGTCGTGTGCCCAGCTGAGGTAGAGCAGGAGGCTCTGTCTTATTCCAGCTCTCGTGCCAGAAACAAGGGTCCTCTCCTGGTATATTTACTGCCACGGTTTTTATCACGTTGTGCTTTTCGTTCATGGTTTTGCTGCTTACAGTGGCCCCCAAGTGGAGTTGCTGAAATGCTATGGAGTGCATTTTGATTTCAGGAAGGCTGTGGTGTGCCTTCTGTAGGGGCGACTCCTGCTAGATAAGCAGCACCTGGGCATAAGGGGTGCCGATGCTGTTGGCTGTGAACTCAATGATGTCCAGTAAATTAGGCGTTTCCACACAGAAATGCACGTAACACCGGGTTACGTGGTGACCCGTTGACAAAAAAGCTGTGACCAGAAACTTGCAGGAACCCAAGCCAGCATAACTCCTGGGGACAGTGGTTCAGAACTAGCTAATTCGGTGTCCGTAACACCTTTCTAGAATGTAACCGCGTGGATAATAAGAATCAGCTGCACTGGACCTTGCTGATCAGTGGGAGTAACTACAAAGGCGGGCAGGGACTGTTATCAATGTCCAATCAGCCGAGGCCCTTCGGGGCCAGGCCACCCGTCTGGGCCTGTTGGGGCTGCTGTGACAAAGCATCCCAGACCAGGGGCTTTGGAAACAGCGGAAATGTACTGCTCCCAGGTCTGGAGGCTGGACGGCCCAGTGGTAAGGACTCTCTTCCACATTGCGGACTTCTCGCTGTGTCCTCATGTAGGGGAAGCGGTGGCGGAGCTCGGTGAGGTCTCTTTGAGAAGGGCACTAATCCTGTCTGTGGGGGTGCTCTGGACCTGGGCACCTCCCAAAGGCCCCACCTCCTAATTCCAGCACACTGGGGATTAGAGTTCCAAACTGTGATTTGAGGGGGACACTAGCACCCCCCTCTGATCCCCCTCCTCATTCTGCTGAGAGTAGTGGCAGGAGAGGTGGAGCGTGAGGCATGGGGGTGGGAGGAAACAGGCAGAGCAGACACGTGACCATCCCCTTAGAGGGCTGCTCCCCACCCAGGAGCAGGGTTGGTACTTTAAATTTAGAAATTAAAAAAAATTTTTTAAGTGGGGCTGGAGGGTTTGCTTTAAGCCACGTGTGTCCCTCCCTCCCATTTCCCTGTCCATTCTTTGGTGCCATATCCTTCCTTCATAAGTTGTCTTCTGTCTTTTCTTTTTTAAGATTTTATTTATTTATTTGTGAGAGAGAGAGAAAGAATGAGTGAGAGGGTGGGCATGAGAGGGGAGAAGTCAGAGGGAGAAGCAGAGTCCCTGCTGAGCAGGGAGCCTGAGGTGGGACTTGATCCGGGGACTCCAGGGTCATGACCTGAGCCGAAGGCAGCTGCTTAACCAACTGAGCCACCCAGGCACCCCAAGATGTCTTCTTTCTGAATAGGGAAAAAGAGAGATGGCATCCCCATCTCTGAGGCAGTTCTCCAATAAGGCGGAAGGAATTTGGATGTACCCCATCTCCTCTAGGAAAACCACTGGAGGACATCCAAGAGTGCTCCTTGCTCAGGGAGGAGCCTGGG
This sequence comes from Lontra canadensis, assembly GCF_010015895.1. Classification (NCBI taxonomy): domain Eukaryota; kingdom Metazoa; phylum Chordata; class Mammalia; order Carnivora; family Mustelidae; genus Lontra; species Lontra canadensis. The sequence goes on along the minus strand of NW_022631073.1, from coordinate 9,270,691 downwards.
AACCTGCTTTAACTGGCTGAGCTTCCCTTTGTGCTGTGGGCTGCCCTGGGCCCAGACCTTTGAGAACATTCTGCAGATGACTGCGTTGTCAGTAGCTGCTTATACTCCCATCTGTTAAGTACGTTCAAAAATGTTTTTAAAGCCACAGAATCGTTTAGATGAAACCTTGCAGCTGTACCACACTTAATAAACAGAGTAGCAGGGCAGTCTGCTTATGTCCCAGAACCTCCTGAGCTTTTCCTTTAGTCAGGAATCCCAGCCGAGGGTCCCTTTAGACCCTGGAGCGCTCCCTTGGACACCGCCAGGCAGCCTGTCAACTAACTCAAGTCCGTGGAGGCCAGACTCCAGTGTGCACCAGAAGAAGCCAGTTACAGCACATGTCGCTGCCCCGGCCTTAAGGTGTCTGACTGGGGATGTCTGGGGAGCAGCCCAGGACTCGGCATTCCTACAGGTTCCCCAGTGACGGTGCTGCTGGTCTGGGCTCCACACCTGGAGAACCATGGGGGAAAGTGGTCCTGTCCAGATGCTGGTCTCCTCCCGTCTGGCTACTAGCAGCTCCCCAGGGCTGGAGACCTCGGCCCCAGCTGGTGGCTGGGGTTTCTGATTTCTGTCATCAGCAGAAAGTGCCGGGAGCACGGGTGGTCCCTCCCGCCCAGGGTCAGAGCCTCCAGTTCCGAAAGTTCTGAGGTTGGAAGTAGAGGGAATTCGTCCTGACTTAAAACAGCTTCTGTTTTCCTTCTTGCTCCCAAGTCATTTCGTTTCTTTTGGCGGCATCCGATGCGCAAAAAGATTTTCAGCTGTGGGTTAGCCCGAGTGGGTTCTGCTGCCTCACAGAGTTCAGCTGAATCTTTATGTAAGCAAGCATCTTAGGAAGAACTGAATGACAAAGTGAAAGTATTATTGTTTTTGTTTTAATTTAGAAATGGAATCACCCAGGGGCACCAGGGTGGCTCACTTGGTTAAGCGTCTGACTCTTGACTTCGGCTCTGGTCACGATCTCAGGGTCATAAGATCGAGTCCTGCATCTGGCTCTGTGCTTAGTGTGGAGTCTGCAGAGATTTTCTCCCTCTCCTTCTGTCTCTCCCTCTCTCTTTCCCTCAAATAAATACATAAACCTTTTTCTTTTTTTTTTTTTAAAGAAAAGGGATTACCCAAAATTCTTCTCTAAATAACAGACTATCAAAAAATTAAAAGTAAATAACAGAATTCCTTTGTGCCATTTAAAAGAGATCTGTGAAAGGTACATGCCGACAAGTCCAAACGACGTGGCCAGTTCCCAGCAGGCGTAGGAAATCGGGGTGCATCTCTGCACCTGCTCAGGGCCTTTGAGGCTCCAGACCAGCCGGCTCCTATGAGATGGAGGCCCCCATCGGCCATGTTCAAATATTGACAATTTCATACTTCAGACGATCACGTGATGTTCTTGTTGTGGTTTTTCACGGGCCTTGAGCAGCTTCACTGTGTTGGGCTGAAGAAATCCCTGAATCTTGGATATCTGGGATGCATTTCCCTGTGTCCTCTGCCTCCCCCTGTCTGCCGTCTCTGTCACCAGGGCCTGGGAGGGCCTGGAAGGAATCCTGCTCCGGGAAGCAGGACCCAGCTGACTGGTGGCAATTCCCGACCCACCACAGAGGCCCTCACGTAGGTCTGGGATGGTGCTTATGACCTTTCCTCTCTTAAGTAGACCCAGTTTTGCTTGGGTCAAGCTTAAAAGTAATTTTCCTTCTGTGAGCACAGGTTTGCTCTGGAGGAAGAGAGGGTGAGAATGTACTGGAAAGGAATGGCTACCCCCGTTCAGGGTTAACTGTGCACAGCCAGCCCCCAGCTGGACGTGTGAAGGTCAGCAATGTTTAAGGGGCTGTTCGCACTCTCTCGTGGGCTGGGTTTCACATGCTGGTTTATCTGAAGGGAGACCAGAAATAGCTCGACGGGCCTGCCTTGGAGCGTCCAGCCAATTTGTAAGCTGGTCTGGGCACCTTGGATTTGGGCTTTGCTGCTCGGTGGCCGCTGACTGTCAGAGGAGTGTGCTGTGTCTCCCATCGCCCGGGCTCACCTTATCGAAGCACATCCCTCTGCTGGCCTGCTGTCCAGTGCCCTGACCCACTGAGCTGAGCTCACCAGGGCAACAGCGTCCAAGTGCTTTCTTCCCTCTAGCTTGCATGTGACTTTCCATCTGAGCTGAGCCCTTGGCCTTAGCTCTCACCCGATGACGTGATCGTGTGCACTTGGGGATTCGAAGAGGAAAAACTAAGTGCCTGTGAGGAAGGACGGTTGTGCTAATACCTTCCAGATGGTGATGTGAAACGGGAGATAAGATGCTGTCGCCCATCTGGCCTGACAGGACGTGGCGTGTTGGGCCTGGATCGTAGGGGTGTTGTCACCCTCTGCGACAGCCAGGTCACTCTCTTGCCTGTCCTTGGACAGGGGCTTCATTTGGGAACTCTGGCCGATCTCTGAAATGCAGTTTGCTATCAGGTCTGTGGGAGATCTGCCGAGAAGGGCTCAAAATCCCAGAATAGGGAATCAACAGGTGACAGTAAGTGACAGCACCTCCCCAGGGCCGGCGTTGCGGGGCTGGCAGGCCGAGTGCAAGCCCAGCTTTGGCACTGTCCATGTTTCTCAGGTTCTGTCTGGGGGGAACCTGCATCTGAGTGAGACCCGTTGTTTGCGAGCAAGGTGCTGAGTCAGGGATGGTGAGTTCTGACCATTAGTAATGACTTCCTAAGGATCTGTGTCCCGAGGGATTGTAAGGTCCCATACAGCTAGACCTAGCAGGACAGGATGCCATGACAGTAAGTTCAGTCTGCCTCCTGGAAGCGAGGTGGCTTATGTGCCCTCTGGGAGTTAATGCTTCTCTTTGACACAAAAGGCTTAAATTAAATCAACATTTCTGTCATCTTCCAAAAATATCAACACGCTGTGAATTTTTTTTTTAAAGATTTTATTTATTTATTTGACAGAGAGATCACAAGTAGGCAGAGAGGCAGGCAGAGAGAGAGGGGGAAGCAGGCTCCCTGCCAAGCAGAGAGCCCGATGCGGGGCTCGATCCCAGGACCCTGAGATCATGACCTGAGCCGAAGGCAGAGGCTTAACCCACTGAGCCACCAAGGCGCCCCAACACGCTGTGAATTTTGAGTTCAGCTTCTTTGTTATTCCACTAAGACTTGGAAAACATTGGTTAACTCTTCAACCCGGGAAAGGGGCCTGAGAGTTTTACTAGAAAGACCTTCACCTGCCCTACCCCCAGCCCGTTTTACAGGAGAAGAAATCAAAGCACGTGAACAGACGTGACACGAGAATAGACGTGTGAGGCCCTCATCTCCGGGCCCTGGCTGCCCTGCTGTTTCAGGGTCTGTCCAGGGGTCCTGCTAAGGGCTGGCAGGGGCACTGGGCATGGCCGAGGGCCCAGCTCCCTGAGAATGATGTCCCAGGACGAGCCCCAGCGGGTCAGGGATGCACTGGTGGAGACAGGCTGGCACGGAGGGGCTGAACCGTCCCCACCTGCTTCTCCTCTCTGCTCTAGCAGCGCTGCCCTCCAGCAGCCCAGGCACTACTGTGCCTGGTACAGGCACCCGGGTAAACTCCTCCTTGGGGTCTAGAACAAGGACTGGCTTCATGGACATGCCACCCAGACAGTCACCCAGGGCCTGGTGCTTGGAAGGACCCTGTGCTTATTTCAGTGCTGTGCTCTCACTGTCCTGAAATTTCTGGTCCTAAAATTCTCCATCCTTCTGGAACATGGGGCTCTGCATTTTCACTTTGCATTCATTAACATTCCACTTTGCTTGCGAATTAGGTTGCAGGTCCTGCCTCAGACTCAGATTCCAAGAAGATGGCCCAGTTGTCCCTGCTGTCTGTCAGCTGTCAGTGGCCTGCCCTACCCTTGGGGGAGGTCAGGGCCGCAGGGAAGGAGCTGCCATGTGTTGAGCATTTAACATAGGCCGGGCTGTGTGCGGGGGCTGGAGAAGCGACAGTGGGCAAGACTTTAGTAGGGGAGCAGGACACCCTAGCTGAAAACAGGGTGCTCAGAGGTCGGGGCCCAGCCCAGCCTGGCCTTGCAGGGTGGGCATGGTTACCCCCACCTGGTGGGCCTCCGTGTTTGGGTGACACCCCAGGATGACTATATGACTATAGAGGCCTGAGAGGGTAGACATGCAGGGGCAACATCTGCCGGAGCCCAGGCACAGAAAAAGCTGCCAGGAGCATCAGGGCATTGGCTTGGTGAGGTTAGAGTAGGGAGAGGGAGAGGACAAGCCTGGGAGGGGACAGGGACAGGGATGGGGCACAGGAGCCCATGTGGGAGGCCAGGGAGTTTTCTTGCCTGGATTCCTAAGGCTACAGAAAGTTTCAGGCAAAGCAAGGCCCTTATCAGAACTTGAACGGGTTTATTCTGGTGTCTGTGGGGGTCGATGTGAGGGGACAGAGGAGGCAGGCAGAACAGGTCATGTGGGAGTCCACTCAGAGGGGCGGTGGCCCTCACCAGCAGAGACGGGGGTTGGGGGGCAGGACAGAGAGGTTTCGGAAGGAGGAGGAGGTGACTCAGCAGGAAGGGGTGACAGAGAGGCAAGGACAGCCCCAACTTCTGGTGCTGATCTGAGTCACCGGGCGCTTCCCTGTCGGGGCCCGACCTCCCTGGTCCCTGGGGCTGGGCCAGCAGCAGGCTGGAGACCGGGAGGGGGCAGGTGGGAGGGGTCCGTTCATATCAGCACTTGAGTCCCTTGTTTGGTCTTTGGGGTCCTGAGAGGGCAGCGCAGGAAGGACGTGGCCCCGTGGTGGGACCAGCAGGAGGGAGAGTGGAAGGGGCAGGCGCCACAGCCTCCGGGCTGACGGGCTACAGAGCTGAGGGGACACCCTTGACAACACACACCCCCGTGTGCTCAGGGGGTGGCAAATCTGTCACCTATGGGCACCCTCGTCAGTGGGGTGTGACTGTTGCTGGGCTTCCCCCTGTGGCTTCGGCTTTGCTCTGAGGCCACAGGTCCGAGCGTCTCCCCTCCCCTCTGCCAGGGTTTTCAGACAGAACTCTCTCCTTGCACTTGACGTCGCAGAACCACACCGGATGTCCCCTCTCTTCAGTTTGCGTCCCGTCAAATACAGTCTTCACGAGGCGTGCACAGAGGGCGCCCGGCCAGCGCGCCTTCTTTCGGAAACTGAGTTTGAGATGAGGAGTTTGAGTCGGTCAGTGGCCTGTTCACTGCTTGGGAATATGAGCGAATGGAAGCTTTGAAGTGTGGAAATGGCTAAGGAGCTTAAAAGCCCTCAATAGTTCACATTCTTCTTTTTGAGTCATTTCTTTATAAAATAGAATCTTCCAGCCCCTGTCCCAGTTGTTACAGATCAGCGTGAACAGGCGAGGCATCCCTCCACCTGGAAACCCCCTCGTGCCCTTGCCGAGTTCTGTCGACCCACGCTGGTCACCTGTGGCTCGGCCTCGCTCCGGGCTTACCCCTGGTCCTGACTCTCTGGTCTGTTTTTCTCCTCATGTCTGCGGGGTTCAGGGAAGAAGGCAGGGTGAGTTCCAGCTCTGCCTCTGCTCCTGACCCCCAGCTTGGTCACAGACAGCTGGGACACCCCAGCTCTCCCCTGCGTGTTTATTAGGTGCTCGCTGTTGGGCAGGGGGAGCGGGGGGTTGGTCCTGGACAGATGCTGGGACGCTGATTCCATGACCTTGCCAAAGTGACCTCAGCTCCCTGAGCCTCAGTGTCCTCTGTAAAGCAGGCAGGTGACAGTTGCCTTAAAGCGTTGTGAGGGTTATTTGAGGTCATATACAGATAAAGGGCTCAGTGCTGGGCATGCGGGACTGGGCACCCAACACGAGGCACCCAGGACCATGCACAGAGCCCGAGCTCCCCGGTGGGGCTGAGCTCCTGCCGTGTTCGCGCTGTTGATCAGCAGGGCCCAAGCCGAGGCGCAGAGGCTGAGGGGTTGCTGGCCTGGCCAGGCGAAGGGGCCCCAAGCCCAGGAGGCAGCGGGCAGCTTGTGTTGTGGGCACTGAGGGAGGCCCGCCTGGTGGGAGCAGAGCTGGTGAGGGCCAGGACAGCGGAGCTGGGCGGGGCGTGAGGCTAAGCAGCAGCAGGGCTTTGGGGCGAGAGTTGTGAGTTCTTTGAGCGTGGTGAGTGTGGGGGGCCCAGGACCGCCGTCCTCCAGGCCAGGGAGCCGGTCACACTGTGGAGTCGGAGGAGCTGGAAATTAGCAGGACATTGACACTGACATGGAGACTGACACCCAAGTGTCCTGCATTTCTGGAGCCGCGAGTTCCTACAGGTGCTTCCCCCCCAGAGGGAAGAACTGAGCCCTCTCCCAGAGGCTGGGAAGCCTCAGAGCCTGGCTTCAACCTTGAGCCTGCTTTCAGCTCTCGCTGCTGAGTCACCTAACACCAGCTGGGCCACCTTTGGCCCTGCCAGGTCCCCTGTGGGCAGCAGAGGACTGTTCCCAGGCGTTAGCCCGTGGACAGCATTGATAGCCTTGCTTTTTGCCAAAGGAGAAAAACAAACTTGTTTTGAGCTCTTTGCTTGAGAGCGTGATTGCGGTTGGCTCTCCTTCCTACCCAAGTACCCTCATCCCACCCCACCCCGCCACCTGCCCCAGAAGGCCGGTCTGTACTCCAGGCATTTCCTGGGATGTCCAGCAGGGGGCACTCACCCACTGAATGCGGGACCTCTCTCTTCTAAAGCTCTCCGTGCAACCCCTGCCTCCCCTCTGGCCAAGGGGTCCCCCACCTGTCCCTGGCGTAGGCTCCTTGGTTACCCGTCAGCTTCTTGGCCTTGGCTTTTCTCAGCCTTGGATTTTGGGGTGTATCCCGGGGAGTTTGCAAAGCTGTGCTGTAGTTCTCAATTCACAGAGTTCACTGCTTATAAAAAAAAAGTATTAGGAATGATCATGCAAAAGTCTGCTCCCCAAAATGAAACAACAATTCAGAGTGTCCTGAGCACCCACACGGCCTCCATCAGAGACACTCCAGGTTCTGCTGGAACCTAACACAGGAGGCGTTCATGCCTGGCCAGGGTGGGCCAGGGCAGGGTGGGGGCTGCTGCTGCATTGGAGGGTGCCTCCCCTGTGTGTAGCCAAGGCCCCAGGGAACAGGGCAGGGATGGAGGGAAGCAGCATGCTGCGTCTTTAAATAGCCCCTTCCACGTGTCTTGGGTGGGTTTGGTGGGGTGGGGGGGCCTGAAGAATGTGCCATTAATGAGCCGCGTTCCTCTGGGAACAATTCTCCCGTTGTGTCCGCAGCACGTCCCCAGCTGCCACCGGTGCGGATCTCGCTCCCCGAGCCTCCCAACTTGTGTCTTTGCCTCCTGCTTCAGCTGTGATGGAGTAGAAGCTTCTGCTCTCTCCCACCAGGGTCTGGCCAAGGACTTAAGCAGCTGTCGTAGAAAGCTTTCCTTCCATGCTTGCTGCCCTGGGAGAGGAGGGGCCTGGTGCTCTCTGCTCCCGAGGCGCTGGCGGGGGCTGCGTCGGAAATGGGGCCTGCAAGGTGTTGACGATTCGGATCTGTGATGCCACGAGTGGTCCTTTGGGCTGGAGCTGGCCTGAAGTTTACCCCTGCAGGCAAGTGTCCACGGAATGGTGAGGATGCCCTGCAGGAGCCAACGGGTTACCAGGGCTCTCCAGAGACAGAGCCGGTGGGATGTTTATAGACAGAGAAATTCATGGTGAGGACTTGGCTCAAGTGACCATGGGGACTGGCGGGTCTAAAGCCCGCAGGGGCGGCCGGTGGGGAGTGAAGCCGGCGCTCCGGTCTGAAGGCCGCCTGCCGGCAGACTCCCTCTTCCCTGGGGGGACGGTCCCCACTTTTTCCCTCATTTATTCCTATCAAGATGGACTCGTGGTTATCTGTTTTATACTTTAGGCCATAATATAATACTACTTAATTTTTTTTACTTTTTGATTTTTGCCACCTCGTTTTAGCTTTGGCAATTGGGCTGCCGGGCTTTACTCTGAGAGGGTCCAGAAGGTCCAAGGCCCGACAGACATAGAGTCAGATTTGCATTTTTTTAAAGGCGCTTTCTCCAGCTGCCTGGCAGGGCAGGACTGGTGTCTGGACTGACCAGGGCCCCCCTCCCCACCCTGCCCCACCCCATGTCCTGAGGCTCCATGTCCTGCCCGTGGGCCAGGACAGGACTGGGTGTGGCTGTGGTTCCACTGCCTGAAGTCCTCCCTCCGCTGCACCTGTGGGCCGGTGCCAAGTTCGCTCCCTCTCCGGCTGCTTTTAGCCACAGGGCGGTGGCCTAGATCTAAGGATCCAAATAAAACATGTCTTTTCCCCTCTGGTGGGTCCCTGGAGGTTTTCAAATTAATTTAAAAAATGCACCAGTGAAAATTTCATTTTGCCGAAATGGAAGTTGTTGCTGCTCGAGCGTGGGCCAGAATCTGAGGTCCTTACTGGCCTCCCGGGTTGGAGGCACATCCTGCATCCGTCCCCGTTTCCGGCTGGGCTTCTCCTGTGGGTGCTGGCATGCCTTCCGTGTGTTTTCAGCACGCACAGGTGTGGCCCATGCCCCCCCCCCAGCCCCGCCCGGCACTCCCCCCTCCCCCACCAGTGGTTGTTTTGTCTTCACTTCTTTGGGCTTGGAGGGGAGTGGTGGGCCAGCGAGACCCGGGGCACATCTTATTACGGAATCGACAGATGTTCTGTTCTTGCAAGTGTGCTGGGTGACTTCCTGCCGCCTCCTCCTGCCTCTAATGGCAGCTGTGGAAATGATGACACAACCTCACATTTCCAGTGCAAATGGCTTTTCTCCAGGAGTTTTCACACACCTCCCCCACCCATACCCGCTGGTAATCATTAGGACACAAGCCTTTGGGAGAACAGATGTGACTCTGGGAGAAGCCATGGGGAGGAGAGCGAGCTTTGTGTCCAACCCTGCCTAAAGCACAGAACTTGTCCTGGGAGGGACACTGTCGACTGAGGGGGCCAGGCTTCCGGCCTTCCCTTTGCCTCCAGCCCTGCCCTTCTGCAGCATCCACGCTCAGCGGACCCCCCGGCCTACGAAGGTGGTCTTGAGAGCATCAGGTATCAATGCATTGAGCTGCAGGAAGCTGACTCCATACAGGCAGTCATGATAAAGAACTTTCTAGTGATGCAGGTCCAAAGCCCTCACTCATGCCAAGGCTGCCACAGCTGACCATGCGTTTTTGGACCCTCTGGAGGCTCGTGGCAAAGAGCCTGGTGTGTTGGCCTATGGGCCGGGTGGTTGGGAACTTGAGCCAGTGTCCCTGTCCAGAGCTGATCTGCCAGTCGGCCTGCTGGGGACTGCTGTTCTGAAGGAATGGGTTAACTTGGAGGTCTGGCCAAGGGCTGCCTGGATAGACCTGGAAGAAATGAGACGGGAGAAGCGGCTTCCAGCAAGGAGGAAGTAGCTCCATGCTGGGGCAGAAGGCCCAGGGTGCAACACCCCTGAGCAAGGCTGCCCCGAACCGCAGCCTGGGGTGGGGGCAGGTGGGTGGCCATGGGTCACCACGGCTTCTGGTGAGATGTCCCCTGGCCCCTGCCCACGTCGGGCAGCCCAGCACTGCTCCCATCTCTCTCCCCAGGCTCATCCAAGACTCGAGAGGCTTTCCTGGCTGGAGAGGCAGTCAGTGCCTGTGTCCCTGGCCCCACCCAGGCTGGTCCCCATTCCTCCCAGGTTAGACACGTGACCTCCTTGAAAACTGCTGCACGTTCTTGCACTCAGAGCCCATGCGTCTGCCAGCTGCCGGCCCAGTGGTTAATTCTGTAGGTGGGATCAGGACCCTCCTCTCTGAAGGATGCTGACGCCGTCAGCAAGGCACTGTGCTGAGCAGACTCGCACCGGAGCCGGCTTGTTCCTTATTCACCTAAGCCACATGTCATTACATGCGTTCTTGTGCCTGGAAGACCACTTCTTGCAGGGCATACTGGGCCCAGATGTGCTGTAGAGTGTCCCCCTCCTGGCGGGCCAAGCACAGGCCACCCAACCTGGGGCTTCCGGCTGCTGGTAGGCCTCATGAGTGGGAGCCGGCGTTTGGGCAGCTGGGTGGTCACATCTGGAACCCTGCCTCCTTCAGCAGAGAGGCACAGGGGAGAGGGGCTGTTACTTCACCAGTGGAGTCAGTAGAAGGTGGCTTTGTCCTTCTGGGCAGAGCCAGTGTGGAGAGGAGCGACCCAGGCCCCTGGCCATGTCCTTCCTTGTCCCTCTTGTGGGAAGGAGAGTGGGCAGCCAGGTGGAGCTTCTCTGGAGCACAGCAGACCTTCATCTTTGTGACCCCAGCTGGATTGCAGTCTCCAGACCCCCGGAGTGGCCGGGAAGGGAGTCGGACCTGATGTGGGGAGCAGAGGGTCCAGGGGAGCTGGGAGGGGCCAGTGAGGGTGTGGCTGGGGGTGCCCCTCTCAGCTGCTGGAGGATGGAAGCTTTCAGGGCAGCAGGAGTTTCTGGGAGCTCCCCCTCCATTCCTGGTAATGCCCTTGGCCCCATATTATCGTTGGCTGCCACGTGATAATTTTAGATTTTTGCCCTTGAGGAGGCTGCTTTGCTTCCAAGCCAAGTGCGTGCCTTGGAGGTGCCAGACAGGCTGGAGGTAGGAGGAGAGAGGCCTTGCCAACAGCCGGCCTGGTCACAGACTACCCAAGGGGAGGTGAAGAAACAGACCCACAGACCAAGACAGGGTGCCAGGCAGGGAGGGTGGGAGAAGGGCTTCTCACCAGAACATGCCTGCCTCAGGGTTCCTCCCTTCCTAGGGCCTTTTTGGCAAGTTAGTTTCTCTTATACAGGCTCGTGAGATGAAGTCCCAGGCCTGATGTGGCAGCTGCAGGAAGGTGACAGGTGCTCCGAGTCTAAGCAGATCATGTAGTGCGGTCTTCTGCTTTGGTTCTGTCTGTCTGTCAGTTTGTCCATCCATCCATCCACCCAACCACCCACCTGCTCAGCATACAAGTCCTGGGTTGATTCTGTGCCCTATCCCATGGGTGAGGTGGTCCAGGGGGAGGAATGTCAAGTTGGAAAGACTTGCCTCTGCCCCACTGAGGATCTGTGTGACTTTAGACAGGTTACTTGACCTCTCTGAGCCTTCGTTCACTAAAATCTTGAAAACGAGGCTGGTCGTAACTGCATCCTGGCATTAACTGTGAGGAGTAAACGAGGTGTATGGAGAATGTGGCTCAGTGCTTGACACACAGGAGGCATTTCAGCAATGTCGGCTCTCCGTTGACATCCCGTAGCGCTGGGAGTGCTGTGGCAGAGGAAACAGAGACAGACACAGCGCTAATACAGCATGGCAAGTGTCCCACAGAGTTGAGAATAGAAGAACCAGAAGAAAGCACCTGGTCGGCCTGGAGGGGCTGGGGATGCTCCGAGGGGTGAAGAAGGCAGGGGTGCTTCAGAGGGGAAGCACAGGTGCCACGGCTGGATGGGCGGTGGAGAGGCCCAGCAGATTTAGGCAGCAGGTCAGGGCAGGCCTAGACCCGCTGGGGCCGGGGGAGCACAGGTGGTCAGGGGTAGAGCGGTGCGATTAGCGGCAGAGTGGCAGACGGGGTGGGCGGTGGGCGGATTTGGAGGGCCTGCAGCCAGGGTCCCGGAAGTTTGCTGGGACCCATGATGTGCAAGGGGGATCGTTTCCCCTTTAAAGCAGGGGAGAGTCAGGACCCAGGTGAGTTGCGGGGTGGAAGGGGGATCTCCAATGGCCAAGGGGAGAATGGGTGGTGATTAGAGGCTGGAGGTCACGGGACCACTGGAGGTTGTCACCATGGTTCAGCTGGGATGTGACGGTGGCGGGAACGTGGGTGGTGGCTGTGGGGGTGCAGAGGATGTGAATCTGTCCTCGTGGCTTGCATGCTTTCCTTCCTTCATTCACTTATGAATGTCTGTTGAGCTTTTGCTCTGTGCAGGCCTCTGGGGGGTATAGTAGTGATTCCCACACACCAGGGCCACACTCTCCTGAGGGGACTCTGCAGGGGCAGGGACTCCTGGGCTAGGCTGTGATTCTGGGGTGGGAGGAGCTCCCAGGCCAAGTCACCAGGGACCGTGGGCTCGGCACCAGGCTTTCCTCCCTATGCTGCCCAAAGCTGGGGCTCAGGAGAGGAGGGGTGTAATCTGCCACGGGGTTCCATCCAGCATGCAGTCCTAGCTCTTTCTGTCCTGGCTAAAAGGCGAAATGGCTGTCTCTTCAGGGATGACTTGCCTACTTTGTGCCCCCAGTAAGTACCCCTGCTCCTGACTTTAGAAATCCATCTCACTGAGCATCATTGCCTGGTGACTCTGCAAACCATATGGCCCTGCGGCCTTTCTGGAGTTTAGATAATGGGGCTCCCCTCCCCCGCCATTTTTATTGGCCCCATGTTAAAGATGGGCAGACTGAGGCCCAGTGAGGTCAGGACCTTGCCCGAGGTCACAAGTTCCTGGAGCAAAGTTGTGGTAGGAGCTGTTTCAGCTGGGTGTCTCAGCAGACTCCTTTTCCAGGAAGCCTGCCAGCTGGATGAGGAGCTCCGGACTTGGTGTCCCGGGGCTGCTGTGAGAGTCAGTGGGGACAGAGTGCCTTCTTGCTTTTCCATGAAACAGCCGCAGCAGCAGTCGCAGCTGACGCGTATTGAGCACTTGCTGTATGCTTGGCACGGCTGTATGAAGAACCTCTTCTCTGTTGTTTCATTTTTGCAATATCCATGTTGGTGGGAAGTTCCAACTTATTTTTATTACACAAATGAGGACACCGAGGACCAGAGGGGCTTGGTTACTTCTTTGGGTCAGCTTAAGGATTCAGGTGAATGAGCAATTTCTCCTATTATCCTTGAATCTTTCTGAGTTAGGTGAATGAGGAAGAAAGTTTAATTCGAACCTCGTTCCTGGGCACCCAGCCTTCCCCATCTCCCCTAGGGGGATGATACCCTAGGATGAAGGGTTCGGGGCAGGCCCTTCTGGAGAGACATGTTGACTTCCCAGAAACAAAGGACCCGCTCCCCCCGCCCCCATGTTGGGGATCAGTGGCATGTTCCCAGCCTGGGCCATCACAAAGCGGGAGCCCTTCATCTCTTTCTGGATTCTTCACTTGAGCTGCAAAGCCATGTAAATGTACCATGCGCTTATTCTGTGTCAAAACTGAAAAAGTAATCAGCCTCTGAAAGCTGCTAGGAGACCTGGTGGGGGCTCTCCCACATTTCCTTAAAGTCAGCGGGATGGAACTGGGTCAGTCTTTTGTCACGGTAAGACTGTCTTCACGTGGACAAATCAATTCCTAAAAATCTGAGTGTTTAGGAGAAGTAATCCCTTATCTTCAGACACCGTTGCGGGCTAATTGCATCCAGCGACGACTAGACAGGGCACGGGGGGAATTACACAGACCCACTGGGAGGGTTACGAAAAAGGAAATATTTTTAGGGCTCGGTAATGCACACACACACACACACGCACATCTGTGCACATGCACGTGGGTGTACACACATGCGCACACACGCACACACACTCGTTCAGTCTCTCCTCAGTCGTTATGCTAATTATGTATCAGTAGGTGCTCGCGGATGCTATTTCTGGTCCAGCCGTTCTGGATTTCTGTTCTCTCCCGGAGCCTTGAGTCAGCAGTTCTGGTCCTCAGCTCCTGGCTTTCCGTGCGCGGCTCACAGTTAGGGCAGCCCCACGCCAGGCTCTGTGTCCCTGAGGCTGGAAAGGGATGCCCCTAGACCAGCTGACCGCCTTGCCCTGAGAGGGGGCTGCTGCTCAGGCCAGGACTTCAGGAGGACCTGCCCTCTGTTTACAGTGAGGGGAGGATCGAGACACCCAGAGCTTCTGAATGTGCTTGTCTGTGTTTTCATCTGGGAAGCCTTGCCCCCCTGGATGGCGTCTTTGGAGCCACTCCACGGGGAGGACCCCTTTCCCCTTGCAGACGGTGGGACCTGGAGTTCTCAACCCAGTCTGGCTCTCCAGTCTGGCTGCAGAAACTACTCTGCTGCTGATTTTGGCAGCTGGGATGGCCCTTCTCTGTTTCCACCTGAATGTTCTTCTTTTTCCCCGGTACCAAGTAGCCTCTAAAACCAGTCAGCTTAAGCTCTAGAGGAACTCTGTGGATTAACACATCGGCATTCAAACTAAGTACAGTATTTGAGCTCTTAACAGGCACTGGAAAGTGCTTATGGAACTTTCTGTTCTTGGAACTATTTCCTGGAGAAGAAAGGGAGAGAGCGCTGGTTATGTTCTCCGTCCAAGAGAGAGGCGTCTGGTGCGGCACGTCGCTTCTTTCTCTCTTCCCAGGTTTGAGGGGGAACTTGACTTTATTTCCAAGTACGAGCTTGGACATTGGAGGTCAGAGTTTTGTTTGGCCCGTGACCACCTCGGGCCACCCAGTTTTTGCCTGGGACCTTAAACCTCATTCGTAAAAGTTGTTAGAGGAACAGGTCTGGAAAAAGACAATTGGTACCTGAGAAAGGCCACTTAAAAATGAATCCGCTTAATAAGTCAAAGTTTTATGGTAATAGCACGGAAGGGGTTTAACTGCAACTTTACCTTGAAAAAAGAAATGAAGAATTATGAAAACGGTGAGTTTTACATTGAACCAGATGTAGGCTTCCTTGATAACCGTAGGCTACTCGTTAGAACGAACAAGGAAGTCGGCCCCGATTTTTCTGCCTGGTTTTCAGGGTCGTGTGTTCCTTACATCACGTTTGAGTCTCTTCTCCATAAATCCACGGGGCCTCAGCAGTTCTCTGACGGGCTTCTCTCTGCTCCTTGATCCAGACGTTCCCTCTTCAAAGCCGCCTCCTTCTTCATGCTCCCCAGCTTCTCTTGCGTGGCTCACAGATGGCCACCTGTCACGGCTTCCCGTGGAAGGGCGTCCCACCTTCCTCAGAATCCAATTCACTGACCTCACGGGGTCCTGTGTGTTCTGCCAGGCGTAGGCTTCCTCTGCCGTCGGTGGCATCGTGTATTTGCCCCGACAGTCGTGGAGAGACAACTGGCAGCGACTTTGGAAGCCGGGGGTGGGGGGTGCTTCCTTCCTTACTTGAGGGGAGGACCGGGTCTGTAAGCGGTTGCTTCATTGCTAAACGCCCCCAACAGGCTGACCCTTGCTTCCTCTTCTATAACCAAGTTGCCTTGGTACCATGGATGCTTAGAGATGCTTTCTGCGAAATGGGACAACTCAAGATATATCCTCTGGGGACTTCTTTGCTTTCTGATCTTACTGATTGCTGGAGGGAGCTGAGTAGCGGCGACTCTGCTCACAGGGGCAGCCCGATGGCACGGAATATTATATGGGTGGAAGGCTGTTGTCAAAGGCATGGTCCGCCATAGTCAAGGTCTCTTGGCAGAGGGCCCACAGGAGAGAGTATATTGAGAACGGTAGTCACGAGACACCTGCTCATCCGTGGAGTGGCCTTTTTTTTCCCCCCAAACCTGCTGGGCTTAATGAATTATGTAACTGCTTGTGATTGTTTCCCTTTTTGCCTTGGCTGTTGGGAAACTTAGGTCCAGACTTGCAGCTTATTCCAACAAAGGCTTCAATAAGTATTTCTAGAATAACCTTACCCCCTCTGGCTTTTATACACCTTTTCTAGCCCAATTTCTTTTGTGCTCTTTTGAACTGCAAGCTTAAATCTTTTCTAAATTTAGGTAGGTATTATCTCCTAAAAAATGATCTCAGGAGTTCTCCTACCATATCCATCTCAAACGAGCTGATGAATTTGATAAAGACAGAAAGATTTCGAGGCTCTTATTTCGTCTTCTCGGATGTGGTGTTTGTGTTACTGACTCCTCCATGATGACACTTCTTGGCACTAATTAAAGTTTTGCGTATACCTGGTGTTTTCTGCACCAGCCTGGCTGCCTCTCTTCTCGTGGGCATCAAAGATTAACATTGTAACCTGCGTTGGTAATTTTGAAACAAAAGTAAGTCTCATCTCTCTTGACCCATTTCTCTTCTAGCACATTTTGGGGTGCCTTTCTGGGTGTGACAGTGAACCCCTCAATCTCCATTCTTGATCATGACAGAATTGAAAGGATTTACCCCCTGAAGGGTAGTCTTTAGAGCTGTCTTTGCTTGGAAGGAACTCTGGAAGGTCTCCTGTGTAGATCTGGTATGAAATTGACAAGGAAAACATATAGTAGATAGCCCTTTCCAAGAAGAAAGAGAAAGAACTTTCTGGAAGAGACGGGGTTTTACCTGAGCTTGTGCTTCAGCCCAAGAAAACCACTCAGGCTCCTAAGCGCAAGCATATGAAGTTGAATGTTGGAGTCTGGAAGATGAATAGATACCCGTGGCCCCGGAAATGGAAGAGCCCATCGATCTTCTCCCCTTTCTCTGTTCATCAGATGATTGAAGACTTTTGCCAGGACCTCTTCCCACGCCCTCTGAGGTGTCCCCTGCACGTGTTTATGGAGCCCTGGCTGTGCGTAGGGTGTGCTGCAGGGCTGGAGAGCAGAGTGCAGGTGCAGACACATGGATAAAGTGGGATGAATGGTGTAAGCAAAGGCCAAGGCTCTGACTTGTGAGTGGTTGAGAGAAGTCTGAGGGTCAGCCGGGACTCTCCCTCCCGGGAGCTGGCTCAGAGCTGGGGCTGATACCCAGGAGGCATCGAGAGAGTTGGGAAGGTGGGGAGGGGCTCCTCCTCCGCAGTGAGGTCACAGGGAGGACCCTGCTTGCTCAAGTCCAGGGTGGAGTGAGTCACGAGATCAAGGCCAGGATACGGAATTGGGATGCCTTCCCGAAGGCTGTGGTCAGCTTTTGGAGCAAATTTGTGTGACATAAAAGCTGTATCTCCAAAGCCCAGAGAACGGAATCCCAGATCCGTAAATCCTGGTGGGAAAGTGCCAGCAGTGTGCCATTCCTTGCCCCCAACCCCACCACAGTCCTGTTCCCTGGCCAGTCCTGCCGGTCTCAGGCTCCTGTTCACACTGGGATGTGGAAATTGGCCACACGGGAGGCCTGAGATGGAAGAGCTCCCACCAGCTGGAACCTCGGGGGAGGGGAGTGAGTGCAGAGTCGTGGGACAGGGCGTGGATTTTGGGGGTCCCCAATGGAGGAGCGAGTTGCCAGCAGGCAGTGGTGGTCCTGGCGGAGTGGGAGCCTGGCTGGAGTTGAGCTCCCTAAAGAGAAGGTGTTCGTGCTTTTCCTGCAAGCCCCGCCACGGGACGGTGGACGGTGGGGAAGGCCAGCGACTGGAAGAAAGAGGACCCGGGCCATTCTCCATCTGTGTTTACATTCTTTGTGCTCTCCAGATGGATTTTTTCTGTGATCTGACCTACTTTTCTTTAGTGTGTGTGCTTGGGCTAATTAGCAGTGCAGGGGTCCATCGGTCCTGTTTGGAGAGCGTGGCTGCTATGGCAACTGGAGACTTCTCCGAGGCCGCAGGCCAGGACAGAGCTGCTCCAGTGTGTGTTTCCTGGGGTATCAAAGATGCTTCAAAGGGCTCGCCCTTCTGGACTGTGGCTCAGTCCCTCGGCCCTCACTGGCATTTAAGAGTCTCTACCAGAGTTTCTCTCTCAGTTACAGAGGTTTGCTCATCTTTCCGGTATATGTCAGTAACCTGAGGATAGACTCATCTTATTCAGCATTTATAGGCCAGGTACATGGCAGGTGTGTTGACATGTGTTGAATTGCTAATAGTTTTAGAAATGATGGCTGCCTCCCTTGATGAATCTAGTTTTCTCGGGTCTGGGAGACATCCCTGGGAGGGCTGGTAGGGGATCCCATTGCCTAAGTGGGCTTAGCCTGCATCAGGGTCCCAGAGTATGTGTCCCAAGGTCCAAAGGCCCCAAGAGCGGCTGAGTTTGGGATCTCATTGCAGCCATGGTTAGGAGCACTGGTTTGCTCTGGAGGGGAAATGCTCTGCTCAGGGCAGCCCAGGTGAAGTCTGGAGAACGGGCTGGGAATGAAGAGGCGGTAAGGAAGGAAGGACCAGCTGGGCCGCGTGAAGGCCGTCCCTCCCGGAAGGTTCGGAGTCCACAGAAGGGAGCCACGGGCATGACATCTCTAGCCTCAACCCCAGGTCCCCGCCTGAGTGGGTGCTCAGTGCGGGCGCGCGTACCTGAGGGAGCGAGCGGTTGGAGCACTAACTGCTTGCACTTCAGTAATTCCAGATGGAATCTGTGCTTTGTCACTGTACAGACCCATGATTTAACCTTTGTGGAATGATCTGGGTGGGACGGGGTGAGGTGGGGAGGAGGGGGAGGCAGTGGACAGGCAGGAGTGGGAGGGGCGGGGTTGGTGTCTGTGTCATGAGCCGTCCTTGAGCATGACCATAACCCAGGGCTGGGTCCACAGAGCATCCGCGTGGGGTCCAAGCTAAGCAGCCTGTCTTGGGCCGCCTGGGCTGCTGTGGCAAAAACAGCACGGTCTGGGTGGCACAAACAGAAACACATACGGCTCCCAGTTCTGGGGGCTGCAAGGGTGATGGCGTGGCCGGGTTCCCAGCCAGAGCTGTCTCACTGGTTTGCAGAATGCAGCCCTCTTGCTCGCCCTCACCTGGCAGAGAGGGAGAAAGGGGCGGGGCGGGGGAGTGGGCGGAGACCAGAGTGAGTGCACAAACTTGGGATGCACCTGTAGCCCACAGCAAGACCTTGTCCTTCCAGAACAGCCCTCCCTCCCCTCAACCCCTTTTCTCATTTTACATTTTCTGTCGGCTCAATTACTAGATGACCAAATCTGTTTCAGTTGTGTGTAAACTAAGCAGCAAGAAGTAGTCAGTGAGGGCGTGAGCCCGCCGTGTAAGCTCACCTCGTGTGGATTTGTGTGGCATCGCCGGTCCCCACGTTGCATTTGTCTCTGCCCTGGTTCTTGGGGGGTGTTTTTGGCCTCACTGAGTTGGTGGCAGCCTGTGAAGTGTCAGTGGGTCCTGACGTTAGAGTCGTTGGGACTTGAAATAAAAGCAACTCGTTTTATTGCTTCTCTGTTTCCTTTATGGCACTGACTTAGGGGAAAATGCTTCTCATAAAAAAGGAAAGAAAATTAGCACTGCTCAGCACCAGTTAGAGTCCTGCTCCTGGGACCCTATGTATACACATATATTATTTGATTTAATTTCCCAATATCCTGCAAAATAGATGCTTTCTCTCTTTTGCCAGCTGGGGAAGCAGAAGATCGGGATGGTTAAGTGGTTGGCTCCAGGCCACCCCACAATGAAGGAGAAGCCAGGATTTGAATTCCGGTCTCATTTTGAAGCTCTCTCCAATTTTTGCAGCGAACCCCTACCTGCGGAGGGCAAGGAGGATACTTGGATGGTTCTGTGCTCTCGTGTGTCACGAACGGAAAAGCAGATGGGTTCTGATTTTGCTTCTTCACTGCTATAGTGCCAAGTTTGGCTCAGGGCCATACTCTCCGTGCCCAGGGAAGGGGTTCCTTTCCTTAAAAAACTAAGTCTAGGTTAGGGTTTTTGGAATCTTTTGGAATCGTGATAGGGTTGCTGGGACTCCCAACTGCCCACGGGGCCCAAGAGATGGGCTATCTAGTGGGAAGCAAATCCTCAGGGCACTGGAGGGGAACACAGGGCAGGATCCTCACCCCCAGATGACACCCTGCCCTGGCAGTGAGTGATGAGCACTCAGAAGGTGCTCTCCAGAGCAAGCCTCCTCCACCCTGACAGTGACCTTCCCTGCAAGAGGGACACAGTCATTAGCCATCTTCATGGAAATGCAAAAGTAAACCTTCTCAGCGTTTCCTGGAAATTTCATGTTGTTGCGTCCTGGGAAACAGTTTTGATTTTTCTGGCTTTTTGTTTGACACTAATCTTAAACAGGCACAGAGGAAAGGCAGCCCACCATGAAGTCTAGAACCCTTCTGACATTATGAGCTGCAGCCTCCAAAGGTCCTGTCCACATATCCTTGCCACAGTTTCAGAAAACACTCAGGGCATTGGAGGACATTTTCAGATGCTTTGAGCAGTTCAGTTTTCATTTTGTTTTTCTTTTAGCCCCAGTTTAGATGCATGTTAAGCTCACTACACCCCGTGGGGTGAAGACACACTGGGAAAGTGTAGAAGGGTTTTCAACTTACCCTCAGGGGCTCACTTTAATTCCCTTGTCTGTCTGTGTTTGGAGCTCTGAATGCTATTGCATAGAAAGCAGAGCAGGGGGAAATGGTCAGGCTCCCAGGTGTGCCCCGAACCTCTGAACCTGAGACATGAAACCCTGCCCTAACAGCTTTTGGCGAGAAGGCGCAGGGGCCCCAGCCTTGAACCTTTCTGAGGTAGCTGGAGCCAGGTGGGGGATTGTTGTCCTAGCCAGGCTGTGGGGGTGGGTGCTGGGGATACCACCATGGGGTGTGTTTAGAATCACAGAGATGGGCCATTGGTTGCAGGTCACAGCAAGCTGCCTTTTCCCTGGACACCTGGTGGCCTGGCCTGGGCTCATCAGCTTGCCAGGCCTACAGTTAGGATGTGCACTTGCTCAGGGCCTCTCCATGGAGAATTCACCTGGTGGCCAAAGGTGGGGTTGCCCACCCCGTGGCAGGCCCTGTGCTGCTTTCTCTCCGCCTTGCCCACCGTCCGCATTGTGTCTGCATTGTGTGAGCAAACTGGAGGCCGGACCTGGGCTCTCTGTGAGCAGGGAGCCAGGCCCTGGAATCGCTGTGGTACACAAGCTTCCTCGGGGCTCACGGCTGGCGACGCTGCCCCCCCCACAACCAAGAAGGCAGAAGCCGGCAGTGGGAAACCGCACACATCTCATCCATTTCCCACTGCAGCCTGTTTACCTGCCCTCTCCCCCTGCACACACACACACCCCAGGGCCGGGAGGTTTCTTTTCCTTCCTCCTGGAAGGATGAGCCAGCCAGGGTGAGATTACCCCCACTTCTCTCTGCGGTCAGCCAGGCGGAGACCACCACACCCCTCCCCCCTGCCCCCTGCCCCCACCCCTCCCCCTTGCCCCCCCACTCCAGCCCACAGTGCATTTGCATTTCAAAGCCACACAATGCGGGCGGTCCCGGCGAGGCTGGGGGAGGCTGGGGGAGGCGGCGTGGGTGCCGAGGGAGGGTCTTCGCCCTCCCTCCTCCGGCCCGTTTCCGGAGGCTGTGACGGAGCTTTGTGGAGATGCAGGCGTCGGAGCGCTCGGCGGTGATGACATCACCGTGTCACACACAGAAGCCGGTCTGCCGAGGGGTTTAGGAGCAGCTCCGCTTGGACCACACCGGCGCTCACGCTCACACTCGCGCGCCCCGGGCAGAGCCGCGCGCGCCGGCCACACTCGCGCACATCTTAGGCGCGCGCCGGCCACACTCGCGCGCACACTTCCGCGGCGCTCGCTCCCCGGGCTCCGACTCGGGCCCTCAGCCGCCGCTCCCCGCCGCCGCCGCCACGGATGCCCGCAGCTGCTCCCATCTGCAGTGCAGCAGCCCCGGCCGCCGGCCGGTCCGCCCCGGCTCCCGGCTGCAGGAACCGCGCCAGGACGCTGGCCCCGCTCGCGGCTAGTGTGCTCGCCAGGGCGCAGCGAGGATGGGAGGGTCGCAGTCCCTGCAGCCAGTCCCAGCCAGCGACCCGAACCTGGAGGCTTCCGAGGCAATGTAAGTGCTCCGCCGGGCCAGCCCGGAACCTCCCCCCGCCCCAACCTCCTCCCCGGGTGGAGGAGAGGCTGCCTGGGCTTTGTTAGTGTCGAGTCTCCTGATGCGGGGGCAGCCTGGAACCGCGGCCGGCCCAGGATTCCGGGCAGCCTTGCGCGGCTTTGCCTGGTGGCTGCTCCTTGTAGCATTTGGTGCTCCCTCTGGAATGGGCATCTGGCAGCCCCAGGATACTGCCCCACCCCCACCAAAGGGGGCGGGGGAGGAAATGACCCTCTGGCGTTTGATTTCAGTTCAGCAGCCCAGTGCATGTTCCGGGGCTCCTACCGTGGGCATCTTAACTCTGCACCCCCGGCACAGTGGTATTTCCTGCAGCGGAACGGCCGGGCCTTTTGGGAAGAGCCCCTGAGTGTGGCAGCTTGGTGGCCATGGAGACAGACCAGTTTAGGGGCAGCTGGTCGCGTGGCCGGCAGATGGTGTGGATCATGGCTAGTGGACATTCAGTCCTCTTAGCCTAGGCATCCACACTCACTCTGATGGACACTGTTGGGGCCGAGACTGCTTGCTATTATTCGTGTAGCCAGACCGAGTCTTGTCATTGGTCCGCTGGTGGAAGCCGGGTTTGACTGTGCATTGATTCAGGAACCGATCTTTTCTCTAAACCACAGAGCTGATTTGCCCAGAAGTGGCCTTTATCCTGGCTGGGTGTTAGTTAGAATTGCCATTTCTGTAAGGTTTGCTCCATTTCCTTCCCAGGCATGTCTGGAGGATGGGGCTTACCGAGCCAATCTGGCTGCCAGGGGCACCTTTCGGCAGCTCAGGCTCGTGTCCAGAGTGGGCCTTCCCATCCCAGCCTTACCTACTCTGCTTTCCCAAAGAGAAGAATGTGTTTCAGAAAAGAGTATTTTGGGGGAGTTTGGGGGTGGGGCAGTAGGTAAAGTGGTTGGTTGGTGAGAACCATTAATGTGTTGATTAAAAAGATAAGCGGGGCTTGGTCTTCGTGTGTAGTAGGGACCGGGTGCCATGTGGGGCTTCTCCTGGTCCCTGAGCCTGGGCTTCAATGAGGAGCTGTCTCAGTGCGGTGATGTAATGCTAGGCTGAGCCTCATGGTTTTCCAGGCTCTCTTTAGCCATAGTTAGGAGCAGGTGTGCACTGATCATTTGTCTTCATCCTTGTAGCTTGGGAAAGCGTCATCTTACAGCAGGAGGCCCATCAAGCTGGAGACTTTTTTTTTCTTTTAATGCCATGAGCCCTGGACTACGCCTACCAGGTTTTTCGTCCGTGTGTAGTATTGTTAGATGCGTGGAAATACAAACCACCGTGAAAGGTTCCAGCCTGGGCAGAAGAGAACAATTTCAACCTATTTTTTTTTTTTTAAGTCTCTAAACTGGAAATCAGTGAATCGGGGAGGGGTGGGGGGAGTCACCAGCTAGCTGGTATCAGGTCTCACGCCTGTCAAAGAGCAGACGGGACTTGGAAAAGACAATGTGACCACATGTTTGGGAAAATATGCTCCTCAGCCATTGGAAATTCAGCTCACCAGCCCCCAGTAGCCCCGCCCTCTTTCCTCATCGAGTTAGCAAATGACCAGTACTCTGTTGGCTGAGGGCTGAGTTGGGGGAGATTCTGTTTTAGGCAGAAGCTGCCTTTCGGTAAGGCCCCTGAGGTTCTGCCTTGTGGGGATAGTGGTGTTGCAGTGAATCTCCTGTCAGACGGGCCACATCGTGCTGGGAGCCGCTTAGCAATATTGTCTGTTGATTTCCTCCCAGTGCACCAGCCCGAGGTGTCTCTCCCGGAAGGGCTGCTTGTGCGACATCTCTAAATATCCGTCTATAGGATAGTCACTCACAGATCCCGCTCTCCATTCCCCTAACCTTTTTTTTTTTTTTTTGGCAATGAAGAGAGAGGGAATGTTCGGGGCCGGTGCCATGTCTAGCAACTGTTCTTCTCTAAAATCCCATCTCTGCTGTCTCAGTAATCAGAGCTTGTTTTTCCAGTACAGGGTCACTCATTTCCAGTTCAGAGGTTTAAAAAAATGGGTTAAGAGAGCACCCCTTTTCTGTACAGGCACAAGCCTTTCACGATGGTCTGTATTTCCATGCGCCTAAAAACGTGCATATGTGAGTAATGCAGAACTCAGGGCAGCACCTGGTTCGAGGAGGAAAAAGGAGGTTCTGCTCTTGTGGGGGTTGCGGGGATGGAGACGGACTCGGGGTGCACACCTGCGGAGACACCATCCATGAAACATGGAATCCAGGGGGACCATTTCTCCTTTTTCTCTGTGGAAAGGTGGGCCTGAGCTGGGCCTGTGCAGAAGAGTAAAACCCAAGGACCGAGAGAGGCAAGATGATCTGGAAGTACCTACAGGAATTTTGTTAGTTCCAGGATGTCTTTCCTTCTGATTTCAGGTTTGGGGGGCCTTTGGGCAGCTTTTGTAGCCCCAGCTGGTGGTGTCACTCTGTACAGAGTGCGGTCTGGTAAGCGGGTAGGGGTGGAGTAGGTGAGTCCTGGGTCTCCTGCTTGGCCTGGAGGAGCAGGAAGGCCCATGGTGCTGGGAGGCGGGGCAGGGGCTTGGAAGCTCTAGCACTTACCCTGCCTTTGCTCCTCCCAGGGTGGTCCCCAGACTGCTGCATCAGCTTCTCTTAGGGGCTTGTTACAGATGACCTCAGCGCCCCCCCCCCCTGCCCCCACCAGACTAGCTGAATCCAAATCTCCACTTAGCTGGAGTTGTGTGGGGTTTTTTTTTTTTTTAAGATTTTTTATTTATTTATTTGACAGACAACGATCACAAGTAGTCAGAGAGGCAGGCAGAGAGAGAGAGAGAGAGAGAGAGAGAGGAGGAAGCAGGCTCCCTGCTGAGCAGAGAGCCCAATGTGGGGCTCGATTCCAGGACCCTGAGATCATGACCTGAGCCGAAGGCAGAGGCTTTAACACTGAGCCACCCAGGTGCCCCAGTTTTTTTTTTTTTTAAGATTTTTAAAAAAATTTATTTGACAGAGAGACAGAGATCACAAGCAGGCAGAGAGGCAGGCAGAGAGAGGGTGGGGAAGTAGGCTCCCCGCTGAGCAGAGAGCCCAATGCGGGTCTTGATCCCAGGGCCCTGAGATCATGACCTGAGCCACTGAGCCACCAGGTGCCCCTAACCAGAGATTTGTAAAGATGCCAGGTGAGCTATATGTAGAAAAGGGAGTTTGAGAAGCGCTGAGCTAGGTAGGCATCTCCGTCCTGGTCCCTGAGGAACTCTGACCACTTCTGGGCTGCTTCTTTGCTGTCCGGGAAAGGTCTGGGAGCAACAGTAGCCCCTGTTTCCAAACTGAACAGGAGTATCTGGGAGAGAAGAAATCCTCTGCAGAAAACACTCCTTCCCCAGCGTGGATGGCTGGACAGTGCGGGGGGGGGGGGGGGGGGGGGCAGGGGGAGGACAGGAAGTGCTCCAGGGAGTGTGGCAGCGGCTGTGGGTCAGACTGTGTGGGTCAGACTGGCCGCTCCTGCCTGTGCCTTCCCTCCCCGGCAGCCCCTTGTGGCTCAGCTTCTGCTAAGTGCAGCAGCAGGAAGTACTTTATCCTTTGTGTAGTTGGAGCCCCCCCCCCCCATTCCCAGGGCTCCCGATCAGCTAGGGGAACCCATGCCGCCCTTGCTCCTGTAGATCAGAGTAGGAGGGCCAGGCCAGGTGGAGAAAGGCGAGGAAGCCAGAAGCAGCCGCTTTGGTGGGGGTGGGGGGTGGGGAAGGTTGCACCTGGTGGCAGGGACGCAGTGAAGGTTTCATGCTCCTCTCGGACTAAGAGAACGATGTGGCCTTTGCCAGGACAGGAGAAGTGGATTGGGAGCCTGGGGGAAAGTTGATGAGTTTGGGCTGGGGTTTGACAAGCAGGTGGGATGAGAACAGTGGCCAAGGCCAGGGAGAACTTGTGGGTGGACCTCATGAGGCCAGGGGTGGGGGCGGGGGACAGACCTGTGCACCCATCTGGGTCGCAGATGAGAAAGCAGAGGAAGCAGAGACTTGGGCCCTTCCTTTTCCTGTGGCTCCCAATCCTCCGTCCTCTCTTTCCGGGTGGGAGGCTATTGAGAAGCCCGTGACTGGTTCAGCACCCCCTGCCTCCCAGGGTTTCTCAGAGGGGAGGACCCTTATCTGTGAAGACTCAGAAGACAAGAGCACCGGGCTGTGACAAAAGTGGGGACATTATGTGCCTGGAAATTGCTGTCATTTCAGTAGCTCGGAAGGGGCCGGAGAGGGCTGTTGGAGCTCCTGATAAGGATCAGTCTTTAGGCCTCCCTGGATCTTTCTTGAGGTGACTCTTGGCAAAGTCATTTCGCTTAAATGACAGCATCCCTGCTGTGGGCTGCAGGCGGCTGTCCAGCTCCAGGAAGCGCCTTTCACTTTGTATATTAGCGCTGGATGAAATTTAGTAGTTTTGTTTCCTGGACCCTGAATAAGCTGCAGAGTTCTCCGAAGGCTGGGCATTGCCCGAGTCCTGAGGGAACCTGCTGGGGGCTCTTAGTTCAGGTTGCTGGGACAAAAATACCACAGCTGGGGGCGCTTCAACAGCAGATCCTGATGGCTCTGGGTTCTGGGGGCTTCAGGTCCCGGGAGGTCATGGTGCTGATAGATGTGGTGTCTGGTGAGGACCTTTTTCCGGATTTACATATGGTTGTGCCCTCCATGCTTCCCTGGCCACAGCAAAGGGAGCAGAGATTTGTGGTGGGGGAGAGAGGGGAGGAGGATGGTGGAGGAGGGAGAGGAAGTACAGGGGACAATGGGGGCGGGGAGAGGGAGAGATCTGTGTCTTCTTTGAAGGACGAGGACACCATTCATGAGGACTCCACCCTTGTGACCTAATTACTTCCCACAGGTGCCACGTCCAGATGCCAACACACTGGGGATTAGAGTTTCAACAAATGGATTATTGCGGGGGGTGGGGTTGCAAAAACATTGAGTCCAATAGCAGGTGCTTTTCCTCGGCTGTCTTTCCTAGATGCGTCCAGTATGGCCCCTTACAGCTCTCTGTGGGGCTTACCTGTAGGCCTTCTCTAAGGTGAGCTGACGGCCAAGAACATTCCAAAAACATTCCCATGGCTTTCCAAGGCCCTCCAGGTAGCTGCCGGTTGTCCCTTTCAGCTGGGGCACTGGGCTGGGGCGCTCACGGATGGTGGGGTGAGCAGCCAGGACGGGTGAGCGTTACCTCTGGGTTGGTGGAGTCTGGGCCACTCTCCCCGCCTTGACCCTCAGCCCCCGTCCCCATGTTTCTTCCCACTGTCTGCTGCTTCTTTCTGTGGCTCTGTCTTTGGTTGCCTAGGAACCACTTCAGCCAGAAATGTGATTGGCTGTCCTTGCCAGATGGATTGCCTGAGCCGGGTGAGTTCCTGGGTAAGCAAAGGATGTTGAATAATTCCCTCCTCTCCCCTTAAGATTGATGGTGAGGACTTGGGCACTGCAAACAGTGGCTCCATGAAAACCAATTGTTTGTGGACTAATGCTTGGGTTTCAGCCTGGGTGGGAGTCCTGGGGGGTGGGGCTGGCTGGCCTCGAAGAGCCAACTCAGCCCCAGTCGCTCGCACACACCCACCCTACGTGGGAAGTCGCTCAGAGGACACTGTTTGCACTTACAGACTCAGGTTAGCCGTTGTTTCTGGAGAGCAGGTGTGTGCTGTTTGCATCACAACACGGAAACAGAGCTGGATGCTGCAGTGTGAAAGCCGAGAGTGAGGGGTTCTGCAGCCCCCAGCTGAGCAGACTCGATTTAGCAGAAACTTTCGTGTGCTGGGTGTTTCCCATTATAGAACTTTTATATCCGTGAATCCTATGAGACACGCACTTCCGCCCCCATTTTATAGGTGAGGAAACTGAGGGCTCTCTGAGGTCGGGAGAGCCGTCAGGGGCTCAGCAAACATTTTCTGTAAAGGGCTGAAGAGTAAGTAGTGTGGACTTTGCAGGCCATATGGTCTTCGTTGCAGGAACTCAGCTCTGCTGTTCAAGTGTGAAAGCACTCACAGGCCATTAGTAAACCAGTGTTCTAGGCAACCCTATTTACACAAGCAGGCGGTGGGTCGTAGTTTACTGACCCCCTGCCCCCAGTCATACAGCTGGTTGGGGTGGCGCAGGGCTCCATGTCCCCTACCCTCATGACTGTATATGAGCTCAGGGATCCTCAAGTCTTTGGCCTGGGCCAAGCTGATGTCTCTCTCTGCTCTCCCCAAGATGTCTCATGGACTTGAGTACTATTACTTGAGTACTATTACGTACCAAGAACGCCTGGTCTATACCCTTCCCTCTCCTCTGAGGTCCGCATTTACCCAGGGGCTCATTTCATGTCTCCTCTCGGGTTTCTGACGGAGAGCTCGGGCTTTGAGTATCTAAAGCTGAACTGATGACTTTCCTTCTCTCAAACAAAATAACCTATATACGCACCAACCCAGTCCCAGCACCCCTCCCTGTCTCAGCCACACGGCTCCACAGCCAGCCAGCTGCTGCACCCAGAAACCTGTTAGTAAAATCTGGTCTTCTCTTCCCTCTCCTTCCTTCCTCCTTAAACAGCCTGGATCATGGCCCTTCCCTGTGTCTGCTTCCCATAGCTTTCCATCTGAAGTCCTAGCTTCCCTGTGGCGGGGAGGGTGCTTCAGGACTGGCCTCCCATCTCCCCTTGCCAGCTACTCTCCACCCACACTGAGCACCTGTCAACTCTTTGAACATGCAGTGCTCAGCCACCTCAAGGCCTTTGCACGTGCTGTAGCTGGTCCAGAAAGCATTCTGCGTTGTGCTGGCCGGACTGGTCCTTCTCCAGTTTCAGTCCTCCATAGCTTTTTCTGCCGTTACTCTCCAGTGCTGTCCAATAGAACCTTCTGGGATGATGGAAAAGTTCTATAATCTGCACGGCCCAGTATGACCCGCCACCTAGCCACATGTGGCTATCGAGCCCTCAGAATGTGGGCAGCACCTCCAAGACACTGGATTTTAAATTTTAATTGAAATTGCTACGTCTGGCAGGAGACAGTTGTGTTGGACACCACGGCTCTGTAGCCTTCTGCTGTGTGAGTTCTTTGTAATTCTCTGCCCGTTGGTAGTTATTTGCTTTGTCTCTTTCCATGGGTCTCGTCAGAATGGAAGGATCCTGAGAGCATTCTGTTTATCATGCTTGTCCCCAGTCTCTCGCACAGCGCTGAGCACAGTACATGCTCGCTAAGTGTCTCGTTGAGCGCATATAGCACAGTCATAGGCACATCTGCTCCACGCTGAGCCTGCGGAGGGGGACCCGCAGCGGGGACTTGGGGGGCAGCGGGAGCTTGACTGGACCTCAGGTGTTAAGGTTCTGCGGGCCGCATGTGTGGACCCACGGCCACAGGGACAGCCAGTTTGGTGATCGGCCTGCCTGTCACCACCATGTGGTGTCACAAGAGCCTGCCAGTGCCACTGGCTGAAGGACATGTGACCCTGCCTAAATGCTGTTCCCACAGTGTCCCAGGAAAGTGCACCATGGCTCAGCTGCTGGCAGGTCAGTTCCGTGACAGCTGGGGCCTCTGGCCTCTCTCCGTCTCCCTTTCTCCCCTCTCACATGGTTTGCTCTTCTTAGAGAGCTGTGTGCTCAGCTCTGCGCTCTCTCTGGCCGTCTCTCGGCGGGTATCTCTTGCCGCCTTCATCTCTTCCACCTGAGGAAGCCTCTTGGGTGGACGAGGCAGCTCCTGCCTGAGCTCCAGAGGCTTCAGAGGAGGCTGGGGCAGTGGCGGGGGGGCGGGGGGGGAAGCATGGGGGGCCCCAGAGGGGGAGCGTGGAGGGCAAACTGCAGTGGATTCCTTTTGTTTCTGCGTTCTTAGCCCTTGCAAAGGAGAGCAGCTCCCGGGGTCAGGAAGTTGGGTCTTCTGCACAGGGCCTGCCCCGGCTGTGCAGGAAAGTCCCTGTGGGGCTGGTGGGCTTCCCAGAGCATGTTTTGCACCTGCCAGCCCTCCTGATTGCGAAAGGTCGTTTCTGGGTTGGCCCCTTCCACGGTTTCCTCTGCTTGGTCCTTAAACGGAGGCAGGAGCGGCCTCTGGCTCCGGGCAGGGACGGGGGCAGCCCCCGCCCTCAGTTTGCTCTGTGTCCTTGTGCGGCTGACAACGCAGGCCAGCTGTCGGGCCCAGGGTACTCTCAGCATCCGGGCTTCACTTACTCCAAGGTGTTTGCGGAGACCCAGAGTCGGGGAATTTTAGAGCTGAAACGTCAGGATCTTAGAAGTCATGGGGAGCCTATTTTTGCCAGAACGTTGTTTCAGATCCCACAAGCCCATCATTTGTGAAACACCACTCAGGCCTTTCCTGCTGATCTTCATTCAGAGAGTCTGGCAGTCATTTGAGTCTCTTCCCATTAACTTCTGATTTGCTAAAAAATATATTTTTAGATGGACTGTATCATTTGATGAACATGGGCTGGGGCTTCCTCCCAGGGCAGTGAAGTAGCTGAGACTGCAAATTCTCTCTCCCCAGAGGAAGGCAGTGGATAGTTAATTTGGGGATAAAAATGATGGACCGTGGGCCCATGACCATGGCCTACCTTTGTGTCTTAGCTTGTGTCTTTGCCCTAAAGTGTAATTTTTTTTCTGATTCTATCCATCTCCTCAGGGATGCTCAAACAATCAGTTTCCAAAAAAGGTGGCTGATTACCAGGCTGATTACTGAGTGGGACTTGGCTAAAGATAGACAATTTGTTGAACTTGAAGCTTAACATCTGTTAGAGCTCGGGCTGCTTTCTGTCTGGGCTGGGGGAGAAAACTCAGGGGAGCAGAATGTCAGAGTGAAAGTTGCCAACCCATGTGTGGCTGGCCTGCTGCGGGAGGAGCGACGTTTCCCGAGGCTCTCCCTGGTAAGCACCATCTCTAACGGGGATCAGGTCTGGGTCTCTGGAACTCCAGGAACAGTCTGGATCAAAGGGGCTCAACTTCTGAGAGTTGCTCCTCTTAACCATTCATCAGGGCCCTGGTGGAAGTTCATAATGGCTAATTGTTCTGCTGAGGGAGGCATGCCTGGAAGTGGGAGTATTTTCCAGGAAGAAGGCTGGAGAGGCTGGCTTTACTTTAGGGAAAACATCTGTACACATGTAGGTCATGCGTGGAATTTCCTGGCTCAGCCTTGTTCTGAGGAGGATCCTGGGACTGTGTTCCTTTCCTTTAATGCTCAGGGGAGAGAGAATGGCCCACTCTGCAGGGCAGGGCTGTGGGGAAGAGGAGGTCCCCCACGGCATCAGTGTCCGAGGGACCCTGCTCTTGGGGAAGAAGGTAGAGGGGACTGGGCGTAGAGTGTGTGTGAGGCTGTGGGGCCGGGGCATAGGGCCAGTCCGGCCACTGAGGCATGACAGCCCAAGTCTGCTGGGCATTTTGACTCCTGAACCAGTGACTGGCAAAGTTTGTAAGTGCTGGATGGGAAGTTTTGTGACCAGGAGCCTGGGATCTGGTAGGGTGTCCCTGGGCAGAGGTGTACCTAGAATGTTCCTTCCTCAGAAGGGCTTTGCCTGTGGACTTAGCCAGGCACCTTTGGTGGAAGGTGCGGAAGCAAACCATTCAGAGTAACTTAAAGACAAGAAGGTGTGTGTCTCCTGTGACCAACATGTAGGGTTCTTCCAGGGATAGTTACCAGGACGACTTTGGAAAAAAGGACCCTGCTCCCTCCTTCCCCTCTGGAAGAAAGCTCCAAATCGCCTAAAGTGATAGGATAGGGTTGGTGGCCTTTAGGATCATTCTCTGATGTCCAACAGGGGACCTGCCCCTGAGACTACCTGGGGCAACCCCTCTGACCTGGAGCCCTAGCTGCTGGGGGAGCTGGGTGCCACAGCCCCTGGTACCGTCTGCACGGACCTGGGCACACCGGGGCAGAGGGGTGAGGAAACTGGGGAGCACTGGAGTGCGTGGCTGGTCTGTGACGGATCTTGAGCCGCTCATCTTACATCTCCTGCCCTAACTGGGATGTCGCGGGAGGCAAGCCTGCTTGGGGACAACTCAGGTGTTTTGACACCTGTAGTGAATATCTTTAGTGACCAGGCTTGAGAGATGTGACCTAAAGCCCAGGGAAGGGGAAGGGGCAAGAGGAGGAGGACAGTTATGTCCGGCTGGAAGCTTCCCGCAGTGTTTTCCTGCTGATTGTGTCTGATGCTAGAGAGAGGTGGGGACAGAGGGACGGGGCTCCAGGTAAAAAAGGACAAGGTATACTGGAAAGTGGGGCCTGACAGTGCTGTCTGTGCGGATGAGGGAAAGTGGGACTTCAGAAATGAAGAGGTGTTCGTGCCCCAAGTCTGTCACGTCCGATTGTTCTAGTAACAGATGGGGGAAGAGCATGTCGGAGCCAGGCCCTCTCTGGGATGTAGCTCTTAGCATCCAGCCTGACTGCACAATCCAGGGGCTGCCTCCAGACTCTGGGGCCACCTCAAGGTTGAGCTGGGGCCCTGTGGTCACCAGCCACCTGCTCCCATGCACAGGACCGTGGGCAGGGGCCTAAGCGGAGGCTGCAGCCAGCAGAGCTCTCCTGGCCTCTCTCTCCCTCCCTCAGGAGGCCCTGAGCCCTGTCCCTTCACATGGCCTCCGTGGGCCAGGGCAGTGTTCTGTCTCCTCACTGGATGACTGTGTGACTGTGGGTCCACGTCTGTGGCCAGTGTATTGTAGTTGGACCAGAGAGCCGGGCGGCATTAAGATGGACGGGACGCCTGACGAACAGACCCACTGCTCCCAAGAAAAAATGGGGAGAACATGCTTGCCACAGACAAGCCCAGCTCCGCTGTTGGGAACAGCACAAGGTTCGACAGAGGCCACCTTGAAAAGCTAGCGGAGCCCGGCGCTGGCCCAGTGCACAGCCGTCCTGGCTTCGTGGAGGTGCGCACTGCCGGCCGACTCTGTGCCCGTGGCGCCTCCGCCGTGACCTCCGCACGGTGGGGTTAGCACCCCCGCCCCCTCCCTGTGGCTGGGAGAGTCTGCGGCTAGAGAGAGGAGGCATGGTCATGCTGGGGACGCTGGGGAGGACATGTAAATGTTTGTGACGTATTCTGCTCGGGGGTGTTTGTTTTAATATAGCGTAATTCCTGGTGAAGTCTGCGGAAGAAAACCCTGAAATGCTGGCGCATGGTGCTAAAGGATGCATTAGTGTCACTCCCCGAGAAAACCCCGTAGTGCCTGTGAAGTGGAAAAGAAGGTGCTGAACGTCGGAAACCAGCCCGCTCGGATGGGCTTTCTCCAGTAATGCCCGTCCGTCCCTTGTGTTCGCTTTCCTGGCTTTACGCGGTGCCTTTCCCAATTTATGCTCAAAATAGGTTATGTTATGTTATATTATATTGTTATGCTACATTATTATATGTTGTGTTATATTTGTAATTTCCTGAATACTGCCTTTCCCCCATCTCCATATGTGACTACCTCTTCTAAAACTCAGAGCTTAAATTCCTGGCATGGTGTGTGGGAAGGGAACCAGAGGTATGGGGCTGATGGGTAAAGGCTTGCCTGGAGAAACTATAAATTACCCAAATCTCAGGGGCCTTGGGAAGTATTGCCCTCATACCCAGGCATAATATTTGATTGGTTTAAAAATATATATATATATTAAAAATATATGTATATATAATACATATATATGTATATGTATATATAATACCATATATACACACACACACACACACACACACATATATATATATATATATAAGATGGAATCGGACCAGTAAGGTTATAAGATAGAAAAATAGAAGAAGCCAAAGAGGCAGAATGATGGCTAGGCCCTTTGTACCTTGGAGGCCACTGGCATGCACAGACAAAGGAACTGGCGTGCAAGGAGCTCACAGTCTCCTGGGGGAGGCCGATGCTGTGCTCCCCAAACATGCACTTGGGTGTTTTAGGCACTGGGATGGACACGTTAGCATTCAGTGGAGATCAAGTAATGGAGGGCTGCATGGAGGAGGGGCCATCCTGCTGAACCTTCCTGAGCAGGTGTCTGCTGGGCAGGAGGGCAGCCAGGTGGAAGGAACAGCAAGAGCCAGTGCAGAGGGGCCGGGAGGGTCTTGGAGGGCTGGGTGTGGGGGACTAGAGGGAAATTGCAGGGGCCAAATCTTGGAAGGCTTCGTGAGTCGCACTAAGGAGTTTGGGTAGCAGAGACTTGTGACCAGATTTGGGTGTGTGTTCAAGGGGCAAGGGAGATAACAGCCCACCTTTATTTCTTTATTGTGTTCCTTGTCACATAAACTGTAATTCTGAGTTTCCAGATTTGCCACTGAAAATACTGGTTGGCCTTTCTTGTTTAATATAGGGCTCCTTATTCATAGACGAAAGAGCCTATTTTCCTCTTTAGAGCTGTTTGGAAATCGGCTTTCCTGAAATTCTCCCCCGAGGTTCCTCCTAGTTAATAAAGAACCTTCTAGTTTTATGCCCCCATGTAGATAATGGTTTAGTGCCTGCGAGGCTGCCCATCACGGGGCTGTTTGGAGTAGGCGGGGCTGTTCTTCAGGGGACAAGAGGACATCTGTGCAGGGCCCACAATTCATCCCAACTGAGTGGAATATACAGCATCATTTTACTTGGATTTCTTTATACGTGTAGACAGAAATAATTTTGGGGTTTTTTTTTTTTTTTTTGTCTTTTTCCTGAGAAAATGTATGGCTTTGTAGCTAGCCTCGCAGATGAGAGCTGCTAAAAGGGCTGGTCTGACCCTAGGAAGCCAGGATGTGTGTGCGATTGGCTGGAGCAGGTCAGCCCACAAGGGAGGCTGCGGGGGGAACTTGAGGAATTTGGAAGGAGCCATGGTGGCTGGAAGCGAGGGAGAGAAAGGCAGCTGCGTGGAGGAGAAGCAGCTCTAGCAGGGTGAGGGGGCTGTGCACGGGGCCTTTTGGAAGCGATAAAAGGAGGGGAGGCTCCCAGGTGAGGTTTTTGAAGCAGGAAGGACAATGCAACGGGGAGGGGATAAGGCCCAGGCCTGGCAGCTGCGAGGAAGCCAATGGCATTACCCTGCATCAGGAAAAAGGGATTTGGGGGATAGAGTGGAGGTGGGGCTGTCCAGGCACCAGGGTCCTGCTGGAGCGCCAGACCCTGGCTGGGCGCTTGGAATTCTCCCAGGAGATGAAGGAGCAGCATCTCAAGCTTTGAGAGGCGCCCAAGCCTGGAGTTCACCCCAGGCGTAAGTGTCAGTAAGCAGTGGGCGTTTTCTCTTGTGTGGGACCTAGAAAGAGCTGGAAAGCATTTGATTGATGCACAGGGAGGGGAAGGTCCAGCTCACCTCTGGTTGCCCCGCAGACGAGCCCCCGTTACCTACTCGAGCACCAAGTGTCTGTCCCTTGCTCTGCGTGATGCTGGCTCTCTCCTCCTCTTTCTCTTTCTCTTTCTCGGAGGCATTGCTCCCACATCCTGGGGTGAAAGTGGTGTCCAGGGGGGAAAGCGAGGATTTGAGGGGCCTCCGTCTTGAAATAGCACCTAGGGGAGTGTCTGGTTCTTCTCCTGTATCAAAGTATTTCTGCGTGTTCTCTGGTGGAAATGCTAGTTTTCCATCACTGATGTCTTCGTTGTAGGTTTTGTATTTACTTGTTTAGTGGCTCTGGGATGATTTATTTATTTTCTTTAAAGATCCTATTTATTTGAGAGAGAGAGCGTGAGCACGAACGGGGGGATGGGCAGAGGGAGAAGCAGACTCCCCGCTAAACAGGGAGTCTGATGCTCGATCCCTGGAGTCTGAGATCGTGACCTGGGCTCAAGGCAGACGCCTAACTGACTGAGCCACCCAGGCGCCCCAGGAATGATGATTTGGTTGATGGATTTCCATCATCATGTCTGATGTTGAACGGGCCAATCCATTCAGTCCTTTGTTGACCTTGACCTCCTGAGCCAAGCAGATGAACCCCTCTGGTGTTGGCTTTTGAAGGAAGTGCAATATGGAATTGTTAAGAGTCAGAGCTTTCCCGTCTTAAGTTTGGACAACATTTGTCAGATTCTCCATTCATACCAGAGCACGTGTGCTATCACCTCCTTCCGCTTGCGCGAGCCAAAGTCCTTGATTCTTTCTTTTTCTTCTAATGCTTGGCCTGTCGGCATGTCCTGTGACAAATAAAGAAGAGATAAGCCCCTAATTATTTGCTTCAACTTTCATTAAGATTCCAGATGAAACCAGAAGCATGACTTTTAAAATAGTAGGACCCTTGAGATAATGGAAAACTTGGAGCCTTTGATGCAAGAGATTTGAGAAGACAAAGCACAAAGGTCTGCCCTTGTCCTAAAAATAAGGGGGAGGGCTGGGGCTTGTTGGTAAGTCAGAGGGCTTGAAGGCATGAGGACTGGAAATAATTGTCAGGTGGCCGTTGTCAGATTTATACCTTACTCTGCTCCTTTTATCGTCCAACTGAGTAGTATGGTGGCAGGGAGGTCAGCTCTGAGAGTCTATTTTAACTCAATTGGGTTATTGTCACAAAACCCTTAACCTTGGGACAGTTTGCCCCTTTGCTGTGGGAAATCGTATCTTTCACTGGAGCTTTGTTCTATGTAATTGGAATCTGAGGTTGCTTCTCAGCCCTGTCATAGTCAAACCACTGATTACGGCTTTGATACTTTTGTTATTAAATCGACCGCTGTTAAGAGATGATTCACGGTCCCCTGAAGTCAAGAAAAACTATCTTCTTTCTTTTTTTTCATTTTTTTTCAAGATTTTATTTATTTATTTGAGAAAGAGAGAGCTGAAGCAAGCGAGTGCACAAGCAAGGGTGGGGAGGACAGAGGGAGAAGCAGACTCCCCGCTGAGCAGGGAGGCCCATGTGGGGGCCCCATCCCTGGACTCTGAGATCATGACCTGAGCCGATGGCGGACACTTAACTCACTGAGCCACCCAGGCACCCTAAGAAAAGCTA
This sequence comes from Lontra canadensis, assembly GCF_010015895.1. Classification (NCBI taxonomy): domain Eukaryota; kingdom Metazoa; phylum Chordata; class Mammalia; order Carnivora; family Mustelidae; genus Lontra; species Lontra canadensis. The sequence goes on along the minus strand of NW_022631073.1, from coordinate 9,234,447 downwards.
TCTTCTTTCTAGTATCAGTTACAGTGACAGAAGAAGGAAATGCTTATTTTAGCCAAAACTTTTTGAAAGCACACTTGGGATCTCAGCTTTTTCCTTAACCTTCCATGGGAGTCTCGAGTCTGACTACTCATCTTTGCAGCTGTTTCTCCCTCTGTCCTTCCCCCTTGCTTGTCTAGTGCAGGGCCCCACCTTCTGTCTCTGGACTCCTGTCTCCCCGCAGCCGATGTGATGTGCTGTCCCCCTCCCCCACTGCTGCCTTGCTGCCTTGCTGCCCTTGTCAGAGCAGTCATGGTGGCCTTGAAGGCCATATGTAGGGGGAGTTCTTCCCCATGTGAAGCCCTCCCCAGGCTCTCCAGCTCCTCAGGGCAGACTTTCTCCTCCTGGCCGTCTTCTCTTCCCCAGTGGTTGGGGGGGCCATAACTCAGCCTGCCCTTTGCAACTGGCAAGCTCCTTCCCACCTCAGGACTTTTCATCTTGTGGTTCTCTCTGCCTGGAACCTTCTTTCCCCAGCCCTGGGATGACTGGCTCCTCCTTCCCTCATCATGTCTGTCTTCATGTCTGTCTTCCTTTCAAGGAATGCAAGACAGAGAAAAACTCCCCAGTGCACCCCAGAACCCAGAACACTCCTTCTCCTTTGCTGATTACAATTTCTGTCAGACTGGCTGTGAATTAATTCAGTAAATATTCGAGTGGATTTATTGCTTGATTTTACAATTCCTCGCCCACAGCCATTTCACCAGGCTGTGTGTGTGTGTGTGTGTGAGAGAGAGAGAGAGAGAGAGAGCGAGCTGGGGAGGGGAGCAGAGGGTGTGTGGGAAGAGCAAGAAAATCACATTCTTTTCTCATTGCTCTGGAAATTCACCAATCATTGGTATAGCTGTCCCCTGACTACAGGCGGCTTAAAAGACAATAGGACTTGGCTCTGGGTTTCTCTGATTATGTTCAGGCGAAGGATATGGTACTCCTGGCTGTAGAATTCTGACATGGTAAGGAGTAGAGAGAGTAAACGCCTTCTGTGTGCCCGGCATGGTCTGAGTGCAGACTCCCTTCTCAGAACGACCTCATGCCATCGGTGGCAGGTGCCACCTCACGGATGAGGAAAAGGGCCCAGGTAAGGTGTGTTAGGAACCTGTCCAAAATCGCTCCCCTCCCCGGTGGAGGAGCACGAATTTTGGAGCCAGGTCTGTAAGCGCTCCTGTTTATATTTTGTGAATATTGTGCTGGTTTCCTTCTACGAAATTATCCGAATCAGGTCATTCTGATAGTATACATGAAGAACATGATTTCATTCAGACATTATCTATTCCGAATTTTTAAAAAAGATTTTATTTATTTATTTCGAGGGGGTGGGGAGGAGCAGAGGAAGAAGGAAAGAGAGAGAATCCCAAGCAGGCTCCGCACTGAGCACCGAGGGAGCCCGACGGAAGGAGCCCGACGGGGGTCTCGATCCCAGGACCCTGAGGTCCTGACCTGAGCTAAAATCAAGAGTCTGATGATTAACCAGCGGCGCCACCCAGGCGCCCCTCTGTTCAGAATGTTTTTAATAAGTGGGTCAAAGACTGCATGATGCTGCTGCATTATGTATGAGAGAACGGCGTGGAAATATTCTGAAGCAGTCAGTGCCTTCAGGAAATGGGCGTTTTCAAGGTGTTGAACAATACTTATTCTCTGCAACAGGCAGGCTGTTTACAAGTCCTTCTTTTCTTTTTGGGCCTGTAAAGAGATTGGAAAGAAAGGGACAGATTTAAGCGCTGCTCCTTTATCACACAAAAGCCTGTTTGCAGACACTGGTAGAAAAATGAGCTTTTAAAATTTTCTAAATGCCAGACTTTTTACCAAAGTATTCTAGCTCACATCCAGGTTTGTTCCATTTTTGTTTCTGGGTGCAACGTCATGGTCGTGGTTGAGACACCCAGTGCATCCCACATCGCCATTTACTTAGCACCGCTGGGAAGGAACTTTTCCGAAGTTTGTCTTGGGGCTTCCCGAGGGGCTGCTGGGGGAGGTATTGGCCGAGTGTCACCTCTGGGCAATGGCAGGAGAATTACTGATGTGCAGATAAATGAAATAAAACAACTAAACCCACTCTGGGTTCACTTCTTTCAGTCAGCAAAGCTTCAGGGTCTCGATCAAGGTCAGCCTTCTCGGTGGGAGGGTGTGATGCTCTCATCTGTAGTCACAGCTCCTTGGATCGCGCAGGGAGCTCACGATGCTTTCTGGGCCGCTGCGGTTTTAGCAAACTGGGTGAAATCTACCTGTAAGGTATGTACCCTTGACCCTCAAACCCCACAGGTTTGTGCGACACAACCCCACTTTTGTATGGGTTTTTTGGTGGCTGTTCAGTAGTATCAATATACTTTCTCTTCCTTACGATTTTCTCAATACTTTCTTGTCTCTCTCTGGCTTACCTTCTTGTGCAAATACAGTATAAAATACATGTAACATAGAAAATATGTGATGATCAGCTCTTTATGTTACCAGTAAGGCTCCCGATCAACAGTAGGCTACTACTAGTCAAGTTTTTGGAGAGTCAAAAGTTATACTTGGATTCTGACGGCTCGTGGGGCGTTGGTGCCCCAACCCCTGTGTGGTTCATAGGTCAGATCTGTATGTTAAAAGCGATGGCCTCAGCATGACTCAGTAATGAGTGTACACTGAACATTAGGAAGGGGTGAGTATGGGGCAGATAACGTCTAATGCAGTAAAAGCCCTCAAATCCTTTCTCCGTTGCTATTATTAATAATAATTTACAAGGCTTTGAAGGACCACTCTACAGGCAGAATTATAAGTGATGAATTATAAAGTCAAAACACATGAGCTTTAATTATCAGTAGAAAGGGCAGAATTCAGGTTAGCGGGACAGCCTCCAAATGTGCTTTTCCCCTTTTGACCAAAGATCAGTGTGGGGTGGTGGTGGTAGGGGATGCAGATGCCCGGCGGGGGTGGGAGGGCACGTGCACGCACGCACACACACACACACACACACACACACACTCACACTCACACAGGGGCAAGGGAGGGCAGAGGAGAGGGAGACAAGTACTGAGACACGCTCTAGGACAGATAGAAACCGAACCCAATTCAGAGCCTCAGACAGAGTTGCACAGAGATAGACATGGAGACGGATAGACAGACACTTATGTGAGGGTGCTTTGGACATAAAGAACTTGGGGGCCCAGAAGGCTAAGGCCGGACCTCCCTTGCTCTGCTGAGCAGACGGCATCTGCTCTGAGCTTAGCACTTGAGTCTCCTTTGACCCCGTGATGATATCTCTCTTTGTCCAAGATGCGAATCAGTGAGGGTAACAGGATCAGCAGCTGACCTGACCCTCCTGCAGAAGGCACTTGGCTAACTCCAGGCGTGTGGTTAGCCTACAGCCTCCCCTGTCACCCGAGGTAGGTTCCAGGAACCTCCAGAGGTTATATTCGGGAGGGCAGAGCGGGGGCCCCTTGGGCACCCAAGTGGTGGTTGAATGAGGGGACGGGTTAAGGTGAGGCTGAGGGGCAGAGGGCAGGGGAGACCGGCTGGCCTGGCCAGCTGTCCACATGGGGCGGTCGCAGATCCAGATGCGGACACCTCGTTGTTTGGTCCATCGCCCTGGAGCTGAGGATGCCCTGGAAACCGATGGCGCCCAAACGTGCTGGAGACTGATTCACACTCTCCAGCCTGCCAATGTGGACCTGGGAAGGCCACTGGCGTCCCCAGCATTGTGGCTGGGCTCTGCCCCCTTCAGGCCAGCATCCCATCCCATGCCAGCATGCGCTTGTGCTCAGATACTCCTTTCAGATTACAGAAACCACACATGTGTTGCCTGTGTGTACGTCTATTTCTGTCTCCACACAGGTATGTGTGTGTTATGTAAATATGCGTGGGTGTTCATGTATATTTGCATATATATTTAATTGTTGTGTCCCAAATAAACTCGCACTATATGTAATTCCTTAATTTGCTGTCTTTTCCTGCTTATTACTCAACTTGGAGCTATCCTGACTATACACGTGAACCCACCACGCCCACGTCAGCCATGTGGGTGCTGGGGGGGGCTCTGGTACCTGCGGGGTGCTGGGGACACCCTAGGGGTTCACCAGACGTTACTGTTCTTTCCGAGTTCCTGCATCGTCTTTGACGGCCCTTCTGTCTCCCACATCACTCAGGCTTCATGGATGCTATCTACGCGTCTGTCTTCCCTGCCCCTTCTGATTTGTTTTGGTTTCAGAAATGAGGTATGAGACTGTCTTGGTCTGCGGAGGATGGGATGACAAAAGTGCCATAGACGGGGCGGCTTCAACAACAGACGTTTATTCCATGCAGTTCTGGAGGCTGGGGAACCCACGGTCAAGGCACTAACGGATTGGGTGTCTGGTGCGGGCCCGACTCCTTGGTCATAGATGGTCGTGTTCTCTCTGTGTCCTCACGTGGCAGAGGGGCAAGGCTCTTCCCTGGGGTTTGTTTTATAAGGGGCGCTCATACCCTTCATGGGGCCCGAGCAGCTTCGAATCACATCCATCACATTGGGAGTGAGATTTCAGTGTGAATGTGGGGAAAACACACACACACACACACACACAGTCCGTAACACAAACCCATTAGAACAGCATATAAAAGGAGGATAAGTGTGTTTTCAGACAAGACCAGAAGAGCTTTTCATTGAGGAAGGTGTAGGGTCTTCAGCACACGCGGTTGAACAGAGACATTTCTGTGTCTCCCCGACTGCTGGTGGTGTCGTAACTGCGTGGGAGACTGCTTGTTAGCCGTCTGACCGGGCAGGGTGCTCTGGGGTTCTCTCTAGAGAAAAGAGAAGGACCCTTAACGACAGTCTGTCGGAAGCTCCTTCTTAGGTCTTTCTCAGTTCCGTGTGTCCCATTCTTTTCTTGCTAGTGTCCATAAATCTCTTTTTTTCCAGTTGGGTTTTTAAGAATCTGAGTTTAAAGATTCCAGCTTAAGTTACCCAAGCAAGGAGTTTGGCTACAAAGATGAGATTTTGGCGATATCGTTGCAGAAGGCAAGGGCATTAAAGGGCAGTCGAGGCCTTTCTTTCTTTCTTTCTTGCTTTCTTTCTTTCTTGCTTCCTTTCTTGCTTCCTTTCTTGCTTTCTTTCTTGCTTTCTTTCTTGCTTTCTTTCTTTCTCTTGCTTTCTTTCTCCTGAGACTTGATTGGCATTCTGGCATTTCTCCAGGATCCAGTTACAAACAGGTAGAGTCAGGAGCCCAGGGCTGCTGGCTTGGCCTCCATCTGATGTGGCCTGCACTAAGGCACTCAGCCCTTGGAGCGTCTGCTCTGCTAAGTGCCTGGTGTTGTTGCAGAGAAGTCAATTTCAAAACAAAGCATGTGTAGGGATGTTTCGCTGGGCACATGTGTACACACCGGTGCAACCCACACCAAAGCCTCCTCCGTTCTAGAAACCCTCCCCTGAACCTGGGGTGTATGGGTGGTATGCACTTGGAGGGAAAGATGAAGTCAAGGTCAGTGTGACCCTGAGAGTCCCTTTGCCCAGCAGGACAGCCATCCCACACAGTGTGTAGGCTCCAGATTCTCTTTCATGCCCAGATCGGTAGCTGTGACTAAATAAAAAGGAAGACTTAGCTTGCTAGGAAGTTCCCCCAATTTCTAGGGGCTGGAGGCCAAAGGCAGAATCAGAGCTGCAGTAATACGGGGAAAGGATAATCCTTACAGTTATTTTTCCCACTTAGGTTGGACAAACCGTCCAAGGGCCCAGGTGGTCAAGTGACTGGCCCGTGTTCATCCAGGTATAGGGAGCGATGTAGCTGGCAGGAATTTCAGCCTGGAAAACTCTAGCAACCTGGCTCGCCAGAACTAGCTCTGTATTTGTGGAAGACGGCACCTGACCGTGGCCTCCTCGGTCACCTCACAGCCCAAGAAGGGTCTTAGCGCTTGGTTGTGTTGAGATAATGTTCCCCCTTGACCTGAATGTTGAGGAGGATCCTGCAGAGCGGATTCCTTTTCTGTTCGCACGACGGGCACAGGACAGTGATGGACTCTCTTCGGTCAGCCCGAAAACATTGCCTGTCTGGTCAGGATGTTTTCGGCAGGAGGGGAGCGTGTGTGGGTGCGCGCGCGGGAGTACGCGCACATGTGGTGACAGAGACAGCATTTCTTGTCAGGGCTGCCTGCAGGGGAAAATTTTGATGAATTGAATTTAGTGCAAAGCAGTTTCAAAAATACCCTCTCACATACAAACCCATCAGATCCTTACATGCGGAGAGGAAGGAGCTGGTCTGATCTGCCGAGAGCTCCGTTTTGTTTCTGGAAGGTCTCCCTCTCTTCAGCGATGGCAGGCGTTCTCTTGGCCTGGAGGATCTGAGCCTCCTCTCGACAGCGGGCTCTGGGCCAGCACTATGACATCTCTCTGGGTTTCGTCTCAAAGGGAGGGAGGCCAGAGGGATGCCTGTACTTTTGCTCGGGAGTAGGGCATATGTCACGGAAAGTGGGTCTCCTGAGGGCCTGCCTGTGGCCTTTCACTGTTGGTGGGCAGGTGGTTGCAAAACCTCAGTCCCCAGGCTCCCTTTCACTAGAATCCTGAGAAATTGCTATAGAAATAGACAACTTTCTACATAGTAACTTACCTTCGGCCATGCTCTAGAAGGATCTATTTCTTATATCTGGGTGCCTCAGGCAGTTGAACGTCCAACTCTTGGTTTCAGCTCAGGTCATGATCTGGGGGTCATGGGATCAGGCCCCACATGGGGCTCCACGCCCAGAACGGAGTCATCCCTTTCCCTTCTCCTCTACCCCTTTCCCAGCTCCTACTCTCTCTCTCTCTCTTTCTCCCTTGCTCTAAAATAAATAAATAAAATCCTTAAAGAAAAAAGAAGAATGAACTCTTTCTTGGTAATCAGATAGCACGTAGGTACAGGTAACTTTAGATTTTCAGGGGGTGGGGCACTGCGGCTAGGAGGTGGGGGTTGCCTTCTTATGTGCAGGCAGCGTTTAATGAAAGCAGACTGGTTCTGTGGAAGGCCCAGCTAAAGCTCGGCCCAAACGGGCTGATTTCCTTGGGAAGTCACCGCAGCTCTCCTGGCCTCAGTTTCCTTTCCTGTTTAAAAGGACGTGGTAAGCATGTCGGAATAGGACATTTTCTTCCATCTTCAGAGTTGGAAGATTCATTCTACAGTGTCTGAGATTTCTTTTCCCGAGCCCTTGAATTACTTCCTATAAAACTTGAGCAAAACGTAACTGTTTAATGATAAGCTGAAAAACTACGTTTACAGCGTCTCTTTAGTAAGAGATGCCCAGGTTTGGGGGCACGTGGCTGACTCAGTAGAGCGTGTGACTCTTGTTGGGGAGGTTGTGAGTTTGAACCCCATGTTGAAACCCTCGTTGGGTGTAGGGACTGTAAATAAACTTAAAAAGAAAAAGAGGGCCTCCCAGGTGGCTCAGTTGTTAAGCGTCTGCCTTCAGCTCAGGTAAGATCCCAGTTGGGATCGAGCCCCGCATTGGGCTCCCTGCTCAGCAGGGAGCCTGCTGTCCCTCTCCCACTCCCCCTGCTTGTGTTCCCTCTCTCGCTGTGTTTCTCTCTGTCAAATAAATAAATAAAATCTTGAAAAAAAAGAGATAATCCTATTTTATTTATACATGTATACATCACACATACTTTAGTGTATATGTGATTTTATTATACTAACTTTATCATTTATTATGCTAACTTATATTACATTAATATATTCTTTGGTGGGTGCTGATCTTGTTTTGTTGTTATAGTTCATAGAAGGAAAACCTGAAAATATTGAAAGTTAAGCAAAAAGATAGGGCAACAGGCCCTAGGGAGTTCTACATTTTGCCAGCTGGCTCACTTTGGGGACAGTTTCCACATAGTGCTCTATTTTAATACAGTGCGTCATCTGTGGAGGGACTGATTTCTTCATTGTGTGCTCAGTGGGAGCTCAGAACTATCTAGAGATTCTCTGAAATCTGAAAAAATATTTGAAAAAATACTCTTAAAACTTTGCTAACATACAGCTGGGAGGTTGGCATGTTTGGTTTTGGTGGCTAGCACAGTCTCTCTGTCCTTGGGGTTACACGTTTCTGTCTTTCCTTCCCGTCCGTGCACACCACACTGCGTGGGGTTGGATATCCTCAGCATATTGCCTTATGGGGATGGATGAACTTGGTTTTGTACCGCTAGGTAGCTACTCGGCCCTGTCTGCCTTATTCAAGAAGATCCTGCGTTCTTAGGACAAGCCGTGAAAAAACAGGTGCTGTTTGCAGTCAGTCATCAGTCTGTGTCAGGACTGCCTGGTCACGTGCAGCCCGGAAGCCATTAGCAGGTCTGATGCTGCGATTGGCATCCCCGACCCCTGGTGTCAGGTTTTCAAGTTTGCCAAGACAGCTTTATTATTCCCAGTGATAGACTTTGTCATAAGAATATATTATCAATTGAGCTTATAAAATAAATGAAATACTGCTTTGCTCCGCACAGGGGATCCATTTGGAAGAAGAGTTCTGCTGTTGAGAATGTTTGGAAACCACCAAGACAGTGAAAAGAACACAGATCCTATAGGCATACAGTTCTAGATTTGAGCCCATCTGCCATTGCATGCTAACTAGATGGCCAAGGGCAAAGTAATTTGCTTCCCTAAGCCTTAGTGATGCCATCTGTAAAGTGGGCCTGCTCTCTAGCAGGCGGGCTGGTTTTGAAGATGAGATGCAAATGGGCTTCGCCCAGTGCCTGACATGTAACAGAAAGTTGAGCATATGATAACCATTATAAAGCTGTTCATGCTGGGACCATATTTCATACGTGGTCATTATGAGCTAGCTTTTGACATGAGGGAAAGACATATGTCTCATTTTATTTGCATGCATTTGCATATTTGCTTATCTCATAACATAGCACCCGTCTATCCTGATGAATGCATTTTCCTCTAATTTAGAGATGTTTCAGCAGACTGGAGTGGCACGTTCTTTCTGATGCATCTTTGCAGCAAATTAATTTCCTTTGGAAAGTGTGTGAAGCCATAACAGAATCATTTATTGTACTTTGGTTTTTTCCTAGTAGGAAAAAAAAAATCAAACAGGCTATGGGGAGCTGCTTTTCCGCCTTGGGCCTCCAAAGTGCTGCTTTATTTTTATGTACAAGCTCTTTGTGGGTGGACTGCAGAAATCCCTGCTCTCGGAAATGTTTCTGAGCCCTCTGGGAAACCGAACAGGGGGAAAAGAGCTAATTAAAAAAGCTGCCATCCGCCTCCTCTAATTAACTTGCTCTCTGCTCCTGGGAGAGGGAGCGGAAATGTGAACACAACGCAGGCATCACCGGAAGTGAGTCCCATTCTCGTGGTTCACGGTCCCCCGTGCTGTTTTGATGCAGAAACGGTTCATGGTCAACAGGCAAGGAGCCACAAAGGGGCTTGATGGGCCGTCTCCCTCCCAACAGGGCGGTGGTGAATGGCGGTCCTTCCGAGCAGGTGCACGGGCCGGGCAGCTGCAGCCTGGGAGACCTCATTGGAATTCAGCAGCTCGGACCCAAGAGCATCCGGCTCTCCCTGTTGCTTGCTCGTGCTGAGGGAAAGAGCAGGGGTCCTTTGTGCTCTAAGGCTGTGCATCGCCAGGGCCCAGGGTTACAGAAGCCACGGGAGGAGCACGCAGCCTCTCACTCCGTGTCCCGGCTGCACGCCGGGGAAGCTCGCGGCGTCCGTGGCCGGCAGTGCGGCGAACTCCTTGCTGACATCTTGGACAGATTTAGATCCCAGAGATACGGCCAGAGAATCAGGGTGGGACTTTAGGGGACAGAGGCTATCCTTTGGCAGAGATGGCTTTTGCCTCCTGGCGGATGTGGCCCCTGGTGGAGTGGGCCCAGTGGATGTGGACAGCAGTGACCAGCAGTGGAGAAGCCAGTCTGATGGCCCTTCAAGGAAGCTCTGGAAAGAGGCAAGTTGGCTCCGTACGTCTTGTCAGTGTTGCCCCTGACGCAAGCTGTGCTGGGGGCAGGGTGACAGCTGGGGCCCACCGGGGTGATCCAAACTCTTGGTTCTCTTTGCTACTCCGTTGTGTAACTTCCTCGTGTTTTTCATGCTAGTGAACGGACCTTGCAAAACTCAGGTACCTTGATCTATTGTTGTCCAAGTGTGTATCTTCACTTTCCCTGGACAAAAGCTAAGGCCTTTGATATTAACGTATGTTTGTAAAAAGTCAGCACCGGCTGTCCTGTGTGTGGTGGTTGAGTCTTTCCTCATGAAATTTGATAGTGTGCAAGTTTCAGCTCCCCGGAGCCCATCAAAAGCTTCTTGGGTGTTTCTGTTCATCTCTTTGGGCCCCGGGAGGGCTTTGTGGTGGGTTGCAGGAGCCAGGATCCTTAGGGATGGGGTCTTTGGCGCTGGTAAAATGAGTCACTAACAAGTCGTAAAAACATCAGTGTGTCCATTTATCTGAAGGAGAACTCCCCAAATGGCTGTTTTTTCCTGTGCTGGCTGACGGTGGAGGGATTGGCTTGCTTCCTGCTTCTCTCTCCCGGCTGGCAGACGATCTATAGAAGAGGCTGCCCTGTGCAGAGGTCACGAGTGCTTTGACCTTGTTGGGAGCTCAGCAGCGAGAGTGTTCCATGCTCCGTGCTCTCCTGGCTCGTCCACCTCTGGTTACACGTCTTCACCCAGATTTGCCAGCTGGGTCACACGTGCCAGCAGCAGCCCTGAGTATCCACTCTCTTGATAATGACTTTGCTTGTTGCAAATGAGCGAGTGGCATTTTAGTCTCTGTACGATGGCTTGAGTAGGGACTCAGCCCAGGGGATGCCACTCTGGCAACCTTGAGTGGGGTTGGTCCAGGACCGTGCCCCGCTGGGCATTTGAGCAAGGGAGGAGCTGCCCCGCGGCCTGAGGACGCAGGCCTGGCTCCATGATTTGGGGAAGTCTCATTCTTTCTGGCTTAAAATTGAACCCCCTGTAGAAGCCGGGTGCTGGAGAAGGGCTGTTCACTCTGGGTTTTCCAGAGCCCAGGACACAGCTTTAGTTGGTTGAGGAGCCTCCCCCTTATTTCTGGGTGGGGTGGGTGTCCTGTGGGTGAAATTTTGGTCCAGTTCTCTGGATGAAGAATTTTCCTTGAGATCAGACCTTCGGGTAGAGTGGCAGTGGTTGTTATTGTATCATGGAGATCAGCAGGTTGTGTTTGTGTCTTGGTCCAGCACATCCTCCAGAGAGCTGGCTTGCCAGCTTGCTTTCATTCATTCATTCATTCACTCACTCATTCATTCAACAGATGTGTATTCACTGCTTCCTGGCTTAGGCTCAGAGAAGCTGTAATAAGTAAGGCTTGACGCCCTCATGGCCTTGAAGCTCAGGAGATGAGAAAGATAATTAACACAATTAGGAGGTGACTAAATCTACAATAAGTTACGAGAAGCTCTGGGAAGGAAGGGTGGCAGGAGAGAATGATGGATGTGGAAAGGCTGTACGCGATTTGGTTTCACAGAGTGGGGACCCTATGATGTGTTGGAACCATGGCAAAGAAATGTGTTTCTGGGACTATCTGTTTGACCGACTGGGTGCCAGAGTTAATCCAAAGATTCCCGTTTGTTTTTGTCACTGAGGCCAGAAATACGTATTTCTCATAGGGCTAAGCTCAAAGCATATGTCATTTGGGAACAAAGCTGGTGATAATGAGATTCAATCTTGGGAATCATGCTGGGAAATGACTTTCCTCACATCTGTCCTCGAATAGCTTAATTGGGCAACCAGCCCGGTTCTAGGGGTCCCAGGCAGGGATCCGAGGGCCACATGGCCTCAGCAGCAGGGGCCCCTGGCCCCTCAGAGCCAACTTGGCCCAGACGCCTGCCTAACCCCGTTTCTCTCCTCCTCTCTCCATCAGGAGTTCTGACTCTGAAGAAGCATTTGAGACCCCCGAGTCAACGACTCCTGTCAAAGCTCCACCAGCCCCTCCCCCGCCGCCCCCCGAAGTCACTCCAGAACCTGAGGTCAGCGTGCAGCCCCCTCTGGAAGAACCAGGTAACCAAGGTCAGGTGCTCCCCTCGGGGAAGCCTGGGAGCAGCCCTGGGCTAGGGGAGCTGGAGGGGGGCTCCCTCTCTGCTCAGAGCTTGTTTTGTGAGTGAAAACTAAGAGTGAGCAGATCCCGCGATTATTCTGTCTGCTTTGAAGGTGTTTAGGGGAGACCTGTGGGAAACGCCTTCTTTAGCTCTGGGTACCGTTTACTTGGCATTCAGAATGGGGCTTAAGGGGACAGGTGGGTCTGGGAGGTTTTTATTTGGGATTCTATCTTGGATTCTAATATGTGGCCCTTGGCTCCCATAAGAGCACTGGTACTTGACAGCCCACATGAATCTGCATTTTTATGAAAGACCATAGCCCCCCTGGGCTTGGGAATGGAGATACGTAGTAAATGGGAAAGAAGAGAAAGCCATAGATAGCCAAACCCATGCATGAATGGTTCATTTATTCCTCGTTAATCTCAAGTTACCTGATTTCATATCACTTTCCTGCCTCCTTTCTCCCCTAGTGAGACTTAAAACGTGGATCTTTCCATACCTTTCAGTTGTGATTGCTGGAGGTGCGAGGGGATGGGACAGATCTCGTTCCCCAGCCCCCGACCTGGCCAGGTTTTTTTGCCTGTATCCTCCAGCTACACCTCCAGTGTGAAAGTTTAACACGAGACCTGGGAGGAGATGGGGACGGCCAGAATTGGCCCAGCAGACTGGTCAGGGAGCCAGGCGGTACCATTCTTAGACCTGGACCACCTTCCTGCATTGGGTTGTGTGTTCTAGTGGACCCCACTCTGGCTTTCCTCCAGCCACAGTCCTCTCTCTGTGGTGAGGCTGTAGGGCCCATCTCCTCCTAAGCCACCCTCTGGACACTCTGGACACCCTTTCTCATGGCCCATCTTCCCAAGGCTGACTGTACCCATATTTATACCTCTCAGCCAAGGAGGAACCAAGGTGGGGTGTCCACACACCTGTGCTCAAGGCCACCCCAGGTAAGGGATAGAGCTGGGGTGGGAAGAGGAGGAAAAAGTTTATGGCTGGGCCTCCATTCATACTCTTGCCCTGGCCAGAAGCCTGGTGAACTGTAAAGTCAAATATTTTGACCTCGATGTTGGTTTTACAAAGAAATGGGCAGAATTCTTTCTACCTGTCCTACGTTCAGATAGGCTGTTACTTTAGAAAGGGTGGACACTTGGAGGCTGATTCTTTTTTTTTTTTTTAGATGCTCTTCATTTATTGTCAGAGAGACAGAGCGAGAGAGGGAACACAAGTGGGGGGAGTGGGAGAGGGAGAAGCAGGCTTCCTGCCGAGCAGGGAGCCTGATGCGGGATTTTATCCCAGGACCCTGGGATCATGACCTGAGCTGAAGGGTGATGCTTAACAACTGAGCCACCCAGGCGCCCCTCCTAACCAGATAGGCTCCCCAATCCTGGGGGAAAGGATTAGGACCATTTTGGGGGGAGGGCAGGTGTCTTTGCTGGTGTCTGACAAATGCCGCTTTTATATTCTCCCATCTCTGATAGCTCAGCTAGTAGTATCTGATTCTGCATGGCTAGTCTAGGGGCTGGGCCCTGAGAGAGGAATCGTTGCAATTTATTTGATTTTAAGGTAGAGGAGGAACCAGAAGGACTGCTGAGAGGGTTTTAACATTCCCATTTTTTCTTTCATATTATGAAGCATATAAAAAGTCATTTCTTATAATACTATAAAAAAATCACCCTTAGGTTTAATGGAAAGGGAATGACAAATAGATCGTCATCCCTAGATCAAACATGTGATTGGAAATCAACCATCCTTTTTTTTGTGGGTACAAGTTCATGCCCACAGATACGTGGGCTACTTTGTGAAAGAACTGAGAAGAAAATGATGGTGCGTTACAGCGTACGGTCCATTCTCCTGCACCAAGGAGTGAACAGGGAAGGCCCATTTTGTGAGCCCATGTGCGACTTCTGGGATTTCCAGCCACGTATCCTGACAGCGTCTGGGGATGGTTTGCTGCTTCTGTTCTTGTCTGTGGTCTGTCCTTTTTCCTTCTGCCTGACTTGCATTTCAACAAAGCAAAGAGCAGTCTCCACTCTTAAAAACAAACAGACGTGCAGCTCCCGCCTCTCTCTTAGAGGGCAACTTCAGAACGAAATGAGCATTGCAGGGGATTAGGAGGAAACCCCCACCTGGAAGGGGTTGGGGCTGGTAATCGCCACGAGTCACAGCCCCACAGAACCTCGATTGCATCAGTGGGAGTCTTTGAACAGGGACTTTGTGCTTCTCCTTCTTGGAAAACTGCACTGAAGCTAAATATCCATGGCTTCCACAATCAGGACTCTTACGGTTGGGACCGTGACCGCTCAAAGTACCCCCCACCCCGCCCTGGGCTTGGGCTGTGCAAAGAGCCATCTGATTTGCAGCCCTTGTTAGAAAAGTCTGCTCGTCCATCCTGCAGACAGTATGGGGCACAGCAGAGGCGTGAGCACGCAGGTGTGCCCGCTTCCAGAGGTGGTTAGAGGGGAAGAAAGGTTCTTTCCAAGAACCTCTGGGAGGAAAGGGCTTGGAGCATATCTGGTGTTTGGTTCTCTTCTGCAAAGCCTCCGGGGTATTGCTAAAGGTGCTGGAAGAGCCACATGAACTAACAGACTAGACCCTTGGCTATGAATAAAGACATGATTTGCTCCCCTGGAAACTCACGTTGTTGGGAACAACCAGCCTCGCCTTGGGTCCAGCCAGCATGGTTTTGCCCCATGGGACAGGAGGATGGTGGGGGGGGATGCTGTCTGCCCTTTGTCTGGGCTGGGCTGGGTCAGGATGCAGCTTGTCTGAGCCTGATTTTGTCTTACCCGTAATATGAGGAGGGCAGCCTGCCAGCCCTCTGAGGTCCTCCTTCCCTTTCCGACCTTCCTTGGTCCTGGGATGGCAACGTGCGGCTGCCGTCCGGTGGCCGTGTTCCTAGAGTGCAGAACTGGACGATGAGGGACAGAAGGAAATGTCGCATCACTAAATGGTAGCTCCCTTGGAAGTGTCCCCTGAGGCCAGGCCTGCGCTGAGTTCTTTGGGGTGTCATCTCCGACTCAGCTGAGCGTCCCGCCCCGTGCTTACAGCATCCCTGCATGTCAGATGGCATCTCCTGCTTCCCCAGTCAGACGTGCGGATTCCAGACCTCGCCCTCCGTCTCGCGGTAGGAACCCGGGCCTCTTGACTCCCTTCCGTTGGGAAAGCAGGCTGCTGTGTGCAGGTGGAGTGCGCTGGTACTTGTAAGGACCCCGAGGCAGAGGACGGACACAGTGGTTGTCAGGGCAAGCAGGTGGTCAGTGACCCCGTGAACCAGGTTTCGTGGTGCAGAGGTGGGCTCTTTCAATGGTGGCCTCCCTCCAGGGCCATTGCTTCCCCCTGGGGTGAAGACAGTTTTCTTAGGCTCGCTGGGAGACCACCCGGGAAGGCCCATGTGGGGGCCTTAGAGGTGACTGGAGACACTGTGCCCATTCTAGACCTTTCCTTACTGTCCCATGGGAAGTGTGGGCTTTGCAGAGGCCCTGGTTGGGTTCCACGTGGTAGTTCGTGGCCCCCGTCTTCAGATTAATTCAGGCTCTTTTGGCCCTGTAATGGGCCTTGTGGAACGACCTGCTTAACGACCACACAATGAGACTGGTTCTCAGCCAGGGATCGCGGTGCCCCTCAAGGGGACATTTGGCAATTTTTGGAAACTTTTTTTTTAAAGATTTTATTTATTTATTTGAAAGAGAGAGAGCAAGCACACAAGAAGGGAGAAGGGCAGAGGGCAAGGGAGAAGCAGAGTGCCTGCTGGGCAGGGAGCCCAATGTGGGGCGTGGTCCCGGAACCCCGAGATCATGACCTGAGCCGAAGGCGGATGCTTAACCAACTGAGCCACGCAGGCGCCCCTAAAACATGGTCACAACTAGGGTTGGGGTGCCAGTGGCTTTTTGTGGGTAAGAGGCTGAAGATGCTGCCTGACAGCTTACAGTGAATGGCACAGCACCCCCCCCCCCAAACACGTAGCCGTCCCGATGTGGCCCCAGTGCCAAGGCCGAGACACCCTGCAGCAAGACTAGGTTTCCTGGTCCGTGATGAGTTAATTCGGGAATATCAGTGCTGAAGAGGAAAGGACGGTAAGCAGGTAGGAGCTTTCCTTCTGGGTCAGTTGAGCAGATGGTGGCCTGTTGCCTGATTCTGGGGAACCACTGACAGTCTGAGGGGTCTCGGGAGGCCCGGGGTGGCTTGAGAGAGAGGAGACTGGTGGTTGTGGGCCTCGCTTTAGAAACAGTGGGATGGACTGAGGCTCCTTCTCCCTCCTGCAAGGCCCCCTTGAAAGCCCCTGTTCCCCTGGGTCCTTTGGTCCTTCTCTGTCCCCTGTGTCATGTGTCGGGGCAGGAGGATGGGGTGTTTGAGGAGACCAGGCTCTGGAGGAAGCAGAGAGGGAGTTGGTTTTGGAAAGAAGCAGGGAGGGGACTTCTTTTGAGATGGGGAGGAAGCGGGAGTGTTTCAGAGGTGAGGGAGGAATCGTTTGGTGGAAGAGATGTGAGGCTTTAAGGAAGTGACCCCCATCTTCCAGGGCATCTGCTGCAAGTAGGGCCTGGGGGGCGCCGGGGGTAGGAGAGACCAGAACGTTTAGAACCATGAATGCACCTGCTTCCAGAAGGTGTCTTCGATTCTGGAGGTGTTTACTGAGCCCGCAACAGAAAGTGTGACCAATCCAGGAAGACCAGAGATGAGTCAGACGCAGTCCTGAACTTAGGAAGCTTGGACTTTCTTGCGTGGTCATGTCCTGGGCCGGGTTCTCCGTCAGGTGCTCCAAGAGAAATGCCTGCTCGCGAGCAAGTCTGGGGCAGCGCAGGAGCACGCCCCGCCCTCGCATTCGCAGTCGCGAGCACGGATTGCTCTGAGATGTCCAGCGAGAGGCCTGTTCAGGGTTAGCTGAGCACGTCCCAAGCCATGTCCGTGTGTGGGGATGAGGGCTGGGGCCGCCAGACTCCGCAAACGGAAATATAGGGTATCCAGTTACATCTGAATCCCAGATGAACAAGGAATTACCAAGACAAATTTATACGAAAACCCTTTTTCAAGGATCTGAAATTCCAAGTTAACGCCTGTGTTTTATCTGGTCTCTGTTGCAGCCGGGCACAGGGTGGGTGTTGGGGGCATAACTCGCATCAGTGAGACACAACTTTGGGAGCACTGTCCCAGGCCATACCTGTGCCAACTCTCCAGTCCCTTCTTCTGCAGACCTCTTCTCAGCATTTGTCCTCCTTTGTCCAGTGACGTATTGTTAGTTTCCTGGCCCATCGTTTTCTGGCGTGCTGACTGCCCAGGACAGCTGTGAACCCAGAAATGCATGAAAGGCACCAGCTGGTGCAGGCAGAGCCCAGTGTGGCCGAGCCAAGGCCAGGATCGCCAGAACTCCATGGAGCAGTGGGGTCATGAGGTGACGGAGCAGCCTCTGTGGCCGGCAGTGGCCGTGGGGGTGGACAGGCTGGGAGGAAGAGCAGCAGAGAGGAGAGGTACTGGACTGGAGGAGAGGCCAGGAAGGGGAGCATGGCAGGCAGAGCTGGAGGGAGAGATTACAAGGGATGCCTGGTGTAGGGACAGGTGGCAGGCAAGGCGTGCTTCAGTGGCCTGGGGGCCTCCACAGAAAGTCTCCCTGTTGTTCCTCACAAGCTCCAAGTAGTCAAAAACAGGCTTGATGGTAGTAATGACTGTCTTCCTCTCCCTTGCTTTAGTCACACTAGCCTCTGTTATTTCTTTAACATGCCAGGTGTGCTTCTACCCCAGGGCCTTTGCACTTTCTGTTCCTGATGCCTATGATGCTTCCCCCTTCCCAGGGCAGGGTGGGGAGGGGGCAGATATCCTCCTGGTTCATGTCTTTACCTTGTTTCTAATCTTTGCTTATGTTTTTCCTCCTTGGAGGGCTTTGCCAACCACTTTATTTTAAAATTGCGATGCCCCTACTCTGTCTTTATTTTTCTCTGTAGTGCCTATCACCATCTGGCAGTCTATACATCTTACTTATTTGTTTCTAAACTGTCCTCTCCCTGAAGAATGTAATTTCCGGGAGGGTGAGGATTTGGTTTGTTTTGTTCATTGTTGAGTCCCCAACTCCCACAATGGTGCCTGGTCCTGACTGGGAATTTGGTAAAGGTTTTTTCTGAATGACTGAATGATTTGAGCTCTTCCCTACACAGCCCTCATCACTCCCATTTTACAGATGAGGGACCGGAGGGTAAGGCTACCCTCCTGGAGGGTAGTGATGGGTGAGAGCAGGCTTTGTACCCCAGCACTGTGCCCGCCCAGTGGGGGCCTGGGGGAGGGGGCTGGGGCCTCTGCTCAGAGGGCAGCAGTCTGGCAGAAACACTCCGGTGTCCTGTGTCCTTCAGTGACTGCTCTGCCTCCTCTTCCTCAGGCTGCGGTTCCGAGCCGGCCTCTGTCCCTGATGGCCCACGCAGCAGCTCGGTGGAAGGGAGCCCCTTCCGCCCCCCGTCACACTCCTTCTCTGCCGTCTTTGATGAAGACAAGCCTATAGCCAGCAGCGGGACTTACAACTTAGACTTTGACAGCATCGAGCTGGTGGATGACTTCCAGACCTTGGAGCCCCGCTGCACAGACTCTAAGAGTCAGGAATGCAAAGTGAACACACGGAGGAAATCCACCGATTCTGTGCCCGTCTCCAAGTCCACGCTGTCCCGCTCTCTCAGCCTGCAAGCCAGTGACTTTGATGGTGCTTCTTGCTCAGGCAACCCTGAGGCCGTGGCCCTGGCCCCAGATGCATATAGCACGGGTTCAAGCAGTGCCTCCAGCACCCTTAAGCGAACTAAAAAGCCAAGGCCGCCTTCCTTAAAAAAGAAGCAGACCACGAAGAAACCCACCGAAACCCCCCCAGTGAAAGAGACACAACAGGAGCCAGTGGAGGAGAATCCTGTCCCCAGTGAGGAGAATCGAGCACTAGAGACGAAACCGGAATTGGCCAAGACGGAGGGTTCTGTCCCAGCCCTCTTGGAGGAGACGCCCCTGGAACCCACTGCTGTGCCCAAGGCCGCCTGCCCTCTGGACCCCGAAGGTGCCGAAGGGGCCGTCCCCCCATCTTCTGGAAGTGGCAGAGTGCAGAACTCACCTCCGGTTGGAAGGAAAACGTTGCCCCTTACCACGGCTCTGGAAGCAGTGGAGGTGACCCCATCAGATAGCGGGGGGCAGGAGGACTCCCCAGTCAAAGGGCTCTCGGTGAGGCTGGAGTTTGACTATTCTGAGGACAAGGGTAATTGGGATACCCAACAGGAAAACCCTCCTCCTACCAAAAAGCTAGGCAAAAAGCCTGTTGCCAAAATGCCCCTAAGGAGGCCAAAGATGAAAAAAACACCCGAGAAACTCGACAACACTCCTGCCTCGCCTACCAGATCCCCCGATGAACCCAACGACATCCCTATCGCCAAAGGTACCTACACCTTTGATATTGACAAGTGGGATGATCCCAATTTTAACCCTTTTTCTTCCACCTCAAAAATGCAAGAATCTCCCACACTGCCCCAGCAGTCCTACAACTTTGACCCAGATGCCTGTGACGAATCCATTGACCCTTTTAAGACGTCCTCTAAAACCCCCAGCTCGCCTTCTAAATCCCCAGCCTCCTTTGAGATCCCAGCCAGTGCCATCGAAGCCAATGGAGCGGACGGGGATGGGCTGAACAAGCCCGCCAAGAAGAAGAAGACCCCCTTAAAGACGTAAGTTCAAGGGTGCGAGGTGGTAAGACCAGAGGCGGGTCTGTGCGTTGGCTGTGATCCTGGGTTGTGTGTCTGGATGAACGTGGCTGCCCTGACCCTTCCCTCCGTCTGCCGTAAGGCTGCCAGGTTTGCAACACTGTACCTGTTTCCCTGTTTCCCACAGTGGTGGCATTTCCCCGCCACATACCCCTTTGGGTCTAGAGTCCTTGATCCTTTGTCTTATTCTGACAGTGGTTTAAAGCATTATTTTTAGCTGCAGACCCGACATTTGACTCCAGGGGAGTGTGGATGGGCCCATAAAGAAGGGACTGTCCCGTAAAGACTTGGTCAACCTTCCGTTGGTGACTTAGCTTTTCCCTGGTTAGCATGGGAATTGCTTTTGGGGGTGGCCTACAAGCTAGGAGAGCTACCTTGAAAATATTGTTAGAATTTGTAGGATTTGTGTCTGCCCTTTAATGGTCCTGGAGCGAGAGATCTGGCCTGGACCCCTCCCTGCCCTGCAGCCAGCCCATGTGAAGTACCTCGTTTGTCCTCATTCTTGTTTCTGGCCATCTTTTGCACACAAGACTCCAAGCCTCTGGGAGGTCCAGAGGAGATCAATGAGAAAACAGTCACTGGGTGGCCATTCCTAATCAATCCTGCTGTCCAGACACCTGCCGAGTAGAATACCCTTTAGGACTCCATGTCAGTGCCTCTGGCGTCCATCCCCAGACCCAACTGTCACCTGGACGGCTGCGGGTCCCTGCTCAGGATATGGGTCCCAGCATGGTGGGATCAGTGCTTAGAGCCTTTCTCCTGCCCTCCCGGGAAGTATGGTCAGTAGTTGAACAAGGCCCAGAGACCAGGCTTCTGGCCCCAACTCGGCAGACGAGAGCACAGCCTCTGGCCTCTCTGACTGTGCCTGGTACGGACTGAGACAAGGTGACCTTTTTACCTCCCATTCGGGGCTTCCTGAGAGGAGGTTCTCTAAGCAGGCATTAGCCGTGGATCCCAAGACTTTTCTGAGATCAGCTTCCCAGCCAGGCCCTTCCTAGACACTCTGTCAAAGCAGTGTTGGAAGCTTTTTTCAATGCCTCGAACAGAAGTCTGAAATGCCCAGACTACAAAACTATGATGTCTCATTGTTGGACCGAGAGCCAACCTGTAGCCATCACGCATCACTTCCTTCCCCCTGGGTAGCCTTGGTACCGTCTGCTCTGCCATCAGAGCTAACTGACAGGTCAGGGAAGCCAGCCCGTCTCTGGGTCTCACCTCTAGTGCCGAAGGCTTGGAATCCCACATGGGTGAGACAAAGCCCTCTGGGCACTGGCACCTATGGGGTGATCGGGAGCAGGAGAGGAAGGTGCTCTCCCACAGCCCCTCTCCAGAAAGCAGGGACGGTGGCCATGCTTGCCACAGGGATAGCTCCTGTATCCCAACCCACTGACAACCGGCCGCCTGCAGATTTATCTTTTTTGTCAGTTCCTTCTGTCTGTCTCTCTTTTCTTGTCTTCTTGTCTTAGGATGGTTGAAGATGTGATGTCTGTGTGTTCTCTGTTGTAAGTAAATTGGATGGAATTTGCCTCTCACCCTACCTGTGCTTTTCTGCTTTCTGTTTTTGCTTTCAAGCTCTCTCCATTTCCTCTCCATGGCTGCTGCTTACATGGTTTCCGTGTCAGGCCTGGGGACGGTGGGGGGCATGGGGCTCCCCAGGAGCAGACTTACGTTCCTGTTCCAGAGCGATTAGCATAAGTGAAACTGCTTGGCTGTGAAAATGTGATTATCCACATCTGTCTGCTTGTCAGGAATGGAACTTTTTTTTCTCCCTTGCATATTGGATGTCTTCATCTGAAACCCATACATTTTTTTCTTTTAAGCTTTCATTCCATTCTCTCATTTCCAACTGGACTAGGGAGCGATTGCTTTCAAAGCTCTGTGGCTTCACGATGACATAACCACCTGGCCGACCACAGCAGCGGCCCGAGGTCACTTGTTCAAGCTACCATATGAAGTGGAGGTCGTGGGGCTGGTTCGAATTGAGATCCCCTAAAATGCCAGGTGGGCTCGGAGTGGAGTGCACGGCTGTGAGAGCCCTCGCCAGCCTGCTCTGGGCCCGCATCCTTGGCCTCCCAGGACCAGGCCGGGTTTCCATTGGCTTGCCAACTGCGGGCCACCCTGCTGGGCGTCAGTGGAGCCCGAGCCAACCCCTCTGTGCCCATACTGCTTTGCCACCATGGGAGGGACGCTGTGGGCAGCTCCCAGGGGCCCCAAGACAGGTACCCCCCTCCGCCCCCTGTCTTACAAGGGAAGCTGGCCTGGTCCCAGGCCTCCAGCGGCCCCCAGAATAGGGTCGAGTCTGTCAGGCTTGCTTCTGACCAAGGGATTTCTTGAGTTTTTTAGAGCCATTTAGCAACTCTCCAGTACACGGTTACATGTTTATATGCATGGGTAAATATGTGCTCCGGGCTAGGGCTGCACGGCTAGCAAGGCAGATGCTGTCAATGCTATAAGTCACCATTTCTGTAGTTTTTCATGACTGGATGCCATTGCTGGAGCGTGCCGTTGAAGGGGACACAGGGAGGGAACTTGAGTGCTGAATTGCCCTGTCCATCCAGTTAATGTTAGAGCAGGGAGAAGGAGTGGGGTCTAAGATCGGGGGACAACCCGCACCCCAAAAACCTGTTGCTTTGCTGGAGGCAAGACCATACCACACAGGGGCCTGAGACCGGGGGCCAGGCTGCAGGTGGGGAGGCCTCCGTTCTGCCTGGGAAATGACCCCACTGCCCGCTCAGTGATTCTGTGGAACCATCTATGCTAAAAATGCTCTCCATCGTTGACCCCTTTGCGAGTCTGATCTGATGTTCCCGTTGCCCTGAGTGACCTGCCCCTGCCCCTAATTATTTACACGAAGGAAAAAGGAAGGGAGGGAAGAGTCCTTAACTGTGGTTAGGAATAGACTGTAGAGAAATCCTCTCATGCCGGAAGAGCGCTGGAGATGGCTGGCACGATGTGAAAGTAGTCGACGGCACTCGGAGATGGTAAATTGTATGTTGTGTGAACTGCGCTACAATTTAAAAAAGAATCCTTTCACCCTGGCCCCGCCTCTGGTTAGACTCTCACCCAGAAGTGCCAAGATGCTGGAATCCTTTACTCTCTGAGTTCCAGTGAGCGGGATGGGACTTTCCCTGAAGACCCAGAACGTTCTTCCTGTTTCTGGCTCTGTCCGTGGTTTGTGATGCGCTGTGTCGGCCTGCCAGTCCGTCAGTGGGGTCCCGCTCATCCGTGTCAGCAGTCAAGGTCCCTGCCCCGCACCTCACTTGGTTCAGACCTTCTTGGATGAATCTGGATACATTAACCTCACCAAAATCTGCTTTTTAAAATAAGAACATCTGGCTAATTTTAGCTGCGTGTTCTGGGCCAGCTCTCCAAAATGGCATCTCTTTAAAAGATTTCCAGCTCGAGAACTCTTTCCCTGGGGGGCAGCGATGATCTCTGGTGTCGGGTTGGGATGGATTGTCAGCGTGGACGTCTCTTAGCCGGTGTGCGGCGGCAGAGGCCGGAGGGCACGGCTTCGGTCGCTCTGTAGCTCTGGACTGTTCTATAACCCTCTTTGCTGTGTTCACATTCTCCGTTTTATTTCCAGTGACACATTTAGGGTGAAAAGGTCGCCAAAACGGTCTCCTCTCTCTGATCCACCTTCTCAGGTACGATATCCTTTTGGTACGCTTGATTTTACCCCTCACCCAGGCAGCGAAAGCCCATGCGTTTTGATTCCCTGTTGGTCAACAGAGCTTTCTTTTCTGCTCATCATGGGCATGTTTCCAGCATCCTCTTTGTCTCCTACCTGGGGGCTCCCTTGCCGTTTGCAAGACATCATTTTGATCCCTGCCCTTTGGGGCAGATGAGAGCGTGTCTCAAGAGTAGAAAGACAGGTGTTCGGCGGGAGTGTTAGGTGGGTTCTGGAGGAATCACGCTGACCCATTCTGGTCGGTTCATCTGCTGAGAACTCCTGTGAATACCAAATTGAGAAAGTCCTTGGAGGCAAATGAAGATCTAGTGAGAAAGTGTCAGGAGCACTGGATTGTGTAACCAAAATCCAAGCAGGGAGATAGAGGAAATCACGCCCTGAAGAAGTGGGGTTTGGGCCCTTTCCCCTCTAACTAGTTCCTTCATGAGATAGATCTGCACCATGACACACCGAGAAGGTTGGTCTCGGGCATGTGTGTCGGGCCCCCATCGGAGCCAGGGACGTCCCAGCCAGCAGACCGGAGCAGGTGGGGCTGCCGAGAAAGGCCCCAGCCCCGGGAGAGGAGTCTGGGGTCCCAGTCCCAGCTCGGCTCTAACAATTCTGGGCTCCCTGCCAGTGCTCATCTGCCCCGCCCCATGCAGATCCTCTGGGGACAGGCATGAAGATTGCCAGGCGATGTTGATGTAATCAGTTCACAGGCCCCAAAGCACTGTGTGGACGTAACACAGTAGTTGCAGTAAATAAAAGTGCCCATAAGTAAATTTCCTCATTCACTCTGATAACCCAGACACAAACTCCTGATTTTCTTTTTTTTTAAACCCATGGTCACCCCCCTCACCCCATTCCACCCCAGTAACAACCCATCAGGAAAGGGAATTCACAGAGGAAAGAATTTGCATCCTTGGGGCCATTTTGAACAAAGTCCAAGGACGTGCTTAGGACGTTGATGGGGACCTGTCCTGGCTGGAGGGACCGCAGACCCGGGTGGGAGGGCGCCGTTGGGGACCAGAGACCGTGTGAGAGGAGAGACTGCTTCTCTTTTGCTCCCAGGACCCCACGCCAGCGGCGACACCAGAAACGCCGGTCATCTCCGCGGTGGTCCACGCCACCGATGAGGAGAAGCTGGCGGTCACCAACCAGAAGTGGACGTGTGTGACTGTGGATCTGGAGGCTGACAAGCAGGACTACCCACACCCCTCGGACCTGTCTACCTTCGTCAATGACACCAAATTCAGCTCGCCCACAGAGGGTAAGCCCCTTGGTGGTGGCCGGACCCCCACCCTGCCTTGGAGACCACCTTCCCTGGGGAGCACAGGGTCAGGAAAAAAACCTCCAAGCCAGGTCTCCTTGCCATCCAGGCACTCCAAGCTAAGGCTGCATTTCAAGACAGCCTAAGGCTTGAACCCAGCTGTACCCCAACCCCAAGATGCCAGCCGAGAGCCAGTCAGCTCAGGGTCCCCCAGTTCCCGTCCTGAGCTCACTTGAGCTTTGCTCACTCTCTGGCTTATGCGCCTGCGTGATTTTGAAACACGATCCCAGCTGTAGGCAGCACCGTCAAGCCAAATGCTCCATGTGGGTCAAGCCCTGCCCAGGTCTGGGGTCTCCCTGGACCACCACTGTGCATCAGCCCCATAGCATGTTCCACAGTGGGAGCCACACCTTCCACTCAAGCCCCCAAATCAGACGGTTCACTCCAGGCTTGCCAACCAGAGGCCCATTTTCCTGAACGGGACCCCAGGCGTGTTGCTTTGCTCATCAATATCTTTCTTCCTCCTCTGTGTATTTTTGCCTTCAGCTTTCTGCCTGATCCTTTGGCTTGAAAAATTCATGTGTTAAGTCAGCACAGCATGATTGGGTGAATCAAGACTTTTTTCTTTTCTTTTCTTTCCTTTTTTTTTTTGGTAAATTGCTTACTCCGCTAACAGTGATTTTTCTGAATCTCTATATTGGCTCCCACACTTTCTCTTCTTTGTCAGGAACACTACTGGGGCCTGAAACCATCTCGTGGTCTGATGGTGATGGTGGTCTTTCCTGCTTCAGCCCCTCTAGGGGCTTCCCTCCAGCACTCGGGACTGTTGGGATGGTTCTCGGTCTCCCTTTCCAAGCTCTTGATATACAACCATTCCAAAAAATGAGTAGAAATCAATATGACGGCCACCGTACCTGAAAATCTACCCGCCCTTCTTGGCTGTTGCTAAGGAGCCCCCACCTCCCTGCCCCTCCCCCCACCCCCACCTGCTCCCTCCCCGAGGGCGGTGGTGTAACCGAGAGTGGGTAGCTTGTATTGCTTCCTTGGCATGCCCCCGTGTCCTGGCCACTCGCCAGCTTGCTTTGTGCCCATAGAGTCTCTGAATGACACGAGTGAGGTCCATTTCATTTTGGGCGGGGTGTGTAGTTGGGTGTTTTGGCGTTGTGTGTTCTGTAGAACAGAGCCTTTTGGTTGGCTCTCCGGGCTGCCCTCAGGATGGGGTTTGGGAGGCTTGATAGTGACCATCTCACTGCAGCCTGACCCCAGGGGCCCTGGGTCCTGGCCTCTGCCTCTCCACAGGCCTTTCCTCTGCACACACACCTGGGCCACGAGCCCCGCTGGATGGAACCACTTGGCCCCATGTGTGCACCTCCTTCCCGGCTTGGCTGTCTCCGCAGTGCCCTGTGTCCTGTCTCCCATGCTTGGCTTGGGCTTCTCTGGGGTTACTTGATGCTGTAATGATGATGACATGGTTTTTTTTTTTTTTTTTAAGATTTTATTTATCGGAGAGAGAGCACAAGCAGGGGGAGTGGCAGGCTCCCCACTGAGCGGGGAGCCCAATGTGGGACACCATCTCAGGACCCTGGGATCATGACCTGAACCGAAGGCAGACACCTAACTGACTGAGCCACCCAGGCACCCCAGTACTTGCATTTTTAATAGAAAATATGAAGATCTTAATAGTACCTGTTAAGCTGATCGGTGTCCCAATCCATACTAACATGTTTGTCTGTCTTTGGCATGGAACCAAAACAGACAACTCACTAGCTCGGTGACATATTTGATCATTGCTTATTTTCTGCAAAAATTCAAACGATAGGTAAACCTCTACATTTGAAACAAAGCTCTATTAAACCTGCCTTCTTAGAAAATGATTGGGAAGATTCGGGAAGTCCCAACTGTCATTACAACTGGTGGGCAATCAGAAACTGTCATCTGTACGTACAAGGGACAGTTAGAGTTTCAGGAGGTGTTGACCCTGCATTCACCTTTTGACCACAGCCTGCTTCCCTCCAGCGGTCAGGTGTAGAAACTGGATGCCCAGCCCCGCTATCAGATGGTCCTTCCTGTTAACTTACTGAGGTCAAGTACAGACATGCCCCAGGGGTGCTGATGTCATCACCAGAAAGAATCTGGCCAGAGCTGTAGCCTTGATTGAGGCTTTGTTCCACGGAAGTCACAAATCACAGGAAAACGAGATCTGGGGTTAGAAATAACGATCCCCCGAACAGGTGTTTGCTAGAAGGCCAGTTCTCAAAGTGACATATAGGGAGGGCTTGACACTGGTGCAGTGCTCTGAGCCCCGCTGAGGCTCCTGGATACGTGATTTCATTTCGTTCTCAGTTCTAGAGAGTGGATTTCTGCTCCTCCCCACCTAGCAGCAAGGAAGCCCAGACTTTGAGCCGGGCCAACTTGCTGAGCGATGTGGGGCGAGTCCCTATAGATCTGGGCTGCCGGACTCCTCAGCGTCCTGCCCTTCCCTGCCACGCTTCTGCATGTGAGCACCGTGCTGCCTTCCTCTCGTCGTCGTCTCTAGAAAGAGGGTGTGGAACCCAGCGGTGCTTCCCGAACTGGGCCCACAAGAGCTTCACGCTGTTGGAGTAGTTGGAGAAACCTGGATGGAACTAGTTTAGAAAGATGCCTGGCTCATTAAAAGGATGTGTCTGGGCGGTAATTTCATCAGCTCATGGCAACACTGATCATCTCCCACTGATTAAAAACTCAGATTGGCAATTTCAAATGTTTTTCTTTGGACGCTTGCTTAGGAAATGGCCTCTTGCACAATCTTGGAAACATGGTGGGGAAAATCCTAGTTCTTGCCGTCTGTAGGGATTCCAAGATTAGGAGCCTCCGAAGCCTCTGCCAGTTCTGGTCCAAGAGACCCAAGGAGAGCAGTGCCTTAGAATCACAAGTCTGGTGGGCTTTTGAGGATTACCCAGCAACCCTGTCTCCCTAACACGCAGGGACATCTGCCCTCTGCCCCCACCTTCCCACTCCAACAGAGGGGAAGGTGCCCCCCTCGAGAGCCTAACTCTTCTTCTCTGGCGGGTGCCATCGCTCTCACACTACAGACATTCAGAGGAGTCACGGTGAGGATGTTGGGAGCAACATCCTTGTCCCCTAACAAAGGGTCCCTTCTCTCATCACTTACGTTAAAAGTTCCAGAAATACTAGCCATGAGCCGTGTAACATATGGGGTCACAATCCCTTACGTTTGTGTAACCTGCAGTAGGGCTTTTACCTGACATCATTAACTTTTTTGCAACATGGAGGCCCTTTGAGCTCCATTTGTAGGGAAGTCAGTAGGCAGGGGAAGCCAGGGGGTTGGCTGCCCCGATTCTGGGAATGACGATCTGGGCTCAGCGCATCCTCCAGCTTCTGCCCACTCCCCAGCCAAGCTCTGGCAGCCAGAGTCGGAGGAGAACAGCCACCGGGCCCCCTCACAGTGCATTGACGAGCATGAAATGATTACTGGAAGCAACCTCAGAGATGACAGGACCCATTAAAAATACCTTTGGGCCTCTGCGTCGGGTGGCGGCACATGCCTCTCTTGGACGTGAAGGTGTTGGGCCACTTGGTGTAAGTGGCGTCATCCTTCCTGGCCTTTCAGCTGTGTGTGGCCACAGCTGAAGCCAGACATGGCTCCCCCTCCAAGCCCACCCGTAGAGGCTCTAGCCCTGAAAGACTGAGAGCAGATGAGTGAGATTTTGAAAACAACATTCTGGAAGATATTCCTTCAAAGCACAGGAGATGGTATCAATGACAAGAAGAGAATTTGTTTTTCTTCACACCTTTTCCAGGCCTTTTTTTAAAGATTTTATTCATTTATTAGACAGAGAGCATGAGCAGGTAGGGGAGGAGGAGCAGGGGGAGAAGCAGGCTCCCCATTGAGCAGGGAGCCCGACATGGGGCCTGATCCCAGGACCCTGGCATCATGACCTGAGCCGAAGGCAGACGCTTAACTGACTGATGCACCCAGGCGCCAGTTTGTAAATAATAAGTGAGAACCCCACATGGCTCTTACTGGAAGTTTCAGGCCCTGTGCTGAAGGAACATCTCCGGGCATCACCAGGAACAGAAGCTCCCGTGGATGAGGCAGACATTTCTTGGGATGGAGTGGGGGGTGGTCAGACAATCCCCCACTATTTTACTGCTACCTGCTACCTCTGAGGGGCGGGATGGGGGGCAATGGGCAATGGGAAGGGAGACCCCATCGGCAGGTGGCAAAGAAGGCAGATAAGTGAGCTTGGTGACTTGAAACTCCCCCTGATCAGCTGCCAGGGGACGAGCTAAGGTTCCAAGCGGGACGCATGACCTAGTCAAGCTGGTCACCAGAGCTGGGCACGCACCCAGGGCCTCAGTCCCTGGAAAAATCCCTGTGGTGGCTCCAAGCCTGTCTGGTGCATCCTGGGTGCTCTGTGCCACTGCGGGTGTGCTGAAGGGTTCTGCTACACAATTTAGGGTTGAATAATGCCTTGGCGCTGATAATGATACCTTGGCGAAGGAGGCCGCAGATGCACTGTTATCTTCTCAACTTAAAACAGTCTTTAATAGGACAATAAAATGATAGCCCTGAGGTCCTACATCTGGAAAGTGAGCGATCTGGAGGGGGCTCTAGAAATCACCGGGTCTCTCACCGTCCCTCACTTACCTCGCCTTTACAAGACAAGGAAGACAGTGAGTCTTCATAAATCCTTGTGCGCCCTAAGAACGGATACCGACTCCAGTCCCGGACGCTGAACTGCAGCCCAGACACTCTCTGTTCTTCCCGAGCAACGCCCGAATGAGGACAGAGGCCCACGGGACGCATGGGATCTTTCTGGCCCACTAATCCGCAAAACCATCTTTGTTCCCCTGGGCAGGCCAAGCCAACGGGCAGGAGGCGTTTGCTTCCCCAGGGAGTTTTCAGTGACTCAAGAGCCCTGCACGTGTTCTCACTGCCTGAGTTCCTATGGCCACATCCCCACATGCTCCCGGGTTTGGGGACGGTCTTCCAGGAAATGTGTCCTCTTAGAGCTCAGATTCAGGAATCATTGTTTAAGCAATACCTTCAACCATAGGGAGAAACAGATGCTGTAACGCAGAACTGCTCTTCCCATGCTCTGATAGAAACAAGCTTCAGGGATTGCCACGGACGCTCTTGCAGACCTGCTTTCTGAGCGGGTCGCGTGGCACCTCTTGGTTTTCTTCTCAAGTAGGAGAGGCCATCTGTTAGCGGCGAATGTGGCTTCTGAGACAATCGAGCCCTTTCTGGGTTGGTTCACCTCTATAGCCACTGTGCCCAGAACGGTTTGGGGCACGTCATGCGGGCTCGGAATCCATTCCCTGGACAGGGAGTTCCGCTGAGAGGCAGACCTGGGTGTCCTCGTGGAATCCTCCCCTCCCCCCCCGATCCCCCGCTTGGGGACCCAAGGGACCGAGGGCTTCTAGTCTCCAGTGAGAGTTTTTCAAGCTTCCCTTCCAGCCTCTGGTCTCCAGTCTGTTTGAAATAGGTCATTTCTCCACCTAACTGGACTTGCATAGTCTTTGCATCTGGAAATCTGGTTGGGACCAGCCCTGTGGGCGCTGGCAGGGTTCTGGGAAATGTTCCAGGGGACTTGCGAAGCTTCTCTTAACAAGCAACATTGTAGGAACAATGTATGCTCTTCCCTTGCCTTGGAGCATGGCGGGGGCTGCATTCTCAGAGAGGGACCGCGGAGGGGCCCGTTCTAAATGCTGTAGCGATGTGGGAACATTCTCCATGTCGTACGTGGACTCAGAATAGACTGTTTGAAAACTCAGTGCATGGCGCCCAGATCTGCCCCAGCTCAGACTTCCGCTGCTCACACCTAACTCCCTTGGACTGTCTCGGGCGCCCAAATGTCAGGAGTCCCTTCGCTGCAAGAGGCTGACGAGTGGTCTGAAAAGGGCTGAGCGGAGCCTCCCCTTCCAGGCAACTCAGAAACCTCGAGAGTTAGTGGATAAGCTCAGAGTTGAGAGTCTGGTTCCAGATCCCACCCTGCCTGGCCCAGACCTTTCCTCCCCGCCCCCCAGTCTCTAACTCTCCTTTTGTTTCTTTTGCAGAGTTGGATTACAGAAACTCCTATGAAATTGAATATATGGAGAAGATTGGCTCCTCCTTACCTGTAAGTCCTGCCTCAGGCCAGCAGCGGACTGGCTTTTCTTCCCTGTCTTATGAAAACGCAGACGCTGGCCTCCTCCTGAGCTCGGGTCCCAAATCCAGGGGGGGTCCTCTGTGCCCGCAGTGTCCTGGGTGCACAGTAAGGGTGAACTGGGACCACGGGGGGTTGGAGGTTTATATTTGTTTCGCTCCACGTGGCATTTTCAGGGAGCAAATGAGAATGCAGTTAGGCTTCCTTCATCATTATTTCCCTAGGTTAAGGAAGAACTAGTCGGAGATTTTCTTAAAAAGGTGCAGCCCTGGGTTGGTGGTTTTTAAGGTGTACGATTATCTGTTTTCTTCAAATTAATTGCTTTATGTAACTGAAGAGTGGCTTTTCTGGCAAGACGTCCCCCCATCCCCGACCTCCACTTGCCATCCCTTTCTCATTTAAGTGGCTGTGATGGGTGGCAGACCCCGGGTTTACTCTCTGCTGCCTCTAGGGTGCTTGGCTCCTAGCAGGACCTCCTGCGTCGTGCTGTTGTCCAGTGATGCCGTCAGAGGCCCGGAGGCACCAGAAGGGCTTGCTGTGACATTAGTGGCCTGGACATATGACTTGTATCTTTGTCTTTCTTTGCATCATTTGTAGATGCTGGGCTTGCGGCTCCTGACCCTTGGTCGGCAGAACATGGTGGAGCTGCTCTCCACACTGGGCCACCGTGCTCGTCCCCTCACCCCTCCGTCTGCCCGTCCCAGGCTGGGGTCTTGCCTATCCCTGTATTTATCCCCAGTGGCCCCATGGTTGGCCATCCAGAAGGGGTAGCCAGGAAATGCTGGCGGACAGTGTGCAGCACCCCAACACCATTGCGATCCCTCTCCCCTCGACACTGTTCCCGGCAGCACACACTTCCTCTTCCCTCCACCTTCCTCTTCCCTCCCCTTTCCCTCTCCTCTCCCCTGGCCGCACTGGCTTGCTGCTCCCTTCTGGGTGGCTTGAGAAGAACAAAGGCTTTTCCCCGAAGAGTTATTTGTTCTGTAGAAGAGAACTCCGGTTTTTATCTCTCTGGTGTGTTCAGGCCACCTGCGGCCGAGCTGACCTGTGCCTTTGATCCCTGCAGCAGGACGATGATGCCCCGAAGAAGCAGGCCCTGTACCTTATGTTTGACACGTCTCAGGAGAGCCCGGTCAAGTCTCCCTCCGTCCGGACATCGGAGTCCCCAACGCCATGTTCAGGGTATGACTTCCAGGAGGAGAGTGTTTCGAGTCAGGCCATCCGTCCCCAAGCCTCTGAGCCCCATGGTACTGCTTATCCTGGCATGGTTTCATTTGCGTGGATGAATTCACGCAGCCCACTTCCGGGACTCTGAGTGTCCCCACGGACACACAACGTGGGTGAGGGTGTTATCGGCTGCCCTTTGTCCTGTAAACAGCTGAATGCATGAGCCCCTCCCATCACCGCCCCCCAGCGCACCTACACTATGGTCTTGTGACTTGAGCCATGGGAAGGCAGCGTGCCACAGCATTCAGACCCGCAGTCCTACTCCCACCCCTTACTAGCTGTGTGACCTGATGCAGGTTCCCTGACCCCCTGTGCTGCCATCTCCTCGTGGGTAAAAGGGGGTAGTCATAAAACCGATCCTGTAGAAATTTTATGAGGATTAAATGAGGCTCTCCATGTTCTAGGCAGCCCCCACAACTGTGCCGTTCGGCTGGGGGTGCCTGCTTTCCGAAGCCACCGAGAAGATGAAACAGATGCTATAAGGAAAGCGCAATGCCAGGGAGACGTTCGCTGTTAACGTGGCTGTGAATCAGCACTGGTTAGGGCCCTGTTCTGAGCCGGTGGTGCTGGGTGGGTGCGGGTGAGGTACCGCTCTGGGGCTGGGACCCTCCCATCCCTTTACCTGCACCATTCTCTAGCAGAAGTGAAGGCACTTGCTTTGACTTCCCAGACACACTTCTGAATCCACTGAGGGTATTGAGAAAGATGGTGGTGATGTTGTCGCAGCAATAGTCATGGTGACGGGGACCGTGTCAGGTGCTTCATATGTGGGCAGTGTCTCCCTTGACCTTCACCCAGCGAGGTCTCCTGTGCTACAGAAAAGGAAACTGAGATGCAGTACACAGTCACTTCCCCCAGTGTGTGCCGCCAAGGGACGGACAGTCTGCCTAACTCTGGCTTGTGCCTTTAGCTAGGAGTAATTGTGCTCCTGACCGGCCCTTGTCTGCAGGCCCTGAGATGGGGCTGGGTCACGCTCTCCCTCAGGTTGTCCAATCGACAGGCTCCCTGACTACCCAGCACCCTCCCCAGTTTCCCTCTGGGAACGCAGCTGTGGAAGCGTGGGATGCCTTGGGAGGGTGGTTGAGTCCGGACTCAATCCTGGTCAGTTTCAGTGGGATTTCCAATGAGACAAAGATGCTCTTTGCTTCCTCAGGTCAAGTTTTGAGGAAACCGAAGCCCTTGTAAACGCAGGGGCAAAGATCCAGCATCCTGTCCCACGAGGAATGGCACCCAACCAAGAGCCACACTTGCAGGTGCCAGAGAAATCCTCCCAGAAGGAGCTGGAGGCCATGACCTTGGGCACTGCTTCAGACGCAATTGAAATTGTAAGTGGGGTCGGAGGGACCGGAGATCACTGCGGGTGAGGCCTGGGCCAGCTGGGTCCCATCACCAAGGGGATGGCACCTGGCACCTGGTGTGGGGCCCCACCCAACCCCCAGACCACAGAAGCCAGCCTCAGAGACCCCACGCCCTAGCCGTGAGAGAAAAGCTCTTCATTCTCTGTGGTTTTGTAGTTCTTACCTCACTGCTTTATTTGCCGTCAGGGTTCTTGATTTGCCACTTTAGTCCCTTGGGGCTGGACTCTTGCTTTGGAACGAACATCAGTTTGTACCTGCTTCTCCATACTCTAGGTCAAGGGCAGAGAATGATAGAGCAGGGGACATTCATTTAGGGACCACTTGGTTCTCCTGGGCCTTGGTGATGGAAATCCCTCCTGTTTGTAGACCTCTTTGTATATCCCTCCCCTCCCAACCCTTCTGGAGTCTTGCAGAGCCAACAGACTCCCTGAATATCTAAAACGGGCCATCCTTCTAGGTGAATTTTTATTTTTCTCCCTTTTACCTCCTCCCCAAGAGGCTTTGAAGCTGTTGACTTAGTTACTTTTAGTGTTACTTTTGTTGTTCTGTATTAGTTGACCATTTGTCTCATGCTTCAGATATTTATTGAGCACCTACTGTGTGGCAGTTAGATGCTGGAAAAATATTAGTAAGCAAGAAGAAAGTAGATAGGACTCAGTCTCTCAAAAAGACACTATGGAAGGACTCAAGCATGATTCAACTTCTACAAAGTTGGCTTCTGACTTTGGAGTCTTCCCAATAGACCCAGAGACAATTTTTCATTGGAAATTGTCTTTCTATTATTTAGAAAATGACCTTTACCAAAACCTTTGACACATACTTGTAGGTGTTTTCTTGATGAGTTATGTTATGTTTGGAAAACCCATCAACTTCCTTGTCTCCCCCACCAAGACTTTCAAATAATTAAGTAAATGTTAACTTCCATCCCACTGGTTCGTTAGGGAGTGAGGGTGACGTGGGGGGTGAGTGTGCAGCTAAGGCTTGGGGGATGGGAGGGCGGGAGCCCGTCAATCTCAAGATGCCATCACCAGCAGGTGGGAATTAGTCCAGATGAGAAGGAAAGTAGTGTCACCTAACTAATGCTCTCTTTAACGTTAAGTCAGAAATGTACAGCAAATGGGTGCATGGTCCTTGCTTGGAATCGATGTCACTCTGTGTCTCCTCTATTTTTCCTCTGTGTCCTCTTCTGGCCTTCAGACAGCTCCTGAGGGCTCCTTTGCCTCTGCTGACGCCCTCCTCAGCAGGCTAGCTCATCCAGCCTCTCTCTGTGGTGCGCTTGACTATCTGGAACCCGACTTAGCAGAAAAGAACCCCCCAGTATTTGCCCAGAAACTTCAGGTTTGTAGCCCACGTGTGACCTTTTGGGGAGTTTGTGAAAACCTCAGTAGAGAATGAACTCCAAGCCCCAAATGCAGTGAGACAGGATCTAACGAGGGATTGCTGGAAATGCTCCAGATGAAATCTCTTCTACCTCAAAGACTGATGTGTGATGGCTGTTCTTGATCCAAGACGCCAAAATGATATAAATTGTGTGATTACAGATGGGACAAACGATTTGTATTCCAAATGGGAAATTGGACCCAAAGAGTCGTTTCTCAGTTTTGATAGCCCCCAAAGCAGTGTCTGTGATTTATTCACAGAACCAAGGGTATTAGATCACCAGTGAGCCAAGCTGTTTGTATAAAAGGGAGGGGAGGCTATCTCAGACTCCCATTGAGATAACATCTGGACTCAGTCTCACATCTGGAACCAAAACAATTAGCTACTCTGTGCCTTAAACCTGACAACTTAATTTGATACCCTCTAGACTAAGAACTTCAGAGCAAACATGGAGGGATGGTTAACAGTCGTTTGAGAATGTGAAACCATTTGTGGAAACTGTTGACCATCTTGACGTAAAACAAACAAAAAGGAAAGAAATCCAGTGAAACAGTGCAGTCAAAATTTTGATCCCATTTTAAAAATCATCTCATATTTGAACACACGATCCTTCCCAACAGACATTCTGAAGGGCAATTAAAAAAAAAATTAAACACTTGTTTCATGATCTGCTGAGGTGTTAATTGTG
Organism: Lontra canadensis; assembly: GCF_010015895.1. Lineage (NCBI taxonomy): Eukaryota > Metazoa > Chordata > Mammalia > Carnivora > Mustelidae > Lontra > Lontra canadensis. Next base: position 9,199,004 of record NW_022631073.1, on the reverse strand, counting down.
CAAGAAAGCCAGAGCGTGTGTTTTTCCTGAGTACCTGTCATGACACATTCACGTGGCACATTCATTTCTTGGATGTGGGACACATTGACGTCTTGTCTTGATGCATTTCCCCTGCGATTTGCTCACCCCCCGCCCCTCGGACAGGAGGAGTTAGAGTTTGCTGTCATGCGGATAGAAGCTCTGAAGCTAGCCAGGCAGATTGCCCTGGCTTCCCGTAGCCGCCAGGACACCAAGGTACGGGTTTGCTGCTGCTGTGCACGGCCTCTTGAGGATGTGGTGTGGTCCAGAGGTTTCTTTGCTAACCGTTGGCCAAGCAGGCAATGCCGGTGTTCTACAAAGCCGTCTAATTTTTCTAAAAAGCTAAAAGCGTAACTCTTGCTTAAGTAGACGCTGAGCCCATGTCTAAGATATGCTTAACTCGGTAATGAAGGAACCAGCAGGGCGGCGAAGCAGGTCGAGTGGAGGAAAATGGGGGAACCCAGTGTAGAGTCAGGGGAACAAAGAAGGCCAGAATCTTAACTGTGACCTTACTGCAAGGTTTGCTATAAAACCGGTTAATACTGGCTAAACAAGACAGTGCAATATACCCTTGGAGGTTTTTTTGTTTGTTTGTGTTCTGCGAAAATCATTTGCTTCTCCACTGAACAGAAATCATTTGCAGCCTTCCTGTTTTCTACAAGTTAGTATCTAACCGTACGGAGACGGAGCGCTAATCAATACTAAAGAGAGAAACCGAGACCTTCCTGAGACCTCAGACGGCCCCTTAGGCCAGAGTCAGTAGAATTAGAGCAAGGCAACCCTTTCCTCTAAACGGCAGATGGTGCATATTTTAGGCTTCGTGGGCCATCTGGTCTCTGCCATGGCTGCTCCGTTCTACAGTCACAGCTCAAAAGGCACCACAGACAATGTGTAGATGAACGGGGTGGCGACGTTCCAGTCAAACCCTCTTTACCAAAGAGGGCGTTGGGCCATTTGGCCCGCACACCATCGTTGGCCAAGCCCTGCTCTAGAGTGAGATACTGACAGAGCATGCAGAAATTTCTTTGCCTGGCTTCCAAGTTTGGAGTAATTTTTCTTAACAATTTGAACGAGTTGCTGAAGGCGTGCAAAACTGTGGTCCTCTGAGGTTCAGGCCACTTCCTTCCCACCTGATGCCGTACCTTGCTGGGTAGCCTGGCGTGCTCTGTGGCCTTAACCGTGTTGGTGAACCTCTCTGGGCCTCCGTTTTTCCAGCTGTGAGATGAGGCTACTAACCGTGCATTTGCAGATTGCTGTAAGGGCTGCAAATGATGTGTGGAAAACAGGCACCGTGCCGGGCACACAGTAGGTGTGCAGTAAATGACAGCTGCTCTTGGTAACTGACCTTCACTTTTGCCTCTGTTGTCTGATTGGACACTCATAGCATCTCTGCCGTAGGAGGGGTCCAGGACCCATTTTATGGGGAAGTGGAGTCATGGAATGGGGTCCAAGGCCCAGCAGTGATTCACTGACCCAGTGGGAACAGTTTTCAGATAGGAGCCCCTTGCCTGTCTCATCTCAAGGAACAGCTCACTTGGTCCAAGATCAGGAGCTTATGGGCTGCTCCTGCCCTCAAGGCCTCCCACATGTGGTTCCCCTGGGAACTGTCCACAAGGTGGGGCGCTCCCTCTCAGAGACATCTCTCAGTGAAAGAAGGTAGTCCCGCTGTGGGTGTCCAGACTGGGAATACTGGGACCCAGCACAGGGACAAGAACGTTCATACACATTGCTGGCATTCCCGTTCTCGTTGTAAGCCCTTGAGGTTGGGTTTAGTTTCCATGAGTAAGATTTTTAGAAAGCATCAAACAGTGAGGAATCGTTCCCCCATTAGATTTATTTCTTGATATCTTAGGGGGAGTGGCTTAAGGACAGAACGTATGGCTTGAGGTCTGACCTCTGTAACTACAGTATATTTCTGTCCAGAGGGTTGAGACAGGATTGAGCATGTTCTAGTAAGAGTTCAGATGGAGCGAGGAATGTTCTGGAGTGCCTGGTGCCCCCCTGCCTCCTTCCTTTGGGGACGCATCAGAGATGACGGTCGGCAAATACTGGCCGGCCATTGACTTCTGTCAACGACAGCCTGTTCTCCGACCCTCTTTCCTGCTTTTGATGTAGAAAATAGTGTCACGTGAATCCACTTCGTGTAGGTTGGAGGGACGGGCCCTAGCTACCTCCTTATGTATCTCAGAAGGATCTGCTAAAAGAAATGCTGGTGGGGGTGAGCTGTCTGGGAGTGTGGGGAGCCTTTGTCTCGGCCACGGTAGCTGGTATCACGTTTCAGGTTCCTGTGGTTTCTTGCTCACGTAGACGCTTGATTGCCCCTCGCTGCCTCAGAAATCGCTGATGGAGAGAAACAGCAGCTGTGTATCCAATTTGCTCTTTTTTCTGCCCATAAATTTCGGCTGCAGGTGACATAGCCCAGTCTTTTTGGCAGCGTGGTCTCAGACTGTTGCTAACACAAAAATGAAATCACTTGGAATGAAAAGGAATCACTCAGAGGGCTCAAAGCGGCATGAAATGTGGCGGTGGCGACTCCTTGTCGCTCTCATGGGCCGCTTCCCTGTAGACCGGAAGCCGGCGGAGCTGACCTTGAGCTGACCTTCCGAGGACCCAGGGGGGTTTCCTGTCGCGTTAGTCAGAAAATGTCAGAGAAGAGGAAAGCTCCGTGGGGCTGGAGTGTTGGGCTGGAGCGCGTCTGGCTCAAGTGAATTCGGATTCACTTGCATTCCCGGGGTTCATCGGACCGGGGTGGCCGGCTGTGGTACAGCAGCCCCGAGTGTGACCAGGATGGATAGAAGGGCAGTGTCCCGACTGTGTGGCTTTGTGAGGGGCACAAGGCGTGTGGGGGATGGATTTCGTTCAGATATATGACAGATACTGGTGGCGATCCCTAAAGCCACTGACCTTTCCGGAGGAGGGGACCCAAATATAAAGAACGAGGGATGTGTGTGGGTCCTGTAGGAACCACGGTCATACAGACGGCAAACTGCCGGACCGGAGGAAGTCCCAGAAGCGGGCCCCTCCGGGAGGGGAAGGGTGCTAATCTTTCTCCTCCAGGAGTCCTGGCCCATAAAGGCAGACCTGGATTTTCCAGGAACAGGGAAGGAGTTAGGTCTGGGACAACCTGAACTGGTGACTGGCCTGATAGCAGGGCTCCTTCTCTAGTGCTGTGTCCAGAAACCACCCAGCACCCCCGGTGTTTCACGACGGGATGCCTAAAAGCTGCAGGACGTCTGGAGAGCAGGGACAGAGGCGCGCCCCCTGGGTTTCAGAAACTGTTTGCCAGTTTGGGGAATTGGTGGTCAGGCCGAGCCTGTGTTGAGGATCGAGGCCAGGTCTTGACTCAGTGGGAAGAAGTGGCCAGTCTGTGGCTGGTGGTGCCTCCTGTGGGTGTGACTGGGGCACATACCGAGTGTCCTCTTGTTCGTCATCCTGAGCTGCTGTCCAATTTGGATGCGGCAGCTCCCCAGGGAGAGGGCCCTCACCTGCCCCAGCTTCTGTCATGTAGCCTGGACGCCCCCTGCTCCACCCAAGGGCCCAGCCTGGCCCACTCTCCATGACTCGGCCCAGCTTGCCGTGGTCTCCTGGCCTGATCTAGAATCCTGGTCCACACTGCGTACACACCTGTCATGGTCACCGTGGGCCAGCCCACTCCCAGAGACTGGAACCCCGCCTTGGTTCCAGGGTCAGCTTCCCCTGAGGCCTAGCGACAGGGAACCGGCCACGAGGAGGGCGTTAGCCTGTGTGAGTGGCAGGACTGCAAGGCCAGAAGGGCCCCAGGCAGGCGGTCTGCAGGTCTGAGGGTGACGGCACCCTGGGGTCCCCGCAGGGGCCCAGATGCGAGTGAATGGATTGCAGGGCTGGAAGTGGGTTCCAGAAGCTCATGCTCTTTCTGAGTGGTGGCTATTTCACGTTTTAATTTGTGATTCTCTTGGCTTTTGGGCTCCCCTAGGGCAGCCAGTGGAGTATTATGCTAGAGAAACAGAGCTTAATCTAAGCCTGATGTTAACATATCAGCGAGAAACAAGCCTATCTCCCTTAGAAATGATTCTTGGTTGTCAGAGAAAACCAGGGTGTGTGCCTTGATTTTCATTAACACGCAGATATTCCAGGCAGTAATTCAAATGGATTCTGAAGTCATCTGTTCCTTTATTGAAAACACCAGGTGGCGCGGGTGAAAGGTGGTCCTGAGTCACTGTATGTGGTGGTTAATCATTGTGTTTACTTAGAAAGCTCACTAATGCATTTAGTTTTCATTCCCTTCCTTGTTGTACAAAGGACTTAGGCAGCTTGAAGATCATCAGTTCCTGCCCTGGTCGGATTTCATTTCTGCCCAGCGTGATGAAGTCAGGTTTACTCCATTTCCCCTCGCCCTTCAGAGCCGGCTTGTTTGGAGTCAGAATTGAATCTCATTCTGGGATACCTTTTGGCCATATCCCTTAAATCCTCCATTTTTTTTCATTTTCCAAAGGCCCACGATGTGCTAGGTGGTGGTTGGTGTTCTTTCCATTTTGATATTTTATTCTAATTTTTTTCAAAGGACACATCATTTTACTTAAAAAGTGACATGAACAGTTTTTTTTCCAGAATCTTGTGTTTATGAATTTCCTCCATAAATACAAGTAGAGTCTTATTGTCTGGGTGTAACTTCTTTTTTCCTTCTTTTTTTTCTTTTTTAACATTTAGTTAGTTATTTGAGAGAGACAGTGGGAGCGGGGGTGGGAGCAGAGGGGGAGGGAAAGAGCCTCCCAAGCCGACCCCCTGCTGAGCACAGAACCTGAGGAGGGTAGGGCTTGATCTCATAATCCTGAGGTCCTGACCTGAGTGGAAAATAAGACCTCTGGGTATAATTTTCTGTTTACTTCCTGAAAAGTTTCCCATATGACAAGTAGAGGCCTGAAAACATTTCAAACAGCAGAGATGAACCCAGGCACAAGGGAGCCTCTGCAGCTATGGTCTGAGGGCGTGCTTTCTTCTGAGGTCAGCCTGCCTGCCCTTGGGCCTTGGTCAAATGTCCTATAATGGAGGCTTCTTTAGGACCTGGGGATGGAAAGATCATGGCATCTCGTTGGACAGGAGAGCGTATCTCCAGGGTCTGGGAGAACGGGGGTGCTGTACGCTCCCTCCCCTCCCTGACTGGAGTAATCATTAGGGTCCTCCTGCGCAGGGAGCCCAAATACGGAAGCCCCCCGCCCCCCGAGCCAGGGAAATCCAGGCCCCTTTTTAGGACAGCCCAAAACCACGTCATTCACTGTGCATGTGTACAACTAACTGGGCCTAACCTGTCATCTCCAGTCCTATCCATTAAATTTCTGCTTGAGTTTTCTAAGTTGTTTCAAGTTCATTTTCTCTGTAATTAGGGGGAGCCTGCCTGTTCTTGCAATGATAGAGTACCTTCAGGGGCGCCCCCTCCCCCCTCATTGTTGGGTCTTTAATCGCCTCTGCTTCCACTTCCGGTCCTCACGGTTCTTGCTCCAGACCTCTCTCCTCCACCTGTTGCTGTGTTCGCCGCTCACGTCTCTTCCACTGTCGCTGGGAGCTGCAGTCACACTCTGACTGGCAGACCGCCAGGCCTCCACACCGAACTGGACTCTAGTAGTTTACCCTGGCATCCATGCTGGCCACCAGGAGGTTACTGCATAGGACTGAGAGTGTGCTAGGCTGGGAGTGTCTTGCGGTCTTCGATCACCGGCCCCCCTCTGTGCTGGTCGATGATGCTCCTAACATGGCCTTCCAGGTGTGCTGGAGATGGCTTGAGCTTGCTGTGCAATGGGAGGGAGAGTAACCGCGGTCCTCTCCTCCCTCCCAAGAGGCTCGTGGCTGCCCTGGACAGTCACACCAGTGTCGGGTGGGTGGGGAATCCCACCGGTTGTTGAGGGTCTCACCGGCAAATGTGGATACTGTCATTGACCCAGATTTCAGTGTTGCCGTTGTCACAGCAGACTTAAGGCAACATAGCTGCAAAGTAACTCTTCCCTTGAGGCATCCAGAAACTAGCTTTTGAAGGTGATGCTGGTTGATCAGTATGGTGGGCCTTAAGCTCTGTGCCAGGATATCCTTTCAGAGGGAGCTCAACCCATGTCCCCCACATACCCCCCACACTGAAATGCGGACAGTCTTACAAAAATGATCAGATCTGCAGTTCTTCAAAACTAGGCAAATGTAGATGAGAGTTCAGCATTGCTCACCATCAGGCTTTTATTTTGCAAGTGGGGCCTGCTGGAAAATGGCCTTGGTTCTTAAGCTTTGTGCCTGAATGCCTCTGCGGGTGATAAATGGCAGCGATAAGCAGGCAGCAGACATGCTTGACTCCCAGTGTGGGGAGCTGGGGAGGCCCCTGCCATCAGCTCCTTTGTCTGCCCGTGCAGGTGCCAAATGATCGATTTCCATAGATTGGATCTGGCCTTTCCCCACTCATCAGTCCAAGCATTTTCTCATACTTTGGATGTTCTTTGTTTCAAAACCATACAACTGACCCATTCACGAGGGGATGAATGCAAATCCTCTTTGTCATAGGAGGGATATTAATTTTTTTTTTTTAATTAAAAACCATTCCACAGAGAGAAGCTGCTCACCCAACAGATGTCTCCATCTCCAAAACAGCCTTGTACTCCCGCATCGGGACCAGTGAGGTGGAGAAGCCCGCAGGCCTTCTGTTCCAGCAGCCCGACCTGGACTCCGCACTCCGGATTGCTCGAGCGGAGGTACTGTGCCACGGGTATGGCTCGGGGGAGGCTGGCTTTGGTTGCCCTGGGAAAGCTCTGGTTTCTGCCACATGTAAATAAATATATATATATATATGTCTGTATGCATGTATGTATGTACCCACAGTCCACAAGGCCAGCATCTGTGGACACAGTCTTTCTCCTGCAACCACTGTGGGCAGAGGCGTCTTTAGCAAACCGTCTTTGATCTTCCTAGACACCATTGTTTAACGAGCCTCTGTGGTCTTGTTTGATCTATAACAGAAAGCACATGCCTGTAGCTGCTCCCCGGTGGGGCATTGTGTGAGTCTGATATCTGGTTGATTTCTGTCTCATGCTCCGGGAAATTCTCTCAATACAATTATTGTTTGGTGTAGGAAGTTTTAGTTCAATGTCTCTTTATCTTGGGTCTGTGAATTGCTCAGATCTGAATTCACACCTCTGGGGCTCACCTCTCTCTTCTCCCTGATGCCAGATCATAACCAAGGAGAGAGAAGTCTCAGAGTGGAAGGACAAATACGAAGAAAGCAGGCGGGAAGTGATGGAAATGAGGTCAGTCGCGATGCTTCCTGGTACCTGGGGATTGCTTACCTGTGGTCTCCTAAGAGCTGGTGCGGTCTACGAACAGTGTCTTCCCAAGACTTACCTGTTCTTCTTCGAAAGACAAGGTTTACATTGATTGTGGAAGTCTTTTTAGTAATGTTATTGTTATTAAAATATTATGCACCTGAGCTAAATACTGCAAAACAAATACAACGAAAACCAGATCTCTTTCCCACTCAGCCTCCAATTCCATCCCCCTCAGGTAGCTGTTGTCCACTCGTGCTGGGGTATCCTTCCAAGACTTTTCCATTTCTGATTGCAGATGTGTGAATGTTTCCCTATACAGACTCCTTTGTTTTCTTCCAAGGGGGAAATGTAATTATTCTACGCTCTTTTTAACTCAGCAAATTTTTTTTTTTTAAAGATTTATTTATTTATGTGAGAGAGAGGGAGCACAGTTGGGAGGGGCCAAGGAAGAGGGAGAGAGACTCTCCAGCAGACTTCTTGCTGAGCTTGGAGCCCCATGTGGGGCTCGATCTCATGACTCTGAGATCACCACCTGAGCAGAAACCAAGAGTCAGAAGTTCACCCGAGCTTCTACTTAGAAGACTGTGAATTTGGGGCGCCTGGGTGGCTCAGTGGGTTAAAGCCTCTGCCTTAGGCTCAGGTCATGATCCCAGGGTCCTGGATCGAGCCCTGCATTGGGCTCTCTGCTTAGCAGGGAGCCTGCTTCCTCCTCTTTCCTCTCTGCCTGCCTCTCTGCCTACTTGTGATCTTTGTCTATCAAATAAATAAATAAAATCTTTAAAAAAGAAGAAGAAGAAGAAGAAGAAGAAGAAGAAGACTGTGAATTTGAATCTACTTTTCTGATTCTCAAACCAAAACTCTTTACACAGTGCCCAGAGGCCTTGCTCCCTCCTTGTCCCATCTGATGCACTTTTTGGCCCTTTATTTTCCTTCATGATTCATCATTATCTTAGAGGCTAAAAAACCATCTCTGGAGCTAGAACTTACTCTTGGGGTGTAATCTTAAAAACTGTATTGCAAGGGTTTTTAAAGAAACCCGGCGCAAACCTTTGCTCTCGCCATCCCGGGTTCTGGCTGTTGCTGCCACCAAGTCTGAGATTGGCTGCTGGGGGCGCAGCTCATTTTTTGCCCCCGCTGCCTTTCTTCAGCACAGGCTGAAGGGGCACATGGGTTTTCCAGTTGCACGGGAAGATAGGAGTTAGAGCACGATCATTTTCCCAAGACAGAAGATCTGGTGCGATGCTGAAAATCTCTGATAGGGTTATTTCCTTTTTAAGTCTCACAGTTTGAAAGTAGGGAATAGATGAATTTTTAAAAATTGGTTGAGGAATGAGTACATTTCTAGTCACTTAACAGCAAGGCGGCTGCTGGTCAATTATCAGAAGGGGCTGTCTTCCTGGCTACTGCTTTAAGGAGCAAACAAATGATTTAGGTAATCCCATCCCATTTTCTAGGTCAAATAGTATCTTCCTGAAAATTCTCCTGTGAGTTCCTTCTTCCTCCTGACGTGTTTTGTGACCACTTCTGGAGGTGACTCTCAGTGGGTCCACACTCACACTCGGGCCCTGCGGTGGCATCATTTGAAAATGATGTGGCTGTCATTTTTTGCGTGCTCTGGGCATGACAGCGGGGTGTGCTGGGAAGGCTCCAAGTTCCATTTCTGGAGGCTTCGGGGGGGCGCTGTTTACCAACCAGGATGGTGGGATTCGGGTCTCGCCAGCTGGCACAGCGGCCCTCGTGTTTAAAGGCCCCCATGTCCACCTCTGGAGCCAGACCCGGCCACTTGGGCTCGGCCTCCTTGCTGCTGTGGGGCGTGTTCGTGTAGCTCTACCTGACCGGCCTCATCTGGGAAGAAGGGTGGATCTCAACACCTCGGGGCTGTGAGGTACCTCGGGGCTGTGAGGCATCTGGGGTGGAAAGGGCTCCAGAGGTGGATGTCTGGATTCGAATCCTAGCTCTGCTCCTTTGTTGATCCTAGAAAGGTTCATGGGTGACCCCGTGCCTCAGTATCCCCATCAGCAATTCTGGGGATCCTCAGGACACCACCCCTTGGGTTCGCTGTGAGAACACAGTGCAAATACAGTGCCACCAGTGCACCTCTGGAGCATAGGTCTCTCCCACCACCCCCTCCGTGCACTGGAAGGACACACCCCTTACCTGCTGTGGTCCCACCTCTGTCCTTGACAGTGGGGGCTTTAGACCGTGCAGCCTCAAAGGTCCATCACTGCTTTGTGATTCAGGGATACAGGGAGGTGTGCTTCTGTATAGGATTCAGAAAGAACCCAGGTGGGCCCGTGGTGTGGTCCCCTTTTTTGTTGTGGGTCAGCCCTTGAGTGAGACACTGTCCTTTTAATTTAAATTCAGTTAGGCAGCATATAGTACATCATTAGTGTCAGATGTAGTGCTCAGTAATTTATCAGTTGTGTGTAACACCCAGCGTTCCTGCTGGCTTAGTCAGTAGAACATGTGACCCTTGATCTTGGAGTTGTAAGTTCAAGCCTTAAGGGGCACCAGCCTAGCTCACTGCCCCTTTTAACCTCATTTAATTCTCCCTCCAGCCCTGAAAGTCAGGGTCTGGGGTAATCCTCACCACACCGGGGAGTAAGCTGAGCCCCCAGTGTCTGGGACCAGCTGTAATCCAGGTCCTGACTCTGTTGGTGGTTAGCAGTTCTTGGTTCTCTTATGGAGAATAACTAACTCTTGGATAATGTAGGTGAAACCCTCGAGTTTTTTTGAGAGTTTTCTTCCAGAAGGTTGACTTCGGATAGAGGGCTTCTTCACGCCTGGGTCTTTCTGCCTGGGGGCAGCAGTGAGGCGGTCTTACAAGCAAGGGATCTTCATGCTTTTGTGTAGCTACAGTTTGTTGAAGCTATCCAAGAAGGGCCATCTCCCCATCACCCCGCCCCTGACACAGGTGACTAAGTAGTGGCCCTGGGCCTTGAGGACCTTCTTCTTCTTGTGTACTATGACACCAGATGTGTGAGGTGTTTTAGAAGAGTCCTAAAATGTCATGCATTTCAGAGGAGAAATCGGGGAAGGCTTCCTGGAGGAGATAGCATTTGAATGGGGCTTTGAGGAGTAGCTAAGACAATGAAAGTTGGAAATAGAGCAGGGAAGGTCATGGCAGCGAGAAACCCCAGAGCCAACAAAAACTCATTTGTTCTCATGGAACCACTCTGTTCGTGATGGCAGGGAAGGAGGTAAGCTTGATGAGAATGATCAGGCTCAGGTTGTGGAGGGCTTGGTTATCAGGCTGAAGGGGTTGGTCTTATTTTTTTTCTCAGTGGGCAGTGGAAACACATTGAGGGTTTTGCACCAGGTGTGGTATGTTCAGAGTCCTGCACTAGGAAAATGAACCTACTTGGGTGTGCAAGAAGAGAGTTGAGGTTGGAGGTGAACCTAGAGGGGTAAGCCAACTACGACAAATAAATAAGACTTGACCTCTAGTGTCTTGGTCAGGCTGCTGCTGTCCAGCACATGGGCTCTAGTATCAATGAGAAACCGTCCTGTTGTCATGGTTCCAATATGTTTTTGTTTCTTTTACAGGAAAATAGTGGCAGAGTATGAGAAGACCATCGCTCAGATGATAGGTGGGTGTTGTGATGGGTGGGCTCAGCCCTCCCCGAAGCTTCTAACCTATGGGCTGGGCTTTGAAGTTAGACTTCCTACATGTGTTCATCTTAGGCCCCTCTTAGAGCATGAAGTCCTTCAGGGAGAGACCAAAGCATCCCAGAATGTGAGCCTGGGGGCCTCTTGGAAACGCATGCGAGCATGTCCCTTAGCATTAGTCATGCCTGTGGGAAGCCATGGCGGTCACCTCCAAGGCCACCATTGAGCCTCATGGGGAAACAGATTTGGGTCAGTTCCTCGTACATTTGAGGGGAGTTTTTGTTCATGGGAGAGACTAAGAATCAAATCCCTCAACTCTGATTTAGACTCAAGTGACAAAATCCTCAGCCTTACGCAGGGTTCTCGGGCAAGGATGGGGGACCCATGTCAGCGCTGCAGCCCGCCCCACCTCTCCCCTCCCTCCTGCGATTTACCTGATCTCGGGGAGATGGACACAGACTCAGAATCCATCTTAACCCAGAGTCCCTGGAAGCCAGTTTCCACGCTGCCTTGGCCTGCGCTAAAAGATGGCCTCAAGTCACGAGTTACACCCACCTGACTCTTTTTTAAAAAATAATGATCATGAGATGAGATCCTGCAGAAGTTCTAAGCCTGTTTTTACACTGAAGATCACTGTTCAAAAAGGGTGTTATGACCTGGCAGGGGGGGGGTGGCAGCGTGGAGATACTTGTTTCTCTATTTAATTTGCTGCTTAGGTCCGTGATACCAGTTTTTAAAAAAAAAAATTCACTCCTACGGACTTCGGAGTAAAAAAATCCCAGCTCTCCGCAAACCAGTTTCTGTGTTGAAGCTGGATGCTGGGTTAACGGAGGACTCCTCTCTCTCAGACGTTTGGATACAAGTCACACCACACCTCCGGCTTGTCCCAGAATAAATATGAGAGCAGGCTTGGGAATGGAGAAGAGGCCTACAGCTGAGAGCTTTCTATTCAAAAGGGCTTGAATTTTGATGTATCATAATAAAGGCCATTTCTCCCAGATCTCAGAGAAGGCCCACTGGGGTATTCCTAAGGATCAGCTCGTGGTGTATGCTTTCTATCAAACGAAGCCTCTTTATTAAATCGGTATAAGGCTTTGTGAATACATATGGATGAGATAAAAAATGAAACTCTTGGAACCGAAACTGCCTGTAAACGTAGTCAGGGAGAAGGATTTATGCCTTCCAACCTACCGCGTTTGGCGCGCTGAGCACAGCCTTTGGCCTCCTGGAGTCTCGGGTTGTGCAAATGCCCCCAGACCTACAGTGGCTCATCTGGAAATAGCTTTCCGCGTTTGAATTCGATGCTGCTGTTTTTGCTCTCGGTGAGGACATCTGGACCAGCACTGGGATGGGGGTACAAGGGCACGAGCCTCTGCCCCTGCGAGAAGGCTGCCCAGAGCCATCGGTTATGCCTCCACCGACAGTTTGGAGCTAAGCAGACGTTCCCTCTTGAAAACCAAAGAGCAGGCTGTGTCTGCCTGGCGCAAGTGGGTCTGTCCCTGTTGGACAGAAAACACGATTCGGCTCCGATTCCTTCGCAGCGTATTTGCAGGTGAGAGTAGTTGGAAGAACGCTGAGTGCGCGGAACCCTGACTCCCAAGGTTGGGGCTGCGCACGCCCACCCTCAGCGCCCCAGCCCCCTCCCCTCCGAGACCTGGTATGTTTGGCCCGAGGGCCCCTCGTAAGAGCTGTGATCTCACCCCTCCGAGCATTTTCCTGTTTAGGGAGGCCCCAGCCTCCGGGAGGCCCCTCCAGCCTCCCCAGCGGCAAGTGGCACTGTCACTCTGCGGGTGGGACAGCGCCTGTCCGCCCCCGGTTCCCCATGCTCGTGCTCCTCCAGTGTCGGCATCAACCACTGCTCAGGCCTTGTCCATCAGGTGGCACATCCATGGCTATCATCCCACCAGTCACCACTGCAGGGCATTGATGAGGGCTGCCGCGGGTTTTGAGGTCCTCGTCACCTTGTAAAAGGACAGCATGGGGCTAAGGCACTTCAGGGACTCGCTGTCGCTGTGGGCAGCACCTGCCTCCTTTCTGGGCGGGCCGTGAGTCTCCATATGTGGAGGTACATCCACGTGGCTCTTGGGTCCCTTGTCTCTTCTGGTTTTCGCCCTGGTTGGGAGGGAAAACTCAGACTCCAGGAGCTTGACAGTTGAGGACGGGATAAATGTCAGTAGCTTTTTGAAGTTAAAACCAGGTTCCACCCCACCTCCACGAGCTCCTCCTGGTCCTGCCCGGCTCTCTGGCCTTCATGTAACCCTCGCAGACGTTCCACGCCAGCGTGACATCTGTCCTGCCATCATCGTCTGCTCTCGTGCCATGTTACTAAACCGAATTCAAATATTTATTTAGGATTCAGAACGAAAAGAGACCTCTGTGCTTTTTGCATTCCAGGTTGTTGCAGTTGATTTTTTTTTTTCTGCTTTCCTAACAACTGCTCTGATTCTCTGTTTTGCTTCCATTTTCTGTTGCTTCTTGCCCTTTGCTTGCAAAACAAACAGGCAAGCCTGGTAAGTAAATGCTTTTCACCTCATTTGACACCTGCCCATTGCATCCCATCTTGGTTGGTTGGTTTCTGTTTTTGTTACTTTTGCTCTTGTGTATTTGCTGCATTTCTCCCCCATTCCCCCACGTGGTTTAATCATACTTTGCCTGAAAAAGCCAGAAACCTCTCCAGGGGCATTGTTTTGTGGTTGAGGCTAGAGCCTTTGGAGTTTGGGGCTGATTTCCTGATTTGAAGAACCTGACTGCATTTGTAATTTACAAAAATTGGCGATGCAGCCGCACCTCCTTGGTATCCTGGGAACCGGGAAATTCTATTTTTACAAACGTTTATGGGGAGGACAGGAAACCTGAGGCAGGCTGAGTCTCAGATCCAGGAAATCAGATGGACTCCGTGTGATAAATGGCTCTTTTCGAGCCAAGTGAAATGTATACATCGCCTCAGATCAGCCCAGAATGTGCCGAGGACTAAGGAAGCAGCTGAAACCCAAAGAATAAATATAAGCATTGGGTTGCTAGTGAACCTTTGAAGCGTCTTTTCTGCGGGGAGCCTAGGAATGGCAAGCCGGCCGCTGGCAGTTCGGTTCTCGCTGTGTGTTAAAAGCTCCCCCTTTGGAAGTCACTGTAGTGGGACATCACGCCAGTTTGGGGGAGACAGTGATGCTGTCAATAATGGGTCACTGATCCTGGGTTCTTACTATATATTGAAGGCTTTATATACATTTTCATGTCATCTTTGCCCAAATGCCGTGAGATAAATACCATGAACCCCTCTTTCAGCTCTGGAGGCTGAAACTCAGGGAGGTTTCAAACCCTGCCCAGGGTGGCCAGGCCGGGAAGTGTCAGAGCCAGGATGGAACCGGGGCCGTCAGGGTCTGGCTCCTGGGTCCTCCACCTCCGTCTTGGTATCAGGAGCTCCGAGAGGCAGGGGTGGAGGTTACATCAGGCATCTTCTGGGCCCTTGACTCTCCAGGCGTTTCCCCAAGACCCGCCGCCTCAGTGTCATCGGGGAAGTTGTCCCCCATGCAGAATCTCGGCCCCACCGCACACCTGTCGGACTGGAACCCAGGATGTGCCCCCCACCCCACCCCCATTCTGGGCGCTTCCCTCCACAGCACGCGGCCAGAATAGGTCTAACTTCAGGACACAGGACAATGTCTATCAGGAATCTAAGGGAAAGAACCCAAAGCAGCAGCATCATCCTGCTTTTTTTTTTTTTCTTTTTTAAAGTTTTTATTTAAATTCCAGTCTGTGAACACACAGTGTGAAATAGTTTCAGGTACAAGATGGTGATTCAGCACTCGGTGCAGTGGCCGGTGCTCATCACAGGTGCCCTCCGGAATCCCCCAGCCACCTCCTGCTTCTAAGGGAGCTTGGGGGAGAAATGTGGTCATGAGCGCAGCTTGGGGTTTGGATCAGGCTCCGTGGCTGGGCTCCATTCCATCATTCCCAGCATGGATGTGTTGGGGTATCCTGTGACTCAGGCACTGTCCTAGACTGTAGGATAGAGAAGTGGACAAAACAGACTCCTGCAACGTGCATTCTGGGCAGACAGTACGCTTGCATGTCTGGCCGTTGCTGGCGAGAGAGAATGGACTGGAAAGTAAGGAGGAGGTGTTCCCCGTGGGTGCTCTGGAAGGCTCCTCTGGGGAGGTGGCCCAGTGTCAGGGACTGGAATGAGTGAGCTCTGGGACTGCTGAGCCCTGGGGCAGGACTGCCTGGGGTGTGCCAGCCAGCATAGCTGGAGCAGGTGGAGCTAGAGTTTAGATTTTATTTTATTTTTTATTTGTTTTAAAGATTTTATTTATTTGAGAGAGAGAGAGAGAGCACAGAGAGAGAGGGAGAGGGAAAAGCAGACTTCCTGCTGAGCAGAGAGCCCAATGTGGGGCTCATCCCAGGACCCTGAGATCATGACCTGAGCTGAAGGCAGAGGCTTAACCTTAAGACTGAGCCACCCAGGCGTCCCTGGAGTTTAGACTTCATTCCCAGTGTGCAGGGAGGACCCTGGGGTGGGGGTGGGGGCTCTGAGCTGGAGCCTGGGAGGTGACTGGGTTTGGACTTAAGTTCAGTTTGGTGCCTAGTGCTGGTCTAGGAGCATGACATGAGTAGAACAGGGAGCAGGGCCCCAGACACGTGCAAGAGCTGGGTGGGCCCTGGTCGCTGCAGTTAAGTCTGTCATTTCCAGAGCCATCTGCCCTTTGGCAGCCATCCCCTGGAGGCAGTCCTGGGCGGCAGGATCCCCGCCCAGGTGAC
This sequence comes from Lontra canadensis, assembly GCF_010015895.1. Lineage (NCBI taxonomy): Eukaryota > Metazoa > Chordata > Mammalia > Carnivora > Mustelidae > Lontra > Lontra canadensis. The sequence goes on along the minus strand of NW_022631073.1, from coordinate 9,183,348 downwards.
CTGGGGCTGATGGAGGGACAGCTCTGCAGAGTTCCTTCCCCCAGGAGCTCTGAGCGGGGGCTTCTCCTCCTCACACTGTCCAGTGCAGGGTCCCCAGGGGTCCAGACAGATGGGAGAAAAAGTTTCCTTTCCCACCCAGACGGGAGACGAACGGGTCAGCACACAAAATTCGTGCCGTGTGGGTGAGGGTCCCTCATGTGGCGTGGGCAGAGAAGGCCTCTCCCGCAAATGTAAGCTGGTAGGTAGTAAGCCGTTTGGGGGAGATTGTCAGCGGGTGGCGGCCCAGAGAGTTGGGGTCGGGGACAGAGTGGTCCTTTTACTAGGATCAACCTCTCTGAACTGGGCCAGAATTAATTCTCTTGTATGTAACTGAGAAACTCCCTTTGGCAGAAAGAGCTCCATTTTTTCTCAGAGCTGACATTTGCTGTATCAAAGGAAATGTCCATTTTCTGGGCAAAGCAGAGTTTCAGGGCTGTGATGTGGGCTTCGGTTCATGGGATGTTTTCAGTATGAAGAAACCTTTTTTGTTTCCCAACAACCATCTCTTTACCTTGATCACACACAGAAAGGCCTGCTCCCTGGAGCTCAGACTACCGCACCTTGTAATCTTGGTCATCTCAGAATTCAGTCTGATTTGCCCCCTTATGGATCTATTTGCTGCCATCAACCAAACAGACTCCCTGGGGCCTCGAATGTGGATTCTTAAGGGTCTGCAGCGATCAGGTTCAGGATCCGTGGCTAGTTTCCATCCCGTCTCTCACTGCAAGGGCCCAGCCCCGGGATGCTGGGGCCGCAGGTGTCGTTCCCTAGAAGCAGAGTCTGGGTGGGCTCGGGAGGTGGGTCTGTCCCTAGTCCGGGATGCCCTGCTGCTTGGACATCTTTTGAGTTGGGTATGAAGCCCCGGCTGCCCCCAAGACCGGGTTGGGAGCCCCCGGCCCCATTGTGTGGATCCTTGTGTCTCTTGACAGAGGATGAGCAGAGGGAGAAGTCCGTCTCCCACCAGACTGTCCAGCAGCTGGTCCTGGAGAAGGAGCAAGCTCTGTCCGACCTGAACTCCGTGGAGAAGTCTCTGGCCGATCTCTTCAGGAGATACGAGAAGATGAAGGAGGTCCTTGAGGGTTTCCGCAAGGTGTGTTTATGTCAGGGCAGAGCGGGACGCTGGACTGGGTTCAGAGAAGTGGGAGCAGGCTGGGAGATGGTACAGGTACCAGGACTTGGCGGTCCAGGGTTCAGCAGGTATCAGGGAGTTCTCGGGGCTCCCAGCACCTGGGGTGTTTCTTCTGTGGGCGCAACCTCTGTCCTCTGTCCTGTCAGAATGAGGAGGTGCTGAAGAAGTGTGCCCAGGAGTACCTGTCCCGCGTGAAGAAGGAGGAACAGAGGTACCAGGCCCTGAAGGTGCACGCGGAGGAGAAGCTGGACAGGTAACATGGCCCCCGGGCAGCCCCCAGAGGCCTCTCAGCAGCCCCGCAGGCCAGGCGCTCCCATGGCACCGCTCCCACTGGCTAGGGAAGGGCGGATAACCCATTTGTATTTTTCAGGGTGACTTGTGATAAGAGTGTCCTCTCAGCATTTTGATAAGTAGAGGACACATGTAATTTCCAGGACACGCACCCAGAGCACCTTGGCATCACGGGAATGGGGTTGGGGTAGGGGGTGCTCGTGGGCTCCTGAACCAGACCCCCAGTGGTAGGAGCTGCAGCCAGACGGTGCCTGCTGCCCAGAGCTGGGAGGAGGAAGGTGGGAAGGGTCTACAGGGGAGGTGGGTCATTTCTGAGCAACCCCCCACCCTGTTTCCGCAGGGCCAACGCCGAGATCGCGCAGGTCCGAGGCAAGGCCCAGCAGGAGCAGGCTGCCTACCAGGCCAGTCTGCGGAAGGAGCAGCTTCGTGTGGACGCGTTGGAGAGGACGCTGGAGCAGAAGGTAACAGCCGAGGGCAGGGTGGGGGAGCGGAGGCCTGAAGGCGGTGGGGGTCTGGCCAGAGCCTCAGATAAGCAGAGGCCGGCTCTCCTGTGCACTCTGCAGCTCCCGGGACAGCTTTAGACCTCGGGAGCCTATGCTTGTCCTCCCTCTAGAAGGTCCTGTGTAATGCTAGCCCCAAGGCTGTCCTCCTTCCTGCCTGTCCTGGAACTGCTGTCTGCTCCCAGGTATAGGGCCGGTGTTCATTCCTTGTCCAGCATTCACCCGTCACACATTCACCGAGTATCTGCAGCGTGCCAGAGTACTTTACCCCGTACCCAGCATGCTTACTGCTGAGGGAATGGGGTAACCCCCAGGCCACACTGGGGTCAAAAGGGCCCTCAGACGTCCTCCTGCGTCCCTGGATGGGGGAACCCTCCTGAGGTCCTCCAGCTTGTCCTGATTTCCGGTCTAGCGCCCAGTGTACCACACACACCCTCTCCCTGGGTGTCCGAACAAGAAGCCGCTTCCGCCCAGCAGTGCCGCGGGAGCCTGAATCCAGATTATAGCGGGCCCGGCAGCCCCCTTCCCTAAGTGTGTTTCCTAAAAAGGGAGTTTCCAGAGAAGCGACCGCATCCTGGTTGGTTTACTGAGTCTTAGGAGTCCCTTGGATGGTAATTGGAGTCTGGTGGCCTGGGGTAGTGTACTTCTCGTGCATTTGGACCTTAAAGGGCAGTCATGGTTGGGGGGGATGATGTCCTTTGTAGACAGATGGCATCTGAAGTCCAACATATCTCCCCGATGGCCTCTGCTCACCCAGAAGTGCCCAGCAGCCTCTGGCCCTTTTCCTGTGCCCCTACCCAGCCGGGTTCCATGGGGACTGACCATGGTCCCAAGGTGGGTTTGGGCCAAGCATTGATCACATAGTATCTCTCAATCCACCTAAATGATGTCAGGGACTGAGCCCTGGGACTCAGGAGCCCCAGGCCCTCCCCGCCTGCTGTCCGTTATAACCCTGAGGAAGCCTCACACTTGACCTCAGGTTTTATGGGTTTGTCATGTTGGAGGCTGAAACCTGAAGACTGGGAAGAGTCTCTCGAAAGGGAAAGAAGGGAGGAGGCGGGACTGTGTCAAATATGCCGGATCTCTTCGACTGCCTGGGTCTTCCCGGCTCTGAGCCTTGTTCAAGCAGCGAGCCCAGAGCCAGGGCCGTCAAACACGAGCGTTTGCTCATCCCATCGGTATTTAAAGTAAGGACCACCTTCCCCCATCATTTTGGGCAGTAAGGCAGTGAGCTTGCAACACATGTTTCCAGGTGAGAAAGGCAGCGGTACGTTTGTTCCCTCCCAGTTCCATCAGGATTTGATGGTGTTTGAACTGCATCCTGGTGTTCACTGAAATAGTGGAGCTAAACCCGGAGTCAGGGTAGATGTGTTCTGGGCAACCTGGCCTGGTCAGACCCTTCCAGTTGCCGGACGAAGGCGACACTGAGTGTTCTGGGCAACGGAAAGACAAAGAAGCAGGCAAGGTGGCTTGCGTGGTCTTGGAGAACAGAAAAGATATAAACAGGTCTGCAAATGTAACTCTGTCTTAAAGCGAAACCAAGGAGCAATGGGTTCGTCACACACGTTCTCCCTAAAGGACTCTGAGTGGTACAGAGGGGTCGGTCTCTGTTTTAAAGAGATTCAGAAGCATGACTGCCCCCACCCCAGGCTGTCCTTAAGTGGGGGCGCTGGGCATTTTGCCCAGTTGGGGTGCTGGAAACCCAGGGAGCTGAGCTGCACGATAGCCGTGTGCGGGGCGGTGGGCTGGCATGCCGAGATGGAGCTCGGAGAACCTCCAGGAGTCCCTAGCTGGTGGGTCTGACAGTAACTCTCGGCCGTCAGTCGCTGGATGTTATGTTTAACGAGTAAAACAGCAAAGCCATCCAGGGGCCGGGCCAGCCTGACTTCACGCTCCGGGCTTGCCGCTTCTGACTGGCTGTGTGATCTTAAATTAAGCACAATTCTCAACCTCTCTGAGCCTTGGTTTCTCACTGGAAAGTGGAAATACCATGAAGGGTCTGTTGTGAGAGCTTAGCAGGGCCAGTGCCTGGGGCATGGTTAGCTTGGTGACCGGCACACGGGAGGTTGGAAAGTCCCCATCAGCCGCTCCAGCAGATGCCATCGTGGCAAGAGTCCTTCCAGGATTCACAGAGCCGCGTTCCCGCAGAACGTCTTCCAGCAGACGTTTCAGTTCCTCTCAGAATCGAGCCTCTTGGAGCTGGAGACTCTAGAAGGGCGTAAGCCAAGCTGCTGTTCCAGGTGTTTCTCTTCCGGCGGGACTGGTGGCTGCACTGCAGTGAGGACTGCGTTCCTCTTCTCCTGGGGACCTCTACCGGCCCTTCCCGATACGGACACAGTCACGGGTGGTGCCCGGAGCCCAGCCTGGAAACACAGGACACGTGGCTCCAGGCGGGACCGTGTCTCAAGAAGTTTCCACGGTTTCCAAGGAAGGGCATCAGTACAGTCTCAGGGGAGAGGGCTGTGGTTAGGACTCACCTTCTGCAGGGCCCTCAAAAAACTGGCTGCAGTAGGTTCCTGGGATACCAGAAAGATCTAGCCTCTTTGAAGAGCACTGTTCGACACCGGTGGTTGAAGCGGATCTGCATCGGAGCAAAGCCCGGCCTGCCTCGGAATGGACTCGGGCCTTCGGATCCCAGTACTTAGAGCGTGGACGGTGTTTCCAGATCGTTGGTGCGAGATGAGCATGTGGTTGGCTTCCCTTGCTTCCGGGCACAGGCAGGACCTGGTGCAAGGAGCACCTGACGTCATCTTTCATCTACCCCCATCTCCCTGCTCGACTCCCCCGTATCCACAGCACCCCCTCATTGGGGGACCTCTAAATAATGCCAGCAACCCTATTCAAGTAGAATCGCTTACCCCTCCTGGTGGCGTTTCTCAAGTAAACCACCCAAGAGCTCACCCTGGAGCACACTTTTGTGTCCACGTCCTTCAGAGGCAAATACAAGCGAACCCAAACCAGTGAAGCCTTTGCCCGGCACTGGTCACTGTGCTTGGGAGCTTTATTTACCTTCCGACCTCACTCCCTTCTCAGAGAGAGAGATGCCATCCTCCACATGGTAGAGATAAGGACACCAGGGCTCAGAAAGGTTATATTACTTGCTCAAGGTCAGAGCTAGAGTTGGGATGTGTGCTTAGATGATGTGTCTCCATGTCGCTTCTCTCCCTGCGTTAGATAATTTCAGGGGGGACCCAGAAGCCTGGAGGGCCCCACACCCCTGAAAAGCCCAAAGCTCATTCCGATGGGCTTGATTTCCAACAGCCAGGAGATTTCAGCAACCTCTTTCTTTTTTGTCTTCACTTTCAGAATAAAGAGATAGAGGAACTCACCAAGATTTGTGATGAACTGATTGCCAAAATGGGGAAAAGCTAACTTTGAACCAAATGTTTGGACTTGACCCTTGCGTGCAATATGACCGTCGGCTCCCTGCTGTCCCTCCTGTTACGTCGGACAGGCTCTGTCTTCACTTTTTCGTATGCACTACTGTACTTCCTTTCTAAATAACGTTGATTTGATTGTATGCAGTACTAAGGAGACTATCAGAATTTCTTGCTATTGGTTTGCATTTTCTTAGTATAAATTCATAGCAAGTTGACCTCAGAGTTCCTGTATCAGGGAGATTGTCTGATTCTCTAATAAAAGACAAGTCGCTGACCTTGGCCTTGCCCTTTGTACATGAGTTCCCAGGGTGAGCGTCTTTTGGATTTAATATGAACATGTACAGCTTGCACAGGGACTCTTGCCTTAAGGAGTGTAAACTTGATCTGCATTTGCTGATTTGTTTTAAAAAAAATGCATGTTTCGAATAAAATTCTCTATTGTAAATAAATTTTTTTTTCCTTTGGATCTTGGCAATACGTGTGGTTATGATTTCTTTTCTGGGAAGGGTTGAGTCTTTTCTGGCCTTTGTTAAAATCGTATCAGATCTGGCCCTTCCCTCTTCTCTGTCTGGCTCCCTTCTTTGTCCGGGGGCTTCAGGAACATTTCCTTCGTTATCGTGGCTGCTCGTAAGATGGAAGCTAACGGGAAGGTTCGACTTGCTGCTTAAATGGTTAAATGCTTAAATTGAATTGGCGCAGGTTTTGTTTTTACAAAGCCTCTCTGAGTTGCTGCGGGAATGTCTATTTCCCTTTACTGGGTCGAGGAGGGGGCAGGCTGTCCCTCTTCCTGTGTGTTCCTTAGCGTGTAACCATCAACACGGAAATGTTGCCCAGTTCCCTCTAACAGACCAGGCCTGGGCGAGCGGTTTCCCGTGGGAGACAAGTAGCGAGGCCGAGTCGGAGAGGAAATCGGGACGCGCCCGCCCTTAGATTCCTTAACTGCTCCTCACCTTGGGGCCCCCAAGCTGACAGGCGGGCATCACTGGAGGGCAGTGAGAGGGTGGGAAGATGTCTTCGTTTCCTAGGACTGCCACAACATCACATACTCAGCAGGAGAAATGTTTTCTCTCACAGTTCCAGAGGCCAGAAGTCCCAGATCAGAGTGTCTTTGGGGTTTGCACCCACCGCTCTACCCTCCCCCACTCTCCCCCCACTCTCGTCTCCTACTTTCCCCCCCTTCTCTCCCCCCTTCCCGCCCCCACTCGCCGAGGCTCTGAGGTAGAGCCTGTTCCTTGTCCCTCTCGCAGCTTCTGGATAGTGGCCAGCAGTCCCTGGCATCCTGTGGCTGGTGGCTGCGTCACTCGTGTCACCTCTGCTCAGTTTCCTCTCCCTTCCCTTGTAAGGACACCGCTCTCTGGATTTCAGGCCCACCTCAAATCCAGGATGATCTCCTCCCCGCATTCTCAATTACATCTATGAAGACTCAGTTTCCACATAAGGGCACACTCGCAGCTAGTGGTGCTCGGTGCTGGAGGCGTTTTTGTGCCCCCCCCCCAACCCTGAGTGTTCCAGTGGGGGGTGTGGTGTGCAGCATAAGCTTGGAAAGCAGCCCTGAGCCCCTGGTGGCCCTCAGCTCTGGGTGCCCCTCCTCGGGCCCAGCCACCGTGGCTGTAGGACCCCGTGATGCCTGGTGGGGCAGGTACCCCAGGCAGCACAAGGAAAGAAAGCCCGTTTCTTGTTCCCCCTTGAACCCCACCCGGCAGGGACCCTGAAATGGCCAGGGGTTGGCCTCCTCCCACTGCCCAGCCACCTCTACTGGGTCCCGTCTCCCCTCCTTGGGGCACAACTGTGTCCCCTCACCCCAGTGCACCCTTGTCCAGACCAAACCCCTCCTCCATGCTCACCCCAAATTCCGATCTCGGCTGTGTTCTCAGAACAGCCTGGCCCCTAGCTCTTGAAAGTTCCTCTTTTTCTTATTACCTAAGTAAAACATTCCCAGGGGCGCCCAGCTGGCTCCGTCCGTTGAGCAGCCCACTCTCGATTTTGGCTCAGGTCATGATCTCAAGGTCATGGGTTCGAGCCCCACGTCAGGCTCTGCACTCGGTGCTGGGTCTGCTTGAGATTCTCTTTCTCTCTCTCTCTCTCACCCTCCCTCAGTCTCTCTCCCCGCCACCCCACTCGTGTGTACATATTCTCTCTCTTTCAAATAAATCTTCAAAAAAATTTTTTTTTCCACGGCTAGAAAGTCTAGAGATGCAGGTAAGAAAAAAAAACCATAATCCCCAAACCAAGAAATAATAACTGTGAATGCTTTTATATTGATTTTTCTATACTTTTTTCTCAGTGTATGAAATATGTATCTTTATAAAGGCAGATTAGTTGGAGTTCTGCAATGACCCTGTGCACCGTTTTATAAACCCTTTTTTCATGTGATACTAAAATGTAACCATCATGTGATGCAGACTTTTCTGTCAATAAATACACCTTATTGTCATCATGTTGAATGACTGCGTGTGTTTCGTGGTCACAAAATGCGTGTAAGCAGCCGCCCGCTGATGGACATTTACACAGAGACCAATGGTTTGCGGTCATTATATGCTCGCGCATTCCGTTGAGTTTCCTTACGTGCATGCATTTATGAACACGAGTTTTCCTTGGGCTGAATTTTTAAAGCGGATAACCTGGGTGAACCGGGAACACGTGTGCTGAGCAAACTGGCCGTGCGGCTCGTTGCAGTGAGGGAGGACAGCCGCCAGGGGGAGCCGTGGGGCCGCGCGGTGAGGGAGGCAGGAGGGACCGGGCTTGACTGAGTCCCGGCTTCTGGGGAAGACGGAAGGAAGCAGGGCTTTGGTCCATGCTGGATGCCCTCGGGGCAGGCCGTTCTCAGGTGGGGCATCTCAGCACTTCTCATCTAGACCAAGGTCAAACCTGCTGGTAAAGAAGCAGTAGTTGCTGGTATATGTTAGCCAGGGTGGAAGGCTGTTGTGCTTTCTGTGGTTTGTGATGTACAGGTTCTGTGTGTGTCCAGACTGACTCTGGGATGGGCCTGTTTTCTCCTGTTCCATCACAGTGTGGCCACTGTGACACCGATTTTCGGCAAGACCGGTCGTGATCTGCAGGAGAACAGCAAGGCCTCGCAGGCGTGCCAGGCCAGCTCCCGGGTATCACACGCGGTTTTTCTCCTTCTGGAATATTATACACATTTTTAAAGTTTGGGAAACCAAAGGCCAAATAGGCCTTCCCTACGGTTGTACTAAAATACACAGCCTCCCCCATCCACACTCAATGCACACACATACTCAGTAGATAACCTTCCAGGCGTCGGTCCGTCTCTGGGCTTCCTGGCTGTCTGAAAGGACGCTCGGCCCCCACCTTAGCTTCAGGCCCGCCGGGGTGCCAGTCTCCCTCGCGAGACCTACCCGCAGAGTGCCGGCCTTGGGAACCCCTGTGGGTTGAGATCAGCTGCTTTTGGTCCTGCGTTCACTTTCTAGAATGCCACACGTGTTTGCAGACGGTCACGCACGTGACGGCTGCTGAGGACTATTTCAGGTGCTGAATGAGTGGGAAGAGCACGAAAAGGGAGCACCCGACCCCCATCCCAGCTCCCCGGCTGCCGGCGTGACAACCTCCGAGATTCTCAGCGGCTCCTAGAAACTCAGTTTGCCAAGTCAGTTAAAATCCTGAAGTTTGAACATCATTTTCTTTTTTTTTTTCTTTTTTCTTTTTTTTCTGGCTCAGCATTTCCTTAGGGCTCTCAAGTTGCAGAGGACGTGACTGAGATACTAAGTTTACTCATGAAGACAGAGTGGGTGGGGAAGGAGATGGAGAGGAGGGAGGTGGTCACTGCGACTGGGATGGGGGCACTCAGCGGGGGAAGACTGTTTTTCTTTCAAGTTTGGGGGCCAGCCCCATAGGTGTGAGCTGTGAGGTCTGACCCAAGTCCACACCAGGAGCACCCCACCCCCCACCCACTCCAGGCATGGAGAGAAGTGATCTGTGCTGTGCATGGGACAGGTGACAAGGTGACAGGCCCGAGTGGGGGCTCAGGGTCCCTGACGGTACTTCTCTCACTTAATGTCGGCCCTGGTAGGATGCTCAGGTTTTCTAGCCAAGCCTCTCCGCTTTCCAGGACATTCCACTTGAAAAATGGAACAGGGCGGGGTGGGTGTTCCGACAAGGGCAGGGTGCAGGTGTGCGCACGGGCAGGGCAGGGAAGGGTTGGCAGGAGGAAAAGGCTCTTACATTCGAGGCGCTGGGGCTTCCCTGGGGTTTGCGCTCTCTGGCCTTGAAACAATCTGGTGACTAAGGGCTGTTCTTACCTCTATTTTACAAGGAGGAAGCGGAGGCTCCGGGAGGTTAAAAACCTGGGGATTTGACGGAGCCACATGGCTGGGAGATGGGGCAGCCGGGACGGGACCTCGACTCTTCTGTGCCTGTGAGGTCCTTAGCATCCCTCCGGCCGACAGCTTCCTGTGTAAGGAGGCCCATCAGACAGCGGTGGGCAGAGAAGGCACAGGGAAGGAAGTGAGGCCCCCGTGCCCGCAGGGGTCCTCACAGCCATTCTGTCCTTAGACTGGTTGGCAGCCCTGCCCTGAGTCCGGGCTGGCTCTGCTCCTGTGTTTATGGGTGACGAAACCTTGCTGTTGGTCCAGTAGCTGGGAATGGCCGTGGGGCTCCCCAGGGGGCACAGTGTTAGGCGGGTGTGAGTGAGGGGCTCCGCTCTGCCTGGTCTTCATGTGTTTCCCTCAGCGGACCTGTGGCCCCTCCCCAGGCTGCTGCACATGGCCGGGCTCCTGTGTCCCCTTGGCTGGAGCATCAAGGGCAGAATACAGAGAATTCACATCTTTTGGGTTTATTAGGAGTGGGGAACACAACATGGAGATCAACGAGGTGGGGCTAGACAAAGCTCCTTCCCCCATCCCCATTCCGTACGGTGCAATGAGGCACACGGTCATTTCTTTAGTAGGTCCTGACCCCTCTACCGGGGACACCCGCCCCCGCCCCATCATCTGGTCTCCTCAGCCCATTCCCTGAAGGCTCATTGTTGATGCCACTTCCTCCAAGGAACCCTCCTTGAACCCCCAGGCCTGGGTCAGTGTTTTTAAATGTGGGTTTTATTATTACTCAGGCATGATGAGGCCCACAGACCAGGAGACAAGTGTCATTGAGGACAGCTGGTGACTCACAGTTCCCCGGAGAAGAGGGTATGCCGTGCCAGGCAGGATCACGTAGGGAAGCACCAGTGTTGGTCCTGAGACAGAGGAGAAGGGGAAGATGTAGATAAGAGACTCCATTGTGGTTCCCGAGGGAAGGAAGAGGTGAGAGGAGTCGATCACTTTAGGGTTGGCTAGTTGACATCATCTCAGTAGGCTCTGGGCCGGAGGGGTTTTCTGGCCCTGGGGTGATCAGGGTCGGGGGACAGCAGCCCTGAATGTGAAAGCCAATAAAAGAGGTGATGGGGATGTGGGCTCTGGGTTGGCTGGCTTGCAAGTGGGAACTCGCTAATAGGCAGCTGCTTTACTGGCTCTAGGAACTGGCTAACCCCGAGCAGGTCAGAGAGTCCCCCCAGGTCAGCAAGACGTCAAGACGTCAAGCAGAATACACCGACATGCTTACGGCAGACGGCTGCCCTCCTGTGAGTTCCTGGAGCCGACTGAGCTTGACCTTTGACTTGTCCATCCCCCTGACCCTGCGAGCCTCCTAAGGGCAGAGACCAATGTCCACAAGTGAAGTGCATATCCAGAAAGATGATTTTCCAGGGCAGCTCACAAAGGACTTTTAAAAATAGTTATGTAGTGAATGGAATGCGTGTTAGAAATAAACCAGCATGCCCAAATGTTACTTCATCAGTAAGATAAATTTAAAGCAATTGCAAGCGAATAACGTCCCAGGGGCTGGAACGGTGCACAGGTGGTTCTCATCCTCCGCTGAGCTCTCATTTCATCCCCCAACCCCCACCACAAACTTGACCCTCAAGCTCTGTTTAAAGGTGTGGATGGGACCAGCCCTAGGCCAGTACGCTTTGTCATCACCCCACCCCTCCCCCAGTCCTGGTTGTACCAACCTGGGAGCCTGGGGATAATGGGATGAGCAGGGACAGAGCTGAGGAATTGTTCCGTGTGAGCTCTGTTGTACAGATGAGCAAGTGAAGCCCAGAGCCAGAGAGAAGGTTGCCCCTAGCTCACGTGGCAAGTCAGTGGCCAGGGTCATAGCCAATCCAGGGCTCCTCACTTGGCGCTGAGACTACCCCACTCCTGGCCATATAGGACGCAGTTCAAGGGCAGGACCCACCCTCTGCTTCTTGGTGGAAGCCCCTGCCGGTCTTCAGGCTCGTGCACTGCCTCAGCCAGAGGCTTCAACTACAGGCTCCCCATCTCACCCCCTCCCCCGCAGCCTAGACCCTGGTGCAGGTGCCCCCTCTCCCCTGGGGAGCCAGGCTGTCCAGATTTGGGGACTCATAGGAACCTCCCGCTGCATACACACAGTGTCCTGGGCTCTGAGTCTTTTAAAATGAGGGTCCTTAGAGCCAGCACTCAGGTTCTGAGGGTAACACCTTCCAACCCACCAGGATCCCAAGCCTCTGGGTCAACTTTCCACTCAGGGAGGTGAAGGTCATGTCCAAGGTCACACATAGCTAGTCAGTGCCAGAACCAGGGTCGGAATTAGGGGCTCTTGACTCTGTACTCCACTCTCTCCCCATATGGGTGACTGGATGAAATGGGCTGAAATGGGCTCTCGTAAGCTAGGAAGCAGCTCGTCCCTGGAATGCCGAGAAGGTGGATATCCCACCAGAATCCCCCTGTAACGGGCATGGGAGATTTTGGTACAAGGTGGTTCTAGCTGAGAGCTGTGCTCAGTGGAGTTTGGTGTCTGAAATTCTTTGGTCTTGGGATGTCTGGCTTGACTGGGCCCATGTATTCTGGGGCATATATTCTGGAACACTGGGTACCACTTGGAAAAGGCCTTTGGGGAAACCTGCTGGGAGTCATTTCCATTTATTTGTTTTAGTTGGCTTTGCCTTTGCCTAATAGCTCAGCTCCCTGGAGCTCTATGGAGGATGTATGTGCAGAGGGCTTTGGGGAGAGGTCAGACCCTCTAGGGAGAGAGAGACACAGCCAAGGCCAAGGTCCTGCTTAGGAATGGGGAGCATGGCATCCTTGGATGCTTCTCTCGAGTGGCCACTAGAGGGCGCGCAAGGCCCAGCTCTCAGCGGAGCCCCAGCGGTGGTGCCCAGAGGGTGTTCCTGGGCTTGCCTGCGATGGACGATATGGTCCATGACAAGGTACTTCAAACTCTTTCCCTGAAACCTTCCATGGGGGCCTACATTCCAGGGACAGGTAGCTGAGAAAAGTTCGGAGTGGAGGGAAGGGAGCAGCAAAGCAGGAATCTGTCCACCTGTTGAGATGGGATTGTGACCCACAAGAAACAGACACATGCATACATGAACACGTGTGTATGCACACACACGCACACACACACACACACACACAGTGGTCATCTATGTGCAAAGGCAGCGAGGTGGGTAGGGACGGGTACATCCAACGATCCAAGTCAAGAGACGTCTGTTGAGCGGTTCCTAAGAGCTGAGGTTGGTTGTTGGGTCCCGTGGGGAAGCCGGGATGGGCAGGCCACCATAGAGCACCCCACAGAAACTCCTCCCAGCAGAGTGTGGGTGTCAGGAAAGGTAGAAGCACAGATCGGAGGGTGAGGAGGGAGGGACATTTAGAGAAGCCTCCTGTCTGTGGAGGGTGTTATGGTTTCTGGGACTCAGTTGCAAGTAGGCAAAGCACTTACCTTCCTGTTTCCCTTCATAGTTTATACGACTCAGGAAAGGCTGCACATGAGGAGCCTGGGGGAAGCCAGTCCCAGGTCGCACGAGCTGCACAGACTCCTGGTGGTTCTTGCTGTGGCTGGGATTTCGGAGAGCCCGGGGCCGGAGGTCTGAGACGTTGATGGACCAAGATTTCCAGGCATGGTGGATGTGCCTCCACCTCTCCATCTCCGAGTCAGTCTGGGGCCTGGGCTTTGCAGACCAGGTCACTGAGCCCCTGGAAATTTCCACCCTGGCCCCCGGCATGAAAACTCTTGACTTTTAGGCAGATCTTCGTTCCTGGAGAGAGCGGACTACAAATCATCTCTCCACAAAATAAATCATCAGGCATAGTTTTAATAACGTAAAACTCTCTAATTCTTATTTAAATATTTTTGTCCAAACATTTCTGAATGCCCGAGCCAGAAATAGAGCACCCCAGAATGCCCAACCTGGCACGGATCTGAGAACCTTCCGGAACCATCCTCTCACGTGACAGAGGAGGCCTGCGGACTTGGGGCTGGACACTCCCTGAGGCCCTTCGAGCGGACCTCCAGGTTACCTCAGGTGCTGGGAGGAAACACGGCACCGTTGGGGCAAGAGGGCAGGCGCAGCCTGCGAGACGCCACCCTGCCCGCAGCCCGCAGCCCCCAGCCCTGCTGAGACGGGCCTGGAACAGGAAGTGCTCAGAACCTTTCCTGCGGTTGCCGTGGTGCCCACAATCAGGAAACCAAGGGCAAACTCTCCTGCCAAAGCACCTTGGCCTCTAAGAAAGAACAGGGCGAGCCCCGCATGTCATGAGCGCTCGCAGGATTCAGAGTGAGAAGGCGAGCGGCCCACATCGATCCTGTCACTCCGAGACCAAGGCCACGGGACTGCCTCTGTTCAACCCACTTCTCTTGTGAACACCCCCCCTCCCACACCCCCAGCGGCTGCGAGGGGGCTTCGGAGCCGTGAGTACGGCCGGGGCTGTTCATCCCTGTTAGAGACGGAGGCCATCCTGGGGCACCCCCCGGGTCCTGTGCTGCCTGGACTAGGCAGGGAGGGGCTGCGGGGGCTCCAGGCTGGGGGTAGGGGGCCTGGAAGCCGAGGGACCCTGGCGAGTAGCAGATGATCTGAGCAGCCCACTTAGAGACCTCGGTTCCCACCCCCCGGCAAAGGGGCGAAGCGTGGTGGCTCATCTCCCATTTGGCTTTTCCCGAGCCACATTTCCGGCGCAAGAGCAAAGAATGGTCAGTCTCCTGGTGGGCTTTAAAAAGTCAGAGAGTCTCTCAGTTTGACAAATAACCCACCCTGGAAGTTTGCTCCTATTGCTTGTTTTGTGGCAAAATACAGGCTCTTCAGGCCAATCCCCTGTTTGAAGAGCCCCTCTGGAGAGTTTTTGAAAATGTCAGCCTTACCTCTCTTGTCTTCCAGGTGTTTCTTCTGCCCTCCCCTGGGTGTCGTCACCACGACCGTTCATGAAAATGCTGCATCCAGTGAGTAGCGTGGGCTCATGGCGAGCCGCGGAAGCACCTGCTTACAGCTCTGTCACCGCGTTTACACGAGGGGACGGGTTGTGTATAAGTCCTGACTCCCAGCTCTATTGGCTGACCCTCCTGTCAGAGCCCAACACCCACAGGACTGCATCAGATTCACACTCCACACTGTTCGATCGCCCACCATATTCCAGACACTGAAACCTAGTTCCCAGACTTCCTCTTATCATTTTAACATCATCACCATTGCCATGGCCATCATCAGATGAGGACCAAAAGCCTCAAAAGGTTAAATGACTTGCCCAAGGCCATACAACCTTTTAGTGGCGATAACAAGATTTGACCTTAAATTCTCCATTCCCTGGCCCCTGGTCTCCCTATCACCCTTCCAGGGACTGGCCTGGCTTAGGGACAACCACATCTACATCTCTGGGTCCCTCATGGTACACCTTCCCCGGCTAGCTTTCCTCCAGCCACCAAGTCTGAGGCTCCCAGCCACGCTGAACCTTGTACTGTTCCCTTAAGGAGGCTGCTGAGCCCGAGGACCTCAAGGAAACCTCTAAGTCAAAGTCCCTGCCCAGTGGCCCAGCTGTCCACTCCTGGGTATAGACCTCAAAGAACTGAAAACGAGTGTTCAAACAAGAACTTGTACACAAACGTTCACAGCAGGATTTCTCACAATCACCAAGAGATGGAAAGGACACACTTGTCCATCAGATGATGGATGGACAGACAAAATGTGGTCTCTCCACACCCTGGAATATTATTCAGCCTTAACAGGGAATGAGGTTCTGATACCTGCTCCCACAGGGACGAACATGGAAAACATGATGCCAAGGGAAAGGAGCCAAGGCTAAAAGCCCCCATGTCTGATTCCATTTATATAAATGTCCAGCAGAGCAAATGCATAGAAGCGGGAAGCAGACGTCTGGTTGCCAGGAGCTGGGGGAAGGGGTTAGGAGTGAGGGCCTGATGGGTATAAGGTTTCCTTTTGGGGGAACGCAAATGCCCCCAACTGGATGGTGGTGATCACTGTGCAACTTGTAAATGTACCAGATGCCACTCAGTGGTATGCGATGAAATGGATAAAACAGTGAATGTTACGTTTTGTGTCTTTTACAAGAAGAGAGAAAAACAGTCCCCACCTAGGATCTCTCAGTTTGGTGTCTCTCCGAATCCCCAGTGAGGATAAACACGTAAGGAAGAGTCTCTTGAAATGTCATCCTGTCCCCCCCAACCCCGTGGGCTCCTGAGCACCGCCCGCAAAGACACAATCTTGCCTCCTGACCTGTTGTCTCTGGAACCTTCTGTTCTAGATCCTAATTACTATGTTCCTTGAACCCCTCTGTCTACTGAGTACAATATTGGCCTTGAGAGGATGGCTCCTGAGAAACCCTGGCCATGTTTGAAAATCAGCCAGTGTTTTCAAATGTGTCTTGATTTTCTTTCTGATGTACACGTTGGAAAACCTGGCCTTTGGGAGAGGTTCAAAAAGGACTTTCTGCCTTCCTTTGCCTCCCAAGCAGCGCAAAGCTCGGCTGGAACGCCGGATGGTTGGCTCGACCAACCGGTGGCGTTTTCCCAGAGAGGCTTTCTCCGGGGACCTGCTAGGACTTTCCCAGATGTGCAAGGCTTTGAACGTGGACTTTGAAGAAGTTTTGAAGAACCCAGACAGGTAGGGTGATCAAAGGCCATGGCGGCCGGGACTGCCCCGGCGGGGGGCAGGGGACGGACAAGCATTTCTGGGAAGGACCCTGTAGTTGGGCCGCTCTACCTGGGCAGATGGGCTCATCTGGGCTGCTGTTGGTACCAGCCTTCAGGGTCACCACTTCCCCTAAGGATGTCTGAGATGTCTGTGACACCCCATGTGTGACAAGCTGGCTCCTCCCTCCTTCCCAAGGCATTCTAACCGCTGGCTTAGCATTCCTCCTCCCTGTGACAAGTGCTTTCTGGTCTCTCCTGGGACATGGAGCCAGACCCCACTGCAGAAGGAAGAAGTCACTTCCCTGGTGCTTTGAACTTTACTTGGTGCCGTTTCCCCCCTGGGCTGGTGGTACCTGGCTCGTGAGCAAACGGCCTGTGCCCCAGAAAGCACCGGGCACAGAGGAGCCGCTCGCTCCCTGTTGGCTGAGCTGGTAGCCCCAGACCAGCCCTGCTCCAATCCCCACCCCCCTCCCCGGCGGCTCTCCTCCACACACTTGGGTAAATTAAATCCATCTGTGGTTGGCGCCTTAATTCTCGGATGACCCCAGATTAGAAAAGGTGAGTGCTGTGAGTTGCCATTTGGGGCATTAGCCTTAAACTATCTTGAATTTATTTTCTATTGTATATTTATTTTATTTTTTGTCTGGTTAGGGCCTTGAAGAAGTCTTAGGGTTAAAATGCATGGTGTTCCTCAGTGACAGGAGTGTAAGCAAACTGATCTGGAAAGCTGATGAGTGTGGCTGGGCAGGAGGAGCAGACGTCTCCGGGACTCCGTCTGTGCAATCGCTGAGCTAAACTGGGGGGTTGGGGGTGGACTGAGAGGCAAGGCACAGAAACCAGAGGGTGGTGGCAGTTGTGCTGGGTATCAGGACTATTAAAAGTAACGTGTCAGACGGGTTAGAGTTCCTTCTCCTCCATTTACTAACTCTGTAACCTTTAGCCAGTGGAGTAACCTCTCTGAGCCTCAGTTTCCTCACCTGTGAAATGGCGATAAGAGCATCTTTCTGGAAGCGTTATCTTGAGGATTAAATCACCCGGTACCTTGCAAATGCTTAGCGCTGTGTCTAGAGAAAATTAGATGATGTGTAAATGGAGATTTTATTCGTCTGAGCAAGTTTTAGTTAATGGTCCTGGTGATTTCATTTTGGGGTGTGCCGGCCCTGTGCTCTTGCCAGCCAACAGCCCCATTTTTCACTCTGCCTTTTACCACCTTCCCCCAAAGCAAGGCACCTGGCCTACACACACAGGTGGCACAGTGCGCCTCTCTCCTTGGTGACACTAGGAAGCCGTGGGTCCAGAGGCCAGCTGGGGCAAGGACATACTCTGGGAAGGCTGATCGCTCATGGGTCTGGTGGTCAGCTGACCCAGGCTCTTCTCGTCCTCCTCCTGAGATGGTCGACTCGCTGGGCGTGTTCTCATGCTGATAATGGCAGAGGACAAAGGCAAGCCCAGGGGTGCAAGTGCTTTCCAAACTTCCAGCCACATCACATCCGCTAAGATCAAGGCAAGCCACATGGTCAAACTCAAAGTCAAGGACAGGACATCACATTGGACTTGTCAGTATTAAGCCAAAAGCCCTTTGGACAGTTTGCTGCAGGAAGTCCTTCCATCCATGAGACACATAGAGAATTTCTTCCTCCTCCTCTTGTTTCTCCATCATGGGTCATGACTGGGGAGACCGAGTCCCCAACCTAATAGCATGCTCCCAGTTTTCCCATGTGCTACTTTATCCCAGGCTGTCTAGTCCCAAAGAATGAAGAGGACAGCTCACAGATGCCATTTAGTCCATTAACTTTTCCAATGGTCCTAAAATAAACCTAGCCCTTGGAATCTGCAGAGCCCGCATGATAGATGGTATATCTTGGCGAGGACCCATACACCAGGAGAAGGCAATGAGGTTACTTCTGTTGTCTGGTTCAGCCGATGACACTGATGTTTGTGAGGGTAGTTGAGCTCATGGGCATTGCCCATAGTTTCCAAAGTCCATTGCTCCATTTTGAGATCACAGTCTGAACCCCTGACCTTGACCAACTCTTACTAGACGTGTGACCCAAGCCACCAGAAGGATTGAGGCTAGCTTGGGTCAGGTCCACTACTCCTGTTGGATAAATACCTCAAGCTCTCACTGCCTTTCTGGGGCTGAGTCACTAGTAGCTACCCTCTCCACTTGGAAAGGGCAGATTGTGGTCAATGTTATTCTGGACATGGTTTCCCCCACCCAGGCCCTCCTCTATGTACCCTGGCCACGAGGGTTCTTGGAACCCTTGGAAAACAGCATGGTAAAAGTGACACAGACCAGATGTGGTCATCCAATGTCCTTTGGCCAGCTGGCTTTCTTGGGATGGACTGTCTTCAAGCTGGGACTATGTGACTCAAACTGTGTTTCATGTCCTTGCTCAACGGGACGAAGGCAGTGTTCATGAGAAGGTATCTTACCTTAGTCATCATTCAATCATTGAATAGATACTTACTGAGCACTTGCATAGTGCCCATGCTGGGGTTCCAGCAATGAATAAATGCCAGATCTGTCTTTGTGGAATGCAGAGCCTTGAGTGGAGGACACATGAGCAAATAGGTGACCACAAGACACAATAGATGGAGCTCCGATGGGGGGATTTCCAGGGCGGTCAGTGGAAGGACCATTTGCTCGGTCTCCCCAGAGAAAGCCACAGCTGAGCTCATCTAGGAGGGTGAGTAGGAGCTCATCAAGTGACGAGGTCAGGAGGACAGCACTCAGGGCAGCGGGTACTGTGGGTCCAAGAGAATGACAGTGAGAGATGGTGGCTTCAGTCTGTTGAGAAGGGCTGGAGCAGGGATCGTAGAGGGTCGAGCCATGCTGAGGAGTGTGGGCTTCCCCCAAGAGCCCCGGGAAGACACGGAAGGATTCTCAGCAGGAGAGAGGCGAGAGCAGATGTGCGTTGCACATGGTTCTCAAGATGCGGCATCAACTGTATATCTGAGGGGAGATTCCTGGAGACCAGAGACTGGCCACGATTTCAGGGAGATAATAATGGCTTGGATGTGGCTTACAGCAGGAAGGGGGCAGGGACATCTGCTATTTGTCAGATCTAGGCGAGTGATCCGATGTCACAACCGTCAGCCTGCTGGCCTGGGCAACTGGAGACTGGTGAAAGAGCATTTGCTGGAGAAAGAGCAGAGTGGTTTGGCATAAAATCTGAGTTTAGTTTCTGGACACTTCGAGACTGCGGCGTGCATGTCCCCTAAACAGAAGTGTCGGTGAGTCACTTCCCAGAAGTGCCCAGAACCCTCTCTTGCTTTCTCTAGCAGGTGTTTATGGAATACATACTCTATGCTAGACATTGTTTTAGACACTCAACGAGAGGGGAGTCATTCAGGCAACTGGATATAATTCCGACTACCTTCTCAGGAAAGCCTATCTGCAAACTGAAAATGGGAATGGGTGTTCGAGCCAGCCACAAAGCTTACAGATAATCAAACCAGCAGACAAATGGTGACCTAAGACTAGACCTAAGCTAGATGAATGGATGCCATAGGGACACTTCCACTGGAATGATGTGTGTGGCAGTTGGCGAAGAAGGTCAGTGTTAACTCCTGAATTTTCTGTTTGTATTTTCCCTCGAGGTTATGCATTTCACAAATTCAGAAAATTTTCTTGGGGAACTTGAAGAACAAGACCATCCCAAGTGGGGAGGCAGGTGAGTGCTTGTCACCGGTGGATTCGATCAAATGTCACTGCACCCAGGGCCAGCTGTGGTTTCGAGAGAAGGAAACCAGACTCTAGGCCAGGTCACTGGTCTGTAAGTCCCAGTTTCTGTCCACTGCACACCGTGTAACTATAAACAGGCGCTGTAAATATTTGTCAGACACACCATGGGATGATGAATGGAACCAGGCTTGGCAAACACATTTTCATATGCTAATGGCCCCAGGGAAGGCAAACATGCTGATGTAAATAAACAGCGTTTGGAATGAAGACTAAACAGAAACCCCATCAAGTATGGGCAGCTCTTCTCCGTCCCTTTTCGCTCTAACCAATCATGAGCTGGACATCACCTCCGCACTTGCCCAAGAGGACTTTCCTGATTGAGAATGAGGAACCAGGCTAGGTCTGTTTTGCTAGGCAAAGGCTCACTGAACCTCACCAGGCCGGGACAGTTCTGCTCCGTAGAGAGGTTTTGTTGTTGTTTTTTAAGATTTGTTTATTTATTCTAGAGAGGGAGAGTAAAGGGGTAGGAGGAGAGAATCCTCAAACTCACTGCTGAGGGCAGAGGATGTGGGACTTGATCTTTTGACCCTGAGATTATGACCTGAGCCAAAATCAAGAGTCAGCCTCTCAACTGACTGAGCCACCCAGGCACCCCTTAAAGGAGTTTTTTTAAAGATAAGCTGCCTGAGGTCAGAGCCAGCCTTCTTCCCCAGAGGAGGCTAATTGATTTCCTTGCCTGTGGGTTTTGGTTGACTGGAGGCCCTGAGAAGTAGTCTGAGAACATCTCCTGGCTTAGGGAAAAGACTTCTGGGATTGGGAGTGACGTCTCCCATGCATGTGCCCTTGTAAAGGCAGCTGTGGGTGTCCGGGGAGGAGACACGCTTTCTCCATGCTGCTCCTGCCTAAAATCACCCGAACGGGTGGGATACTTTCTAGCCCAGCATGACCAGAGGTGGCCCGAGATTGAGATGCAAGCCCGCATTCTGAACCCAGCCTGGAACAGTGTCATAGGGTAGGGTTAGTGAATCACAGTGTTAATGATAGGAGATGCCTGAGCTCACTCAGGCAAAGTAATGGCAAGGCCATTAACAAGTCGATGGGGCTCTCAAAGTCTTATCCAACACTGAGGTTAAGGGTTTGGGGGGGATAGGCGAGCACCACCCTCTTCCCCCAGCTCTGCGCTGACAGGAGTTCAGCCTGCAGAGGTGGTCTGCCCACGGCCCCTCCCGCCTCACCTGACCATCTATCCTTGGATCCTCCATCTGGCCTCTTGTCAAAGGCTCTCTCTTTAATCACCTATGCTATCCAAGGACGAGATAAAGCCCTGTGCATAAAGCCCCTTCCAGTTTGCAAAAAGCTTCCTTTACTCTGTAATCCTGTTTCACACCTGTGAGCTGGGTTTTCTGGGGCTCCCCATTCCCTCGAGGAAAGTGAGGCTCACAAGGTCTCTGCCTCCTGGGGATGGGCCTTGGAGCTGCACTTGACTGTCACTTTTCAGGTGGCCAATAACTAAGCACCAGTGGCCAGTAGCTTTAACAGGGGACTGGGTAGCGAGATCCCTTCCCAGGGGAGATTTGGCGATGCCTAGAGACATTCGGGATCGTCTCGACTTAGTGGGGAGGGTGTTCCTGGCATCCTGTGGGTAGAGGCCAGGGGTGTGGCTAAGTAACCTACAAGGCACAGAACAGCCCCGTGACAGAGAAGTACGCAGACCCAAATACAAAGAATGCCAAGGGTGAGAAACACTGTAACGGGAGGGCATGGTGAGGTCCCCAAACGTGTCCCAGCCAGTGTCCCTTCCCCGTGAAGCCGTTCCAGTTCCCTAGCCAGAGAGCAGCCCATGTGCCTCCGAAGCCCTACAGCTATGCGTCAGCTGCTCTTGGATTCTTTTCTCCATCTATGTTACCTTGTGAGGCCACTCACTGGATCCACTGGGGGCCAGTGAGTGACCTGAAGCCCACGCGGTCTTCATTGCTTTGTTCCTGGAGCAGCCCAGCAAAGCCACCTGCCCATCTGCTCTGTGACTGCGACGAGATGGTGGGTGGGAGTTGACAGGTCTCTTGGAAGGGGCGCCATGAAACCGCTTACTCATCACCGCGTTCTCTCCGTAGACGTGATTCTCACATGTCTGGGCTCCAAATGGGAACTCCACCAGCCCCAGCTTTTCCAGTCTGAGACCTTGGCCAAGCTCTTCCTGATGGCACTGGCCCAGGGCACCACAAGCCCCACAAAAGAACTGGAGAGGCTTCTGCGAGGTATTTTCTTACAGGTGCCCTCCATAGAGCTCCAAATGCCGTCTGGTTTGAGGGTCCCCAGCTTGGCGTTTGGTCATCTCTCTGGGGACCAAGGTCACTCTGGCCGATACGAGCAAAGCCCATGGTGTGACCTCATCACAGATTTAACCTTGGTCTACAGCTATAACATGGGAATGATTGTTCTCACTATGCTGCATTGAAGCCTGGAGATGGTAGAGCTGAGAGGTTCTAGAACAATGCCTGGCTCGTATTAGGTGCTCAGGAGATGTCATTCATTTTAAGCATAACAACCCAATCCTGCCCAGCCGGCGGAAATGGAGACTCTACCTACTTCTCCGAGAGGAGCAAACAGTTGTGTTGAGTCTTCTGAATGGCTCTCTGGAAGGAGGGCATAGTTCTGACATCTGGCTCAGGATGCTGGTTAGAGGTTTCATGTGAATGTCGAGGTTATGTTTCCTTTGGTTTCTCTTTTCTTAACTTCGCGTCATTACGTAAAGTATTTGGGCCACTTCTTTCTTTCGTTTCCTCCATTTTCAACTCTAGTAACCCCCAGGCTCCCCTCTTTGTCCCCTAAGTTCTTCTCTGGACACACAGCCTTCTTTGGGTAACAGATGGGCATCATTTCAGGATGGCTCTAAACAGGTACTATGGAAAGTTCAAGGTTTCCAAAGCCAACCAGCGGGCCAGTCAGGATAAGGCTACATTTCCAGGATGTGGCAGCAAAGCTCTGTTATTCCAGAGCCAGACAGGCTGGCCAGCCCCCCAGCTGCTGCCCCACCCTGAGCCTGGAGAGAGGGCCCTGCTGCCAGCCGGAATCAGCCTGGCCACAAGGCCTCTGACTCAGCCCTTCCCTGCTGAGCTGGGAGCTGAGAGCAGGCTGCGGCTTTCCCCCAGCACTGGGACAACCTTCACACTCACTGGACAATCTCCTTTGCTCTTTCCAAGCGTTTGTCCCAGTGTCTTTGAGAGTGGGACCAGGCTCATCCCTGTACCCAGGTCAGAACACTCCCCAGGCCCCCAAGGAAAGGCCATGGAGATCCAGACATGAATGCATTGAAAAGCAAGAGAATTTGGAAAGAGAAGATGGAGTTACTGTTAATGATTTGGTCTTTGTCATTCTAGAAGGGTCTCACTGAAAAGACTGGGCCCTGCTAACACAGCCAGTCGGCTCCAAGCCCCTGCTGGAGGCTGGGCCTGCCTGGGGGGCAACCGCGTAGGTGCAGAGATGAGGACCCCCGCTGCCCACACTGTCAGAACCCTCAGGGTCTGCGCCTTGTCCTGGGAACTGTGTGCCCATGTTGTTCAGTGGACATAGCCACCAGGCTTTGTGCTCCTGCGAAAGCAGAACATGCCTCACAATGACAGCTTAGATGGTCTCACAGCTACTGTCTTGTGCACTGCCATCTTGGAGCGGTGGGCAACGTGCAGAGGCAGCCCTGTGCCCGCATTCCTGCCCTGGCCACACACGGCTGTCCCAGCTGGTCGTGTTCCTGCCACCGAGAGCCCGGGGTGAGCTGCACTTTGGCGGGACCCCTTTATTCTTTTTCTTTTTTTTTTAATTTTATTTATTTGACCGACAGAGATCACAAGTAGGCAGAGAGGCAGGCAGAGAGAAAGGGGGAAGCAGGCTCCCTGCCGAGCAGAGAGACCGATGTGGGGCTCGATCCCAGGACCCTGGGATCATGACCTGAGCTGAAGGCAGAGGCTTAACTCACTGAGCCACCCAGGCGCCCCCCAGGGCCCCTTTATTCTCTAGGAGGAACCCCCAAAAGGAAATGGTACTCTTTTACTAAAAAGGAACCATTTGGTTTCAGAGTACTTCCGAAGCACATGACTGAATTATTACTTTCATGTTCGATTTTGAGGTTTTTGGTAAAACAGGCTGTGCTGAAATTCTGACTTCCACTGACTCTGACCTAGCAGATATTTTTCCTTTCTTCCTTCAACAAATGTTGAGCGCTTAACTTAGCCTAGGCCTTGTGCTAGGAACTCGGTGTCGGGGCCTGGGGGATGGACAAGGCAACACAAAACAATGACAAAGTGTGAGGAGCAGCTCAGAAACCAGCTGCCACCTCCAGACGGCCTCGTCTGTGCCCCAGGGCGGGTGAGCGACAGAGTGCCGCGTGCGGGCGGGAGGTGGTCCTGAAATCCTGGAGGACAAGGAGTCAGAGCGGAGTAAAGGGCCTGACATTTAGCAGATGCTCAGTAAATATTTGCTGAATGGGAGCGTGGACAGAGCCAGGTGCCGTGAGCACGGTGAGGGGAGACGGTGAGGGGAGACTCAACAGCCCTGCTTTCCCGCCGGAATGGATGTTTGTTCTCCCCCTTTGCTCTGTGGTCTTTGTGGTTCGCCGTGTGACATCCTTTCTTGGATCTTGCTTCGTGTCATTTTTCATTACCCAGAATCTTGAGCTCAGGAGGCTTGGGGTTCTGATAGAGTCCCCTCATTCCGGTAATTTGGGTGACGTTTACTGAGAACCAGTGTGTGTAAGACTGTGTCGGGGCCTGGGGAGGGAGTGGCGAGGAAGCCATCCAGTGTGCCCGCCTAACAAAGACATGGTGTGGCAGAAGGTGGTGGTAACGGTGGGTCTGGGAGGAAAAGTATAGCCACTCAGGGGGGAGGAAGGGGTGGGGTGCTACCTTCCATATGGAGTCAGGTGGGTCTCTGATGGGGGAGGGATGGAGCCCTGTGGCTCTTCTATGGAACAACAAGAAGGCAGTTTTGGGGTCCAGTGAGCCAGAGACTAATGGTCTTGGGTCCATTAGAGGCCTTTGGCTTTGTGCCAAAGGCTTGGGATGTCCCTGAAAGCAGGAGAGCCGTGGGTGTTGTAACTCACATTTTAGAATAAGTGTGAGTGGTTGGGGGGGTGGTAAGTAAACCAGGCAGCCCCTTCCCTTCCTCCTGGGAGCCCTTAATTACGGGGGTCCTTGGATGTCTGTGGGGCAAAGTTCTGACAGCTACTAGGCGGTTAGGTCTGTCCCATGCTCACCCTTTAGCAGGTGGTCTCTGTCGTCCCATCTCCTGCCAGGTCTGGGCTGAGGGCTGGGGGCACAGAGGTAACAAGGCCCAGCTCTTGCCCTCCAACTGCTCATGGCCTGAAGAGAGAGGGAAGAGAGGGGAGAGAGAGAGGGAGAGGGGCAGGGGCCAGTAAAAAATATCTCATGCACTGACAGCATCCGTTTCCCAGCCCTGGTCGCCGTGGTGGCTCAGTAAGATGAGTGGGGAAGGTGGCCGAGGGGGCACGAGAGCTCCGAACTGGCTTTGCCACTCCTTGGGAGTCTTCAGCTGTTTCTAAATAAAGAATCATTTCAAAAAAGCATCCCCTAAACAAGCAAGCAGAAACAACACATGGTGTGGGGAACGCCAAGGTCAAGGTTGTGCAAAGGGCCAGGGGACCTCACGCCGTATCCTACACAATTCACCGCAACTGTCGGGTCCTGACGTCCCCATTCTGTTTCCTTTACCAGCCCACTTGCGTGGGAATGTCCAGGAAAGACCCCCCATAAAGAAGATGATCATTTCCTTGAAGATCAATGACCCCCTGGTCACTAACGTCGGTAAGTTACACCTGTCTTCTTGTGCTGAAATGCCAGGGAGGCTGCAGCCCTGCTAGATTTAGAAACGATAGAACAAACAAGTGGCATAGGGTGTTCAGTCCTTCCTTGTTGAAGATAGCTGAGCGGAGCAGAGAAGGTGCTAGAGAGCGGTGCTCATCCCTGGAAGAGAGGCGTGGGGGATGCCGAGGAGGAAGAACGCAACAGGCGTTGGGTCAGACCGACCCGATGACAGGGAAGCCCTCGGCCTGGGCTTCCCGGGCAGCTGTGGACACGCCCCTCCCTCGCTGGGCTCACCCTCTCCCACCCCAGCCTGCCACCTGGAAACAGAGACAGGTGGCTGTCTTAAAGCAGCTGCGTGCTGTCACGGTCTTCGGACCCACAGGTCAGGACACCAGCCCCGGAAAGCCCTGGCCGGGCCGGTTGTCCTCGGAGAGCACGGGGCTGGGCTGCCGTGCTGATTGGGACCAGGTAGACGGACTTAGAATAAGCCCCATCCCTCTGCTCCCGGGTCACAGGAGCTCAGTTCTCCGACATGACATCAGCCTAGCTCTTAGCAGGAGTCCTTAGCCTTTTTGAAGACTCTGAGGAAAGTCTGCTGTAAGCTAAGCATCCTCTCCAGAGAACAAAGTGCACGCACATGCACACAGTGTTTGTACATTTTGGGGCAGTCCCCTCCCTGCACAGCACACAGGGCCCAGGGGCGCGGAGGACCCCTGAGGCACAGACGCCAGGATGGGATTAGGGCAGCGTTCTTTCAGCAGGAGCCGGCTTTTCTTGGCTTCATCCTCAACTCCTTTGGGGAGGGTGGGAGCCCGGGCTGGATCTGCACTCAGGGCCGAGCAGGTACATTTCCTCTAAGGGCATCGCTGCCCGGCCAGCCCCAGGACACTTGAATGTCCAGTGGGGAGGGCACCCCCAGGTAAGGGACGCAGGATGCAGAGCCCCAAGATGACGGCTTTCTCTCTCGCTGCTGCTCCCCCAGCCTTCGCCACGGCCCTGAAGAACCTCTACCTGAGCAAAGTGGAGATAAACATGAACGACGTGCTGGGTGTGCTGGCTTCCGCACACATTCTCCAGTTCAGCAGCCTGTTTCAAAGGTAAGAAGCCTGGCAAGGCGTAGGGCCGGGACCAGCCAGCCCTGGGCGAGGTAGAGGGGTGGCCTCCTGGCCCATTCATAGACCGTTTCTCTTCCGTGGACGAGGACAACTGGGTTTCTCTGCACCGAGCACAGCTGTGAGTCTGCAGAGGAACCGAGGCCCTAACTCACACGTGCTGAGCTCACGGCTGAGCCTCTGCCCCAGCAGCAAGCTCCTTCCAGCCTCCCCCAGGCCGCCCACCCTGCTTGCTTGTCAGTTCACCGAGCTCACTGGTCGCTGACAAGCCTCTCACTGAGCGCACACACCTCCGCGGGCAGACTGAGACCATGACCAGAGCCAAAATCAAGAGACGCTCAACTGACCGAGCCACTCAGGCTCCCGGTTTTCATTAGACTTTTTTCTGCAAAGCCAACAGCAAACCTAGGGTGTGAGCAGCCGGGGCTGTGCTCAGCCCTGTGGTAAGCTGTTTCTTGCTCTTCGTGTGCCTCAGTGATCTCAGCTGTGAAATGGGGCTCATTATATTTGCCCTATTTCCAGGACTTTGTAGGGGGTGAGGGGCTATGCTCTGAGCAGGAGCATCGGGCATAGTCAGTCACTGCCCTCAGCTCCTGGCCAGGGTGACCTCGTTCATCCTCCCTGCAGTCCTGGGAGGTGGTACGTGACTATGTCCACTTCACAGACAAGAAAACTGAACCCTCGTGAGGTGAGTGACTTGCTCAAGGCCACAGGAGAGCAGCCAGAACTTGCAGGAGGTCGAGGGGCCGCAGAACCTGGACCCCAACACTGTCCATTTCTGCTTTGCTCAGGCGAGTGGTGACGTCACCACTTGCCACGGAATGAAGCCTTCCTGCTCCCTCCCTTCAGGTGCACTTGGTGAGGCCGGGTTTGCTGCGGGCCAGTGACCGGTCATTTTGTTTCAACACACCTTCAGTCACTCATCTGCTCCTTTATGAACGACGCCTCGGGTGTCTTCAGGACACCGGGAACAGTGAGGACCAGAGGGACAGAGTCCCCGCTCTCTAGAGCTTCCTGCCCGACAGGTCTCCAGGGCACAGGAAATGAGCAAAGTGGAATGTAGGATGGGGATCCCAAATGGAACATTTTGTGTTATGTATGATTAATGGCAAGTAAACAGGTCCCTGTGATTAACCAGAACACTTCTTAGAGCTCCCCTTTCCTGTATCCTGTAATACTGCTCTATTCCAGCAACATTTATGAAAGGGTAAGTGAACCAAATGGAAAATCGTTGATGGGATTCACTTTTTCTAGAATATGTTGTCCCTTCGCTCCGGCTTTTCCTGGGATGTGTGCCTACTGCACTCACGTCCTGGGCATCGAGCTGGTATCGTCTAACTCTCTGATTTCATAGCACCTGAGGCGATTCCACGCAGAGAGGGATTCAGGGCAGCGATGGTCCGTCTGGCTTGTTCCACTCTCTGCCTCAGGATCTTTATCTGAGGAAATGAAAGAATGCAAGAACTTCCTGTCCTGGTCAAGAGAGGACATCAGCTGCCCTGGAGAGGGCAGGGCAGGATCTCTCCGGACTTGTGCCGGTTTCAAGTCAATTTCTGTAGACTCCAAACAGCCAGATTCTACCCCGAAGACGGTTTTGAGCCAGTGTCTCATTCTTGGGGCATCCGAAATGACTCTAGCCAGACACATGATCCGGAGTCTCAAGAAGACTTATTGGGGAGGCAGACGCCATGTGAGCTTGGGGATGCAGGCTCTCAGAGGCCTGGACGTGACAGCCAAGGGGACCAGAGTCTGGAAGAGACACTCCAGCATGTCAGCTTGGCCCGATCTGCAGGGTGGGTGGCTGTGGGAGGTGGGAGACCAGAGGTGTAGGCAGAGCTGGGTCGTGTGGGCTCTGGGGCTAACTCCACTGGGGCAAGGTCTGGCTTCTGCTGGGATTTCCCATGCCCCGTTCATGGCCTGCACCACCCGTTTGCAGCCCCACATCGCCATAATGAGAACAGTATCACAGCTTCCTGATTCCTGGTGCTCTGATATCTCTGACCTGAAAGCTGGAAGATCCACCTCCCTCTTGGAGCAGGGTCTGCAGCCTCTGTCTGTCAGCCCCAGCTGCCCTACCTTGGGCCCAAATTCTTAGCCTCAGCTCACTCTCGGAGCCCTGGCGTTGGCAATCTGGGGCTGAGCTAAGAATGACAGGTCCTTCATTTTCCTTCCTCCACTCCACGACTTGCTTTAAAGGTCAGAGTAGCAAGGGCTTTGGAGAGAACAAGCCCTCATTACCCAGATGAACAAACCTCGGCCTGCCTGGGGCAGATAGGTCTTGCTCAAGATTCCCCAGGTAATTGTGGTGGGTGTCACAGGTCGGATCCAGGTGGGCCTGGCACGCCACTGGGCTGGCTCTCACCTGCCTTTGAGAGGCTGATGGTACAGTTGGTCAGGATGTGGCAGCACACACCTCAGTGTGTGTGTGTGTGTGTGTGTGTGTGTGTGTGTGTAGTGTATAGTGAAACAGAAATGCCCTGGGTTACTCTGATAGCATCACAAATCCAGGTGCTGGATGAGACCTCAAAGACCATCTTAGTTGAGCTCCTGGCCAAGTGCAAAATCACCCTGGTGGCCGCTTAGGTCTGGATCCCACTCCGCCGAGGCCGCGTGTGTTCGGGGGGTGCGGTCTGTGCCTGGAAGTCCCAGCTGGTACTGTTCCTTGGTTTTGCGCATCGCACACCTGCAATGGCACAGCTGCGATCCTGCTTGCTGCGTGTGTAGACGTATGTGCATGCTTTAGGCTTGCTTTGTGTCCCCCAATCTGGGGAAGCCTGACCATTCTAATGCAGCCTGGCCAATGAGTATGACAGTGAGAAGGGGGGCACACGTGAACGTGTCAGCCTCCTGGAGCACCAATTTCTGTACCCCAACTCCAAACCCCGCTAATTCTGCTCACATGTCTCACTGCCAAAAGCCAGCACCTGAAGAACACAGGGCCTGGGCAGGAGGCAGGACCAGCACCTTCTGCACACCCCCTTTCACACCTCGGTTCCACCCCTGCTACCATCCTGGAGTTGATGCAAACCTCGGGGGTTGCCAAGTTCTCTGCCTGGGGGTCTCCAAGAACCACATTTCTCTCTCTGCAGGTGTGTGGCCATGATGATGAACGGACTCATGCCAAGCACCATCAAGGACTTCTACCTGGCCGGCTGCAAGGTGAGGATAACCTGGACTGAGCTCATCACACCTGGCGAACTTCGAGAACACGTCAGGCTCTGGGATTTTACCCACCAGGCCCAGCTCCAAAAACAAAACAAAACAAAACAAAACCTATCTGAAAGCACCCACTTAACTGGTACCCATATTTTATTTTGCCAAGGAAACAATTTTAAAAATCACTTTAGTTTAAAAGGACATTTTAAAACCAAAAATTTTTTTTAAATGAGAAATTAAAAAGCCTTAAAAATTAGGAGGGCAAATAAAAGCACAGCCTTTCTCACCCAAAATAGCAGGCAATCTTCCAGGACGTTCTTGTTGGAGTCAGGTGAAATTATGTGTGTCTCCCTGCCTGGGGCCAGTCACTGTGTCAGTACTGGGAATAAATTATGTCATCTTAAGGGTCACATTATCAGAGGAGAACACTGAGACCCAAGGAGGGGAGCAAACAGAGCAGGGTCAGTTCTGAGTTGCGGTGCTGGGCTCGAACCCCAGGCCGTCCGATCCCAGCCTTCCTCTGTGAGGTCGCCATTGACCTGGAAACAGGTCCATCTGACTGCCAAGTTCAGTCCGCACACAATCGGCATGTCAGAGTGCCCTTGTGATGGCCTCTAAGAAGGCACTCACTGCCTCTTTTGTCAAAGATAATGCAGTGCCCTCACCTTCACTCCATCAGGCACTAAAACGTCACTCTGTGGGCAGCGTCTCTGCGCTCTGGTCAGCATTTCTCAGCCACTCTTTGGCTTGGGAAGGACTGTCACTCCGAGGACATGCAAGGGGTACTAAGACCTTGTTCAGGTCCGTCCCTGGGAGACCGTTGTCGTTTTCTTTGGACTTTTTTCTTTGGACCAGCCTCCCTTTGGGGTACACCCTGCGGGCCCTTCCACGATCCGTGGTTTCAGCGTGCCACCCTGTGGTCACACCACCAGGGTTTGCTCCCAGCTCTGCCACTTGCTAGTTTTTGGATCGTTGGCAAGAGCAGCCATCTTGGAGCCTCAGTTTCTCCATCAGTAAAAACAGGGATAATAAGGAACCGACCACACAGGATTATGGTGAGGATTAACTTAAATCAATCTGGTGCATGGCCAGGAGCATAGAAAACATTCCAAAAATGTTATCTGCTGCATTTTGTGTGTTTGGAAGAAAAGGTTTGAGTGTGTCTACAGCAGGACACGTCCGGGAGCCTACTTGTAGTGTCGTTACAGGCCAGCAGAGGGCGCTGGGAGTTCAGGGATCTCTTAACCCATTGGCTTTTCTGGTCCTTCTCAGTATAAGGAAGCGCAGCTCACCACTGCCTGTGAGAAGTGGCTGGAAATGAACTTGGTCCCTCTGGTGGGGACGCAGATCCACCTCCGGAAAATCCCGCAGGAGCTGCTCCACAAAGTGCTTCGGTCCCCCAGGTCAGAGCTGGTCCCCAGGGGTGCTGTGTGTGGGACCAGGAGTTGTCCCCGAGGGGATCCTGGGTTGGTCCCGGAAGGGAGGTGCTCAAGAGGGGCACCCCCGTACCCCTGATGGCCAGGCCCAGTGTTCAGCACCCGCTCCTTCCCAAACTCCCCTCCCTCCTGGACAGCCAGCCCCAGGTGGGGGCTAAAACGTGGAGTGCTGGGGGGTGGGGTGGGGATGGACCCCCTTCACACTCCTTCACTGGGGTAGGGATGCTCTGGGTGCCTGCTGTCTCGTTACCCACATGGTAATTAATTCAATAATTGCCCATGTAATTTTAAAAGATCCTGGCAACATTAATACACATTCATGGTGGTAAAGGGAAAATAGAGAAAATCAGAAAACAGAAAATAAAACCTCTTATCCTAAGTCAGTTTCTATCTTTAGCTCTGACTCCTCTCCCGAACAGCTCTGACCCAGACATGCATTTGACCTGACAGCTCAAGCTAACAGCCAACCCTTGGGGCCCCGCCCTGTGTTCCTTCACCAGCTGCTCAAGCTAGAACCTTGGGAACGCTTCCACACCCACTTCGCCTTCACCCTGAGTGCGTCAGTAACACTCCCGCACCCAGCCCATCTCTACGGGCTTCTCTTCTTGGGCACCAGCCAGAGCCTAGACCTCCATCAGCTGTTCTCTGGACCACTGCAGGGACCTCTAAGTCAGGGTCTTGTGTCTGCTCTTGACCCCCACTGAGAACGTCTCTAGCCCAAGGGCCTCTGGTGCACACATCTGTCCCTCTGTCTCAGCAGCCACGAGACATCCATGGGGCCACCTGAGACTCCAGCCCCGCTGAGCACCTGCCACACACAGGTGTGCTCTCCCTCCTGCCCGAAATGCCTGGTTTCTGGCTGGCTCCTTCTGGTCCTTCGAGTCATTCATGGAAACATCCCCAGTGCTTGACCTTTTAGGTTATTTCTAGTGTATTACCAAAATAAATACAGTACCGTGGTGATCTCTCCTTCAAAGTACGTGTGTTTATCTCAGACTATTTTCCCACATTAGATTTCTAGACGTGCCATTAACGAAGTCAAAAGGGCTTTCTGGTTTTGTCACAAGTGAAAAGTATTTTTAAACATAGTCTATTTGAAAATAATTTCAAACTTAAAATAGTAAGAATGGCACAAAGAATATTTATATACCCTTTACCCTGTTTTGTTCAATCTCTGCTATTTGCTCAATTATCTGCATCTGTGCGGAGTTTCGTACCCACGTCTTGCTCCTGAAGCCTCTGGGGGCAGGTTGCCTACACCAGCTACAGTTTCTCCTAAATGCTTCCGTGTTTATTTGCTGATAAAAAGAACTTTTTAATGTGACCACAGTGCAATTACCAACCATACGCGAGGCGGCATTGATGTTAATAGCTGACGTCACTGGCCCGGCACTCTCCTTTAGAACATTCTGGTTTAGGGTGACAGGCTGTATTTACCTGTCAGGATCTTTGGACCTCCTTACAAGGTCATTGCCAAGTTACCAGGATTGTATCCCCTTGGGGTGAACTTCAAAAGCGAGAAGTAAATCCTACTAAACTTTGTAGCCGTTATGTCAGAGATGAAATGTCTACTCCTGCTCATGGCATAGAAAGCAATCGGATTTCAGAAATCAGATCTGGACAGATTCATTCCACTGTTGGTTTGAATTTACCGAGTGGCTTGCGATGTTCTCACACTTAAAGAGTAATGAGGTTGTTAGAACAGAGTTCTAATGTTGAGGGAGACCGTATTATCAGGAGCGCCCCGGGGAATCTGGGCAGCCTCCTGGTGTCATTCTGCCCCACTCCCTGCTGCTTCCTCACCCCCCCACATGTGCCCTCCCCCACCCTCCAGCAGAGCAAAGGTTACACAAGCATTGAAGAAAAGATAAACATGGCATCCCTTAGACTTTTCCTAACACTGTCCCTCCCTTGGAAAGACTGAGCTGTCGCACCCTGGTAGCATTTAACCAAGAACAGGGAAAAATTGTCTGACCACAGCCAGAGCCTCGGTGATGGAATGGGCCTTACAAAATGTACATGAGGCAGGAAAAGAGGTCAAGTACATACCACGTCAAGCGTCTAGACGCACAAGCTTGGGGAGACATGACTGATGTGGGAACAGGGTCCTGCTCCTCCCGCCGCTCCCCAGGAGCTGTCTACACACACGGTCCAGAGCCATCCCAGCGACAGGGGAAAGGGCCCTGCGTGGCCTCAAGCAAGTCATCAGCCTTTGTGCCTTGGAGGCTTTCAGCTGGCAGCGCCCTGACCTCCTGTTCACGTTCCCCCATGCAGATTCTCCTCGGTCGCGGGTCGCTGTGGTGTTGTTAGCCCCCACCTGCTTTGAAGCTGGAGGGAGGTGGGGAACAGAAGGTGCTGGAAATCGGGGCCTGGCCATACCTGGTGCCTGGTGGGGTCTGAGACATTTACCCAGGCTCGGGCGCCTCACCTGGGCACGCTGGTTGGCTGGTGGGTCTGCCATCTTGGACCACAGCTGATTAAGAACAAACCTTTCCAGAGCGGCTGCACCAGCTTGCATTCCCACCAACAGTGTAGGAGGGAGGAGCGTTCCCCTTTCTCCGTATCCTCGCCAGCATCTGTCATCCCCTGACTTGTTAATTTTAGCCACTCTGACTGGTGTGAGGTGGTATCTCACTGTGGTTTTGATTTGTATTTCCCTGATGCCGAGTGATATGGAGCACTTTTTCATGTGTCTGTTGGCCATTTGGATGTCGTCTTCACAGAAATGTCTGTTCATCTCCTCTGCCCATTTCTTGATTGGATTATTTGTTCTTTGAGTGTTGAGTTTGATAAGTTCTTTATAGATTTTGGATAATAGCCCTTTATCTGATATGTCATTTGCAAATATCTCCAATTCTGTCAGTTGTCTTTTGCTTTTGTTGACTGTTTCTTTTGCTGTGCAAAAGCTTTTGATCTTGATGAAGTCCCAATAGTTCATTTTTGCCCTTGCTTCCCTTGCCTTTGGCGATTCACAGACCTGTACCCCTGGGGCTAATAATATAATATATGTTAATTAAAAAAAAAAAAGAACCTTTAGATGAGTTCACGTTTATTGAGCCCGTTGGGGTAGGTGCCCTGCTCTGTGCACCGTCCCTTTCAAGCCCCACAGCCCTGTGTGACAGGTGCAGTTAGTGTCCCAAGGATAAGAGAGACAATAAAACGTAGGGCTGGCTCAAGCCCAGAGCTCAGGCTCCAAAGTCCAGGCTCCCTCCCTCCACACTACACTGTCTCGTCATTTGTTCCAGAGGCCACGCTGCCCAGCAGCCAGAGCTCAGCTGGGTTGTCCTGGCAAGTCACATGGCCCCAGAGGGACTGTGTGGAAATGCCAGCACGTGAGGGGTCAGGGATGGCCCATCCCCCTCGGCCCACTTAGGGTAGACAGCGGCCCGTCCCCCAGCTTCTGGTCATGGTGTGTGGGTCTCTAAGCCTCGTGGGAACAACGTCCATCTCAGCAGATGCTTCAGCTTCTGGGCCATTCACCTTCTCGATCTGAAGCCCCTTTGACCTGGTCTTCCTCTGGGTTTCGTAAACAGCCTTGCGTAAACTACACACCGCTTCCCTGACCTCTGGGGACTCTGGTGTTTCATTTCTTCGCCTGGGCCTTCAGCTGCCAGTTCACTTTCTCTTCAGAGGTCAGCACTAGGTTACCCTGTTCCATGAACTCCAATACTATGAAAGCTTCGTTCCAGCTTCTGCTTTTCTGGAAGCCAAGCTCCTGGTAGACTTAGAAGTGGAAAACTCCGCCAGCTGTCCAGTTCCTATCTACATGGAAAGCCGCCCTACAGCCCAGGCTCTGTCCACTTCTCCTGGGCTTCCTACCCATGACACCATCAGTCCTGAGGGCTCAGGAATTCCCAGGAGAAGTCACCCTTGTCCTCCATGGTGAGCCAGTTCCACAACATCTGGAGCACCATAGGGCATGGCTCTCAAACAGTTTCTTCCTGAAGCTGATGCTTCTCTGGCTAATGGCAACTATTGAGCACTTGTTGTATACAGGACACTTTGAGTGGGTTATTGGCCTAACTCCTAAAGCCACACAGTGAGGTGGATGCTGTTACCTGCGTTTTCACGTGTAGGAAATGAAAGGACTGCCCCAGTTTCCCTGCACGCAGCATGAGAGTTGGGATTTGAACACAGGTCTGAGTGGCCTCAAAGCCCCGGTGATCACCACCCCGGCCCACCGCTGTGCTCTGCATGAGGACTAATTTTTCCCTATTGATAATCAAGATCAATAAGGATATTGATGGTTAGTTTTTATTGTAAAACAATTTTAAAGTTAGGAGGCGACTAGAACACACAATTGGACCTCCCTCCCAAAATGAACAGTGACATTTTGTCATAAGAAAGAAAACATCACCAACAAAGCAGAATCGACCATGCTCCCTTCCCAGCATCCTCTTGGCCTCTACCCCTCCCCAAGACAATCAGACCATTGTCCCGGGCCTGCATGAACCCAGTCCTGTGATTGTATTCTTACTCCATATGTGCGTGTCTATAAATAATGTGTAATATCGTTTCGTAAAAACTTAAACTTCAGGGGCGCCTGGGTGGCTCAGTGGGTTAAAGCCTCTGCCTTCGGCTCAGGTCATGATCTCAGGGTCCTGGGATCGAGCCCTGCATCGGGCTTTCTGCTCAGCGGGGACCCTGCTTCTTCCTCTCTCTCTGCCTGCTTCTCTGCTTACTTGTGGTCTCTGTCAAATAAATAAATAAAATCTTAAAAAAAAAAAACCTTAAACTTCGAATCAATGTTCTCATCGTGACCGTAGTGCTCTCCAGCCTCCTTCGTTTTCTGACACAAGGAGCTGTGTTCTCTCCATGTCGATGCTTACTTATCTAATTAGCATTTTCAATTTGAAGTTGTGCAGGCTTCCAGTGAATGGATAGAGAGCAATTTTTCATTCCCTTTCTAAGAGCCATTTGTTTTATTTTGCTTTTTTATTTATTCGGGATCCTTGTTCATGCTTTCTTATTTGCCCTGATACAGCTTTCTTCATAGTCTGTACTCAAAGGGGGGCCCTTATTATTTATGTATAATTTTCTTTAAAAAAAAAAAAAGGCAAGCAGTGTCTTGTTAACATTTTTCTCTTGAACAAATACCACTTACCTCCCAATGGCTACTACTGAGCACCCGTAAACACAGGTAGAACAGCCCAGATGTTCACCTGTGCTGGAGGGAAGTTTAGGATCTCTGGGTTCTGTGAGGCCATCAGAGCTCTTGAGTAAATGAAAATATGTTAGAATGTCCTCAGCAGGAACCAGTACTTCAGGGGACTGGAACTTGGCCTAAAGATGGAGGGGCTGGGGCACCTGGGTGGTGCAGTCAGTTAAACGTCCAACTCTTGGTTTCAGCTCAGGTCGTGATCTCAAGGTCCTGAGTTAGTCCTGTGTCAGGCTCCACGCTCAGTGCGGAGCCTGCCCTGACACCCCTCCCCCGCCTGTACGCACGCACACACTCTTTTTCTCTCAAATAAATAAATCTTTAAAGACAGAGGACTTTATTTGAACAATTACCCTTCATAATAAAAGTAAAACCAGGCGTATCTCATCCTCATCGCAAAAAAAAAAAAAAAAAAAGTAAAACCAGGACCCTGATTCATGGAGCCCCAGGGACTCCTCCCCTGCTGCTGCCGGCTCCTCTTTGGTGAAGTCCCAAAGAACCTCCAGGTTTAGGGACCTGGGGCTTGGATTCTGCACCAGGCGTCACGCAGCTCCCCAACCAGAGCTGGTTGGTGGACTGGCGGAGTTCTGTGTGGGCACATCATGTACTAACAGGCTCTGTGACATCCCCCATCCCTTCTCACCCTCATTGCCCAGACAGTGACAAATTTGATCCTGTCTAACCAGCATCAAAGCCCATGCATCTGTAGGTGGCCTGAAAACAAAAGCAAAGAGACATTCTCCTGTGGCCAGAAATAGTGTGAAAGGTGGGTGGGTGACCTTTCCACTTCCTTTAGAGTCACATTTAGCTTGGGACCCACCCACCAAGACCACTCAAAGTGGTGGACGCAGAGGCTCTGATAGGTTAGGGAGCCAAACATGCCATCCCTGTGCTCATGGTGGGAAATATCAAGGGTATTAAGACCGGCTGGAATGACTTCTTAGATAATCAAGCTGGTGGGAGGCTTTGGAGAAGCTCTCCGGGAGACCTCCTTAATTTACAGAGTTGACGTTGTAGGGAGTGACACTCCTCCTCACCACTTGTTTCTAGATAAGAAGTCTCATGTCACTGCGGGCAAAGCGTGGGCTCCACAGCCAGGACCCAGCCCTGTCACTTGGGAGTCAGCGGTGCGGTTCGTTAGCTCACTCCTCCATGCCAGGCCCTGCGCTAATGATCTCTGTGTATGTCATTGGCTCAATAATGTCCACATTCCAACCCGAGCCTGTGAATATATTCGGTTGCATGGCAAAGGGGAAGGAAGGTTGCAGACGGATGACCTTGAGCTGGGGAGGGTGTGCTGGATCGCCTGGGTGGACCCAGTGTAATCACAAGGATCCTTGCACGTGGAAGACCACAGGCAGGAAAGTGAGAGCTGGAAAGAGATTGGAAGGTGCTGTGCTGCTGGCCTGAGGACGGAGGAAGGGGCCGTAAGCCACGAATGTGGGTAGCCTCTGGAAGCTGGAAAAAGCAAGGAAATGGTTCTCTGTAGAGTCTCCAGAAAGAATGTGGTCCACACCTTGATCCTAGCCCAGTGAGCTCCGTTTTGTTTTTCTGACCTCCAGAACCATAAGACCATAAATGTGTGTTGTTTTAAGCCACTTGGTTCATGGTGGTTTGTTAGAGCAGTGACAGGAAACAGCATGCCACTTAAGGAAACCTTAGCACCTGCTGTCACCACTGTCTATGGATACAAGCATCTGCGGGAGGCTCCATGGCCATCCTGGGGCTGGACTGACCCCTGCCCAGCTCTGCCCCCACAGTCCTGCGAACTCAACTCAGTTACGTTGCCCTCAGTCCCAGCTGGAACTAGGAAGTGATGATGGAGGCATTTATCTCAGTGCAAAACTTAAGAGGGGCTCCAAAAGACCTCAGCTGCTGTGATAAGTATATTGTGGTGCAGTATTTTAAAATCAAAATTAATGCAAAAACCACAATGAATGAAATATTAAAATTTTAAATAAATATAGGGTCAGTCTGAATTTATCTATATAAGTAAGGAACATACCCCAACTTTGCAGGATTGTTGTACAGAATTAAATGAAAGAACAGATGAAAACATCTCGGGCACTCCTGTCTCTTTGAAGCCGGCCATTGGCTTGGCACCACAGCCGGTGGGGGGCAGGTTGCTTAGGGTCACATCCCAGCTCCCACTAAGGATCACCGATGGGTCACTGGGTCCCGTGACCCTGAGAACATGACCTTGAGAACGTCATTTAACATCTCTTTGTCTGAAGTGACCTGCAGACTCAGGGGTGGTGTTGCCTCTTTCCTAAACTCACTCTTAACTTTCTGTTTTTTCTTACAAATGGCCTGAGTTGTTGCTACTCCTCAAATTTCTTCTCTTTCATTTTGGCCAGGTTGTTCACTTTTAATGAGTTTCATCTTCTGAAAACACTACTTTTGTGGGTCTTCTTGCAACTGAACCACAAAATCCAGACGGTTCCGGTGCATGAAACTGTGCTGGCGTTTTTTAAAAGGTAACGTAACCGTGCAGATTGATGAAATGCATATACGCTGGTTTTTACACTCATAATATCCTGGAGCAAAAGCCTCAGGGATACGATTTTTCATAGCATCACCCAGAGTGCACTGAATGCAATTTTCTTTATGGGACTTAAGGTTATCAGGATCCTTGGAGCCCTTGGAGTACTTGAAAATGCGAATATATAGGTGTTATAACCTGAGATAACCATGTGCTTCTGAACTCTTGTTCTGTCCAGTAAAAGACATGATGTACAAAGTACTCCCTTCATTCAGAAAAATTTATTACCAAACCTTCAAAACATCATGTTTAAAATGTGTCTAAATGAGACCAGGTCATCCTCCCTTATGTTTCATGAGAGCAGATGACATCGTGAATTTCCTAGACAAATGGAAAAGCATTTGAATGCACAAAGCTTTCATAGAATTAGCTCAGTTTCTTATACTCTCTAAACTTATGAATTCTAGAAATTCTAGATCTCAAAAGAGCAGTCAAAAACAGTCATTTCAGCTTAATGGACACCATTTAATTACGTGTTAAGTGCCGTAATTCTGATAATGGCACTTTGTATTTGTAATCTCAGTTGGACTCTGGGGCTGGTTTTATTCCCATTTTACAGATGGAGAAACTCAAGGTGGAGATGAACTATCTTGTCAGAGATGACGCAAGTGACGGGGTCGGACTTGAGCTCAGGTCTGCTGAATCCCAAGGCATTTTGCTGCCCATTCCTAGGGTGGCTGATAGGGTTCCCCTCTTGCGTCCGCTCCAGCTGGTTCAGTAAAGCTCCCTGCATGCCGGGTTAAGAAAGATTCTGAGGCTGCCTCTAGGTTCAGTGTTTTTGTTAGCTGAGGACCTACAGTGTGTCCTCCCCTCCCTGCTCTGCTGTCTGTTGTGAGTTTTCTCTCTGTTCAATCAAGAGTCCCCCGTTAAGCTGTGGTAGCTTGGGGGCAGCGGGGCAGGGTCGGGAGAGGCTGAAATTGGTGGTTTACTGGCTCCGTTTTGCACGTCTCTAGCCTCAATTGATACGTTGTGAATACACTCACGTCTATCACACAGGCTGGCTGTGGGGTGTGGGGGTCCTGTCGCCAAAGATAGTCCCAGGTGGTCCTCAGGCTCTGCCTGGAGGAAGTCACTGATGGCATCACCGTCACTGTCCGGTTGAGGAGCCTGCCCCCCACCTTGGCAGGAAGGGGGTCTCCAGGCACCATCCAGTGTGTCCCAGGAAGCCCAGAGGCTCCGTTTCTTGTACACGTATGAGTTTCACAGATAAACACATCTGCCCCATACTCATCAGCGGATTGACCTGTTTAAGCCAAGTTTTCATTTGCATTGTTCTGACGCATTTAATCCTTTTCTGGAACATCTGTGCACGATGTTAACTACAGAGCTCACTTTTCCTGCCTCATTATTTGGGGAAAGCGGTAGTCAGTGCCAGAATGACATGCACTTTGCTTAGTTTCTATATAATTTGCTTTGAACACAAATGCTTAAACCAACCCCCCCACTCTTTTAATAGCCCAAAAGACACTTTTTCCTATGAGTCACACGCACCAGGAAAACTTGCTATTTGGCTCCAAGTTAGCACTCATACTGGAAACGGCTTAGAACCAGGAGGTAGGAAATGAGCTGGGATGTGGAAACTGTGTTTTTAATGTGGGAGAAACACTGGGAATGAGGCTCTCAGGTGTGTAGCCCCCTCCGCGGAGTTTGGGGAGTGTCCTTGGGTTTCCTGAGCTGGGGTCCCCAGGCTCCTCCCCTCTGTCATTAGCTTTTCCATTTCTCTCGCATCTACACTGGGTTCCATTTTGAGCCCAAACCTCCCTTCATGGCACTTCCCGAGCCCCCGATGCCACCTCGTACCTGGTAAGAAACCACTTGTGAGTTTCCTTTTGGTGTCCATACCTCCTCCTGGCCCCATGTTCTCAGACACAGCGCAGGAGGGAATCCCAGGGGCCTGTCTTCCCTCCAGCTCCCCTCCAGCAAGCTCTGTGACCCCAGAGGAGACGCACCATCTGGGCCTCGGTGCCCTTTCACTGTAGTCATCCGGGCCCACCCCCGACCTTGAGGACCATGTGCCCATTTTTAGGATTATAGGTGGTTCTCCTCCCATCCCAGGTCTCCTGCCCCAGAACAGGGGCACCTTTAAGGTGCTCCCTCATCGATGGCTTCCACCTCCCAAATGCATGTGCCCGGGGACCCCAGTCTCCTGAACCTCGGTTATCTCCTGAACTTGCTGCTCCTGCTTCCTGACCCCAGGCTGCTCTACCCACTCTGCCACTCTGTGCATGGCGAGGCCTCTCTGGAGAGCCTCTGTGACCATTTCCCTTATGACCACATGGTGGTACCTGCGTCCTGACCCCCAGGAGCATCATGAGCAGCTTGAAGGAAGGGGGTGTGGGCCTTCATCTCAGCCCTCGCTTCCCGGCACCGTGCTGTGCACGGAAGGGCTTACTGAGTGATGAGTTCCCATCCATCGTTCTCACGTAGCTTGGTTCCCCTCACAGAAGTGGGTCTTCATAGGCTGAAGTAAAATTCAGAGAATGCCTTGTCTGTAGCAACTAAGAGTAATGGGGCTCAGAGGCAGGTGACTCGTGGCAGGTGCCCATTTGGTGTTCTGGACAAGGAAGGGTTCTAAGGCTTTCTCTAGACTCAGGGAGAAATTACGTCTTGGTGGGTTAGCGATGTCTACCCCAGACATGGCAGTGAGCGGTGGTGGTTCCCTTGCTCTGTATTGGCCAACCCCGTCCTGGCCAGCCCCATCCCTGGGGTTGACCCGTAGCAGGGCAGGGCCTCAGGGCTGCTGGCCCAATGGGGCTGGTGGCCTGAAGGCCCGGGCAGTGAGAAGGCATCTCTGCTCATAGACCTGGGCCAGAGCCGGGTCACCAGGGGAACTAAACTACACAGTTCAGTGAGGCCAAGGGGGATAGCTAGCCATGCTTCTGTGGCCGCCAACAGGGATGTGCCATGGGGCATTAAAAGATGAGACAGCTGCCTCTGGGAGACAATGTGTAGGCTTAGGAATGAGAATCAAGGAAGCTGACCCTTTGGCCCAGTTTTTAAAGTTACTACTATTGGTGACGTAATGTAAATGGCAGAGTGATTTATTAAGGAGTCTCCCAGTGCTCAGAGTGGACATTTTGAGGCCATCACCAGATGCGGACTTCCCCAAAGGGACTGTACTTTGATAACGTGTGGCAGTGGGCCAAGGCACCTGAATCTGAGCTGGGGAAGGGGGGTCCTGTGAGCCCTGGGGACAAGCCACACTGCCGCGCTGGATGTGGTCTTGGCTAGCCCAGCATCCACATCGGGAGGGCTTGGGGCAGTGATGGTGTAAAAATAGACCAGATGCCTCTTTTCTGATCTCTCTTAGCAATGTCCAGAAAACAAGCCACAAGGGAAGGTATTTGAATAATGCCTGCAAATAAAGACACAGGTCCAAGCCTTTCTTATTCTCCTATTTTCTTTTATCCATTGATTTTTTTCAATGTTTTATGCATTCAACACATAGTTACTGAACACTCACTCTATGCCAGGGACACTGATGGAAAGAAAGGGGAAAGGGAAGTTTCTCTGCCTAGCTAGATGTGTATGAACATCTTCCAACTTATTTTCATTGCTAAGTATAATATTATAGGAAGGAAACACTCACACACACTCACACACACACACACACGCACACACGCTCCCCTCAGCACCCACAGTCTGTTTTCTGGCAATGGTTAATTTAGAAAAACAAATAGACTGGCCAGAATTAAATTTAACATTTCCTTGTAGGAAAACAAAAAATGTAAGCAAAGCTGTTGCCTCTGTCCACAGAGGAAAAGTCATCATTTCTTTCCAGTTAGCAGTCTGAGGACATCCAGGAGAGCTGGAAAGTCTCCTCAGTTGGAGTAAAGCCAGAGGCAGGCAAACTTTGCACTTTTTTAAAAAGCACATTTTTCATCAAAGTATAAAATACATACTGAAAAGTGTGTGAACCCAAAGTGGATTTCCAGAAAGTGTGAGCAGCACCCAGCCCCACAGACAGACATGGCCAGCCACCTGGAGTGTCTTATCTTTGTCCCCACCTTTCCCAGAAAAAGGCAAACAACATCCTGGCTTCCTTTCCTTTCAAGATGTCTTGGCTGCTTTTGAACTTTGTATAAATAGAACCTGACAGTACACACTTTTAATGTCTGCCCTCCCTTTCACTTCCCGGAGCATCTGTAAACTCCATCCAGGGACAGATGGCCGGGGAAGGCAAGGGGCGGGCTCAGGATCCATCAGCAACATGGTGGTGGGGTAGGAGCTGACCTGGGTTCCC
This sequence comes from Lontra canadensis, assembly GCF_010015895.1. Lineage (NCBI taxonomy): Eukaryota > Metazoa > Chordata > Mammalia > Carnivora > Mustelidae > Lontra > Lontra canadensis. Next base: position 9,139,929 of record NW_022631073.1, on the reverse strand, counting down.
CCGAACTTCTTTTATTTTGAGATTCTCTGCTTTGAGGGAAAGTCATGGATTGACCTGTAATTCTAATCCTTAACGGACTGATTGATCACTAATTGGGTCCCTCTCTGACACAAGGATGGGTTCCAGCAGTGGGCTTACAAACTCTCCAGGAGGAGGTCATTGACAGCCACCAGCAAAGCCAATTTCCATGTGATCCCAACTCCTAGATTTCTATGAGCTCTGCAGCTGAGTCTCCCCTCCTTCCTTGGTGCTATCCCAGTCTGACCCAAGGACTCCTCCAGGAAGCCCTCCCAGATTTCACCTGCTCACTGGACAGATTCCTCCCTTGAGCTTCTCTTTGCAGAGAGAACAAGAGCACGTGCCGACCGTGTGAGTGGGCACTGTCCTGATAAAGCCAACGCTATGCTCCCCTCATGTCCTGTGAGGGGAGCCTTGGCATAGAGCCACTCCGTGGCCCCCCACATCTCTGACACCTGAGCCCACTGATGTTTCCAAGGACACGCTTTGTGAGGCTATGTGACAGGGAAGCCATCAGCCACGTGTCTACTGTGATTAAAGAGTGGCGTTTGCAGATGTGGCCCCAGAGTCATCATGAAACTGGGCACCCCTGGTGTGACAACTCTGATCTCTTAACCAGAACATTCATTTTGAAACATCCCATGAGTCACGGCCATGAGAGCTATCGGATGGTTCTGTCTCAGATAACCAAGCCCTGTGCAGGGAGGTGGATATATCTGGGGGCAACAGGGTTTCTCATCGTTGGACTTTGGTGTTTCTTGCCCTTTTTTATTTCTTCTCTTGCTCTGACCACGCTGCCCCTGCTCCCCTAGAGTTTGGCTCTCTGGATGCTGAAGCTCCTTTGTTTTCAAAGTCTCTAAATATCATTGATCCCTATGCCTTGCTAAGTTTTCACTTCCCTCCTGTGGCTTCTTGGCTTTCCACCCAAACCGGGTAGCCCCAGTGCATCATCTTTGGCAAGATTAGAGATGTGGCAGGGGTCTCGGCGTGAGAAGTGTCTGACTCAAGAGTCCTTACAAAGGGCAGAGCAAATGACTATTATTTCTGGACCCACTTCTGCCTTGGGGCAAAGGTCAGTGTTAGGATCCGTGATCAAAGGAGCGAGACTGATACAAAGCGAAGATCAAGCAAAGCTTTATTTTGCGCCAAGCATCGAGAATCAAACTGACCGGTCAGGGCCGTCTCTTGGAAAGAGGCGACCCCTCCCAACCTCACAGACGTACTTTTATAGAGGCCCTTTAGCCGGGCTATCCACAGGTAGCCAATGAGATTGCAATACACAGAGAAAACTGCACAGTCATGCTAAGTCTGCCACACACAGAAAAAACTGCTAGGTAACACACGGGTGGCCAATTGAATTTCAATTTACCCTAGTAGATATATGCGCGCCCCACTGATTGGCTGTCTTCACCTGGCCTGACCCGCCCTTGTATCTGGGCTTTGCAAGGAAGTTCCTCTGGGAGGGGCGGGGTCAATCTAAGTTTAGTGCCTAGGGTCAATCTAAGTTCACTACATAAACACAAAATGACTCCCTCTGGCCAACCAGGCCCTTACAGTCAGGACCGACTTCGTTGTCAAGATGACGTGGAACAGGGTCTCGATGAATGTCTGCCAGGACTCGGCCTGGCAGATAAGCCGGCAACGGCAGCAGTGGGACTCCCACGAGCACAGGAAAATCAGCACGTAATAGCCTCGTCTGCGTGCACCCGTGTGCGCGTGTGCGCGCTGGGGACGGGGACAGCTGGCCCTCCTCGAGGAGACTCTGTGGGCGAGTGGAGGGAAGGGATGGGAGGATGGAAGCTGCCAGGTCGGTGGGACCAGCTCCTCATCCAATTCATTCACTCAACATACTGCAAGCCCACGGAGCGCCCGGCCCTGCAGGAACCACGGAGAGGAGGAGAGCAAAAACAGACACCAAGCCCCGTCCTCGTGGCATTTCCCACCTCAGAAGCAGACCCAGACCATACATTCGGTAAATAAGATGTACATTAGCAGATGGCAGCTCGGGGTCTGGCTCCCGCCCCTGCTATGAACTGGCTGGGAGACTTCGGGCGAGGACCTGACCTTCCTGCATGGACATTAGCATATCGGGACAGAGGCAAGGTCACTGGGCAGGGGCGTCTACTAGGCGATGGCGGTGGTGGCAGCAGTCAGAATCATTTTCATGTACTGGGCTGTGGGGTTGGGAGCCAAGAGGACCGGGTCCTGGCTCCCGGCTGGCTGAAGGTGGCCAGTTCTATACCGAGTTCCATTTTGAAAAAAGCCGTGTTCCTTTCTCATTGTTTTTTTTTTTTTTTCTCATTTGTTTTTTTTCTCATTGTTTTTTCTCATTGATTTATTGCCCCAAAGTGTGTAACTTTTTTCTTCAAACTTCACCTTAAAATGTAAACTATTACTTCATGGATTGCTCATAGGAATGGAGTGATATTTTAACCCTCATTCTTTTTTATTATGGTAAAACATGCAGAACATAAAATTGACCATTCTAACCATTTTGGGGTGTTCAGTTCAGTGGCAATAAATAAACACATTCACACTATTGTGTGACCATCACCTCCTTCCATCTCCAGAATGTTTTTATCTTTCCAAACGGAAGCCCTACGTCCATTCAACAGTAGCAGCTAGCCAGCCCCCTGCCCCAGCGAACCCACCACTCCGCTTCTATCTCTGTGAATCCCACTATCCTGGGGACCTCGCCTACGTGGAATGGCAGAGTGTTCATTCTTTTGTGTTGGGCTTATTTCTCCTAGCATAAAGTCCCCGAGGCTTGTCCGTGGAGTACCATGGGTCAGAATTCTGAAGGGTATATTTTAAGGCTACAATCAAGCCCTGGGGTACTGGGGCTCTGAGTCAGATGCTCACAGGAAGGGCAAATGACCAACATATGACAGGATGGGGGAAGTGAGAAGGCTGTGGCGAAGGGCAGCTCTAAAATGACAACCTGTGACAGTCAGAGGGGCACTTGTCCCGGGCACTGCCTTTCAGGAAGTCTGTGGGGGATTTGTCCCCGGGCCCTTGAAAGCAGGACCCAGAGCCAACCCGGGTGTGTCTTTCAGTCTCAAGGCCTAGGAACTGTCCTCCCCGAAGGGGTCATGACCCAAGGGTTTCTTGAAGAACTTGAGGAGGCAGACACCATCGCCTGAAGTTTGCCCCAGAAAAGTCGGTGCTAAACCCAGAGAGATCTTGGCACAGACATGGCACCGAGTGCCAGGGGGCCCACGCCAGCACTCGATCGCACCAGCAGAGCCACGCAAAGAGGCCCCCGACTTAGCGTCAGCATTTTCTCTCTTTGTTTGAAGTGGGGTGAATGCACTCATGGTTGAGCCCGAGACAGTCGAAGCCTCTGTCTCCGGACAGCTGAAAGGAGCCAGGAGAGGGGGGAAATGCCCCAGGCTGTCCTCAGGAGGCCTCAGAGAGTCCTGGCTCTGTGACAGTGGACCTCCCCGGGTTCCAGGGGCGGGGCTCTACTGACTCGTTCAAGGTGTTGGACCACAGCCCCCTGATGCTCGTGCTTTCAGATTTTAGAAGATCAGCAGAGGCCACTACTTTCTTCCTTGGAGGTGGCCCCGGGCTTGGGCCATTTACAGGGTGGCAGTGATCACAAAGTCCACGCACTTAGCCAGCTTGACTCTAAGTCCCTTTCCCAGGGACAAGAGGACAGTGGTGGTGGTCACGAGATGGGGAGTCCTTGCTGGTGTACTGTGCCCAGCACCATCACCCATGGCTGTTTGTCTCCACAGGACAGAGAAGGGGATTCGAGCTCAGGGAGGCTCAGTCCCGTGACTGATGGCCAGCTGGCCTGGGACTGACACCTTGCCAAAGAATGGCTGGACAATGGATGAGCGGACTCATGACCTCGCAAGTTGGCCACCACCAATGCCCCGTCCCTGTGACCCAAAGGGATCTTAAAGTCCAATCACGTATCTCAACAGAACTCTTCCCTGAATCCTCGGAGAGAGGTGGTCTGTCCAGAGAGCTCCTGGCTGATGGGCTCTGAGGTCTGAGCACCTGCCCCAGGGAGACTCAGGGGTGTCGGCTTCCTTCTCACAAAGCTGCAGAGTTGGTGTCCGGGGCTTCCGAGTCACTGAAGTGCTGTCCTCTTACTGTCCTTTCCCTTTTGGGCTGAAACTGTCTTTAACCCACAGCTCCAGCAGGTTCTCATTCTAGGGGCAGTGCCGGGCTGTGGGAACCCTTGCCAAGGGCGCAGGCTCATTCCCCAGAGCACTCAGCTTGACAGGGAACGAGAGGGACTGTGCCAGCCTGGCCCCTTCTTCCCTCCTTGGCACCTGCACCCCACGTGATAGCATGGAGTTCGTTCCTTGGTTAAATGGTGAGAGAGAGGCAAGCGAGTGTTATTTGTCTGGCTAAGATACTGTGTTCTTGGGCCCTGGTATGGCCCACACTAGCCCAGCTCCACCTGCCCTGGGGAATGGAGGGCTGGTTCCGGGATCACTAGCACTGCGTTCCTGAAAGTATCAGCCGTCCTTTACGCATGCCTGACCTGTCCGCTCCTGGAGACTGGCACCCAGCAGATTCTAATTAATAATCATTGGATTGAATCAACTCATTTGTTGCTGTGCCCCTCTCTCCTTCCACAATGCCTCAGCATCCTTACACTCTCTCCTGGGACCACTCACACGGAGAGTCCCAAGAATTCCCATTTGAAAGCAAATGGTCCTCGGCAGCCTGGCGGGCACCCCCAGCAGAGGCAGGACACGGGCCAATGGTGCGTTCAGTCTGGCTGAGACAGGGTGCGATTTGGACATCCCTCTTGATTCATGGAAAAATAATCTACAAGAGCCCTTGGCTGGTGTCATACGGATTTGCCTTGAAGGAATGACTTTGCATTTCCAAAGGGACTTGGAAAAATTACCCCCGTGGTCTCCATTGGTGAAAAGTGACCCTTTCATGAAACGAGTTGTTTCAAAACAAGAGTGGTGGGTGTGTGTCGACGTGTACGTGTGTTCTCAAAGGGAATCTGATCTCAACCCAGCCCTGACCTCAGCCACGTGTGGAAATTAACTGGAGTTTAATATGGGCAGTAACCGCTGAAGGCCTGATTGGGAAACAGCTACTAGATCTCGTTACCCACATTCTTTCTTTTTAATCCTTCCAGAAAATACTTTTTAAAAATTTTATTTATTTACTTATTTGAGAGAGAGAGAGAGGGAACACAAATAGGGGGAGTGGGAAAGGGAGAAGCAGGTTTCCCATTGAGCAAGAGATCCAATGTGGGGCTGGATCCCAGGACCCTGGGATCATGATCTGAGCCAAAGGCAGACGCTTAATGACTGAGCCACCCAGGTGCCAGAGCAAGCACTTTTAAAGGGTCTACATTGGCCACTATTGAAATGGCAGCCTGTGTAGAGGAGGAACCTGAAGTCATCTGTGAAATGGAGCCGAAGACACGTGCCCTCTCTGGCCCACAAAAGGTTTGTGAGACCCAAGTGAGAAAATGTATCTCAAAATCCTCTATACAGTACCTTGTTACTGTCAGTCACTTCCTGGGTATGCTCTGCACCTGCCAGGCACGTGGCTCAGTGGGGGATGGCAAGGGGACTAGAACCAGTGCCTCATTACAACCTCTGGGGTCAGCCCTCGCCCAGGCTGCCTCAGCTGCCCTCTGCTTCCACACCCCTCACCCATCCAGAGAGAACCAAGCCCCGTCTACTCCTGGCTGGTGAAACCACCAGTCTCTTTGACGTGACTTCCACTCCCCCTCACCAGTTCCAGAAAGCAGTCTGATGACAGTCTCTTGTTCCCCTCTGCTAAGCTTCCCCAAGAAGCATTCCTTTCTGGATCAGGACGCAGGACAGAGCTTGGTGCCCCTCTTCCTTTGCCTGCGCCTGCACGGCATCATCAAAGGTAAGCCTCCTGGGAAGCTACTGGGGACTCACCCCATCCCTCAGCCACTCCTGGGAAAGACCCAGTAGGCATTGTTGAAGGAACAGGCTGAGCGATGGCGTTGTCACTTTTAAGCTGTGTGACTTTGGGAAAGTAACGTACCTTTCTGGTCTCAGTGTCCTTGTCTAAAGTGGGGGATAGTCAGAGCTTCCATGAAATATGATAGTGGGTGAAGGGCCCTATGGATTGCAAAAGCGTGTGCAGCTGCCAAAGGCTGCGTGAGTGTCCTCTAGCCACGGGTCCCACCTCTTAGAGTAGCATCCCCTCCAGGTCAAGCGGCTGGGGGGAAGCCTGTGAGTCTGTGCTCCATGCCTGGCTTTCTCAGCCTCTTGTGCTGGGCCTGGCAGAGGCCTCTCTGTCTTGGAAAGAGGCAGAAGCTCGTGGGGAATGTGTTTGGGGCTGCCCAGGTGGCCCCCGGGAGAACTTTGCGAATGAAAGGACATTATCTAGATATGATGGATAGCTCTAAAGCCCAGGGATAGTTGGTGGACCCCAGCTAGTTCTGTCCAAGTTGCTTCTAGACACCCCAAAGACACCAACGATCAGACCCCAACCTGCCCTACTAGGGCAGGAGTTTGGCCAGGGGGCTGTGAACACTGGGGGAAAATGCTCGGTGCCATCCCATTTGGGCTCCACGCACCTTATGATCTCCGGGACCCTGGTTAGACCCTCCAGTCTTCAACCCTCAACTTCCTCCTTTCTCCATAAATTAGACTTCTGCCAGTCTGTGATGAATATACTATAAAAATGCTCTCTTTGTGTTTCTTCCAAGGCAAAAATCTGGAGGAGTTAAGGCACATTAATTTCTTCCCGGAGTCCTGGTTGATCCGAGTTACAGCCAACCATTACCACGCAGTGAGTTTCCAGCTCAGCAAGGAAATAATTATTGAAATTTATTGCTTTTCTGACTTGGCTTTTTCTGGAGATGTGTTTTGCATCTGAAACCCCTGGGCTATTGAGGTCGAGATGGTTTTGGCTCCTCCTCTGGGGCAGTGGGGAAAGCCAAGCCTGGAGGGCTAGAGGGGGAGGGGACCCCAGGCTCGGAACCCAGGCACCCATGGCCATTGACCCAGAGCGTGAGATGGGGTCCGGGAACACTGGGTCTATGGCCCACTGGACCAAACTCCCGAGACACGCATGTAACATGTGCTTGCTATTGGGAATTTTTTAAATGCAGAGAAATTGAAAGAAAAGACATATCCTCAGACCCATCGCCCAGAGACAGCGCCTGCTAAGATCTCATTGTGTTTATTGGCTGTAAACTCTTCCACCAAGAACATTGGCTCTAAACATTGCTACTTTGCCTTTCCTTTAGAGTGGAAAATTTGTGGTGTTCCTAATTGTTAACTACTATAAATGACTGTATGAGAAACGTATTTGCACATGATAGTTTATTTTACCATACTTAGAATTGTTTCTTTTTTATTATTATTATAAAAGATTATATTTATTAGAGAGAGTGACAGCAAGAGAGGGGAATACAAGCAGGGGGAGGGGGAGAGGGAAAGCAGGTTTCCTGCTTGAGCAGGGAGCCCAATGCAGGCTTGATCCTAGGACCCTGGGATCGTGACCCAGGCACCCCAGAATTATTTTCTTACAGACGATCTTAAGAATAGAAAATACTGGCCCAAAAAGGAACATTCATTTTTGTTCTTGATACATATTAAAAATTTAGGACCAAATTACTCTTTCTCCAGGAATGAATGAGCTTACTTCCCTTTGTACATGTTCAGCAATGTGGGGCATTTTTATTTTGGATCACTTTTGTTAATTGAGAAGTGAACAGTGAAATCTCGTTTTTCTCTATGCATTTCTTTTATTACTAGTAAATATGAATATTTTTTCCATGTGGCATATCCCCCTTTGTGAATTGTCCACGCAAACTGTTGTACTTCTTGTGTTTCTAATCATGCATTTTTAGGGATGAAGTAGGGCAGTGTTTGAGTTCTGAGGATTTATGAGTCACTGGTTAAAACTCAATTCAGCCCAACAAACACCTATTGTCATGTGCAAACCACAGTGCCCAGTGCCCCAGCACAGCAGATAATGACTCCATGGAACCGAGCGTCTCTGGACATAACTCAGATCTAGGCTCTAACAGCAGAGTTAAGGCGGGAGACTGTCCCTGGGGCTGGACACCTCAGGAAGTCCCCCCTGCACCCCACCCTTTCTGTTCTTCTGACCCAGCCCACCTCCTTCCTTTTGCCCCCTGCTGCCAGTGTCATGCATGCTGCCACGCGGGATCATGCTTGTGACTTTATGGCCACCATCATCCTCTACAAGTGATCAGGCTATTTATGTACACATTTTATTTCCCCGGGGAGACTGCTCAGGCATGTTTCCCATTCTCATCTTGGCATCTTCTCAAAGCATTGAGACAGGACCTGGCGCATGGTACGCTTCAACAAATCCTGCAGCCTGGCTGGGTGGCCGAGTGTGGGATCCAGAGACAGAACTCTTTCTCAAGCATGGTCGGGGTTGTGGGGTCAGCGAACCAACGTGCAGATGGTGAGAGGCGCTGGTGTCCAGGTAGCTCGTGGGCTTCTCTTTCAGCTGGAGAATGGAGGTGACATGGTCCACGTGAAAGATCTCGCCACCCAGGCTATGAGATTTGGGCTGCTCTTTAACCAGGTACAGACCACTGGGCCCAAGCGAGGGGAAGGACCGTCCCCTTCCACACTTGGTTAAGAACTTCTGTATTATCGCTTCTTCCCTCCCTTAGCAAGACCAGGACAGAAAAGGAAATTGTCGTGTCTCCTCCTGCATGTTCACCACACCCTAGGAAATGAAGTTCACAAGTCAGGGGCCTGGGACAGGTGTGCACATCCAGAATTTCTCCTTGAGGGGGACCAACTGTCCTAGTTTTCCAGGGATGGAGGAGATTCCCTGGGATGCAGAACTTTCTGTTCTAAAACCAGGGAAGGCTTGGACAAACTGGGATGAATTGGTCATTCTCTTCTCCACAAACATCAAGACTTGCCAATGGCTCAATGAGAGATTCCACTCCAAGGCTGTGTTTACACTTGCAAGGGGGAACCTACTCTGGGTGGATATTTTGATGGGTCCCTCCCCCACATCCAAGCAGCAGGAGTTAGGGAGCTTGGCTGCAAGGCATCTGGGCACTCAGTCCCTAAGGGAGTATGCAAGGCCAGGGACTGCATTCTATCTTGGGCTACCTGGGATAGGCAGGTTCTCCAAGAAATTGCTGCTCTCTGATTTTCTAAAGCCTCCCCAGTAGTGATCTCAAAATATTTTGTGTTCCAGGGACTTGAGGCTCTGAATCTATCATCAGAAACTCCCCTCTGGGTCAGCATTGGAAGGGCTGGGTCTCCCCCCTTGCTTGCAGAGACCTGCCTAAGTAGACAGACTGCCGACCTCAGGGTTCAGGACACCTCACGATACCATGAGTATGGAGTGTCTTTTAGGCCCATTAAATTGGAGCAGATGCTTTATTCCAAAGGTCTGCAAGCCCCTGAACATCTAAGAACATGCCTAATTCATTCTTCACCCCACCAGAGGACACACAGAGCAATTAATATGTCACTGAGTGCTAACCCGAGGGATTTGTGAAATCACTACAATTTGGCTCTTCTAGGCTAAAATTGCTGTTGTGTTTTAAACCAGCAGTCAAATTAGTCACTTCTGTTTTAGCTAGAATTTTTTTACTGTGTCCTCATGCCATTGAACACTGAAGATTTCTTCCCTGCTCCTCTTGTTGTTTATCCTTCCCAATTTAGGAGTATACAACTCATTCAGAAATGATTGCCGTATATGGATTCTTCTTTGAGATAAAGGGAATCAAACATGATACTACCTCTTACAGTTTTTACATGCAGGTAAGAAGGACAGAGCCCAGGAAAGGTGTGTCTCTGAAACGGTCTTTCAGATTCATATTAAATCATTATTCAATTCATACTAAATCAATAATAATTGATTAATCACTCGTTAATAATGACCATGGAATGTCTTGTAAGCCTGATATTAATCATGTTTCTACAACATGATTTGATTTGTACAACCTTGGGAACTTGCTATCATTGGCCTGTTTAATCGATGGAGATTTCCAAACTGAAAGTCTTCATATTCTAATGGCCTCTATTGACAAAGCTGGGGTTAAATTCTAGATTCTGACTCCACTTTCGGGGCTCAGTGCATCATCAGTTTGTACATGGTTGGTGATCCTTTATTGATGGCCCCTCTTTGGTGGAGGTAACACATATTGCCCACAAGGGAAGAGGGAATTGTCTTGTTGAGAGAGTCAGAGCAGGGCGGTGGACAGGACACTGGTGAAGTCAGGAAGGCAGATGGCTTCGCCTCAGTGCTCCTGGTAGACTTCTGGAAGAGCACTGTGTTGAAGATCAGAGAATCAAAGTCAAGCTGCTTGGCGAGCTGTGTGACCTTGGCAAGCCGATGAACCTCCTATGTCCAGCATCCTGAGCTTTAAGATGGAGAAGGTAAGAGGACCTACCGCACTTGACTATGGGCAGTATCACTGTGTTAATTTGTACAAAGGCCACTGGAACAGGGCCTGACCCATAAAGTGCTCTATGATGACTATGATGACATTGATCATGACAGATATGACCAGGGACTGCTGTGTTCCACTTAGGATTTGCTTTATAAGTCTCTAAGACATCAAGCTCCTGGAGAAACCATATCTCATTCATCTTTTTCTTATCACTACTAAACATAGTACCTGGAATGCAGGGGAGATATGTTTGTATCATGAATGGATAAATGGACAAATGCATGAGTGAAGAAAAGGGAGTTTTTAGCCCCAGCTTTGCCACCCCCCATCGCATACCTTTGAGTGAGTCACATCTCTTTCTTGCGTCAGTTCTTGGTCTTCAGTGACTCAGGCACTTCCCTACATAATGGATTTTACTGGATGGGAGAGATGAATTCTGTAACAACGCCCGTTGAAATGCTCATGTGAATACTATGTTGGTTTTTAAATTCAGGCCAAGCAATCGTGAAGACCTTCCAATTCAGTACAGCTTGACTTAAAGGCATTTTTCTGGGTTCACCAAAGCCCAGTCTGTGAGTCAGTGGTTTTGCAGAGTGAGGGCTCTGCTACTAGCTGACTCAGCAGCAGCAGCTCTCAGGAAATGGAGCCCTGGGGGGGAATACCCCTTTGCTCTGGGCACACATTATGCGGGAGAGCCAATGAACCAGGTGTCGCTAACTCTGGGTCACCCCACTTTCAGTTCCGCCTAAGGTGGATCACCCTCTTTGCAGAGACTAAAGCACACTGACTTGGGGTTCCCGACCTTGCTCTATGAGCACGGCCCTGTTAGCCTAAGAACGGAGCGCTTGGTGAAGTACGAGATCAGAGCCCAGACCCTGGTGGACGGCAAGTGGCAAGAGTTCAGGACCAATCAGATCACCCAGAAGTTTGGGTTCGTCAAGCCATCCTGCAAAAGCCATGTGAGTGTCTGTCTTTGACTTTTCTCCTTAATATCCTTTGTGCTCTTTCTCTCCTCCACCCCTTGTTGGGGATCCCTGGCTTTACGTCTCCAGAGATCTCCAGGGGATGCTTGCTCACTTTCTAAAAGATAATCACAGCTCTACATCACGCTAGAGAGAGAACTTGAATGAAAAGCTGAGGAACATTGAAAACTCTCACTATAATGCCAGATCCATTTTATAAATGTCAAAGGGTACTGTGCTGGAGGAGCAGAGACCTGATGGAGTGTTATCTGTCCCCTCCACCTCCACTGTCACCTACACATGGCTTGGGATGTGCACCAAGATCCGTGGCCTGACCTACCTGCCTCAGTGGCCACGCCAGCATCCAGGTGATTCCCTAACTGGCCCAGGTCCTGACAGGTGAAATCCAAAGATGGCCAGGGAGCCTGGCTGTAGTCCTAGAAGGAACCTGGGAATTCCAGAATGTCCGGGGGCCTCCCTTGCTGTCCTGTAGGGAATGGGACTCGGCTTTAAGCCAGGGAATTGTTCCCAGTCCTGACTGCACATCAGAATACTGGGCCCTTTGCATGCTCTACAGCCCTGAGCCCCACCCAGCTCCTTAGACCAGATAGGCCACCGTATGGCCCAAGCATTGGTATTGTTTAAAGCTTCCCAAGCTATTCTCTGTGATGTCAGAAGCCAAAATAACAATTTCCCTCATGGAGGTGGGAGCAGGGTGGCTAGGATATTGGCTGGGAGAGAATATAAAGAGGATTTCTGAGGTGTCTGAAATGTTCTTTACTGTGGTCACCCAGGAAGACTCATTCATGAAAATTCACCAAGCCAGACCCTTAAGAAGTGCGTATTCTATTGTATTTATGTTATACTTAAATTTTTTAGAGTTTGTTTTAAAGACTTTCCCCAGGTGGTTCTCATGTGCAGCCAGAGTTGGGAATGACTGCCATACACAACTGTGAAGTCCTCTCTCTCCCTCGTCCCTCCTCAAGAGGGCAATTGTGTTTATCCTAAAAGCCCTATTTGCTTTGTTTTGTTTTATCTTTTAGACCCTGAAAGTCCAAACTGTGGGCATCCCAATCTATGCAAGTTTTTCATTCATCTTCCCAACATCTTGACAATTTCCAGAAGGATCTATGGGATTTTTCCTTCTTCCACCAGTCTGCATAAAAGAAAATAAAATGACATTGAAGGGACCACTCAAGCCTTCAGCTGACTTTCCTAGCTGGCCATGGTCTTAGTAGAACTTTTGCCCACTGTCTCAGTCGGGCTGCTGTCACAGTGTACCACAGGTGGGGGAACTTATAAACAACAGATGTTTATCACTCACAGTTCTGGAGGCTGGGTGTCCAAGATCAAGATGCTGGCATATTCAGGGTAGGTTCTGGAGAAGACTCGCTTCCTAGTTCAGAGACAACCATCTTCTTGCTGGGTCCTTGGAGGGTGGAAGGGACTAGGGGACTCTCTGAGGCTACTTTGTAAGGGTTAGAGTGGTGTCCTTGTGACCTAATCACCTCACAAAAGCCCCACATCCTAAAACCATCAGCTTTGGGGGTTAAGATTCAACACAGGAGTTCTAGGGAGACTTTCAGACCGGAGCACCATGTTTTTATCATATGTGGATGGAAAATACCAGACCTGAGTCTGTTCACCATCCTTCACCTCAGAGCACCTGGAGGCCAGCCCTAACTTATTGCCTTCGCAGGAGCACTGTGATGGGAGTGTCAGCAGTTGACAACATTCTCCAACTGGGAGTACCAAGCGCTCCCCTTTTCGTGATGCTTCTTTACCTGCTGACCAGGACACACCTGACCTCTGTCCCTGCAGTTTTGGGGAGGACAGGGAGGGAAGGGAACAATTACAAGGTAGAGAGTGACTTGCAGACCATCTGCCTTTTTAAATGGAGCTCAGTAGTTTAGAGTAAGTGAGTTAGAGAGCCTTTCTTCCCACTTTGTAGATTAGTTTTCTATTGCAGTGTAGCAAAGTCCCATGAATTCAGGCTTGAAATAACATACATTTATTATTTCACATTTGTTGCAGGTTGGGAGTTCAGGTAGCTTTGCTGGGTCTCCTGTTCAGGGTCTCCCAAGTCTAGGGGCAGCAGAGCTGTGTTCTCATCTGAAGACATGACTGGGGAGAACCCATGTCCAAGTTCATGGAGTTGGCAGATTTATTTTCTTGCAGCTGCATAACTGAGGGCCTGGCTGCTTACTGGCTGTTGGGAGAAGAGCATCTAGGCCCCAGTAACCCCCAAATTCCCTGCCGGCCATCTCTCTCTATAGACATTTCAAAGCATGGCTCTTTATCCTTCAATGCCCATAGGACAGTCTCTTTGATGCTAGTCTGCTAAGACAGAGTCTTGTAGCTTGTAAGGTAACTTAGGAGTGACATCCCATCACCTTAGCCATATTCTCTGGACTAGAATTGAGTCACATGTTCCACCCACACTCAAGGGAAGAGGATTATACAAGGGGGTATCCTGAAGTGCGTCCACCACAATGGGTTATCCAATGTCTTTGGAAGAGTGATAGAGCATCCTTGATACTGCGCAGACAAAAAGGTAGGTAAATTTAGTCTAACAATCACCTTAGAATCAGACATGGGCCTAGGGAAATCCTTCCAGCAGAGGACTGATGCTCTGTACAGGGTAAAATGGGAGGGAGAGAGGCTGGTGGGAAGATGGGAAGGCAGCCCAGCGGAGGCTTTGGAGGAGAGGAACAGATGCATTCATTCCCATGTGCATCCCCCCTTCTCTTCTGCAAGTCTCATCTCATCTCCCTCAACAGTTTGCTTCTGGCCAGGTCCAGATCATGAGAAGGAGTGGCAGGGGTTTGAAGGACAAGAGACTGGGAGAAGCCAGATATTTTCAGCAATGGCTGTGTCTCCTTCATGGTTTCTGCCTGGCAGCCTCCTGCCATGGTCCCACTGCCACCAAATGGCCCTGCTTCTGGGTCTGTGTCCCTTCCGCCCGAGGGGCAGTGCAGCCTTCCTTCTGCTGCTGGTCTCTGGGCTTCCCCCTTCTCCTGTTTGACTTCTTAGTTCTTCCTTCATCCCCACAATCAATTCTCTGCATCATATTTATACTCTTTGTAATCCCTGGAGTCCCATGTGCTTTCCAGACAAATCCTTGACATAAAGGGTTTTGAGAAGTTGGTCCCCGTGGCGCAGTGGGATAGATTGTTGAAAAGCACTGCCTCGATTACTCTTCCCATCCCCGCAGGGCTGAGGCAAGGGTCTGACAAGTCAGGCACTCACCTTGCACCAAAATACTCAGGAATTTAGATAAATAATACTTTTTAAAGGTTTTATTCATCAGAGAGTAAGAGCACAAACAGTGGGAGCAGCAGAGAGAGAGAGAGAGAGAGAGAAGCAGGCTCCCCGCTGAGCAGGGAGCCCAATGCAGGTCTCTATCCCAGGACCCTGGGATCATGATTTGAGCTAAAGGCAGACGCTTAACTGATTGAGACACCGAGGCTCCCTGTGAGATAAGTGATATTTTAATAAATAAAATAAAGCCACTAAAAATCTATGATGCAGGCTGGTGGGTTACCATGAGGTGAACATGTCTCTAGGAGAAGCTCCCGGATCAAAAACAGAATGAGCCTGGTCCACACCCCAGACAACCCCCTCCTGGTCACTACCCCTGGAAAGTAAACACTATCCCAACTGTCGCCATTTATTAGTTTGGCCATTGAGTTTCAATATTGAGTAGACAGTGTCATCCAGCCCATCCTCTTCTGTGCCTGCTTGCTTATGTTCAACATCTCGTTGAAGAGGTTCATTTATGTTTCCACAGGGAGCTATGGTTTCTCTCCCAATAAGCACGAGAGTTTCATTTTTCATTTTTTAAAACATGAAATGTTATTTCTAAAAATACAGGCTTGTCAAAGAAAAGAATAAGAAAACACAAAGAAGAAAATAAAAGCCACTGGGACTCCCATTACTCAGAAGACTGGCAGGCAACCTCTTGGAAATCTTTTTAGGGACACTTATAGGTTTTTTGCCACTCAAAAAGCACATCTTCCTTAGAACCTGACTTTTTTTTCCCCTCAAGAATGAAACAGAATGTTTTCTTTAACAGAGGAGCACGGTATTTGGGGAAGAAGACAATGTTGTTTTTGCCTCGCCTCCAGACTAATTGTGCTAAGTCAGAAACATCGCTCGTCGCTTACCCTCAGTGAACATTCCTTGTCTATAAAAAGGGCCTAAACCAGCGCTTCTGCCTCCCCCTGGGGACCATGAGCTGCTGGGTGGGACAGTCCCTCTCTGGGCCACCAGCTGCTGCGCAGCCATGGGGACAGGGCACCGTGCTGCTGGCTCTAGAGAAAGAGCAGCCACATGGCATTTTTCCACACTCCTGTGGGGTGACAGAGAAGATAAGAACTAGAAACTTCTGAAAAGCAAGTCTGCAGTTGCCCAGGAGAGAAGAAGCTGTTTGGAGGCTCTGTGACAGGCATGACTGCCCACCTTCTAAGCAAAGCAAGTTCTAGCTCAGTCCTGTGGAATATGCAAACTCGTGATCCTGGGGTTGGCAGGAGTGGGAGAAACTTGCAACACGGCAGTGCCCAAAATGCCTCCCTGGGGTGAATAGTAAAGCTGCGAGGGGTCCAAAAGCCAGGGAGGTAGGAGGAAGGCAACCCGCGAAAGGATGGGGTAAGGGGCTAAAGGGCACGTAGGGTGCCATCCCATGGGAAATGCCATGTGGTTCTGACCTGGGCATTGGGACAGGATGAGGGCGGTGTCATTGGGAAGGTAGCCCATCATTGGGCTTTGGAGGGTGGGCTGTGTCCTTGCAGGGGAGAACGGGTAGGGCACAGCACCCTGGGGGAGCTCAAACAGCGGGGAGTGGCAGGTCTGCGACTCTTGAACTGAAGCCCCACTGGGATCCCCTGGGAGCTGGCGCAAGAGCAGGAGCCGGGCTCCAACTGCGAGAGGCTGACCTTGTGGTCTAGGGGCCCCCCAGGGGACGTGCGCTTTAACAGGTTCCTGGAAGACCCTGAGGCAGGACGTCTGCTGCTGCGCCCAGAGACTCCGAACCTGAAGGTGTCGAGTCCCCCAGCAGGGTCCCCCTCCTTACCACACACACCCGACTGCCTCCCTTACCCGGCCGAGAACGATCTGACACCACCACCAAGCCTGTGAAGGGAGCAGAACCTCAGGGGGGTGCCCTAGCATGGGGGAGAACCGCCCAGGGTAATCCAGAGCCCACCCGTTTCCACTAGGGGGCGAGGTCTGCCTCAGAAACGGGAGCCAGACTTTTCGAGGCAGAAATTTGCAACCAAATACTTGATCTTGCCAGTCTTCTTGCTTTGTAGTTGAAAGTGAACTTTGTACATCCTGGGTGAGGTGCGGGTCCTTTGAACGTCTACAATGCTCGCATCATAACATCTCTGAGCTCAGGAAGCATGAGTCTTGAGACAAAAAAATTCTTAAAATGATGTTAAAAGCTCCTCTTTGTGAGAACGTCCCAGACTAGAATTTTAAAACCTACAGTCACGACGCCCAAAGCAGTGACGAGGTGTGCTGGTCAGCATAACCTGCTGTGTGCCACATCCACAAACACCTCTGTCTTTGCTCTTACTTTTTTTTTTTTTTTTAAAAGATTTTATTTATTTATTTGACAGAGATCACAAGTAGTCAGAGAGGCATGCCAGGGGTGGGGGGGGGTGTTGGGTGGAGAAGCAGGCTCCCTGCTGAGAAGAGAGCCCGATGTAGGGCTCGATCCTAGGACCCTGGGATACGGGGCTCGATCCTAGGACCCTGGGATCATGACCTGAGCTGAAGGCAGAGGCTTAACCCACTGAGCCACCCAGGCACCGCTGTCTTTGCTCTTCTTAACACCACATCTGGCTCACCTCCCCGGATCCCCTCCAGGAGGGATGGAGAGAAGACCCTCTGCACACAGCAACTCCTTGAGGTCTTGAAGTCAAACAGAAGAGGGTTTGGGTACTGGCTCTGCCCTCTACTTGCTATGTAGCCTTAGGCAAGTCACCTAACCTCTCTGAGCCTCAGAATCTGATCTGAAGTTGGCAAGAAATCCTGTCGTTTTGTTTGTTTGTTTAGATTTTATTTATGTATTTGTCAGAGGGAAAAAGCGCAAGCAGGGGGAGCAGCAGGCAAAGGGAGAAGCAGGCTCCCCACTGAGCAAGGAGCCCAATGCGGGGCTCCAGCCCAGGATCCTGGGATCACGACCTGAGCCAAAGAGGACGCTTAACCAACTGAGCCACCAGGCACCCCAAGAAACCCTGTGGTTAAGTGTTAAATATGTTGATGTATGATTTATAAAGCACCTGACGCATAGCAGGAGCGTCATACAATTTATTCCTGCTTTTCCCTCACGGCTTGGTGACCTTTAGTCCTTGGTGAAGGTTAAGATGGACACTGTGTGATCTTGGGCAAGTTTCTTTCCTTCTCTGGGCCCACTTTCCCTTAAACAAAATGAAAAGTTAAACTAGATGCTCTTGGTGGACCTTTCCAGCTGCAATCTTCGAGTCCTCTGATTCTGTGAGTGGAGGAGAACGGAAATGGATGGCTGAGCCTGTGAAGAGAAGGAGGAGGGTCTGGGGAAGAAATGAGCTGTCTCGCTTTCCCAAGAGCTCACTGGAATGAGAAGGGATTAGAAAGAGTAAGAGGTATTTTTTTCCTCTCTCCTTTTTAGAGGGCTTTACATCCTGGAGGCTGGTGTGTCTGTGGGACCAGAGAGGAGGGAGGGATTTTGCTCCCACAAGCCTAGGCTGAGAAGGGGAAGTGCTGGGGGGGGGTGCTGAGTGCTCGGGAGGGGGTGGGCTCCCCAGGGACCAGGTGGGGGAAGTCCCAGGCTCCATCTGCCCACGGGGTGTTGGTGTAGGATGTGGTGAGTCCTGAGGCCTGGAGAGCTGGGACAGGGAGAAGGCGGCAGAGGGGGAGAGGCCTCTATGAGGGAATGCTTGGGGCAGTGCTATCTGTTGACCTCTTCAGTGATGGAAATGTCCTATAGCCTCCCTGTCCAATATGGCAGCCACTCGCCACGTCTGGCCACTGAGTACTTGAAGTGTGGCCAGTGGGACTGAGAAATTGAATTTTTAATTTTATTTCCTTTTGATGTATTTAAATTTAAATGGCCATAAGTGCAGGTAGGAGCAGAGTGACAGCAGGACCCGGCACAGAGCAAGGGGAATGATATGCTTATTTTACCTGTATTTTGAGACAAAATTGACGGGTCCAAAGGCACGTGCAACTTCAGTCTGCTGCTGTTAGAGCGCTCTCTCGAGATGGACGTCACAACGTGTCTTCCTAGCAGCCGTGATGGGCCTCCTGCTTCTCGATGTCCCAGTCATGTCCCCAGCCTCCTGCTGACACATCTGAGAGGCGGGCCAGTCCACTCTCAGAGCTCATGTGAGTTAGAGCAAAGGGAGCTTTAACCTTTATTTCCCGGAACAGGATTTCCTGGTTTCTTGACCACTCAGAGACCCCTTCCCCTGACCCACTTGTCACCCCACCGAAGACACCTGATCTACTCCTGGACTCCCTCACAGAGAAGGAACATTCAGGTGCATCACAAAAAGCCAGCAGGGAGCCAGGAGTCATGCCAGCGGGATGGACTGTGGCTGGCAGCTGGGGAGTGGTCCTGCGTCGAGCCAGCGCACCGGAAAAGGCTCCGTGAGTCTTGAACACAATGATTAACTTCTCTTTAATCTCCTCATCACTGAGCAGCACGGCCAACTGCTTGGCTTCCCCAGCAAGCTCTGCATGAGTCACTGATGTCTTACTGTGCATGTCCCACTGTGGCCTGTGCACACTTCATTTCAGGGGGTGTGACTGTTCCTTTCTGTGCCCTTGAGATGTCCAGGGAGGGAATATTGCCTGCTGTTCTCCTCTAACCCCAACTCAATATTGAATCGGCAATGCCTTATTTAAAACAATATAATATTGCTCTTAGAGCCTTTTTTCCTACTCTGTTTCCTTTCTTTTTTTCCTGGCTGCTGAATCAAGGCTGCCGGTCCCTGGGATGTGGGGCAGCTCCTTAAGTAATAGGAAGTGTATTGACTTGTAGGTTAATTGAGAAAATCATTTACCAGACCATAGGTGGGCATGCTGTGCCAGCAACCCTTGAACTGCTGTCAAGACTGGGCCCCAGCTGTGGCCGCTTCACTCTTTCTTCTAATGTGGGTCACTCCTTGAACTAGGACAGTCTGCAGGTGTCCCTTTTGTGCTCAGACACTCAACTCAGCCCTTGAAAGAAAGAAGTCAGAACAAAGGCCTGCTTGGGCATGTTAGGGCACAAGAATCGGGGAGAGGAAATCAGAACCTTTTTCACACTGCAGATTCCTTGTACTGCTCTGACTTTATTATATAATCTGTTACATTCAATTAGAATCACAGAGACCTGGATTCCCCCTCCCCTTCCCTACAGCTTTCTGGCTGTGTGGCTTCAGGCAAATCACATAACGTCTCTGAGCCTGTTTCTCGTCCTTACAGATCCTCTGTGACCACAAAACAAGGTGAAGCTGGTGATGGGTGGGAGGCAGAATAATGATTCCCCAGACATGCCCACATCCCACGCCCCAGAACCTACGAATGTTCCCTTATGTGGCAAAAGGGTGCGATTGCAGGTGTGATTAAGTTAGGGGCTTTGAGTTGGGGGGATTATCCTGGATTCTCTGGGTGGACCTGGGTAATCCCAGGGGGCCTTATAAGAGGTCGGAAAGACAGAGGGGATGAGACTATATAAGCAGAGACTGCAGTCATGGGACCACGAGCCACGGAATGCTGGTGGTCTCTGAACGTCCCAGAAGGCAAGGGACAGATTGTCCTCCAGGGCCCCCAGAAGGAACGGGCCCCTCTAACACCTTGACTCGAGCCCAGCGAGACCAATTGCAGACTCCTGGCTCCCAGAACTGTAAGAGAATAAATGTGTGCTTCCGGCCACTCAGCTCGTGGTCCTGTGTTACAGCAGCCACAGGAAACTGATACGGGGTGGCCCATAACTAAAATCCTGCACACGTGGACGAGAATGGCTGTCACGTAGCCAGACCCAGGTGAGGCCAAACTTGGGGCGTGTGTCTGCTAAGGCGGCAAGGTGCCAGCCTGCAGATGTCTATTCACAGGGAAGGAAAGTGCCACAAGGGCTGTGAGGGGCTATGTGGCTGGAGTGATGTCTGCCGCCCACCTGCCCTGTCACCCAGACGTAAGCCCCCGTCCAGTGGGGAGACACTCTGGACAGAGCCTAAGGAACTGCTTTCCAAGGGACTCTGACAGACAGTGTCATGGAAGGACACTGAGCTGCTTTGGGGTCCAGTGACAAGGCTGGACATGGAGGGAGTAGGGAGCCTTCAGCCCATTTTGACACACAGCATGGCATGATTACAATCCAAGATGGCACCTGGCACGTTCTGGCACTCAAGGAGGCATCTCAGGACTATGGGCGCTCCTCAGCCTTGACCTGGACGGTGGAGAAACGCCACTCTTGGGACTTTGCAGGCTGCTGGTGTCACTGAGAGATTCAAGCCAAAAACCTTGTTTCCCCTGAAACTCCCTCAAAGAAATAATGCAGTGCACCACTGCAGGGGATTGGGCATTGGGACCACTGGTGTTGGGACTTGTGTGTGAGGTGCCCATCCACTGTGAGGCCTTGGGACCCTCAGGCTCCTGCCAGGCCTGCCTGTGGGCACCCACTGAAGTTTCTCCCCAGGACAGCTCTTCCCTGGATAACCCGCTGACCTGTCTCACAGCAGCCCCTCCATTCCTTGCCCAGTGTTCCCCACACCTCACAGTGGGGAACGTGGCAGTCACTGGAGCTCAAGCATGACTTTCCGGGAACTCCTCCTCCTCTGTCACATGTATTCTGAGTCCACCTGGAAAGCCATCAAGGTGACAAGCAGACAGGATGCTGGGTGTCACAGGGCTTTCCAGGCTTGGGCATCTCAGAGAGTTGTGTTAGCCCAGCAGCACCACCGCTGATGGGACAGGTGCTGTGACCTGGGTGCTGGACCCACCAGTGGGATTCCTTCCGCCTGAGGATTCAGTGCATGGGCCAGTGCATGGGCCTCACGCCTCATCTATTGTGAGAAAACATTCCCCTGCTTGGCTGTGCTTCTCGGTGGACGGGCCTGGGCACGCAGCTCTTCTGTCTCCTGATCTGTAATTGTACGTCTCCTCCCCGCCCCACCGTAGCCCACAGTCTACACGGCAGGCCCAACATCGCCAGTAGGGTTCAAAAAAGACCGGATCATCGCGCCATTGCTTTAAAGGCCTCAACTGCATCCCAAAGAGGACATGGAAATAGATTTCATAACAAAAAATACAAGGGGCCTGGTTGAATCTGAATTCTGGATAAACCACGCATAGATTTTTTTAGTATAAGCCTGTCCCGAAAAGAATCTGAAATTCACATTAAGCTGGGCTTGCTGTATTTATGTGGCAACCCAAACTGAATACAATGAAGTCAATCGCGACTCTTCACCTTGATGGACAGGATCCCGGGAGCCCCACTTTTGCCCACTCGGGGACCTCATATTCTGCCCTCACTCTCTCCACATGCCCCATCGCATTAGGCTTCTGGCCACTGCTTTAAACATTTCTAAGACTTCCCCCACCCTGAGCCTTTGAACATTCTGTTCCTCTGCCTGGAACCGTGCTCCGCAGGTCCTCGAGTAGATGGTCTCTGCTTATCACTCGGGTCTCAAAACTCCGTCACCCCCTTGATGGGGGGGTCTCCCCTGAACCCGTCCAGGTGCTCTCTGCCGCCTGTTTCCTTCCTGCTGTCCACCAAAGTTCACTGCTCACTGGTCTGGAAAATCTCAGGAGCCCGCCAAGTGAAAAGGCACCGGAAGCCCACGAAGTGATTTTCCATCAGGACGGCCCGAGTAAGGGCCAGTGGAAAGCTCTGAACGTGGACCCGGTTCTCCCGTCACAGTTCTGTTTACTCTCCTCTGACGATGCTGCAGAGACGGGGGTGCGAGAGCTCCTGCTGCTCTGGTCTTGCTCCTCCTGCCTTCTCCCTCCTGGCCATGTCCTAGCATCATTAACAGATGGCATCCTTCTGCCCTCACCTCTGTGCTGCCTGTGCGCCCTTCTTAAGCCTGGGCTGCTCCAGCCAAGCATCAGGGAGACTTTGGAAAGTTCCTCCTGGTCCCCCAGTGTTTAGGAAAATCTCCCACCCCCGCCCCACCCCAGGACATCTTTCTCAGAGCATGATGTCCTGAGTCATTCTAGAATGTCAAAATTTATAGCACCATGCGTATGAGGGGGCGGGGTAGAGGGGAGCCAGAGAAACTCTTTGTTTAGGCAGGGTCGTCTCCTTTGAGAAGTCAACAGCCAGACCTCAAAATCCTGAATGTTCTTTATCCCTGCCTCTCTCCAAGGCCTTCAGAGGTGTTGCTTGTCTGTGGTGGAACTCATTGTATTTTCGACCCCCCAGTCCACCTCAGACTGACACTTCTATAAAATGTGATAAAAAGATGAATGACTAGAAAAACAAAAACTTACAAAATACAACCTCCACAACAATGAGTTTGTGTGTTGTGACATCAAAATGCTGTACACACTTCTAAATGCTGACTCTCACTTTCTGCACATGTCCCACCGAAGGTGGATAAGAAGTGTGAGGGCTGTGCCAGCCCATGGAGCCCACTTAGAGTTCATGCTGAAGGTTAATGATCAGCTTGGTTAAAGTAAGAATCCTCAAAGTGTTCTTTATTCTTTATTATTATATTTTTTAAGATTTATTTATTTATTTGTCAGAGAGAAAGAGAAAGAGAGGGAACACAAGCTGGGGGGAAGGGGAAAGGGAGAGGGGGAAGCAGACTCCCCACTGAGCGGGGAGCCCAATGCAGGGCTTGAGCCCAGGACCCTGAGATCAGGACCTGAGCCAAAGGCAGACGCTTCACCGACTGAACCACCCAGGTGCCCTTTCTTTATTCTTTGGTATATGAATCTACAGCCAGAGACTTTCTCAGTAGACAAAGGAAATGGGAATACAGCCCTAATGGGTGTTTATTATTCACTCAGGCCTGGTTATAGGGGACTTCCTCTGACAACCCGAGGATCCCCAAAGCCACCAGCTCTCTGACAGGAGACAGAGGTGGCTTTGTTTGGTTTGCTTGCCAGGACTGCCAAGAAGGGTCCGGGGGAGAAGCCACACAGACTTTGAGGGGAACTGGAGGTGGGTTTGGTTCAGAGACTGTGAGGCTTGGCCCTATTTGCTCCCCTGTCCTGCAGGGACACTGGCTCAAATCAAGGAGTCTTCAAGCCACATTTGCTCTAAGATTCTGTTGGGATGATGCTTCAATGTCATGACCACTCTTGTAAGAAGACCCAGTGGGTGTAAACCTTAATTTACAAAAGGGTTATTGGTCGTTAGGACGGCTCAAGTGTTTACTATGTGCAGGCACAGTGCTAAGAGCTCTCAAGGGTGTATCCCCATTATCCTATGAGGTTCTTTCCATCGTCTTGATGGTCATTCTACAGATCAAGGGTCTGGCTGCAGAGAGCCAGAGTGCCCTGCCCAGGAGGTACAGCTCGTGATTGGCCGAGCCAGGATTTGGACCCCACTGTCTGGTTTCAAAGTACCTTTACCTGCTGCATTGCATCACCTTCCAGATCCATCACTGAAGGGGTTAATTATGACTTTTTTGGGGAAAGATTCCCTGGAGTAGGGCTCTGCAGAGTCCGAGGTCATTTCTGTGCATGACACCATGATGCTGGAGCAAGGATGGAATTACCCAGATGACCTCATCTGGAGAAGTGGTTCTCAAACTCCGGTGTCCCCGTGCCAGATTCACCCAGAGGGCCACTTGTAACACAGACTGCTGGGCTCCCACCCCAGCAGTGGGACTCAACCAGTGCCAGTGAGTGCACCGTGAGAAGAGAGAATTTGCATTTCTAATGAGTAAGCAGCAGGTGATGCTGAGGATCCCAGGAGACTGGTAGGACTGAGCTGCTGAAATGTTCTCTGGATAGGGGACTTTCTTCCTGGGGGAGGTGGCCGGGAGAGGTGGGAGGACAGTGATATTTCTGCTGTCCACTCCAGGATCTTCCCACAACCCCTTTCTTCTTGAGGACTTGCAGTTCATTCTAAAGCACCAGATATTCTAATCAAGCCCAGTCCTACCGGTGAACTTGGGAGCATCGTGGCTCAAGAGCAGGTGGTCGTCTATCTCCTTGGACTGTGATGCCTCGCTCAGTGGTAGGCACATTATAGGTGTTTGCTAAATACCCAGGAGAATTCACCCCAGTTAACAAATCCTGTGAATTCCAGTATATTGCCTGGGTGGGAGGAAGAGCTGGTGATACGTTCTTCCTCCCCCATCATCTTGCTTAAGTATCTTGAGGATTGGAGATGTACTGACCCAGCCCAGAAATGACAAGGGAAGGCGATCAGAAAATGAGATTCCAAATGGAAAGGAAAATTTTATGCCAGGAAATTGGGAGAGCCATTCAACACCCCTTCAGCTCAGACAGGCTGTGGCTACACGGGAACCAGTCAGTTCAGCATGGAGTGGGTGAACCCTGCGTTTTGTCCCGCAACTACCTTGGGCCTGAAACGTGGCCTGCTTTTGTGCGTTGGTGCTAACATGCGAGATGGACGGGCAGGACACTTATAAGATCATCTTGGGCTCAGTCTCGCTTTCAGGGGTTCCACTCCCTGTCCCATCAAACATGAAAAGCCAGCCCATTCCATGTGAAAGAGAGTTTTCCAATACATTTCAAAAGGGCTGTTATAATTTTACGTTTGAAATTATTTGCCTATACGAAGTAGTTAATGTCTAATACTTGCCTACAATTTCTTAGCCTTCACATATATCTGGAAACTTTTCAGGAAGTGAAAGAAATCAAGTGTATTCTGTTTCAAGGTCATGAAATTCCAACTCTCAATTTCACAACTAAGTAAGCTGACAACGTGTTACATTGCATGTGGACATTTAATTGAACATTTTATTAATAATCATATTGTCATTTTCTTATCTAGAGCTAACAGGTTTTTTCCTGGTTTTAATCGTTTCTAAAGGTTCATAGGTCCAGATGCTGTTTTTTCAGTGCCTAAAGTTTCAAATATGCCGTCTCACAGGCCCTTGGGGGACTCTTCCCATAGCAGCTGGGCCTGGGGGCCTCTCCCGCAAGTATCCGCTCAGCTCACTCATTCATTCACCTTCTCCAGGTGTTTGCACACACGTCACCTGCTCCAGGAGGCCAACCCCGACCACACCCACCCCTCCTTGGCATCCGTAATTCCTTTTACTTGGAGCGACATTGTCATTTTCCACGTACCATATAATTTACTCATTTATTATGCCCATTGTGCATTATCTGGCCCTCCCACCCCACCTAGGTGGGACATAAACTCTGAAAGAATCAGAATTGCATCTTTGGTTTTTCACAGATAGATCCCCAGGATCTAGCAGAGTGACCTGCACTCAGTAAACACCTGTGAATAAAATTATGCACAGGTGTTGATGGAGGTCAAGATCGCAAGTAGGGGCTTTTGTTTTAGGGCCCCAAGCCAAGCAGGGGCAAGACCTCCTTTTGCATAAGAATTTCTAGGAGATCTGTTTGTTGCAGCTTCACCTCCAGGGCCAGAAAGGTCTGAACGTTAGGTTTGCCCTCCCAACGGTAGGTCTTTCTGAGGGCCCCTCCCCCCATGCCCTGCACCTCAGAATGCAATGAGTGGAGAGTGACCCAAGCCAACTCTGGAGGCAGGACCGGGGAGAGGGAGGGTCTAAGGGACTCCAGAAAGGGTTCATGAAGAGAACACAGGTGAGAGGAGGGAGCCTCTGCTAGTCAGGGGTGGCGACCTGGACCCAAACCCAGGTGCTGTGCCCCGGACAGGTCCAGGGCAGTTGCATATGCTGGAGAATCCCTCACAAACCTGGCACCTGCCGATCCGATGGAACATGTCTTAGAGCCTGAGGTCAAGGGCAGATTGGACACCTTCCAGGACTCCTTCTATGAGTTCGTTTGCCACAGTGACAGATCACATGGCTGTGGACTGACCCACCTGCCTCCTCCTCCATGACTTCAGACTGTAGCAGGAGCTCTGCCGGCCCCAGAGGCTGTCCGGGGTTGCCGGTGGAGGCTGGTTCGGCCTGCAGGGAGCGAGGGATGGATGGACCTTCCCCCGAAGAACGAGGCAGGGACCTGCACCCTCTTCCTTTCTATGCATGCTCCTGCTCGACAATTTCTATTACCAAAATCTATAAAAATGTCCAAGAGTGGGCGCTGGGTGGCTCAGTTGAAGTGTCTGCCTTCAGCCTGGGTCATGATCTCAGGGTCCTGGAATCGAGCCCCACATTGGGCTCCCTGCTCAGCAAGGAGCTCACTTCTCCCTCTGCCTCTCCCTCTTCCCCTGCATGTGCGCCATCTCTCTCTCTGTGTCTCTCTCAAATAAATACTGTCCAAGAGTATGTACAGCATCTCATTTGATCAAGGAGGGACCTTGATGCTCCAACATGCACCTGTCAGACAGGATGCCAGCATCATTTCCCCAAGTCCCTCGAGGGTTACAGAACAGAGCTCTGTGGTCTGCCCTGGGCTTCCGACACTCAAGTGTTCTGAGGAGCCGTGTCAAGGGGAGCGGGGCCTCAAACCTGTGAGTCAAAGTTAAAGGAGTAAGAGATTTTCAATCTGGGGATGGGGGCCAACCTGGGCGAGTGGTTTTCAATGCCAAACTGTTTTAGCAGGTGAAAGGTGTTAGTTTGGAGAATCAGCTGTCTTGCATTTCTACTCACAACCCAGCAGGCTTCATGGAGTCCCAATGAGAGGACTCTGAGTTAGAGGCAGGAATACTCTTCCTTCTGTCGCTGATAAGCAGAGAATTCTGACAAACGGGAAGTCATGGCAAAAAGAGAATTTATTTTTTCTAAAGATTTTATTTATTTATTTGACAGAGAGAGAGAGAGCGCAAGAGCACAAGCAGGGGAGGGGCAGGCAGAGGGAGCAGCAGGCAGAGGGAGAAGCAGACTCCCCGCTAAGCAAGGAAACCGATGTGAGACTGGGACCCTGGGACCACGATCCAAGCCAAGGCTCTTCCCTGACTGAGCCAACCAGGTGCCCTTATTTATTTTTTTAAAGATTTTATTTTATTTTATTTTAATGTAATGTATTTTATTTTTATTTTATTTTTATTTTATTTTAATGTAATGTCTACACCCACCACGGGGCTCAGACTTACAATGCCGAGGTTGAGAGCTGTGTGCTCCATCAACAGAGGCAGCCAAGCCCTCCTGTTTTATTTTTGTTGTTGTTTTTATTTTTTGCCTCACACAGTCTAACCTGTGTTCCAGAGACGCTGGTGACCGAGAAACCCCAATGGGTGCAGACCAAAAAAGGTCCAAGAGCTGTCTAGCCAAAGAGCCAGGCGAGGGGGCCAGCCTAGCAAAACAGAAACCTCTTGAACAATGACCGCACACTTTAACCAAGCATCACAGAGAAAACTGCAGCCCCACCTCTGCTTGGCAGGCAAAGGCTCAGTGAAGAGCTCTACTTTCTCCACTACCTGACTATAATGAGATGCTCTAACCCCTCACTCCTAAAAGGTTGTCAGAACAGGCCAGGTGGAAAGATGGGACCTGTAACAACAAGCCTGTCTTCCCAGTGTTGGTGCAGAACACCCAGGGAGCCTCGACTTGTCTGCCAGCCAGAGATTACAAAGCACTTCTAGCCCTGTCCTCACTGGGGTGGTGTCAGAGGAGACAGAGAGGGAAGGTCAGACTTCCCACTGCTCAGGAGTAACCCGGCCACCTCCTACCTTGGTGTCTTTAGAGGCAACATGGGGACAAAACGAGCATCCCTGCCCCTCACAGCCAGGGTGGTATCAGCTGAGACCTACTGGAGAGCTAGAACTTCCAGGCCTGCCCAGCAATAACAGGAACGCCTCCCACTCTGGTGTCCGGGAGACTCAGTAGAGAGCCTGGAATGTCGTCCCTACCCGGAAGTAACAAGGTGGCCTCTTGCCACCTGCCGGGGTTGGGGTGGGGCTTGCCCCAGGTGATCTGCTAAAGCGTGAGATGGAAATGGGCTCCAGAAGAGCATAGTACACCCAAATGTCCAGGTTTTAAAAATTGCTTATCATACTGAGAGCCAGGAAATCTCACTTTGTGTGAAAAAGGACAACCAACAGACACCAAGGCCGAGATGACACAGACCTAGAATGAGCTGATGGAGAGGTCAGAGCAGCAGTCATACGAGTGCTTCCATGGGCAATTACGAACATGCTTGAGACCAAGGAAAAATGGAAATGGTCAGTGAGAACATAGAAGGCTTAACAAATACATAGAAGATTATAGAAGAATCTAAGGGGAGGTCTAGACCTGAAAAATACAACAACCAAAGTTAAGGGTCAGTGGCTGCTGGGACAGGACACATAGATTGTGTCGATGTCAGTTGGTTTTGATGTTGTACTTGACCGTATGAGATGTATCCATTGCGGTAAACTGGGTGAAGGGTATTGGGGGCCTCCTTGAACTACCCTGGCAGCTCCCTAAGAACCTATAAGTATGTCCAAATAAAAAGCATTTTAAGAAAAAGGTATGTAGAGCATTGTGTCATTCTATAGAATCGTTTAGCTTTATTGATAGGGGAAGTATCCGTGCAGGAAGGTGTCTGGAAGGATGTTCACCAGATTTTTGAGGGACTACTACTTGAAAGGTAGCATTTGGGAGTGATTTTCCCTTTCTTCTTTGTGTTCTATTTACAGTGGGAGTCATTTTTAATTTAAAGTCTAAAAGAAATAAAAGGGCTCTGAAAAGACATATCCACCTGGCCTTGGCAATGGGTGGAATCGTGTGTGGTAGCTCATTGGACAGATGTGTGGTTCAGGGCTTTAACCACAGGAAAAATACTTGCCTGCTTCCTTATGGTGACAGCCCCTCTGAAGAGCTCAATACATAGCAATTGCCTCTCTGATCCCAAATCAGAGGCTGGGTAAACCACCCCCCTCACCTTCTCACCCCTCTCCACCAGACCCTTGAGAATACTCTTAACTCGGTTCATTTCAAATTCCCACTTAAGCCAGAAATTTCTAAATTTCATTTTTAACCCCAAGTAGAAGACAAATCCTAGAGATCGTGCATTTCTACAGACTGGTGCCTATTAAATATTTCAACCAGCAACAAAAATGGTCATATAATAATAATTTTTTGAGGTCCTGGGTGTTAAAGAATGATATCACCAATTCTTAACATACCCTAGAAGGTCCTCTTTCATGTAAGTAATCTAGATAGCTAGAAGCTAGAGTCCATGACATTTTTTCCCTAGCTTTGATGAGCAAGGATTTGTTTGGGTTTTCCCATTGGGGAATTTGTGCATGCAGAATATGATATGAAAAAGACCTGGTGTGTGTGTTTCCATGAAGTGTAGTGCTCTCGTATGTCTATTAAAACAGACACGGTCGGTTTGGCTGGAAATGCAAGGACTGGCTCTTCTACTTCCTAGGCGCATGAGCTCCCGTGTCCTCAGCTGTAAAGCAGGAGAAATACCGGACCAGGCTGTTGTCAGCTCTAAATGAGACAATATGCACAAAACAGGGTCTAAAACTGGATTCAAAACGGGGTCCGGCCCACATGGGTTGTTCACTTTGGCCTGCTTACCTGTGTGTCCATTAGCAAAAGAGGGGATTAAAAATCTATGGCTTTTTAATTGCCTTAAAGAAGTGGTAAGAGGCTAGATGCCAAAAGGTCTCGAGTGGGGAATTAAGCTGTAGTAGGTAACTGGCCAGCTGGCAGGCCAGACTGATTTTTGCAAGATGTTAATGAGACTTTTAATTTAACTGCAAGTGGGTCTTGGCTTTATACTGAGAGCCCTATAGAAAAGGGTGGGAAGTATTGAGAGACTCTGGGCTTTTTCATGCTCTGCTGCTTCACTCTCATACCCTGGGCAAGACTCTTTGCCTATCTGGGGCTCTTTCTCTGTAAATGGCTTGACAGAGGCAAGCACTGCCTGGCTGCCTTGAAGTCTGACTGTAAGAAGCGGGCATGACTGTGAATGGTTCCTCAGTCAGTGGGCCTTTGCAGAGGTATCTTTGTTCCTTGCCCCATGGGCGATGCCGTGACTGACAGAGCCATCTCCTGACCCCCAGGCTCACAATCTGCAGGGTAGGGGCCATGCCCCCACCTCTCTCCAGATCCCCTCTTTCTGGGCTTCTAACCCACTCCCCTCGCTTGCCTCTTCTCTAGGAAGGCCGACAATGCTGCCTTTCCGAGACAGGAGGCGGGGACTGCTGAGGATACAGCCCCACACCAGGCTGGGAGAGCGCCTGGCCTGAGCTTGCCCACTGGTGGCTCAGAGTGGGACCGTCCCGCGTCCATGGAGTCCCAGATGCATTCATCCTTGTCACCAAGATAGGCCCAGATGCTCTTTCCCAGAAGCCGGATTCTGCTTCTCTCCAGGAACCTGGTTACCCTGATTACGGGGCAGGGGCACCCGGCTGCTGCTAAGGGAGGGCCTTCAAAGTAACTAGCACTTTACTCCTACCCCAGAGGCCAGGAGGACAAGGTGGGCCTCTGGGCCAAAGGATAACAGTCATTTACCACCATGTCCCTCATGATTCATTCGTGATTTGTTTACTCGAGTCATTGTTCATTCACTCAGACTTTCATTTGATTTTATTCTTTTATCAGATTGGTGGTCCGCTCATTGATTCGCTCATTTACTCAAACATTCATCTGTCCATCAACCCACTCATCCACCCCTCTACTGACCCGCCCGTCTATACTTCCATTCCTCCGTCCCTCCGTCCCTCCGTCCCTCCACCCATCCACCCACCCACCCACCCACTGTGTCACTTGGTGGGTCAGGAATGAAATTAACCAGGCAATCAACAGACACGTATGTATTCCCTGATCCGAACTACTGTCCTACTTCGGCAGGGCGTTAGAACCTGGTGCCAGGCTACTATGTGTTAGCACGGAGCCAATCTCTTAATATACTTGATCTTCACATTAATCCCAGAGGCAGGTACTAAGCTCGGCACATACGGAAAGGCGGAGTAAGCCCGGAGGGACTGGGTGACCTGTCTAGAGAGAGTCAACAAGTACGAGATGGAGCTCAGGTCTCACCCCAGGTCTTCTAGTCTCTGCAGCCCCTACCTTTCCCAGCTTATCTTTGCTGGCACTGTTTACAGAATATCTTTACATTCCTTTCACACCCGCCATGGGCCTAGAAGATGCATCACATTGCTCCATGGTGCAAATGAGAAAGTGTGTCTCGGCGAGGTTGGGTGAGACGCTAAAGACCACAAGTTGGTAAGGACAGAATCTGAACTTGAACTCAGGTTCTTTCACTGCAGAAGTTCTGTTCTTTCTATAGCCTATGTGCTCTGAGAGTTAACCACACAGGGCAGCAAGTTCTGAGTGGCAGTGGCCACTGTCTATTTAGGAGAGAACCCTGGGTTCTGGGAAGGGAGCAATGAACAAGTATTGGGGGACAGAGAAGGATTTCTGGAGGATGAATAATCAAGCCAGGCCTTGAACATAGGGAAAATGTCACCAGGTGGAGAGCACTTCAATGGGACAAAGGTACAGAAAGTCTGTCTAGGAGTTTGGCCAGAGCAGAAAATTTGTGATAGGCAAAGGAAGGAAAAGAGGCTGGAATATGGCGGGGACGGCTGGGGGAATGAGTTCCCTTCCTGAAAGTCCAGAAAGACTTTCCTAACCCACAAATCTGATCTGCTCTCTCTTATTTGAAAGCCTTCAATACCCCTTTTTCCATTTCTCCCCTGATCAAGCGTACACTTTGTGCCTGACTTACCAGCCCTCTCCCCTATCACTCTGCCTGTGCACCCACTCTACCCAACAAGTCCTGCTCACAGGGCATCCTACCTCTGACATGCCCGTGTGGGTGCTTGCTTGGGTAGGATAGCTTCTCGCAGCAGTGACTCAGGGAGCAACTTTTGTTTCAAGGAACTGCATGGGCAGGCCCGCCACTCCCTGGCTGGCCTCCTGCATCCAAAACAAACAGTCTGGCGGGCAGCGTGTGGGCACCAGAATGAAGTGGGGGAGGGCATTTCAGGATAACCAGGAGAGCTTCCAGAGAAAAGCCTGTTTGTTGTTAGAAAATAAAGATGACGAATCCTGGAGTAGGGCCGGGGAAAGGGGGGCACCTACCTTCTCCAGTGTCCCGGTAAGTCGCTATCATGACAGCTCCTGGGCACTAAGCCCCAGCCTCACGATCTCTGTGCAGCAGAGGAATCACTTGGCGGATGAGGAAACCAAAGTTCAGAACACTAGAGTGAGTGGCTTGAAGTTTCCCAGCCAACAAGCCACAGATTTGAACTCAGATCTTTCTGGCACCAACAGAATCCCCTTACTACAGCATCATGGGTCAAAAAGCTTAAATCGCAGAGATGTGATCATTTAGGTACTTGTGAAAGCAGATTTTCTAACTAATGTTAATCACCTCTACAACAAAGAGCCCAAATAGTTACAAATCTGTTGCTGTGGAGACCAAGATTTCTGAGTAATGCCGCTGGTTTGCCCTCCTGGATGCAGAGCTCTGTTGGTTGACATTTGGTCGACTTACGTGAAAGACAAGAAAGAAATCAGAGAAAAGGAATCCTGTGGCAGGAAATACAATGAAAATTGCTGGCCTCCTCTGACCAGCTTCCTGGCCAGATCCAAGTGCCCCACTGGAAAGGGGGCAGCAGCCGTGAGGGACAGGGCTTTATGGCTGTGTTCAAGATGGTGCTCCAGGCCAGGCCAGGACATGGCAGTCCCTAGTCTGTCATAGCTGGGCCCACTGTTGCCCTGGCCAAGGGCTCCATTCTCCCAGATGCTTGAGTCCATCTCCATGGGTGCTATGTGGGTTCAGCATCTGGAGGTAAGCCTGGGGGCTTGGGATTAAATCACCAGGAATGAGTCCCGGGTAGCTGCACACCTTGCTCATGCCCAGTCTGTCCCACTGACTTCCTGTCAGGCTGTCCTTCAGTCTCAGTGCCCTTTCTAGGGCTGGAACTTGCCTGTTTTATGCTGCCTTCCCTTCCAAAATCCCGAAGGCATACCTGCCTTTTCTAGAAGGGTACCGGCCTCCTAGGAACAAGCCACTGTTTCTTAACCTTCCTTTCTCTAGGACCAGAGATCATTAAGACATGGTCTCTGCCGTGAGGCAACCCTGGTCTCCTGCCAGAGGCACCCCTATAATTTAAAAATGGCAGTAGTGGGGTCACAGAGAGAAAGAGTCATTTCTCCCTGGAAGTCCAGAAAGATTCCAAGAGATGATGAGTTTTGACTGGGGTATTAAAGCTTGCCTCTCAGAGCAGGTGAGTTTTATCTGTGGGAGATTAGGGGGTGGGATGAGGCTAGAGGGAAAAGCCATTCTGGGCAGAGAAAGCAACATGAAAAAAGAAACAAAAGGGAAAATAATCAAAATGTCCATCAACAGGGGAATAGATAAATTGTGCTTTACTCATAAAATGAAATACTACATAGTGACTAAAAAAAAAAAAAAAAGAAAGGACCTGTTACAACACTCAAGGACATAGATAAATCTCACAGACACAATCTTCAGCAAAAGAAGTTAGACGCCAAAGAGTACATGACATAGTGTGTAATTACAATTACATGAAGTTCAAGAACAGGTCAAACTAATCTATGGTGATAGAAATCAGACTAGTGGTGATCTGTGGCTGGCATAAGAAGCCTTTTGGGGTGTTAGAAATGTATCTTCGGGCACCCAGCTGGCTCAGTTGATAAGGCATACCACTCCTGATCTTGGGGTTGTGGGTTCAAGCCCAGCATTGGATGTAGAGATTAGTTAATTTAAAAAAATGTTTTTTTAAATGAAGTGTATCTTGATCTGAGTGGTGGTTAGAGTTTATGGGGCTTTAAACTGAGGAATTTTGGAGTTTGCTATATGTATTAGTCAGCTTGGGCTGCTATAACAAAATACCATAGATGGGGTGGCTTAAATTTGTTTTTTCTAATATTTTAAATTTTTAAATATTTTAATATTTCATATTTAAAATATTTTAAATATTAATTAATTTATTTTAAATATTTTAAATATTTTAAAAATTCTAAATATTTTAAATATTTTAAATATTGTAAATATTTTTAAATATTTTAAATATTTTAATATTTTAACTGTATTTCTCACAGTTTTGGAGGTTGGGAAGGCCGATTTTACTAACAAGGAAATGTGATTCAGTCTCTGGTGAGGGTTTTGTTGGCTTGCAGAGGGCTGTCTGCTCCCAGAATATTCACATCCCTGGAAGGAGTGGGGACAGTGAGCTCTGGTGTCTCTTCTTATGGGGACACTAATCCTATTGGGTCAGCCCCTCCCCCTCCTTATGACCTCCTTTAATTCTCATTACCTCCATAAAGGCCCTATCTCTGAATACAGTCCCATTGAGGGTCCGGGCTTCAACATATTGCGGGGGGGTGGGGGGGTGGGGAGGACGGGGAACACAGTTCAGTCCATAACACCAGATTTAAGTTATACGTCAAAACAAAAACAGAGAAAAAATAATACCCATGTCAATTGCTCATTGCCAGGGATTCTAATGCCATTGGTCTGGGGGTGGGGTCTTGTCCCAAGTATTTTCTTAAAGCCCGCCCAATGATCCTGCTATGCCCCAGGCCTTGAGACTGTAGTCCCTCTTATGAAGACCTCCTCTCTCCACCGTTCTAGGACTTGAACCTGGCAGGGGAAGCCAGCCGCTGGGCTTATCCTGGAATGCACAGACCGCAGCGACGGCTAAGGAAATCAGTGCAAAGCTCCCTTTTATCTGAAGGAAGTCGCGCATGAAGGGCTGCTGCCGCGGTGGCTGCTGAGGTCTCCAGCCCCGGGGCAGTCTGGCTGGTCCCCGGGGCCACCGCGCAGGCTTCTCCACGCCAGCCCCTGCGCGCACACCTGCACCGGCTGCTCCTGGCGGGGGCCCAGGCTTAGCATCTCTTTGCAGCCTCTCGGCAGCCCCGCTGAGGAGGCAGGAAAGCCCTGATTGGAATAAGCCGCCCTGGGACTAGGTGAATAATTGTGAATGGAATTCGTGCTGGAGACTTGTGGTTCTCACAGCTGCGGGTGGGGGGACCACCATGGGAATTCTGAGTATTGTTCAGCCCTGACTGCACCTTCCATTGTTGGGCTCTAATTACAGCTTTTGTTTCACCATAAAGTACAGTTATTAAATGCTGGCCGGAACAAAGATGTATTTACACGCCAGGGGGGGCGGCGGAGCTGCACTATTTTTAGAGCTACCCCTGCTGATAGGCTGTGGTGGGGGAGAGATGGGGGGGCTGCCAGCTTTTAGGTGAAAGCGAAATGTTTCTGAGGGCGGCGGACAGCACTGAAAATGATGAAGAAGCCATCGTTGTCCTGATCTAGTCTAAGTCAATTGATTTATGTTTATTTACTCTTGTAGCCAGGAGGGGGTGTGGGGTACACATGGGAAGGCAAACTGAGGGCCCCCTGTATTATCATTATTAGGCTAGGTTTTCCAGAGAAACAGACTAATTAGGAAAAATAAAAATAGATATAGAAAGATATAGATAGACGGATAGCCACAAAGATATAGATACACGAGAAAGGAGACTTACTATAGGAATTGTCTCACGTGGCTATGGAGGGCGAGAAGTCCCACGATCTGTTCCTTGCAAGCTGGAGAGCCGGAAAAGCTGGTGGTGTCCAAGAGCACCGATGTCTCAGGGCAGGAGAAGATGGATGTCTCTCTCCTCAGTTCAGGCAGCCATGAAGTCACCTACCTCCATTTTTTGTTTTATTTGGGCCCAAAATGGATTGGATGATGCCCACCCACGTTGGGGAGGGAGGTCTTTACTCAGTTTACAGATTCAGATGTTAATCCCTTCCAGAGGCACTGTCACAGATACAGGCAGAAATAATGTCTTACCAGTTATCTGAGCATCAGTCAAGCTGCCACGTATAATTAGCCATCACATCCCCCTTACACTGGCATCCTTGGTTCTTCTGAAGGAGCCCTTCCTCCTTCCCCACTACCATATCCACACGATACTGCTCCCCAGCTGCACCAAACTCCCCAGGATCCTAGACCATGGTGAGTACGTCCATCCCAGTCGCCCTAGATATGTGTGAGATCCACAGCCGTCAAAGTAGTTCTAGAACTTACCAGCTGCCCAAGTGAGAGATTTTAAACGTATCATCCATCTTGGTCAGGCAAGTTTGGGGATTGGACTAAAGTGAATAATACAGTTGTGGATATTTGTGGAGCCATGAATGTGTGCCAGACACCTTGCTAATTGAGTGCATATTTGCTAATATGTGTTATTTCATTAAGACTCATGATGAGCTGTAAGGTAGGAATTATTATCAATTGCATTTTATAGATGAGGAAATGTTGAGGCTCAGAGAAATAAAGTAAGGAGCCCAAGGTTACAGCTGGTCCGTGCAAACGGACTTCAGAGCCCTACCTCCTTTCTGTCCTTTCCTGGGTGGGACCCACGATGTCCACAGGGTTTGTGGTAGAAGCTGTGACTTCCATTTCTCTTCCTCTGGGGGTCAGACCATGGCAGCCCTCCCAAATGCTTGAGACATTGGTTCTTGTTGTTGAAGGCAAATACAATCTTCAGATGAACGACGAGGTGGAGTGGAGAGAAACCAGTGGCCTTTGACACAAGGAGGACCTTAGCTAGAGTGGGACATGCGAGTTGCCGAGGTCTGAGGAGGAATTCCCATAGGCTGAGGAGTGTGTGAAGCCCAAGATGGACTCATTCCCAGATACTATCCCAGCTCTGTCTGGAAGAAAGAGCCCTTTACCTTCTAGAATGTTCCTCAACTTAGCTACCCAGCTGTGACGCGGGACAAGCACCTTGGCTTCAGAAAATCTTCCCTTTCATGGTTTCATGCCACACCGGAGCAAGAGATCACATGTATGGATGATAGCAGGCCTTCTGTTCTCCATAACTTGAGGGTCTACGAGCATCCCAGACCTGCCACGTGTGGTCAGGATAATTAAAATATGACCTTACTGGGGTGTGTGACAGGGCCAGAACCTCACCAGACCCCAGAGACCACAGGGGTTGCAGAGGATTTTTAAGGGACCTATGGAATAGGGGTCCTAAGGCAGGACATACCTGGCTCCTCTCCCTAAAAATCTTGGAGGCAATTATTTCCGATGATTCTCTCTCTCCCTCTCTCTCTCTTTTTTTTTTTCTTGTTGGGCCTGGAGTTTGGGTTGATTGCTGACCTGTTCTGAAATTCTGTTCTCACACCTCTGCGAGCATGACTTGGGGACAGTCCCTCATAGGTCCTCCCTGGAGGACTTAGCTCCAGCCCTGGGACGCAAGAAGGCGCTCCAGAAGGAGCATCCAGTCGCCTGACCTGTATTCTGGGCACGTCACTCAGTCCCACCCCACCCTGGGTAATTACTGAGACTCATAGTTCCTATCACTTGGCTGAAGCCCAGGGCGTGGGAAGGCCGGGAGAGCCAGCCTTCTGATGACTGCCGGAACAGCAACCCTATCGACTGCGGCGGGTTTCATTTTTACACTGAAAAACAGGGAAGAGCTGTTTTTCACTCTCGGCCACCCAGTCTCTGGAAGGCACGACAGAACCAAAGCTGGGTTTGCAGAGTGTCTGGTTCATGTTTAATTCTTGTTCTATCTTGGTTCTGATTTCTAGAGAGAACAGGGGTTTACTTCTGGAGTTGCTGCTTCTGTTGACTTCTGATTCTGCCTATCCGTGAAGCAAGCTGGTGGCCTTCGTCACTGAACAAGTATTTCTGTCCTAGGCGGTGAGGATATAGTGATGAACGAAACAGATAAAAAACAAGAACAAAAGCAAAAACAAAAAAACTACAGGTTTCACACTAGTGTGACATGCCAAAAATAAACAGGATAGATAAGTAAGAGATATAATGTGCAGGAAAGCGATCATTGCTGAAGAGAAAAATATAAAGCAGGGAAGGAAGACGTGAAGTGTCCGTGAGGGGAGGTCATAGATTTTAGAGGTGATGCATGCTCACTAACTTTCTGTGTGATTTTGGATCATAATGTGACTTGTCTACACTGCTCTTCTTCATGTTGTCAAAAGGGTTAATTCTATGTGGAGGATCCAGGGTCCTGCATGTAAGCATACAGAAGGCACTCGATAAGTATTTTCAAATGCAACATCAAAGTGCTTTCTTTACACGCTCGAGGTGTGATGATGAGGAGGAGAGTGATGTTTTCAAGGTAAATTGCAGATTCTTGAATTCAGACTCCTCCTCTCCCTTTTCTTCAGATGACAAGTAGCCATGGAATATTCCAGCATTCCTCAGTGCTGTCTGTGGGTCCTGAATGTTCTGGGTTTGTACTCAGACTGTAATTTCAACAAGGGAATATTCCACATACTTCTTCTTCTTAAAAAAAAAAAAAAACAACAAAAACAAACACACTAAGAGCACTGTTATGTAATAATCTCTCCATCCAAAAAAAGGCTGGGTAAAGGAGAGAGAAGAGTATTATTATGGTTATTATTATTATTGTCATCATCATTACTGTTATTTTGGTCACCACTGATCATTTATTTATTGGCTGATCCTGAGAATTCCATTCTTTCTCCCTTCCCTAGGGTGTTAACAGGTTCCGTTTATACTGCAACCTCAAAGGAGCCCTGGGATTACGTGGCTATGTGTCTTTGGGCAATCTGAATCACTTTTCTGGCTCTCCCCCTTGTCTGTACATGTGGCTCTCAATATCAAACAACCTTTGGGGCTTGTTAGGCCAAAAACACAAAGGAATAATTTAAAACCACTCAGTCAATAACGTTCTGTCCAGAGTGAGGGAGAGGCTCTCCACTTCAGAGGTCTGATCTCTGGGCTATGGTTTCCAGATCAAATACATGCTAAATTTGAATTTCAGATAAACAGGAGTTTTTGTTTGTTTGTTTTGGTTTAAGTATGTTCCAAATATCCCACTTAGAATCTTCTAGGATTCTGGAGCTAGAGACTCCCTTTAGACCCTCTAGGTCAGGAAAGACAAGCTCAAATGTCTATAGAAATCGGAAAGGTGGCATCTGGAATTTTATGTGAAATCTTACTATTTTTATTTATTTTAAAGATTTTATTTATTTGAGAGAGAGAGAGTGCGAGAGAGCTGAGCACATAAGTGCACGAGCAGGGAGGAGGGGCAGAGGGAGAAACAGATTACTGCCACTGCCCTTCCCCCACCCCCCAGGTGAGCAGGGAGCCCTACTTGGGGCATGATCCAGATCATGACCAGAGCTAAAGGCAGACACTTAACTGACTGAGCCACCTAGTTGCCCCGAAATCTTCCTATTTTTGAATATTAGCTGCATAGTTTTATTTTTTAATTTAGTTAATTAATTTTTTAAAGATCTTATTTATTTATTTATTTGACAGAGAGATCACAAGTAGGCAGAGAGGCAGGCAGAGAGACAAGGGGAAGCAGGCTCCCTGCTGAGCAGAAAGCCCGATTCAGGGCTCGATCCCAGGACCCTGAGATCATGATCTGAGTCAAAGGCAGAGACTTCACCCACTGAGCCACCCAGGCGCCCCAGCCACATAGTTTAAAAAAAAAAAAAAACCAAACTGACTGTGAACCAAAGGAAACAGTGCTGTGGCCACTGTAGAAACTATGATCAGGCCAAACACTTTCAACCATTATATGGATGAAGGCATGAAGCTTTGAGAAGACAGCTGTCAGCAAGGCTACACAGCCAAGGTTTCTCAAAAGGTAACAGAACCATCGTCTTAGAAATGTTGACGATGAGGAGTCTGAAAGAGCCAGGACAGAGCACGATGTGTGTATTTCCCCTCCAACAGCTTATGGGACTCTGAGAACATTCTTCAAGTTCAGCAGCTGAAATCACTGAGTCAAGAAAGACAAAGCATCACCCTCTGCCTAAGGTCACACAGGTACATCTCCACAGGTAAGTGCAGGGTTGTTTTCCACTTCTCTTTTGATTCAGATGAGACAGTATCTTTAGGATCTTAATAAAGACAAATTCCAAATCCAATTTTCTGCCTCATAACCAGAATGGAGTCAGGAGGCCAGGCTGAGTGCCCAGACTTTTAACCCAGTTCACAAAGATAAGGAATCAGGATTCTGCCATGTAACCAGGTCGTCAGCATTTATCTGGCGTTTTCTGTCTCAGCAGCCCTACAGCCTGTCCTACCACTGCACGTCGACCTGTCTCCTCTACATCGTCACATAGCAAGCATGTTCTGAAAAGCCTTGATAAAGATTTCGAGGGGTGAAGGCTGTGATCTAAAGTTGTGCATGCTGAAGGAAGGAAAAGGACACAGAGAGAACAAGTATTTATTGAGAGCCTAGTGTGTGCCATGCACGTGGAGGGCGTGGCATATAGTTCTTTCCCAGCTCTTTGCATGTCTAAGTAATTCTCATTTTGCAGGTTTCAGCTCAAATATTACTTCCCCAGAGAGCCTTCCCCGACCGCCTTCTCTAGAGTACCTCCCCATCTCTTTAACTTGTGCCATTTCTTCATTGCCTTGAAATCTAAAATCATCTTGTTTAAGGACTCGTTCCCCTCACGGATCGCAGGCTCCAAGAGGGCAGGATGGTGTCTGTCTTGTTCTCAGATGTACACCTAGTGCCTGTCAAGGGATTTGGCATGTAGTAAATGCTCAACAAATGTTAAATTTTTATGAATAGTTCATGAGACTACATATTTATGGGGCATCTTTCCGGAAAGAATCTGAATTCATCCTTCCTTAAGTTTCTCCAAGCTCCCTGTCCTATAAAGTAGGAGGTGGTGCTAATAGTTCTAGGCAGAAACGATTATGAGCGAAGAGTTGGCGCGCAGAGCTGTAAAGTGTTTCCCTTCAGGTCACACAGGAGCCTGCGAATTTATACTTCCCGGACCGATTACAGAACAGCTCGCAAACGAATTACCCGCAAGCAAACGAAGCCTATATATATATATATATATTTTTTTTTTTAAAGATTTTATTTATTACTTATTTGACAGAGATTACAAGTAGAGAGGCAGGCAGAGAGAGGAAGGGAAGCAGGCTCCCTGCTGAGCAGAGAGCCCAATGTGGGGCTGGATCCCAGGACCCTGGGATCATGACCTGAACCGAAGGCAGAGGCTTTAACCCACCGAGCCACCCAGGTGCCCCGAAGGAAGCCTATTTTTAAAGATTCCTGGGCTGCGAAGCTCTAGAAGATGACATCAGAGAACCCCCAGTTCCTCCCCCTCCTCCCGCCCCGCTCCGAACCAAGCCCCTCCATCCTCAAAGACTACCAATCCCAGGAGGCGCCGCAGCGCAGGGGCCCAGAGCTCCACGCGCAGCCCGCCCCGACGCGCCGAGGCCACCTCCTCTGGAACCAGGAAGACGCCCGATGCCCGGCCAGCCACGCCGCGGGGATCCGCGCGAGGCGTGCCGGGACTTGTAGTCTCCGCGGGCTGGGAGTGCCGGCTCCGGAATCTCGGCGGCCGTCTGGGGGCTGAGGCGGCGCGGGCACGCGTGCGCAGTGTGTGGACGGGCCGTCGTGGGCGCCACTCCAGCAGTTCGGTGCCTGTGGGAGCCGGGGCCGCGGCTGCGCGGGTGCTGCGGGCCGAGGGCCGACGTGAAGTTGGGCGTGAGGAGCGCGGCCGCACCGGGGCGGGGTGGGCGGGGCCGGGCTCCGGGAGCGCCGCGCCGACTGAGGCGAGCGGGGAGGCGGCCGTGCGTCCGCCGAGGGGCCGGCGGGCGCTGGTGAGTGCGGGGCGGCGGCCGACGCAGGGTACCGGGCTGCCCCGCGGCCCCTCTCCCCGTGTGTCCGCTGCGCGCGGCTGCACCTGGGCGAGGCCGCGGCGCCGGCTCACCTGCTCGCGGGCTCCGGGGCGGCGGGAGGGGGCGGCGTCCTCTTCCCGCGACTCCTTTTTATTGTTTTCCTGACCTCAGCCCTCGGCGGCGTCCGGCGGGGGAGGGCGGGGAGGCGGGCGGCGATCGGGGTCGCCGACGAGCTGGTGGGGGGCTCTGCTGGAAAGGACGGTCGCGCGCTGCTCCCGGGCGCCCTGCGAGGGACAGCTGTCCGGGGATTCCCGGCGGGCGACGCCTGTCGGAGTGGCTCGACTCCAGGGCTGTGCCCCGGGGGGCTCCACTGCCTTGGGCATCGTTCTCTACTGTCTTCCTGCGCTTTCACTTTAGGGCTCGCGAAGTCAGCAGTCGACTCCGCCCTGTGCCTCAGAATCATGCTTTACTTTCGCAC
Organism: Lontra canadensis; assembly: GCF_010015895.1. Classification (NCBI taxonomy): domain Eukaryota; kingdom Metazoa; phylum Chordata; class Mammalia; order Carnivora; family Mustelidae; genus Lontra; species Lontra canadensis. Next base: position 9,097,486 of record NW_022631073.1, on the reverse strand, counting down.
CTTAATGGTGCAGATGACCAGTGCGAGCGTTGAAAGTGACTTGCCCAAGGTCACGCAGGTAGGACCAGGGAGGCGAGCAGGAAGAACCCTGGTCTTTCAGCCTCGTGGCCAGCTGCCCGCCGGAGCGCCTTGGGGTGGTTCTGAGTGGTTTGTGGTTTATTTCAGATGCTTTCTGTTGACCCTCCTGGATAGATCATCAGAAGGGAAAGTGGTGTCCGAGTGAAAACGGTCTTGTTATTTATAGCATTTATTGCCTTTGTCGAATTCTGGTTATGCTGAGTCCCAAAACAGAGCATCTGCCCTTCGCGCGGCACTGGATTGTTTTGTTGGGGGCGCAGATGTGAGAGGAGGTTCGGGGAAGAAATATGCAATTTGTGCCATTTTTCTCTCCCTTTTCACCTACCAGCCCTGTAATACTTGCTTTTTGATTTTACGATTGATTGCTGTCTGTTTCAGCAGGACTTTCTTTGCTTTAATGAAGTCATCGCCTTTGTGAATTAGTTTTCTAACTAGAAAATCTTATTTCCTGTGTGTTTAATGACTGGAACAAGTAGTGCTCTCTGAGGTTTATAACCATTGTCTTTTATCTTAGAACTACTGATCAGTCTGCTTTATTACCCCGCCAAGGACTGAGCTTGCATACTTTCTATGTGAGTTTAATGCCACTGAAACACTTTACAGCGAAATTTGGCTAAGCTTTATATGAATCGGAGAAAAACTTGAAGAAAATCATTCTGTAAAGCTACGTTTTTCTTCACAATGTGAAGGACTTGAAGAACTATTATTTCAAAAATAGATTAATTCTGACTAAAATGCCTGTAACGTTTCATATTCCTCGTTTTCATATTAATACACTTGTGGCAAAAACTATTTCCCCAAATAGAGTTTCTTTAAATAATCCTCATCTTGACCAAATCTTCCCAAGGAAGATTACATCTTGGAATATTTATATATTTAAACAAGAATATCTGAGCTTAGCAGAATTTGAGTTAATGGTTAATTTATTTTATAGTGCTGTAAACCCCACAGAATATCCATTGATGGGCTTCTCTTGAAGAGAGAGCCATATCAAGGAGTATCAAGGGATATAGCTTTGGATTTGCTTTTTGTGGTTAAGTAGTGGGTAACTTCTGTGACTTAAGAAGATGTGATTTATATGTGCTGAAACGGCTTCATATGGCACTTTATCTTGCTAGTTACTGGTTTTATGGTTGCTTTGGGGAGAAGGGAAGTAACAGGTTTGTATCTTTTTATTCTCCTGTTTTAGCAATGTAGCAAAATAGGAAAGAGAGGTGGTGTGTCAATTTGAGTTTGTCAGTAGACCCACAGAGACAGTAAAACAGGATAAGTATACAATTGTTAGGAAACTGCTATGAGTTCATAAGCCGGAAGGACCTTTTTAGAAACGTTTAAGGATCTTGAGAATAGCATTGGGATATTTTCTTTAAAAAGCCACTATGGGCAGTCCTCCCGTGTTTGTTGTTAACATATAGGATGTGGCAATATTGAATTCTCCTCGGAAAATATTTAGGAAAGATGGAAGCATTTTATATTTTTGTAGAGGCTTTTCCTCTAGAAATGTCTAATGCAGCTTAAAAACAAAACAAAACAAAAGACTCACTTAAGCCTCAAAGTTCTTATAGTCCTACCATAAAACTTCCTGTTATTTTGACTGTATGATAATTTGTAACCCAGAGTGAAATCTATGAAATAATTTATTAGTGTAATTTAAGTTTGACTTTGATATTGAAATATTGCTAGATGTTAAGTTGTTGTTCTTGTTTAAATAATTCTGTCATTTAAGAATGGAAGAGAGATCATTTTCTGAATACAATATAGTAATTATTCAGATGTGATAACAGTTAACACTCTGCTTTTATGAGATTGAGAACTTCAAATGCCATAGTAGTGGTAACTGCCTCAGCTTTGAGCTGAAGTGATATAGAAGTACTACTTCTTCACATGCTTGAGCATTTTACTTTTGTTAATATTAAATTTTGATTTTAAATTTCTAGATTCTCATATTTCTGATCTGCAATAATATAATAAAATGGTTTCAGTAGGAAATAGATATTAAAACTGAGTTAATTATTTTCACCATTGTAGGTACACAACATTTAGAAAGGTATTAACATGGTATCAAAGAATTCTTAGGGCAGAAACTTCTGGTGGTTTTAGATGCTTGTCTGTAATGCTTAATTATTTTTAGAAACCTAAAAATATGGGATGTTTTTATTTAAAAATAAAAATTCATGTTGATACTTGTTATAGCAGTAGGACTCAGTCAGTTATGCTTAATGAGTAACATTAAACCATTGAACTCTGAGTAATATTTTCTCCTAGTAGCTGCTTTGTAATAAAGAATATTTCAGCTTATAATTAATTCCTAGAAGATATTTAAGCAAACATATTTGCTATTTATTTTTATAAGCTTTTTGATTAGTTGAATTGCTTTGAATGCAGGGAAAGAGTGTTTTTGAGGATTTTGTATCAGAATTTAAATTGAAATGTCTTTTGACTATAAAAGAAAATCAGTGTCAGTTGCGATAGTTTTTAGCATTAAATTAACCTTTGAGTCTTAAATATTTTTTCCTACGGAAATCTTATTATTGTCAGTCTGACAGTTTTATTTTTTAAAAAGTTGGGTTTTACCCTTTTATATAGTCTAGCTTCTTACAGTTTAACCATTGAACTCTGGATTCTGTGAAGAAAGGACAATCCCTTGAAGAAAGGACAATCTCAGGCACTTAGAACTAGAAGCAATCTCAGAGGACTTCTAATGTAGCATCTTACCCAGTACAGTAAATCCCCCATGGGAATTTTCATGTCTGGTGTTTCTTCTCATTACTAAGGGCAGTGATGATGTTCCGTGTATCATCAGGTTATTGAGTAGTCTGAGCTTGGTGAAAACAAACAGAAGACAATTTTATTTTTCACCATTCACTGCTTTGAACTGTGATATGTAGGGTCTTCCTCTTTCCCCTCTCTTCCCACGCATCATATCACAGACAAATGATAGCTTTTCCATCATTTACAGCTATTAAAACTCCAGTCTTTCTCTTTCAGTTTAAACTTTCAGTCTCCTAGTCAATTTCAAGTTCCTCCCCTACCCCAGTGTCAGGCACTTATTACTTAAAATACTTGGACTGGGGAGGAATTGTGGTATGCTCCCAGAATTCCTCTTTCTCTTTCCTCTTCTGGGATCTACTTGGTCAGGGACTTGTAAGAAGAAAAATGGAAAAGGGCACGTCTCTCTTACTGGGTGCTGTTAAAGCCCTCTTTTGATTAGCAATGGGAAGCCATTGATGTCCACTGATATGCGTCTGCCCTGGAATTTTTGGTGAGCTCTCACAGAGAGACTCCCCAGTGCCCCTAATTCCTGGATTTGAAATTTGCTCTGGGCCTATACGGCCACCTTGTCCTCCTTGTCCATGACCTGTCAGTCCTACCCCCTGGTTCCTAGGAGTTTGTGTGGGGGTGAGGTACTTTGGGGATCTTTTCTCTCCACAGCCAGATTTTTTGATAATGGCAAGACAGCTCAAGTCTAGCTACCTCCTGCAGGTTCCACTTAACCCACTGGAAACTCACTTCCTTGTGATGCCAAGCGGTGGTATGCTAGCTGCATAAATCTGCCCCCCTTTTTGTGCCCTTACATTTCTTGTTAATTTTTTTGGCCCCCCTGCTCAAATAGGTACAGATCAGACTCAGTCTGCTTCTTAAGTAGACATTGAACTGAAGAATGGGATGCCAGTCTCTCCTTCTTGTAAACTCTTCTTCGTGATTCTCTGAAAGGGCTCCTGCCATTGTTTTGGGGTGAATACCTCCTTCCTTTCCTTGTCTTCTCCCTGCAGACTTGGAAGACTTCAAATTTTTTCCTTCTCTTCTGTCAAATGTTTCTATCAAGTGACGGTAAAGTGTTGATTATGGTACCAGAGCCCTTAGGGGTATGTGTGTGAGGGAAGGGGTGTCAGTGCTGGGTTTCCCAGATGTTTGATCCTTTATGTCTGTATATCCTCAGCTTTGAGCTTGATAGCAAATTTGGGACAACAAGGCTAGTCCCACTCAACACTGGTTAAAAATAATAGTGAAGCCCTGTGGGCCTAGTGCAGTCTCACTGTGCAGAATTTAATTTTTCCTTTTTTTTGTCTGTGTCTCCGTGATTTTTGTTTTCTTTTGATTTTTTGGCTTACTTCCTGGGTCCTGACTGATGCAGTATTAACTGTGAAAATGTTAATTGATGACTGATTGTATGATCTAACTATACCTTAGAGTGAGGATACATTTGGGGAAAGGTTTTAATAATATACTTTTATCTATTCTTGCCTCATACCAAGTTTACTAAAAATATAAATACAAATAGAAATATAGTGTTTGAAACTTTTACCTTCCATCGGCTAAGCAAACCAGTTAGTTAAATCTGCCAAAGGATATCTTGTCTAATGAGGAAAAAGCAGCTTTCTATCTAGAAACTGTAATATTAATATTCATTGCAAAAACACGGATGGATCTAGAGGGTATAATGCTAAGAGAAATAAGTCAGTCTGGTAAAGACAAATACCGTATGATTTCACTCATGTGGAATTTAAGATGCATAACAAATGAACGAAGAAAAAAGACACAAACAGAAAAAAACCCAGGTTCTTAAATACAGGGAACAAACTGGTGGTTGCTAGAGGGGAGGTGGGCGTGGGCTGGGTAAAGTAGGTGAAGGGCGTCAAGAGTACACTTACTGTGATGAGCACTGAGTAATGTATAGAATTGTTGAATCACCATATTGTATACTTGAAACTAACATAACACTCTGTGCTGATTATACTTGAATAAAACCATTGTGGAGGAAGAAAGTATTTGTTGGAATCATTATGGGCTCCTTAATACTTCATTCAACAAATAGTTATTGAGTGCCTTCCATGTATCAGGCACTGTTTTAAGCATTGAAGAAACAATAGTTAAAAAAAAAAAAAATCACTGCTCTTGTGGAGCCTACATTCGAGTGTGGGGAAACAGACAAGAAACAGGTAAGTAAGTAAATGATATTGTTTGTTAGCCCCAAATGCCAAGGAGAATAAAGTTGGAAAGGGAGACAGGACAGTACAGCAGTACAGTTCACATTTGCAATTTTAGATAGTGTCAAGATAGGGTGTCACTCTTTCTCTGAGAAAGTGATATTTGAGTTCAAAGGCCCTGACTGGGAAGCTTGTCTGACATAGGGAGTACAGTAGCCAGATGAGTGACCAAGGGGGGACTGGGATAAGGTATGGGACATGTAGGTGAAGCCTGTATGTCTTTGTAAGGGCTTTGGTTTTTTACTTGAATGAGATGAGATCACATTGAAACAATGGTTCTTAAGAACACTGGAATTAATCTGGGGAGATTGAAAAAGGTACTAATGGCTAGATCTCATCTCTAGAGTGTCTTTCTTTTTTTTTTAATTTTTATTTATTTAAATGATTTAAACACTCAACGTGGGGCTCAAACTTAGAACCCTTGAGCTTAGCAGTCACATCTCTTTCTGACTGAGTCAGCCAGGCACCCCCCATCTCCTAGAGTTTCTGATTGAATTGGGATGGGGGATGTCCAACCTTGGCATCAGGATTTTTAACAATCCCTTGGTAATTCTAATAAGCAAAGTTGAAGAGTTTTGAACAGGGTGACATTACCTAGTATTGAAGAATCTGGGCTCCAGAGCTAGACTCCTCTGGTTTGAATCTGAGCTGTGCCATTTCCTAAACCTGTGACCTTGGGCAAGTAATTTTTAAAATTCCCTGTTCTTTGTTTTTTCATTTGTAAAGTTGTTCTAAATATTAAGCTAATATTTAAATATTTGGAACAGTGCTTGGCCAGTAGTAATACGGGTTTACTGAATAAACACTTAAATTTATGTCTTAATGGAATCACTGTGCTGTGTTGAGAATAAAGTGAAGTGGGCAAGGGCAGAAGCAAGGAACAGTCATCTAGCTAAGAGATGACGGTGGCTTGGACCAGAGTGGCAGCAAGGCAAGTGATGAGAAGTAGTGGGATTCTGGATATTTACAAGATGGAACCAATAGGATTTGCTGATCCATTGGATGTGTAATGAGAGAGAAAGAAGATTCATTCCAGTCTGACTCTAAGATATTTTACCTGAACAGCTGGGAGAAGGGAGTGGTTGTTTATTGAGATGGGAAAGACGGAGACAACAGGTTTCTAAGGGGAATGGTTGAGGCTGTTTGTTTAAGTTTGAGATGCCTGTTAGATAAGTAAGTAGATACGTAGACAGTTGTATACATGAGTCTGCGGTTCAGCTGGATGTCCAGGGCTGGAGACCGCTATTGGAAGCCATCTGTATGTAGACTTACGTAAACAAGTGAGCTCACCTAGGGCATGGGCAAAATGCATGAACAGATACGAACATTACTTCGTTTAGTTTACGAACACTAAAACTGAAAATGGTTTCAGAATTAATAATACCAAGTGGGATTACTGGGTTATGGGGTAAATGCATGTGTGACTTTATTAAATAGTGCTGTATTCATCTCAGTAGGGTTGCACCATTTTGCCTTTTCATGAGCAATGTAAGAGTCCCTGTGTTCTAATAACTTCACCAATATAGTGTATTGGCAAGCTTTTGACTTTGGCCAGTTTGATAGGTGAGAAATGGTATCTCTCTGTAACACAGATTTTTTTCTATTACGAAGGGTTGTGAACATCCACAAAAGTCTAGAATTGTATAACTATAGTACTCATCAAGTAGTTCCAACAACTATCAGGCCAGGCCATGCCTCCTTCATTCCCTACCCCTAGATTTTGCAGGTACTACTTTATGTATCAGTAGATACCTCTGGTAAGGATTCATTTTCTTGGTGACATAACCATAATTAACATTATCACACTGAAAATAAAGACCCATTTTCTTAATACAGTTAGGCAGTATCCTAATATCAGTTGTCTTTTCTTTTTAAAGATTTCATTCATTTATCTGACACACACAGAGAGAGAGAGACAGCTGGAGAGGGAACACAAGCAGGGGCAGAGGGGGAGGGAGAAGGGGACTCCCTGCCAAGCAGCGAGCCAGATGCAGGGCTCGATCCCAGGACCCCGGGATCATGACCTGAGTTGAAGGCAGATGCCTAACGACTGAGCCATCCAGGGGCCCCCTAATATCAATTTTCTTAAATATGTCAGTGTTTTTAAAATTTATTTAATTTTTTTTAAGATTTTATTTTATTTACTTGAGAAAGAGTGAGAGATTGGATTTTGCTATTTGAATACCCGTGGTATGGTTTAACATGTTCTCTCCCTGTTTTTTGTGTTCCCTGTCAGTTGGTAGTTAGATCTAGAGGTTTGGGTCACATTCAAGCATTTTATTTTCAGAGGTGTTTCGTAAGTGCTATCATGTTCTTAGGCACATGAAGTCTGCTTGCCTTTTTTTTATGGTGTCAGTGGCAATGCCTACTGTATCTCTGTTATTTTGAGATTTTTCTTATTATGAATGAAGTCAAGCATCTTTTTATTTTTAAGGGCCATTTTTATATCTTTTTCGCAGAATATCTGTTCATGCATTTTGCCCATTTTTCTCTTGAATTTCTGATATATTTCCCTTGACTTTTTTTGCAGGCTCTTTACATGTTAAGGAGATTAGCACTTTATGATGATGTAAGTTGTAAATATTTTCTACTGGTTTTGACTTTGCTTATCGGGTTTTTGCCATGCAAAAGCTTTTTTAAAAAAGTTATGCGCGGTCAGTTTTATCAATGAATTTTTTATTGCTACTGGATTTTTTAAATTAACTTTTTGGAACTGTAAGTTACATACAATAAACTGTATCCGTTTAAAGTTTACAGTTTGATGAGTTTTGACTATATTGTGGCATGTGGTTATAGTTCCTTTACACAGTAGAATGTATTTCATTGTATAGACAAATTACGTTTTATTTATCTCCATGTGTTGGTGGACATTTGGGTTGTTTCTAGTTTGAGGCTATTAGAAATAAAACTGCTCTAAATATTAGTGAATTAGTCATTGCATAAATATAGGTTTTCATTTCTCTTGCATTAATACCTAGGAATGGAATGGCTGGGTCAGAGGTTAGGTGTATTATTTTGGTTTTATTGCCAAAACTTTCCCCAGAGTGGTTGTATCATTTTACATTCCCATCAACAGTACAGAAATTCTGGATGCGCCACATCTTTGACAACATTTCATGTTGTCATTTAGCTTAATTTTAGCCATCTGGTGAGTGTATATGGTATCTTTTTAAAATTCAGGATTATTGATGTATAATTTACATATAGTAAATTTTACTCCTTTTAGGGCACAGTTCTGTAAGTTTTGACATGTGCATATAATTGTGTAAGCTCCATCACAGTCAGGATACACAGCAGTTACATCATCAAAAAAATTTGATTTGTGTTCCTTTGTGGTCCTTTTCCTTATCCCAAGCCCTAGCAATTCTTTTTTTTCCCGAGATTTATTATTTATTATCTTAGAGAGAGAGAGGAGGGGAGGCGCACAGGGGGAGAATCTGTAGCACACACTGCCGAGTGCGGAGGGAGCCCCGTGCAGAGCTCTGTCTCATGACCAGAGCCGAAACCAAGAGTTAGACACTTAACCACCCGAGCCACCCAGGTGCCCCGCAAGCCCTAGCAATTCTGATCTATTTTTTAGCACTGTAGTTTGTTTTGTTTTTTAACTCGTAGGCAGTAGAGTTTACTCTGCGGTGTATGGGCCTGAGTTTTGATGAATGCGTTGCGTAGTGAGTGATACATCCCAGCACAATTAAGATGCAGAACGGTTCCATCACTACAAAATTTACCAGCCCCTCCCTTCATTTACTGATTTGTTCCCTGTCCCAACAGCCTTTTTGGTCCGGCTTCTTTCACTTAGCGACGGTAGATTCGCGATTTACCCATGTTGTACGTATCTATGGTTTGTTCCTTTCTGTTGCTAAGCAGTGTTCCATCATTGGTTGTACCACAGTTTATTCGTTTATGGGTCAAGGGACATTTGGGTTGTTTCTGCTTTTTACCAGTTATAAGTAATGTTGCTGTAGACATTTGTACAGATTTTTGTGCGAACACAGCTTTCAGTTCACAGTCGGATTGCCGGGTCATATTGTAGTGGTATGTTTAACTACACGAGAAACTGTGAAAGCTGTCCAAGTTGCTGCACCATTCTGCTTTCCCACCAGCAGCGTATGAGAGGGAGTTCACTGGTTCCACTTTCTTGTCCGCATTTGATATTGTCAGGTTTGGTGGTGTTTTTTGGCTTGTTTTTGGTTTAGCCATTCTGTTAGGTTTGTTGTGGTATCTCATGGTTTGTATTGGCAGTGCTTTCCTGACTAATGATCGTGAACATCTTTTCATGTGCTCGTTTACTCTTTGTGTCTTCATTGACTGTTACTGTCTTTTTAGATTTTCTTGGCCATTTTCCTGTTTGGTCACTTCTCTTACTATTGAATTATAATAATTATTGCCTGTTCTTTGATATCAGTTATTTGATACACATATATGTACTGAATATTTTTCTCATCCTGTGACTTGTCTTTTGGTTTAACAGTGTCTTTCAAAGAGCAGTTTTTAATTTTTTTAAGTCCAATATAACAACTTGTATACTGCTCATCCTCTTTGTGTCTTAATTAAGAGAAATCTTTGTGTACTCCCAAGGACATGAACACTTTCTCCTATATATTTTTTAGAAGCTTTATTGTTGTAGCTTTTGTGTTAGGTCTGTGATTAATTTTGTTACATTTTTTTCCCAACATAAATACCTAATTGTTCTAGCACCATTTGTTGAAAAGACTATTCTTTCCCTGTGGAATTGCCTTGGCATCTTTGTTGAAAATCAACTGACAATATATATTTAAGAGTCTGTTTCTGGATTCTAAGCTGTTCCACTGATTTATCTTCTTCTTCTTCTTTTTTTTTTTTTCCCCCAATCTGTCCTACATTGTCTTTATTGCTATAGCGTTTTTGTAAGTCTTAAAATCAAATAGTGTAAGTAATCCTACTCCATTCTTTGGGGAAAAGATTTGGCTTTTTATTTATTTATTTATTTATTTGAAACATAGAGGGAACATAAATAGGGGGAGCAACAGGCAGAGGGAGAGGGAGAAGCAGGCTCCCTGCTTAGCCGGGAGCCTGACACGGGGTTAGATCCCAGGACGTCTCAGAACCTGAGCCAAAGGCAGCCACTTAATGACTGAGCCACCCAGGTGCCCCATAGATTGGGCTTTTCTAGGTCATTTGCATTTCAGTATATATCATAAAATACATATCATGTTCTCTATTTTTATAAAATATTCTGGACTTTTTATTGGATTATTATATCAGTACTTCATTCTTTTCTGTATCTGCGTAATATTCCATTGTGTTGGATGGATCACATGTTTAACTGTTCACCTGTTGACGAGCATGTGTGTTGTTTCCACTTTTTGGCTCTTGTGAACAGTGCTGCTATTAATAGTTATGAGTAGCTGTTATCACTTCTTTTGGGGGTATATCTAGGAGTGGAAATGCTGAGTTGTATGGTATTTCTGTGTTCAACTTTAGAAGAACTACTAAACTGTTTTATACAGCTCTTGTACCATTTTACAGTGTGAAGGGTTCCAGTTTTTCCACGTCTTTGCTAACACTGGTTACTTTCCATTCTTTTAATTATCATCATCCTGGTGGGTATAAAGTGGTATCTCACTGTGGTTTTGATTTACATTTCCTTATTTACCAATGATACTGAGCATCTTTTTGTGTTCTGTTTGGCCATTTGTATATCTTCTTTGGGCAAAGAAGGACTTTTCAAGTCCTTGCCTATTTTTTATTTGGATTGTTTATTATTGAGTTATAAGAGCTATTTATATATTCTGGATACTAGACTTTTGTCAGATATGTAATTTGTGAACATTTACTCCCATTCTGTAGATTCTTCTTTCATTTTCTTGATGTTCTTTGATGCAAAACAGCTTTTAGTTTTGGGGCTCCTCGGTGGCACAGTGGGCTAAGCGTCTGACTCTTGGTTTCAGCTCATGTTGTGGTCTTGGGGTCCTGAGATCGAGCGCAGTGTCGGGCTCTAGCTCAGTGCAGCGTCTGCTTAAGTTTCTCTCTTCCCTTCACTACCCTGCTTGCACACTCTCTCTCTCAAAGGAAAAAAAAGCTTTTAGTTTTTATGAAGTCCAGTTTAGCTTATTTTTTTCTTTTGTTGTTCATATTTTTGGTGTCATATCTAATAATTCATTGCCAAATCCAAGGTCATGAATATCAGCCTCCATGTTTTCTTTCTTTTTTTTTTTTTTTTAAAGATTTTATTTATTTATTTGACAGAGAGAGAGATCACAAGTAGGCAGAGAGGCAGGCAGAGAGAGAGGAAGGGAAGCGGTTCCCCACTGAGCAGAGAGCTCCATGCGGGGCTTAATCCCAGGACCCTGAGATATGACCTGAGCCGAAAGCAGAGACTTAACCCACTGAGCCACCCAGGCACCCCTCCATGTTTTAGCTATCTTACATTCAGACTGTTAATCTATTTTGAGTTAATTTTCATGTAGTGTGACGAGGGGTCAAATCTTCCCCGTTGCATGACACTGGCACCTTTGTTGAAAATCAGTTGGCCATATAGGTATGGGTTTGTCTGGGGTCCCAGGACTATTCCTTTGGTGTGTGTCTGTCCTCATGGCACCACTCAGGTGGATAGTTTTTACTGTTGGATACAGGTACACCTGGACGGTATTGTGGGTTAGGCTCCAGACTAGTACAATAAAGCAAATACCAAAATAAGCAAGTCAAATTAATTTTTTGGTTTTCCTGTGCATATAAAAGTTACTTTCACACTATATTGTAGTCTGTTAAGTGTACAATAGGATTACGTCTAAAGAAAACAATGTACATATCTTAATTTAAATACCCTTTCTTCCTAAGAAAATGCTAACCATCATTTGCACTTTCATTGAGTCATAATCGCTGATCACAGATTACCAGGACAAATATTGTAATAATGAAAAGATTTGAAATATTGTGCGAATTACCCGGTGTGCCACACAGAGACACCAAGTGAACAGATGCTGTTGGAAAAATGGTGCCAGTAGACTGGGCTCCATGTTTGCCACAAACTTCCAGTTTGTAAAAAACACAGTGTCTGGAAGTGCAGTAAAGTGAAGCACAAAAAAATGAGGTGTGTCTGTATGTTAGTATAGTGTATTAATTTTCCAAGTTTTGATCACATTTTAGAAATTTTAAAAATGTTGGTAAGTTCATTAAAGGAATTATCTTCTCGAAGTGCCAGATATTTATAACAATACACATACATGACCTTAGTGGATAATTTTGTTTAAAAATTTTTAGTGTGTCTTACTACTGCTCTGGATGCGTACAGAGTAGTGTTTAGATACGCGGTGTATCAGGATGTGTTCTAATTGAATTTTCATTGTGGATGAAACAACCTTGAGCCGTTATGTAAAGAACTAGTTACGTGTATACGTTCAGCCTGCCGAAAGCTGTTGGTGCCAGCTCTAGAAGAGCCGGAATAGGGACAGTCTGCAGCTTGCATCCACGAGGAAGGAGTCACATACGTGCCATTTCTAGAGAAGAAACTTGGCTGGGAACTCTGCTTTTTAGTCAGGTCATGGTTTTTAACTCTAATCAGTACAACAGAAATTTTAGTACTGTAAGAATCAGAATATGACGTTTCTGGACGTCTGTTTCTGAAGTCTCTTAATCTGTAACTTCTCTCTTCTCCTCTTTTCCTCCCCATAATTATTTACTGAAGAAATTGGGCTCTTTGTCCTGCTGTTTCCCACAGTCTGGCTTTGGCTGAGTGAAACCCTGTGGTGCAGTTTACTATGTTTCTCTGTGTTCTTTATTTCCTGTAAGTTGGTGGTTTGACATAGGGAGATCTAGAGACTGGATCCAATTCAGATAAAAACTTTTTTTTTCTTATTACATATTCACTTTATAGGTGATGTTTGTGTCTTCCCTCAGGAGGCACATAATACCTGTTTATCTCTCTTTTTCATGGTGTTAATTAATTTTACTCTGATTCATTTTAGTTTTAGCAGTTCAAAGAGCTTTAGAGAAAGTGTGGTGTATATGTTAAGATATAAGCTTTAGAGCCCAAGAATATGGGTTCATGTTTTCATTTATTAGCTACTGGTTCTCTAATCTTTGAGAGTCACTTTCCCTTGTGAGTGTTGAGTCTTATCTGTGAAATGGGGACGATGATTACTATTGATGGGGCTGTTCTGAGGATTCAGTGAGAAAACGCACGGAGAAGAACCTTGCACAGAGCCTAGCATCTAGTTAGTGGCCAATAAGTGTTAGCTGTTGTTTTTCTGTGAACTTAAAAATACTCTGTAATAATATGAAAGGTAGATTATCTGGATTTATAAGTGAGGAAATTGAAGTTTGGATAGCTAATTTTTTGGCTCATCTGGATGTGTTTAGGGAAGAAAGTAGGTCAGTTAATTCAGTGGAGGTGAACCGCTCTTCTTTGTTCCAGTCAGTATGTATAGCTGTATTTAGTAACCACTCACAATAAGCTTAATTTCAAAAATGGTTTTGCCCATGCTTTGTACATATTCACATGTACATATCCACCTCATGTTGGGAAGGAGGCTCTTTGTTAAACAAATTGTAAATAGCACATTGTAGGTTTGAAGTCCACTGAGAAGTACTTACCGTCAAATGTTTTATTTTACAGTGTAATGTTCAGGCTCAGAAATGCCTTATGTGGATCGTCAGAATCGCATTTGTGGTTTTCTAGACATCGAGGAAAATGAAAACAGTGGGAAATTCCTTCGAAGGTACTTCATACTGGATACCAGAGAAGATAGTTTTGTATGGTACATGGATAACCCACAGGTTTGTGAAATCCAGATGGTCACCTTTTTTCAAATCACACAAGAATCTTAATTGTTAATATATCTAACATACTGTATGGCTGTTAGGATTTGTTTTCCCAAACAATCTATGTTTAGATTTATTTCTCCTGGCTGCGTTCTTCCTGTCCTGCATGTTCAACCCCTGCTGTCTTACTTGAATTTCAGATGAAACTAAGTTTATTTGTGCATATGTATATGTGTCCCACCCCCCTCGAGAAATGCTGTCCCTGGTAGAAAATTCTGAAATCGTTTAAATTTAAGATACTGTCTCTGGGATAGAGACAGCTGTCTTTTGGTAAAGACACTACCTGAGCTAGTTGCCACTCTTGTACACATGTGTAGCCCTTTCATGTTGTGGTGACAGATTTGAGAGTCAGCCGTGTAATGCCATTCATGGATTGAAATGCACTTGGATTTTATTGTTGCCTTTCAAATCATTGGGGAAATGTCATAAATTAAAAATTAGAATCTCCGTTTTAAGATCTGTGAAAGACCTTGGATTAGAGATCATCTAATGAGTAGTTTTAAGTTTTCTCCCTCTGTGAATCTCTTCATTCAAATTGGGATGGATGTTGCAAGGTTGAGTCCCTAGCAAACGTTTAAGCTGATTCTGTCTAGTGGGTGAGGAACTTAGAGTCAAGGGAGGAGTGGGGACTGGTGGGAGGTTCCATTCTGTTTCACGGAGAAGGAACTAGACCCCCTGAGAAGAAATCTAATGTTCTTTACCACCCTGTACTTCTGGTTAGACAAAATACTTATGTACTAATGCGTTTATATTTGTTTATATAGCGTTCAAGTTGTAAGGGACTGTAGTACAAATTCCACCTCCTCTTCAATGCAGGAAGCCTGTCTATCCCTGATCTTCACTTTAGCTGTTGGTTGAATTACACATTATGAAAAAGTACTTATGCTATTTGAGACACTTTCATTATTATTTCTTCTGTGAGCCAAAATCTCTTTGCTTATATCTGCTCCCCATTAATCCTACCCTGTCCCTGATTCTCCATAAAGTAAGTTTAGTCCTTTATCCAGACACGACCTTTCAAATCTTAGAGGATAATTTGTATTTTAATTCAGTGTAGATTATTTGAGTGCTGACTTTGAGACTTTTTCCTAGGAACTGTCTACTCTCTATCCTTATTCTTATAGAGCTTACTGACACTGTTTTTACTCCCTTATCTCTGGGTGTAACCACCTTTCTTGGGTGGTAGTAACCTGGCTATGCAACTACAATGATTAATACCTTTACTTACTGGGCCAGAGTCCGTGGAAGAAGGAGCAGGTCAGCAGAAATCAAAAGTCCATGTTTATTTACTTTTATATTTTTTATAGAAATCAGATTTCTCCCCTTTATTATTCCACCTTTTTATCTGTGGCACAATCCCCTCCCAAACTCTCTTTCACAAAGTGGAAAGTAACTTAATTCCCCTTGACTCCCTCTCACTGCTGGGTACTAGATCCTGGTTTCTGGTTCTCCTCACCTGCACGAGACATTGCAGAGTTCTGGCCTGTGCTCTTCCTGGTTTGTCTCTCTTCACAAGATCTGGGCAACTGACACATACGGATTCTTCCAAATTGCATTTAAAGCTCCTTGGTTGTTTCTCTTTCTTCATAATAATAGGTTCTCCCCTCAGAATTCATCCTTTTATCAGCACTTCCCACTTAGAGCTAGAAGAAGTGAGCACAAAATGGACTATTTTTATTACACCGAAGGAAACATGAATTTTGAATCAGTTAATGGTCTTCATGGAGGTCGTAGCATTCAAAATTGACCCAGAGGGTGGATATGATTTTGGCCGGTAGTTGGAGAAGTGGGTGTTCCAGTGCTCATAGAATAGCACAGGCAAGAAGTCCAAGCAAGGAGGCCTGTGCCTATATGGAGAATAGTTCCCTGTGGCTGTAGCAGGGAGGGTGTGTGTTAAAAGTTTGCACTCAGCTAGATCTTTCTCACATGAACTGATATATTTTTTAAGAGTTGCAGTGTTTTTTTTTTTTTAAGTTTGTTTATTGGGACACCTGGGTAGCTCAGTTGGTTAAGCGTCTCTTTGGCTGTGTCTCTTTGGCTCAGGTCATGATCCCAGGGTCCTTCCTGACAAACCAGGAAGATCGAGTGCTGCATTGGGCTCCCTGCTCAGTGGGGAGTCTGCTTCTCCCACTAACTGCTGCTCACTTGCTTGCTCTCTCTGTCTCTCTCAAATAAATTAAAATCTTTAAAAAAAAAAACGTTTATTTATTTAAGGAAACTCTACACCCAGCATGGAACTTGAGCTCATGACCCCGAGATCAAGAGTCATGTGCTCTTCTGACTCAACCAGCCAGGTGCCCCAACATGAACTCTTTAAAAAGCCGGATTTGGGGCACCTGGGTGGCTCAGTAGGTTAAAGCCTCTGCCTTTGGCTTGGGTCATGATCCCAGGGTCCTGGGATGGAGCCCCTGCATCAGGCTCTCTGCTCAGCAGGGAGCCTACTTCCTCCTCTCTCTGCCTGACTCTGCCTGCTTGTGATCTCTGTCAAATAAATAAATAAAATCTAAAAAAAAAAAAAAAAAGCCAGATTTCCATGGTTTTTATGAATGTAGTACAGAATTTTAAATCTGTCTTTCTATTTGGTTCTTAAGAATTTTAACTCTTCATTCTAACTGATAAGAATCTTTTACAGTCTTGACTCTGCAACTGGTGGATTAGCCATCAGTATACTAGCTTTGTGTCATTTTTAAATGTATTAAGACTTACAGCTCTTAATGAAAACATTAGTAAAATGTCTTACTAGGATGATTACCTTAGGTTGAACCACATGAAATTGCCAGTATACCACCATTTTGATCTACTGAAAAATGACAAGTTCTATCTGCTTCAATCTAGTTGTTTATGTTACGGTAGTGTAACACACTTATGCTAGTCATAATAACCCTGATATGAAAAAAAAAAATCAGTTTAGCTCACCTGTCTATAGGAGCCATTCTTCCTCTATTTTCCTTTCTTTACCACTAACCATTGGTTTGAAAATCCATTCTAGTGTATTACTAGAGATCCATTTGGAGCTTTCTGTATTTTGTTGAGGGTGTGGGTAATGGTGGAGAATTAAATAATTGAGTATCTGTTCAGGAAGTGACTTTGAAGAAACTTGAAAGAAGTATTTTGGCAAAAGGAGTGCAGGAACTCATAAGAAAAATGGCTCATTTCCCTTTTTATTTTAAAAGCCACTAGTTGATTATTTCTTGTTCACTGTCAGGGAACAGATTTTGAAACCTACTTTTTTGTAGTCGAACTTGGCAGTAATCTCACTGATCCATAGAAACTAGGTATTTTGAATATTCTTTATCTCTTAGCTACTTACATTTCCCTATACTGTGCCACTGTTTAATCTATGACCCTTCATGTCATGCGGCCATGACATACTTCTCATTTTTCTTCCCCATACAGGACATAGAACTGTATTAAGCTAGTTAAAAGATTAAATTTTGGGAGGATTTAAAAGAAAAATAACACTTCTGAATGGAAGGTTAGTAGTATTTAAAAAAAATCACTTAGTAGTTAGGAGGTCTTGAAGGCATTTTAACATTTCATTGACTAATCCAAAATTAAAAAACAACAACAAAGCAACCTCTTAATGTAAAACATTTTATATAAGAACAATTTAACAGTATACCTTAAAAATTAGAATGTTATTTTATATACATATTTATGGTTTATATTTAGAAGCTTGAATGTAGTATATAGTTTAAAGCAAAACATAATGCAGTTTACATAGGAGTGAAAATTTTGAAAAGATCTGTCCCTGTCAACAATAACCAGTAATTATGTTTGGGAATCTTAATTAAGTCTTTGAAATGTCTCGGCTTTCATATAATTAATTGTTTCCAGTAAGCTTATAGAGAGGTCTGAGAAAGGTACCTCCTAATCATTCATAAAGCAAAGTCAAAGGTTTTCTTTTTAATGTACATGATCATAAAGTTAGTTAAAAAGTTGATCTTGGTTAATCTGCAGTGGAGGAAGCTTTCAATGTTAACACTGTTTTAATTTTACTTTTAAAATATTCTGTCGAGTTTTCCTTTATATTCTTTTATTTTTTTTTTCCAGACTCTCTTATCTGGTGTTCCTGCTTCCATCTTCCCCCTCTATAATCCATCCAGTTTATTATATTACAGGATATATTAAAGTACAATTTTGATTTGATTACAGAATGCTCACAAACCTTTGTTAATGGTGCAAATTCTTAACAGTATAAATTATTTGCTACTTTTTAAATTTAGGTCCTATATAGGTAGGTTCTCAGTTCAAGTTCCCAAACCACTGTTTTTTACTACAACCCTATATGATACCATGTTACAACCCTGCATTTATGGCTTTTAACGAAAAGTTTGGCCACAATGATAAAAATAGCCTTTTAGTTATAGAATGCATTATGGTGGAACAAAATAGAGTTTGGTTTTGTTATCCAGTTGTCAACTTGATTTGTAAATACTTGAACTAAAAAAGTTGATTTGTAAAATGTGATATTAAAAAACCTAATTTCTTAACTTTTTCTAGTACGTTTAGAACATTATAATATAAAATAAATTAATAATGTTGGATTTTAATTATATATTAATAATTTGTTTCCAGAACTTACCTTCTGGATCATCACGTGTGGGAGCCATTAAACTTACCTACATTTCAAAGGTAGTTTTTCTGTATTGTTTCATATTCATGCCTGAATTGAGAGTATGAATAATCAAAAGAACAGCTTCCTTTCTATGTCATTTAGTGATGAGGTTTGGGGTCATATCATGCTGAAAATAGTACTTGCTCACTATGGGTAGGAACTTCTTTTATAAAATTCGGAAGAGTATTTGGCAAATTGCAAAAGTTAACATTAACTTCTGTGATTGGGCCATCAGGACATTGGAAGGGCATCAGAAGGACAAAAATAAGTTAACAGGTTCTATCTTTGGGAAACCTGAAGAAGATGTTTTCTGAGTTTGCATTTATTTAAACTGTTTCCAACTTTTAATCCCATTACCTTTGACTTTTTATTTATGTTTTACTTTGAAGAAAATAAGAACCATCTTCATGAGGAAACAATGGTTTTTCCTTCATTTCACTTTGTTTCTTCTAATTTCTCTTTTCTTGCTGTTGATATTTCTGGAATTTTTGTAATACTGTTTTTCTTTTAAAAAATTTAGGTTTGGTATTTTCAGGTATTTCCTCCCCTTGATTTTATCGGTGTTTTGGGAAGCGAGATAGAAGTTGAGGACCTAAACCTCTGGGGTTTTTATACAAAATAATGTTTGTAGATGACTTAAGTTATGAGATGTGAAGAGTAGCATGGAGTCATATGTGTGTGCGTACTATTAAGCATGTATTGGAATTTCTTCGCAAAGGTCTTCAACAGAAGACAGGTTTACAAGTGTGCTTCTGTTTAAAGGACAGACAGTTTTATAGACAAAGTACTTTGTTCTCAATATTGTTCTAGTTGACAACAACAAAAAGAATCAGCCCGTGCACAAAAAGGTTACATATTTAAAGGGCAACATTTTATTATTATTTATTTAATTAAAACCGTATTATTTAATTTGCAAAAGATGAATATTGTTTAAATATACTTCAGTTGTCTCTGTAAATTAATACATTTTATAAATGCCTTAGGGTACTTTGAGTTTAAATTCTATAGTGATTATTATTAGGAAGCATAAAATTCCACTGCGAAATAAACTGTAGGCGCCCCCCCGCCCCGGTCTTCTTGCTTGTCTGCAGCATAAGTGTGCGGTGATGTAAGGATGCCGCCAGGAGTTGTTGACTCTCAGCGCAGTGATGAGGAATAGGCAGTGGAGGGAGAGATTGCCGATATGCTTGTATCTTTTCAGTCATTTGTTGCCTGGTCTTTTTAAAAATGGGAGCTCTTTTTAAAAATAAAGTATTAACTAAGCAAGTAAGCCTGACTGGCCACCTGCCTCCCAACTCGTCTGTTTCCCTTTTAAAATATAACTTTCTCTGTGCACTTCTGTTGACTTTAATCTCTGTCCCACAGCTTTCCCAAAGGTTGAATTGTACAGTTTGTACTCTGCGTTAAATATGCCTCCTTTTTCCAGAATTTATTCCTGGAACAAATTCCAGTGTGACTCAGAGCTGTGAATTTGTAGTTGGGATCAGTCAGGAACCCCAGACTTAGAATTCCTTCTGAAGGTACAAAACAGATGCTGCAATGAGATGTCACCGGACAGCAGGTGGTGATAGTCACGAATGGGCTTCTAAGAGGCTACTTCATTAAAGGGGGGGGGGGGTCACAGCGACCAGGTGCAACTAGTTGTTTCACCTTCTGAAAGCCGTGTGTTGCATTTAGCAGCGTGACCCCATTATCCCAAGATGTTCTCATTTACAAGAGGATCCAGTGCCATTTTGGTTTCATTTCCTCATTGCAGATTAATACCTTCTGGATTTGGGGGCTTGGTTAATTACAGCCTCCCCCTTACCCACAGTCATTATCTCTAAAGGTTCACAGCTAATTTAGAAATATGCAATTTGGAAAGAATTCAGAGTTTCTCTATAGAGTATTCTGAGGGTATTTTGTGAAAATTATGTTAAACTAAGAATTTTTCTGTGTGTTACATAAAACTTTTAATGGTTTACTTTCAACTTCTTCACATTTCCTTTGAGTAAATATTCAGAAGGAACATGGAAGTGTCATTTGTTTTAAACATTTCACAGTTGGGAGCCGTATTCTGTGTTTAATTTGCAGTTCTTTCTCAGTAGCCGTAAAAGTTTAATTTTAGATCTGTTTGCTAAATACATGTTATTATTGGGAAATCATAAATGTGCACGTTCATGCAGCATTTAAAGTTGGTTATCTCGCATATGAAGAAGGGAGTGACACATTTCTCTTTTTTGTTAGGTTAGCGATGCAACTAAGCTAAGGCCAAAGGCTGAGTTCTGTTTTGGTAAGTAGCCATTTTCTGTATGTTTGTTAACTAAAGTTTGGCTAATATAATTACATTATGCTGTAAAAGAAAACAGTCCCTGAAAACCACACACACAAACCTATGGGTTAATGGATTATTCTAAGGGAAATTCCCTTGAAACCACCATCCAGGTGAAGAAATAAAACTCCCCTGCCCTTGAAGCCTCTTTCCTGTGTCCAGCCCAGTCCCAGCGCCTCCCTTGTTTGGATGTAGTCATTAGCTACTGTATATAGTGATCACCGCCAGCAAGACTTCCAGTAATTCTTAACTTTCTACCTTGTATTATTCTATCATAAATGTGTAAATAATGGAAAGGATTTGGTTTTCAGCTTGTGGGTGCTGAGGAGTTTATAGCTTGGGGGTGGAGGTAGTCGAGGGTGTCTGATCCAAATAGTGAATGTCTAGTGAATGTCTAGTGTGTGCACACTCTGCTTGGCCCTGGGGCTGGGAGAGCAACAAGAAGCAGTCGTCGCCCTTAAGAGCCTCACAGGCTCCTTGTCTCACAGACACCGTAGCTGGCAAGATCATCGCATTTATTGCCGTCAGCAGAGAAAGGACCACAGACGAGCTTCACATCCTCACTGGGGAGTCAGGGGAAGCCACACTGGGTGAGGAGACCCTAGAGTCAGTGGCCACCTACCCTTGATCATCCTCTGCCATGGGGGAGACAGGGGGGTGGGGTGGGGGCACAGGGACAGAGACATGCACGGGAGAAGAGCATGGTGTGCGCGGGCACCGGAACACTCCGTGAAGCTGCCGGGAACGAATGGCGACAGACCAAAAAGTAAAAGGGCAGGTGGGAGTCCGGGTATAACATGTTGACACATGATGTGTGTGTGCGTGTGCATGTGTGTGTGTGTGTAAACAAGAGGTGAAAAATTAGCATCTAGAAAGCTGACATAAGGTGAAGGAAGTTTTTTGCATGGATAGAGTTTTGATGCAGGTAGATTAGTTCAGTGGCTCCCAAACTGCAGTCCTTAAGGGACTGAATCTGGGTGGTGGCAGTGGAAGGAAGGACAGACATCGCTAGCAGGAGACGTGAAGGGACTTGGTGACTGGATGTGCAAGAAGAGAGAGGTTTCTGGTAGGTTCACTTCTAGTAAAGAAATGAGGAGTCAGGGAGAGCTGGATTGGGTAAAATGTTCGGTGAGGAGTGTGATGTGGCGGGGAAACACCAAATGGAAATGTTGTGGTGGTAATAATCGAGGACTGGATGGAGCCTGAAGATCAGGAATGGAGGAATTTGGAACCTGCGATGATAGCGGGTCGTAGTTGAAGCTGGGGGAACTGGTGTGCCCTCAGCATGTTCGTGGAACCTAGTGATGGGAAGACATTTCAGAGTGGCCAACTGGCATGCTTTACGTGAGAGTAGATGCTTCTTGTGGTAGAGTTGATGTTAATGTTCCTTGTTCTTTTTTGCTTGTAAAGGGCAGGTTTCTTCTTTAGGCATCGTGTTAGGGATAACAGCTCGTGGCAGTCATGTACATCCAGCAAGAGAACAGGATATGAGCAGGATGTAAGGTAGCTGTTCAGAGAATCCTCTGTAAAGCTTTTTAATTTTTTTTTTTTTAAGATTTTATTTATTTACTTGACAGTTCACAAGTAGGCAGAGAGGCAGGCAGAGAGAGAGAAAGGGAAGCAGGCTCCCTCCCGAGCAGAGAGCCTGATGCAGGGCTCGATTCTAGGACTCTGGGATCATGACCTGAGCCGAAGGCAGAGGCCCCAGCCCACTGAGCCATCCAGGCGCCCCTCTCTGTAAGGCTTCTATCACCATTAAGAAACTAAAAAAAATTTATGTTTTTATTACAAATTTATAATTTTGGTTACTAAATAGGAAAATACCTCAGACTTTGTGAGTGAAAAGCTAGTGGGGGCAAGTCGAGTAACAGAGTACTTTGTGTTTTAGAATGTGTAAAGCATATACTCCTGAAAGTCTTTAATGTAAATCTCAAACCCGAGGTTTGAAGGAATAGGATTATATAGTAATAGATGTGAGGTTCAGTTACTGGAGTATTTAGAATGGGTGATTTTACTTGGAGTCAAAGATTAAGAGTTTTGTTTTGCCAGTAGTTTATTAGTCTTTACTACTAGAGGGGATAGAAAAGAGATTCTTAAAATGCTAGCCTTCAGAGAAGTAGGCAGAGGCCGTAACTTACATTCAGAATGGCAACACAAAGACTCTCCTGCCTTTATTCCATCTCAGATTGCTCAAAAACAAGTGACAAGAAACACTCCAATCATCTTTGATGAACCTGGCAGACATCTGTAATCTGCAGTGTAGACAGATGGGAAGTGCGTGGAGGAACGTAAAATAACTTAGCAGGTTGCAGCAAAGGCCAGTGGAGAGCTCGCCAGTCAGGGTCCTGCTCCCCATGCCAACTCCAGCTGGAGCTAGGTTCTGGGTGTTCTCTGGGGAGTCAACAAGAGGAGGGACTGAAACAGGGACTACGTTTGGATGTCTGTGTCAGGGATAGCCTCTGGTCCCTGCTTCCATCTGGCTTAGGCAGCCTCCCTTCCACCATCCCAGCAAGAAATGGCATGTGTACTATGTTTAGAAATAGAATCAGTGAAGGGTGCCTGGCTGGCTCTGTCGGAGGAGCACATGACTCTTGATCTTGGGGTCATGAGTTCGAGTCCCATGATGGTGTAGACATTACTTAAATAAGTAAAAACTTAAAAGGAAAAAAAAAAGAAATAGGCTCTGTGCTTGGGGAGTAGGAGAGGGTTGAGGCATGAAACTGAAGATAGGAGGACTAAGTGAAGATCCGCCCATTGAATGCACCCTTTTCCTGTGTCCAGTCCTGGAGCACTGGGCAGCCAGGCATAGTGGGATGGGAGTCTGCCTACCCTAGACAGGAGAGCTGTAGGTACCGACATCTGGGCATTTCTACTAGAGGAGTTTGTTGTGTAGTAAAGTCCAGCAGTTAGCAACCCTACAGATCTTCAGGAGAGCTTCCAATCAGTTTTTTAGTACCTTGTTTTTGAAAGTATGAATAGACAGCCCAAGATTACATGACATTTGAGGAGAGAGAACTGTCAAATAGGAAAAGGGACACAAGACAATGGCAAAACTCAAAAGAAAAAGTCAAAATCTAAAAGTAGAGCAGAGACAAAGATGAGAGGAGAGAAATGAGAAAATTAGAGATTCCTTTAAGGAAATCTGCCATCTGACTAAGGGAAGAGGACAGAGAAAGAACAGAGGGAAGAGAGACACTGACAAGGAAGGCATGTGGAAAGCGTCGCATCACCATGTGGTCCATAACTGCATTCGAACCATAACCCAGGTTGCTCCTGGGTTGTGAGATGGCATTTGTTTGCAGTCAGGCTCATGTTTGCATGAGCATCCAGTATGTTCACTTCGATGGTGAAGATTTGAAATGAAGGGGCTCCTGGGTGGCTCAGTGGTTAAGCGGCTGCTTTTGGGTCAGGTCATGATCTCAGGGTCCTGGAATCGAGTCCCACATCAGGCTCCCTGCTCGGTGGGGAGCCTGCTTCTCCCTCTCCCTCTGCCTGCTGCTCTGCCTACTTGTGCTCTGTCAAATAAATAAATAAATAATCTTAAAAAAAAAAAGATTTGAAATAAAATAAAGAAGTACTCAAGTGAAGAGGTAGTGGGAACACCAGCGTCTGGTTTGGAGCCATCATACACTGTGAAGCCCCTGATTTAAAAGCGTGGCAACTTACAGCTTTTATGTAGTTTTGTTTTATTCTGGTGTTTGTTCTTTCTCTGTCCCCACCTCCCTCCCAGCGTTGTTAATATGCCCCTTCCCAGTAATTTGCTTTACATTTTCCACAGTGCGTTCTTACTTGGAAATCTCCAGATGATAATGATGAGGAGGATGATCTCTGTTTTGTCCCAAGTACTGTCCTAGTTTCTTCACATCTCTTGCCTCCACCCCTCCACGAATGGGTGGGTTGCATCCATTTCATTGATGAAGAAAACGGGGCTCAGAGAGATTGCATAGGTTTTGCAAGACGACATTGCTAGTCGAGTGCATGAGCTGGCCAGGTCTGAGTGACTCCAGGCTCCGATTTTTTCCTTCCCATCATATCATTATGCCCCTTCCTGCCATGCACTATATACAATAATAAAGCACCTGAATTTTTATTGGGAGTGCAGGGTTTGCTAAGAATCTTTTTGAGAGTTGTATTTGCTCCTTTTCCCTTAAAAGAAGTCCTTATGTAGATGTTACTCATTCAAAAATAGATGTATTAAGCACTTGCTTTATAGCAGGTCCAGCGTAGTACCAAGTGCTCAGATTTTCAGACCCTTTGGATGATCTGGGCAGATGCCCGGAACAGTGTTGAGGGAAGAAACCATTGGGGGAGGAAGGGGGAACTCAGCCTCAGCCCGAGTTGGAACAAGGTTGTAAAAGAGTGCTTTGCCAGTTGTTAGAAATTAAAAATAAAAGCGGCGTGTTAACATATCCTACTCTGCTACTCATTTATCTTAGTTTATGCTAATGGCATTTAGAATTTCTCCAGTCTCTAGTAAGATATAAAAGAACTGACTTACAGTGTTCTAAATTTCTTTAGTTTCCAGACCAGTTGTCGTATAGCACTTCCCAAGGGACTATCTGACTTCTTTGCTCAGATTCTTGTCTCAGTTCAAGGAAGCTCTGGTTTAGTGTCTTGGTCTCAGTTCTAATTTCAAAGTCCTGTGCATTTGAGAAATAACTTTGGAAGTTATTTTCATAGTTCAGAATTGCAGCAGTGTAGCTGTTGAAGTGCATTAGCTCCTAGAATGATATTTATGTTTTTAAAAATGAATGCACATGAAATATAATTAATAAGCTTTAATTCAAGGGTTGACAGGGATAGTTGGTAGACAACTGTGTATGCTGGTATGCTTTGCTTCATACAAATAGTCACTAAACAGGTATATGTAAGTTAAATTGTACAAAAAGTTCCAAATGTATTAAGATTTTAGATCTAAAGACATAGATATAAAAGAGTGCTGAAAATATCAAGGTGTTTATTTTTATAACCTTGAGTTGGGGAGATTTTCTAATATGTGAAAGCTCAAGTCATTACAGGAAAAAGAAAAGATTGGTAGAATATTCCTGTTTGATAAAAGATACCATGGGCAAAGTGAAAAGGCAAATGACAGACTGGGAAAAAGAACTTGAAATAAAATAGAAATGATTAATACAAAAGCTCTCCAAGTCAACACAAAGTAAGTGAACACTCAGGAGAAATACGGGTAAAGAAAAGAAAGCTCAGAAAACAAATTCTAATGGCCAAGAAACATGAAAAACTTTGTCTCAATAATCAAAGAAATTCACATTTAAACAAGATGTGATTATTCACCAATTAGGTAGCCAAAGATTGCTGTGTTTGTGAGAGTCCAGTCAGGAAAACAGTCTGCATTAGGTATTTCAAACACTGGGGTATTTGTTTTGGGGAGTTGGTTACCCATTTGTTGGAAGGCTGGAAGAGCACAAAGGGGAATGCTGAATAAACCTAGGCATTAGGAACTATAGAAGGCCACTATCCCCCTCACGGCTGGAGAAATGAAAGGGGAAGAGGTAGTAGTATCACCTGAACCTAGGACTTAGGAAGGGGGCCAGGATGGAGCTAATGCGGGGTGTCTGGGGAGTCTGCAGGGCTGGCAGAGAGAGTGGTGGAAGCGTCTGAGCAGTAGCTAGTGTGTGTTGCTGCTGGTGGAAGGACAGCGGTAGCAGGAACTTAGGAGAAAGTGCCCTCTCCCCACCTCCCTCACACCTTCTAGTCTCCCTTCAGTACCTCCCATTAGCAGAGCATGGCCCGAGCTGGCAGGGGGTCGTAGGAAATATTGTCTACAGACTGCAGCTCCAATATCATAGAGTCCTGGGTCTGAATACAAGGTCCCTCACTAGCATAGGTGCTAATAGTCAAGACAGGTGTGGGGCACTTGACAAAACAGGCCTTCACATACACTGTTGTTAGGAATGTAAATGGGTTCAACCTTTTGGGAAGACAAGTTGCCCAATAGCTATAAAAATTTTAAAGGTGAATTCCTTTTGACCCAACACATCTGTGTTAAGAAATTTATCCTATAGAACTGGTAACCCAAGTATGGAAAGATACATGTACATGATGTTTCATTGGGATAATTTATATGATTTTAAAAAATTAGAAATAGCCTAAATGTCCATCGTTAGGGGATTGGCTAAATATATAGTGGTATTTCAATTTCATGAAAAACATGGCCGTTAAAGATAAGAGGTTTACCTATGTTATTGAGTGATAAAAGCATTATTACATATGATCTTGTCAAATCCAAGAGAATCACAGTATTGAACCTAGCATGGTTTTTCAGAAAGTAGCTGCAAATATAAATTTAGATGTAACAAGTGCAAAATTTCGTGTGTTGTAGTTAATTTTTTCTCTCAACAGTTATGAATGCAGGGATGAGGAAATACTTCCTACAAGCTAATGATCAGCAAGACCTAGTAGAATGGGTAAATGTGTTGAACAAAGCTATAAAAATTACAGTAAGTATTTGTTGTTTTTTTTTTAATTTTTAATGTCTGGAAATAATCTTTACATTTTGAAAATATATCTGCTTAGTGTCTCTAGTTTACCAACAGATTGTGTATTCCAAGTTTGTTTAAAACACAGGTGTTTATAATGTGAATACATTGCTTTGTACAAGGTGACTATCAGCTCTTAAAAATAGCCCATACATAAATGCCTTTTGAAACCATTATGTACCTAATAAGATATGTATTAGTGTAGATTTTAACCACTGCATGCGGTAATGTTTCTAGGGTAAAATGCATATTTTTTCTTCCTGAGTAGGATAAGGGGCTTCCTGCCACTGACCCAGCTACTGGGCGTTGGCCTTCCTGTCTTCCAGGCCATGGGCAGGATTGCTGTCACATAGGGTAGAGTCCGAAGAGAGGAGCAGGAAGCGGAGGTGAGGGAGTGGGAGTGAGGCACAGGGATAGGGAGTGCATTTGGAGAGCTGTGGCGGCCAGAGGGTGCTGTCCACATGGCCCTGGAAGTCTGTCTCAGGCTCTAAAACCTGCCTGGCCCCCTCTTCCTCCTTGATTTCGGGACTTGCCGTCCTTGCACACCTTTTCTGTGCTCCAGCATCCCGCTTGCCACCTGCATTTCTCCTTTTGGTTTTCTGATGAACAGGAATGTGTATTGATTATCTGCAGTGTGTCAGGCCCTGCCCTGCAAGTTTTACCCAAATTATCTGGAAAAGTGAGCTTTGAAGGATTGAGAAACTTACCAGTTTCAGAGCTGGTAAGTGGTGGAGCCGTGAGCCAAACCCAGCCCATTTGACTCTGGAGCCAGACCCTGAAGAGCAGTGCCTTACTGCTTCCTGAAAAAAGAGCCCTTTCCTACTCTTTTGTTCCTAATGCAAAAACCCAACTTTTCTGAGAGCGTTTACTACTCACAACAATAGGCAAGTAGAGAGGTTCTGTGCCCTGATCCTACCTCTCCTTGCTTTTTTCCTCCTTACACACTTGTAGAGAAACACATAGAGGCCTGCATGGAAAGGATCTGGAAGGAGTTCCTGTGTGAGGTTTGTTAAATTGAAGTGTGTTTCTGTTAAAGTGTAGTTATTTACTGACCTTAAATAACTTCAACCCTCGAAAGACATGTGCTCTGAAAGTTGCCATATGTTATTACTTGATAGTTTCCGTCTGAAATGAATGATTCCATATTTATATCACAACACAATGAAGAGTTAATACAACTAAAGCTGTTCTCAGTGAAGTCAGAGTTTTTGTCTTGCACCAGCACAGCCTGTTACCACATGACAGAAACACCCACGCCGTGCATCTGATCTGTACATGGAGAAGTTATTTTAGGCTTGTGCAGTTTCAGGAAAGCACTTTTTTGAGCTGATGCACAAGTACATATTCTTCAAAGGTGTTAACTAATTGTTTTTAATTCAATATATATATATATATATATATATATATATATATATATTTTAACGTGAAATTTTCTTTAGAAAGTACCTAGTAGCTTTACTGAGTTTGTTCATTGCAATAGCAATTTAAAATAATAAGCAGCACTGGTTTCTTAGTGCTTTAAGAAAAACGTAGTGGATAGTCTCAGGATTTTGCCATTTTGGGGGTTCTTGAATTGCTGTGTCTAATTTATTAATGGTGGGAAACCATCTGGTACAGATGACACTGTTAAGCTTGTTCAAGTGCAAGAGAAACTGAGGTTGGGTAATGTTCCAAAGTATAAAGACTGCTGATACCAGCTTTTGTGGTTTTACAGCTTTTACACGTTGACATTTTTATAGTTTTTAAGCTAAATCAGTTGATATTCTTTTATAATTCATGTTTTTGTAATTCACATTTAGAAGATAGGAGTACATGAAAGATACAGAAATCCTTAGCCAGTCAACAAAATGAATATAGTGATATTACAGTGAATTAAAGTGATATAGAAGTGATAGTATTTACTAAAGATCAATCTTAAATAAACATTTAACTTGCATGATAGCAACGAGAGAATTTCCCATGCTTCCATTATTTAAAGAGTCTTGCCCATTTTAATGTCATATGCATAAATACACATGTAAATAAATGTATTAGGGTGTGGAATCTCTAATTTGTCACACTTTCCTATGGAAATTGCCAGTGATTTACATACATATTTCTTTGGAAAATTAAATACATTTTAGTTATGTGTGGTTTACATTTCTGTGGAATCTCTCCAAATGACATTTTGGTCAACTGTATATGTGACATATAAACTTAAAACTTTAAAAAATTCATAATTAGAAAAAAATTCATAATTAGGTTTTGGAAGTATGTGGTTTCAGAATACGGATGGTGAAGGGGTCGTGGTAAGGGAATGGTGATTATTAAACTACTTCCTAATTATAGTACCTGTCATCTTAATGGACTGTCCTCTGACATCCTGGTCTGTGGCTTACTTTGCTAACATCTGTGTGAAAATTTATCGGTGGCTGCCATTTAAAAAAAATTTCCCCCTTATTTGAAAAGAAAAGAGAGTCAGTATTAGAGGAACCAACCCTGAGGGGAGTATCAGTGACTGGAGTTGGGAAAATCAAATTTTAAAGTATACTTTCAAATAACTATTCATTTATAGCAGTAAGAGTATGAACATGGTGGTCTCTAGTCCCTTATTGAGTATCCTCAGGGGTACTCAGTAATTTGTGTTTGAACATTCGAGGTTTTAGTGTGTAAGCCCTGTCGTTTTTCTCCGATTTGTTCATCCCTCGTTCTCTGACTCCCTTTTCTTTTTCTGCTGTTAGGATCACAAGCAAACACCTAAAAATACATGCAGACTTCTCGCAGAAAGCAGCCACAGGACAGACAGAAAGCAGGAGACGGGGAGCCAGGGGCAATGAGAGCAAGCACGTCCAGTGTCTTTGACACTTGCTGTCTGCCTGGGGGGTCATTTTTCTGATTCTTCTTTATTAGTTGGCTGGTTTGTTAGTCCTGAACGTGTTTATTTTAATGGCTGAATTTAGACTAATACTCGGAATTTTTAGGAGTAGGTATTGTGCTTATATTTTTCTTGTTTTAGGAGAATGTTTACAGTTTATTTTTTATTACTGTCTTTTTAAGGATTTTATTTACTTGTCAGAGAGACAGCGAGAGCAAGAGAGAGAGAAAGAGAGAGAGAGCACGATCAAGGGAAGGGGCAGAGGGAGAAGCAGGCTCCCTGCTGAGCAAGGAGCCCAATGTAGGACTTGATCCCCAGACCCTGGGATTCTGAGACCTGAGCCAAAGGCAAACCCTTAACGACTGAGCCACCCAGGTCCCTACAGTTTATTTTTTTAAATTGTAATGAAATGTTACATTAGTTTCAGGTGTACAACATACTGATTTGAAAGTTCTGCACGTTACTCAGTGCTCACCACGCAGTTTAGATAATTTTTATTGTAAAGTACAGATCGAAGTTAATTACTGAGCTCTAGCTTTGGAATTATGCCATACTTAGCATTTATTTTATTATCAGGACAAATTAGAAGCAGTGGGGCTTAGCAACATAGAGAAGGGTTTTTAATACACCATCATTTCTGAAAGAAAAATAGAAAAGTATAAGTGTATAAGTGTCAGTGTATTTTTAGGCCGGTATTAAAGGTTTTTCTTAGGAAATGCCCACATATGACTAAAACTCTCAAGTTCTTAAAAGAAGGACTGACTTCACCTGGGTCACCTCTTAGCACATTTCAACTAACACAGTTGAGAAGAATGTTGAGTTCTTGGTTTTAAATTCTTCTGATGCTGTTTTCTGTTCTTAATGGGATAACTTGGTCCCATCTTATCTGTCATAATTGAAATACATGATACTACTCATTCAAACATTATAGGCTTCCTTGGATTGTTTCCGGGTGTGTAGTGTCCTTTGTCGCCCCTTCACTATCATGTCATTATGTGAATCTTGTCAAGTAGAGTTCTAGCAATTATCTGTTGCCCTTAAAAAGTCCAATGTATAGCCTCTTAGAAGAATGCTGGAGGCATTCCGTGGCAGGGTTCATTTCTCTTCCTGTTTCCCTCACTTTTGTTTCTGCCAGTGACCTGCCTCATAGTGTAAGTATAGCTGGAGGCCTGGGGAGAGAGCCTTGTGGGGAAGCATTTCTAAGGGAGAGAGGCAGGGCAAAGAGTGGAGTTGCGGAAGTCAACCAAGAGACAAGTTGGTATATCCATAAATTATATCCGTAAGGTATATCCATAAATCATATTTATGTGGATTGGCATACACTTAGACACATGTAGAGCATGTTTACCCAATATTTCGTGTAGCTTTGTCTGCAGACACCGCTGTCCGCCTGCTCTTCCCCAGACGTGGTGGGAGAGCACAGGTCTGGCAGCAGTGTTTCTCAGGCTGGTTTCTGAAGCACCTATCTCAGAAACCTCTGGAATTCCTGCTGAAAGTGCAGTGCAGCCTTGTCACACCACCGAGGCTTCACAAGTCAGAATTTCTGGGTATGCAGCCTGGGAATCTGAAGGTTTTAATAATGTTCCTGGCTCATACTTCATGAATGTTAAAGCTTAAGAAACCACACTGGAATCATATTAATAAATGGCTTGGGTCTTTGACTGCAATGTGATTATTGTCCCCTGGAGCTGTGCCAGTGTCCTGTTAACAGGGATTAACTGTATGGCAGGCAGGTTATTTAATTTTAAATGTTTTTACATCACAATTACGGTGCTTATTGGAAGTAGTTGTCATGATGTTTCTGAAACACTGCAGAATCCTCAAATGCCCTTTAAATCAGTGGCAAGGTTAATTGTCATGCTTAACATCACATCAGTGCCAAGCATATTTTATTATGTTTTGTTCAGAGCCAAGAAAAATCTATAATTCAAAGATAGACAACATGCAGCAGTCTATTGATAGAACTAGTGCTTCGCCAAGTACTTTGTTTCTGGATTAGGCCACATAAGAAAAGCTGAAGCATAGGTTAAACATTTGTGATGCCTTTGATTGTTTGAGTCTACTTTAGTGAGATACTTGTGAGTGATTTATCATTGATACAAGTATTGGAATTTCTTTTAAAAATTTCCAATAAGCTTTAAGTTATATTGAACATTTTGACTTCCAGTTTTAAGTATCTTACTCTTTTTTTCCTGCTGATTTTGGATTCATCCCCTGAGTCAGTCTTTCACCGTTTACTGAATACCTACTCCACTCTCAGTAGTAGACTGTTCTAACAGTAATGATTGACTTGCCACAATCCCTGTGCTCAGGGGTGCTGCAGAATCTGGGGCAGGAATGGCGGACAGGGAGAGATAACATAGAACTATAACCCAATGTCAAGTTCTGTAATAAACAGGAGGTATAGTATAGTGGTTGACTGTACAAGAGAGTTACATGAACTTAAATAGAACATTGTACAGCCAGGATCTAAACCTGTGTTTCTTCGTGCCTCTGAGCGTCTGTTCTCACTGAGAGAGTGAAGATACACGCCCTGCGCATAGGGTTGATCAAAGGATTAAGTGGGAGAAGTTATGAAGTAGTAGCTGCTGAAGTAAACACTCAGTACATGGTGGCTGTGTTTGAAAGTATTACTGAAACAGACACGTTAGTGGAGAACTTAAAGGGGTACACACACACACACACACACACACACACACACACACACATTATATGTAGTTTTCATGTATGTCAGTTATATGTAAGTGGATGATTAGTTGGATATTCTGTGATAGAAGAGGGTCTCCTAAATAATGCTAGTTGTAAAATGATTCATTTACATATTATTTTAGGTACCAAAGCAGTCAGACTCACAGCCTCATTCTGATAACCTAAGTCGCCAGAGTGAATGTGGGAAGAAGCAAGTGTCTTACAGAACGGACATTGTTGGCGGTGTGCCCATCATTACCCCAACTCAGGTAACGCATTGGTTAGTCTACCGCGTGACAGTTTACCCACTGTGTAGTCATTTTTATGTTATAAAATAGAACATCTTTACTGAATTAACACAGTAGTTAATTAATTTTAAAAACTTAGTGTTGGTTTCTTATTTCAAAAGTATGTGTTTATTATGACACATTTGGAAATCACAGATACACAACTCTTAGCACTTTTCATGTTTTCTCTGAGCCTTTCTCCTTTTACGCTTTTGTCGCCAGAAGTGGAGATACTTTGTAAACAGCTTTTTCCCCTTATATCTCAAACATTTTCCGAGTCATTACGTATTATTCTACGTCACTTTTAATGACTGTAGTCATTTTGCCATGAATTTACCATAGTTTACAAATCCTCTGTTGTTGAATAGAGTTCCTTTTCCTTTTGTAAACAGTATGAGTAGGAAAAGCCCATTCTTTCTCCCCCACACTACCACACTCAGCATGCTGCTGGCATCGGAAGTGTGGGGTTCTGTGACACTGGTTGGGTGTCCTACGGTGGAAGTCAGTTTTGACATTCAGCCTGGAATCCTCAGGTTAAGGGCTCAGTCCTCCAGGACTCCCCCTGCATCCCTTCAGATGCCAGTTAAAAGTCCAGATTATTACCTGTGCTTCTGATCGATGGCTTTAAATTGGATGTTCCCGTGACTTCGTGTCCAGATTTGAGTCATTTGCTAGAGTGGCTCCCAGAACAGAAGAAAGCAGTGTATTTGCTGTTTGCTGGTTTGTTACAAAGGATATGATAAAGGACGCACATGAACATCCAGATGGAAGAGATGAGAGGGGCGTGAAGCCTCAGTGCCCGCTTTGGGACTCTCCTAGCACCTCCCAAGTGTTCACCAATCCAGAAGCTCTCTGAACCATGTACTTTTGGGATTTTTATACAGGCTTCATCATGTAGGCACGATCACCTCTGTTTCTAGCCCCTCTTCTCTCTCTGGAGAATGGCAGGCGGGTCTGAAAGTCCCAAGGTTCTAGTCATGACTTGGTCTTTCTGGTGAGCAGCCCCCATCCGGGAGCCCATCCCCCATCTAGGAGCCCACCCAGAGCCGCTGCATTAGAACAAGAGATGCTCCTAGTGCTTATCATTTAGGAATTTACAAGGATCTTCGGAGCTGTGTGCTTGGAACCAGGGGCAGAGACCAATAGGTATTTTCCATTATCCATAAATGCTATGATGAACATTCCTAAGCGACTGAGCCACGCAGGTGCCCCCTATGATGCACATTCTTGTAGCATAAACGTTGGAGACATGGAGGATAGTTTTTTAAAGGATGAAGTCCTAGAATAAAGATGCCACATCAAAGAGTTTGCGAATATTTTTTAAACCTGTTTTTCTGCAACCTGACCTAGATGAACCACACAGAGAAACTAGAATTTTGACTCTGTTCTATCACACAAGTGCCAATCTGCTAAGTCATATCTTATTTGGGTATTATGAAGAATAGAAACTTATAAAAAAAAATTTTTGGATGAAATTAAAACTTTTGAATGACCTTAAATTTCTTGTGTTGCTGTTGAGTGAATGAGTTTGTAATATAGATTGAATTACCAGCTATTGAGAAACTCCAGGTCCAGAGGTAATGGATTGCTGTCACCAACTTTGGGCACTTTCCTTGTCTCTGTGCCTGTTTGGACTGAGAGGACTTTGGCACTTCATAAACCTTGTAAATTGTTTTATGCGCCATATTTTTCAGGTCTTGTGTCAAGGAAGGGTGATAGTGGAGAGTCTTAACTCATTAATTAACTAATTAGTGCTTTCTTTATTCTAAATTAAGGGTATATTAATGAACAAAAAAATTCATGCTCTGGTGGGAGCTTACATTTTTCACCAGAGTTGGATAAAAGTGTAAGCTAGTATTGTGTTTGTGTGTGTACTTTTAAAAAAAAGTAATGATTTTTAACTTCTAAGACTTCTGGTTAAGATAAAACTATACTAAGTTGCTTTCACCTGTCTTACGTCTTATGCTGATGTAAGTGGTAAGACAATTTGTCTGTAGCAGTATTAAGATAGTAGTTTGTATCTCTGGCTATTTTGATATTATACAGAATTAAGATTTTGTTGTGTTTTAATTTTGGTGTATTCAGTACGTTCTAAGATTCCATTGCAGCTGCCATATTAAAATTTTTTTTTACTTTGCTTTTTGTAATACAGCTTTTTAAATTTATAAAGTATTTACTCATTATAAAAGCACTTAATTGTTAAATTATCAAGAGAATGATAAATCTCATTTGCTTGATTAATTTATTCAGTGATTATTGGATTAGTAGCAGTTACGTGCTGGGATTACAGAATTTACGTACATAATTCTTGCTGTCGACCTGTCTAAATGGATAAAGGTTGCCAATTCCTCAAGATGAGACTTGAGCATTGGTTTTTCTCTTGAAATTTAAGAGTTCTTCAAAATACATGTTTGGTTGATTTGTGGGATTCTAGATTATAATATGTTGCATACTATAAATAAACAGAAGCCAGTGCTTTGGGGACCATGAAAACATAAGTGTAGTTAGATCTTTTTTTTAAAAGCACTGGACTTGGCATGTAAAACAAAACAAAACAAAAACCCTACAGAACTTTTAGATTCTTTTTTTTTCCTTATTTTCTTTTCTTTTATTTCTTTTCAGTGTTCCAGAATTCATTGTTTCTGCACCACACACAGTGCTCCATGCAATACGTGCCCTCCATAATCCCTACCACCAGGCTCACCCAACCCCCCCACCCCACTCCCCTCCAAAACCCTCAGTTTGTTTCTCAGAGTTCACAGTCTCTTGTGGTTTGTCTCCAGCAAGGAGAAAATCTTCTGACAAGGAGTTTTTAGATTTGACAGCAAAACTGTCGTCCCATCAAAGGAAAAATTGATAAATTCGACCTCATCAAAATTGAAAATGTTTGCTTTGTGAAACAGGATGCAAGGAAAGCTACACACTAAGAGGAGGTATTTGCAAGCCACATATTCAACAAGGCACTTGTATCGAGAACATACAAGGAACTATCAAAACTTAGCAGTGAAAAATTAATCCAACTAGGAAGTGGGCAGAATTCACGAACAGAGATTTCACCAAAAGACAAAAGATAGACATGTGGCAAAGGAGCTCTAGAAAGGCTTCTCAGTGTCATTAGTCAGTAGGGAAATGCAAATTAAGACCGCAGTGAGCTATTAACTGCACACCTCGCAGAATGTCTCAGATATGAGTAACAGAAATGCTGAGCGCCGGCAGGGACTGAGCGCCGGCAGGGACGAGGAGAAGCTGCGCCCCCTACATTGCTGGTGGGAATGCATGACCGCTCTGAAAAGCAACATGGCAGTTTTCTATTAAAGTAAGCTTGTGATTACTATACAACCCAGCATATGTACTCCTAGGCATTGCTCCCAGAGAAATGGAGACTTATGTTTACATAAATCTGTACACGAATGTTCGTAGCACTTTTATTCCTATAGTCCAAAACTGGGAACAACTCAAATGCCCTTTAACAGGCAAAGACTTAAACAGCCCATGGTATGTCCAGACCATGAGCGCTACTCAGCAGGCGGAAGGGACAGGCTAGTGATACAGGGAGCAGCCTGGACGAGCTTCCTGGGAAGGGTTCCGATCTCATAAGGTCACACACTGTAGGATCCATTAAATCCCATTGCCTGACTGTCAGAATATGGAGATGGAGAACAAATTAGGGGTTACCAAGCGATTGGGCATAAGGACTCTATAGGGGTAGCCCAAGGGAGCCTTGTAATGGGAAGCACCTCTGTATATTGTTGTGGTGGTTTTACACAAAGCTGCATGTGACAGAATGGCATAGAAGGATCCAGACACAGAGACGGATGAGTGCTTTAAAACTGGTGAAATCTGAACAAAGTTTGTGGGATGTTCCAGTGTCAGTTTTGGTAATGTAGTGTAGTTGTACAGTTTCCCTCTTGGGGGAACTGAAGGGTATATATAACCTCCTGTACATTATTTTTTTTTTTACAACTTCCTATATTAGTGAATGTGTATAATTATTTCAAAATCAAAGGTTCACCCCCTTCACCCTCTGCCTCCTCCCACCCCCCAAAAAAGCTCTGGGAGCACACAAGAGAAATAGAAATCTGTGGTTTTTATTACTGATGTGAGTGTTATGATTAAGGACCTCGAATTATTTAGGAAACTCTTCAAAATTTGTGTTCCTAACTGAACTAAGATTAGATTTTAAGATTTTTTATTAGAATAACAACATAAAATACAGCTGTGCCTTGAAGCTAAACAAGCAAGAAAAGAATTTCTTTACTTGCCTCCTTTTAGAAAGAAGAAGTAAATGAATGTGGCGAAAGTATTGACAGGAATAATTTGAAACGGTCCCAAAGCCATCTTCCCTACTTTGCTCCTAAGCCACCCCCAGACAGTGCGGTCATCAAAGCTGGATATTGTGTAAAGCAAGGAGCAGTGGTGAGTACCTTAACGGGGTATGTATGGGAATAATGAAAAATGAGTCCTCTGATAGCAAACTCGCAACGTACCAGCCACGTGCTGTTTTTTGAAAGACCCAAAGTCAGAGACCAGTGGGCTGAGGAGTCAGGAGATAGAATAGGGATGGCTGTATGTTTATAACTTGGTGTTATTTTCTTGGTCTGTGAGTGGCTGGACAAATTAATGCTTATTACCACTGACCTTTAATTTTAAATCCGCTTTCCTAACACCTTATCCCAGAAGGCTTTCCTATTGATTTTTCCTCCCTTGTGAGTGGGTCAGAGAAAGAGATCTCTAGCAGGGAGGTGCAGGAAGAGAGGAGGCAGGGCTGTGGGGTGTGGGAAGGCTCACTCACTCGGTGTTGGGCTGACCTCAGTCGAATTTTCTGTGACCTTGATCTTCTTACTTAACCTTTCAGTCTCTCAGTTTCTTTTTAAGGAAAATTAGGTTATAAAACCTACCATCTGGAGATTTTTTTTTTTTTTGAAAGATGTAAATTAAGATAGTATTAACACAGCACCTGGTCCTTAGTAAGAGCTGGTAAGGGTTAGCCAGATCCTCTCATCCAACCAGACCCGTGGGTGGGACATTGTAGGAAGAGCAAGTAAATTTACCAGTATTTCTAAGGTTCCATAGTACTTTTCCAAAGTTTGTCACTCTGTATGT
Source organism: Lontra canadensis (assembly GCF_010015895.1). NCBI lineage: Eukaryota > Metazoa > Chordata > Mammalia > Carnivora > Mustelidae > Lontra > Lontra canadensis. The sequence continues at coordinate 9,059,260 of NW_022631073.1, read as the reverse complement.
GAACCAGATCCTTAGAATTTCATGAGAAAATAAACTTTAAAGTTTGAAAATTAAAAAAAAAATTCTGTGAGTAAAGAAATACTTCAGATTCTACTGGCAGTTTATTTGACTTCACATCACTTTCTGGCAACTCTCATTAGCTTAGGTCAGCCATGGAAAAGTTCTTGTCTACTGACCTTTAAGCCGAGGGAAATGAAGGGGAAGCTTGAGAATCTGTCATCATAGGTCTACAGGTAAAGTCAGAAATCTCATCAGGCAGTGACTCACTTGTGTTAATTAGGGCTTTTAGGGAGACATTTCTTTCTTTTTGTTTTACTCCCAAGTCCAAAATAACAACCCTTAGTGATGTTGAAGTGCTTTCATGAAAACTGTATTTCGGTGACAAAAAAATATTTGTACAAATGGGTTCACTTTGTTAAGTATTTGATGCTTTACTACTAAGTATAAAGTACCTAGAGAAAGATTCTTGCGTTTTACAGATCTTACAGAACTTAATGCGGTTTAATAACATTTCCTGTGCTGGCTTTTGAGCTCTTGATGGCATTTACTTTGTGGGGTTGGGGGGTGGGGAAGTGCCTTTTTTTCTTTTTAACTTTTAGAGTATTGAAAATAGGAAACCATTGTATAAAATTACATCGTACAAGCTGAAAGCTAGACACCAACGTTGATTTAGGAGCTCAAGGCCCGAGTAGTGAAAGAGATGAAGTTTCATGTATGTCCTCCTCAAGGGAGGGTAGTGAGGTTTTTCAGGGCTAGACATCTCTGATTTTGGGCTCATCAGAATATTTAAGTGGCTGCTAACATTTGACATTCTTAGAAACAGAAGTCTTATGTCTGTGTTCATCCCTGGTAGATGAAAAACTGGAAGAGAAGATATTTTCAATTGGATGAAAACACAATAGGCTACTTCAAATCTGAACTGGTATGTTGCTTCGTCATACATGTTGCCTTGAAATGTTTGAGCAGAGTGTTAATGAGGTGGTGATTTTAAGTGTGTGTGTGTGTGCGCATGCGTGTGTGTGTAGTTTCTTGTCCTGTTTTCTATTTTTAAAAATAATTCTGGTTTTGAGAGGTACATATATTTCAGTTTATTTGGTTGTGATGTTTAAATGGTAACGATGTAAATACATCTTAAATAAAAAGATTATATCTTCAAAGGCATTTCACCTTGAAAGAATTAAAAATATCAGAACTCCTTAGTCTATAGATTTCCTCTAAAGGGGAGCTGGAGGAGATTGTAGGAAGAATTCAGTCTCTAAAAGTCAGCATTTTAACGCTGTATTTCTACAGAGTTGTAAATACAAAGTTTCTGTATTTTCTTCTCTGCCCTCTCTTGATATTTTTTTCCTGTTTCAGATTGACTTTTAAGTTTCCTCATATAAGGCCTTTTTATCCTATCTGAAGGTGGAATCAAAGATTGAAATTCTCTCTTTTACTTGTTTGAGTAACATCCTTATTTAAAATATTCTTCTCACATAGCCCAAGTTCTGCAACAGATTGTTGGATAATTTGAATGCTTTTTTATACCTTACATGTCTGTCCTGGCTCTTCCTGTTTTATGGGACCTTTGAGTAGGGATCATATACTTTATTCACATGAAGGCACCAGAACAGCCCTATCCAGTAGAACTTTCTACACTGATGGAAATGGTCTATATCTGCGTTGGCCAAGTTTACTGGCTACATGTGGCTGATGAATGCTGAAAACATGGCTGGTATGACTGAGGAGCTTGGCTTTATTCAATTCTAAAATTAAAACCATTTTAATTTAAATAATTACACATGGCTTGTGGTACTGTATTGGACAGGAGGGTACTTCGAGAATAGGAAAGGAATATTTTGAGGTTCATCTCAGGTGTCTGTTCTTCTGCGAGTCTTTCAGACTCTAGATTAAGTGCCTTCTCCCTACACATCATGGTGCCCATTGCCCACTTGTATCCTAATACCTCCCGCTGTGTTTTGTAATTGTATGCATACTTGTCCTTACCAGTTACTTATGTGAACTTCTTGAGAGCAAAGATCTCTTTTATACCCTTTTTATGAACACAGCACCTGGTACTTGGTAGATAATGAATAAGTGTTTTTGAATATTCAAATGGAAATTGGCATCGCGTAGCAAGAATAGCCATTTTAACATGGGTATTTAGCCTTGCTCAGAAGTCAAATTGTAAGAGCCTCAACTGGAAATAGTAGTTACTTGGCTCAAAAAGTATCAGACTTGGTGTCTCAGGAGGCTACACGTTGCCTGATTAGTAGGTTGATGCATTGCTTTTAATAAATGACACTACTCTTAGAAAGAGTCATTAATGCAACAGACATTCGTTGAGCCCTCCATGGCTCTGGTGCCCTCTCCTGGGAACTGGGAACGAAGAGAACAGTTAGTGATGTTAGAAGATGGCCTTCTTTAGGAGTTCAACTGTGCCAGAGAAACTGACGTGTACCCGTATCACCCCCAGTGATTATAATGAGACAAGAACTGTTATGCAAACATTTATTAAATTTTGAAAACCTGCATATAGACATGATGCTATTAAACTTGAGATAAAAGAATACCGAACTAAGAGAGGAAGGAGGGAAGTGACAGCCGTGTGTATGTAGGACTGTGTTAAGCATTTAGAAAACACAGGAAAAGCTAGAATCTGTAAATATACCAATAGATAAGGGGTACATTTCCCCCACATTTAACATTTCTGAAATCGTGGGGTGTCTCAGAGTTGCTGCAGGCGAGGGCAGTCGGGCAGCAGTTCTGCGGTAGTTGACATCGCTTGTGTGCACACAGCCTCTTGAGTAAGATCTGAAAACCCTAGCACCAGATCCTGCAGTGAGGAAAATCTCGGGGATACAGTGGGCATTCTTAAGAGATGCTGCATCCCCAATACTCTTTTTGACACAGAGAATGGTATGGAGTGAGAAACGTTGACACTGATGGCTCTGAGTCAGAAAGTGATTCGGAAGAGCTGGAATCTGAATGTGAAGTTTTAAAAAACCTTAGCCAATTTGCTTATGTACCTCCATAGGCTCAAGAATGACAGATGATAGGGGCGCCTGGGTGGCTCAGTGGGTTAAGCCTCTGCTTTCGGCTCAGGTCATGATCCCAGGGTCCTGGGATCGAGCCCCGAATCGGGCTCTCTGCTCAGCAGGGAGCCTGCTTCCCCCTCCCCCTCTGCCTGCCTCTCTGCCTACTTGTGATCTCTGTCTGTCAAATAAATAAAATCTTTAAGAAAAAGAACGACAGATGATAAAAATTGATGTTTAGCGTGGAAAAGGGCTTTTTAATAAAACCTTTTGATCATTTAAAAGTTTAGACAGAAAGTAGAATAGTATTCGGAACCCCTGTATATTCCTTACCTGGATTTTGTAATTATCAACACATGGCTAGTTTTGTTTCTTAGGTACCAGCACCCACTCCCCCTTTATGTTTTGTTGTTTTTTTTTTGTTTGGTTTTAAAGATTTTATTTATTTATTTGATAGAGATCACAAGTAGACAGAGAGGCAGGCAGAGAGAGAGAGAGAGAGACGAGAAGCAGGCTCCCTGCAGAGCAGAGAGCCCGATGTGGGGCTCGATCCCAGAACCCTGGGATCATGACCTGAGCCAAAGGCAGAGGCTTTAACCAGCCACTCAGGTGCCCCTCCCCCTTCATATTTTGAAATAATTCCTATACATAGTATTTTCTCTATAATTATTTTATGTATGTACTTATTTACATGTGTAAATAAATATGTAATTTATTTTATGTATGTATTTCTAAAATTAGAGGAGTTAAAAGCTTTTTTTAGTAGGTGTGAAGGATTTAAGTGCACAACTGAAAAACTGGTGAAAATATTTGTAATATATATCAGGGAGAAAACATTAATATCCCTAAAGAATCTTAAAAATTGAGGGGGTCCTTCCTTACCCTCTGCTCTCTTTTCCTCCCATGAGTCCCAAACAATTCAGGCCTACAATTTTTAGCTGAGGCAGATCAATGTAGGTGTTCGTCTGGTGGGCCAGGAGCAGAAGAACCAGAGTAGCCTGGTGTCAGCAGTCACAGGCCAAGAAGGATAAGGCCATCTTCTTGGGGGTTTTAGCTCAACATGGTGTAGGGAGAAGAGCACATCCACACTGGGAGAGAGGGTGGTGGCAGAGATAAGAGAATGTGGACGTGTGTACTTATTGATAAAATAAGGAAATATATTAAAAGCCAAGTTTCTGTCAAAAAAGGGAATAATAAATATGGAAAAGGAGAAAACTTTTATATTAGATTGGAGTTAATGTGAACATTTAACATATGCAGGTAGATGTAGAATTAAATATAGATGTAAATGTATTCATGTGCTTATGTATATATGCATCTAATATACTCTGTAGCTCTGTGCAGCTGGAAAAAACCCACCCTTTTCCACTGAAAGGAACCTAGACTCCTGGAGAAATGGTGAGATAACAAAGCTTGAGACAGGAGAAATGAACAGAAACTAAGACTGCGATGTCTTGTATCAGAAAAGAAGTATTCATAGAATGCTAGGGACATGTCAGAAGGACCCAGAATCCAACTTGAAAACATTGTACTTTATCATTGTTGGGGGCATTTTGAGCATCAAAATAAGTAATGTTGGTAACAGATTATTGCCTTTTGAATAAAGTAGGAATCCATGAACCCACATAGATATATAAATGAGTGTATGCATGAGTCTGTGTATGTAAGATGAGGAACCAGAGATCACAAAGCTTCAAAGTCCCTGTCTACAAAATACACATTAAGTACAAAAAGGGAAATAGTAACTTTACAGTGATAGAATTACCACTGCAATCTAAAGTCAGATACCTGTCTAATCCAGTTATCAAATGAGTAGAGTGGAGCTCATCAGTGGTGAGAGGAATAAAGTTATTTACCACCTGACAGGATAGCTTGAGAAGGTTGTGGCCTCATTTCTGTGATGTTCCTGCCAAAGACGCCTAACCTGAATTTAGACTTCGGGAAGGATCAGACACACCGAAATCAGGAACCTTCTCCAGAATAACTGCCCTGCCCTGGAGACTTCAGTAGAGTCAAGACTGTGGGAGTCAAGAACGGCTGAAGAAAAGAAAGATGAAATGAGTAAATGTAACCAGCGATCCTGAACTGAATTCTTTTGTTTTAATAAAGGACATTCGGGGGACACTTTCCTGATTTCCATCGTTGTATTGTGATAAGAGGATGTCTTTGTGGGAAATACACTGTAAAGTGAAGGGTCGTTGGGCCAGGTCAGCAGCTCACTATGAAATGGTTCAGGAAGGTCAGGTCTTTGTGTTGTGTTTTCAGCCTTTGTCTAAGTTTGTGGTTGGTTCAAAGTTTACGGAGAGAAAACCAAGAGAGAAAATATCTGGTAGAAAAAGAAGTAAAAGATACGAATAGACAGTTCATCTACAGAGAAACTTAAATGGCCTTTAAACGTATATGAGCTATTCCGCATCACTCATACTTAAAGAAGCGTAAGTTAAAACCTCAGAGAAATATTACTTCTCATCTCTCATGAGAAAGCCATGGTTGAGTGAAGAGATGGGCAGTCCTCTCCCCCCAAAACAAGTGTAAGGGCTATTCTCTAACAAAAGGAATGTGAACTCTTGGAGAGATGGCAGATTTCAGAGGTGGGCCAGCAGGAATAGGACAAGCTGAGCCCAGAAAGTGAATTGTGACAGAAGATAAGGAAGTGGCTCAGAGGATGATGGGGATATGCCAAAAGGACGCAAACCCAGCTTGCAGGGACTTCCAGTGCCCCAAACTCCCACAATTTGTTCACCTACATAAATAGTGATAGAAATGGATTACAACCCAGAGAATAAAAATGAATGAATTTTTATTCATTCATTAATTAAATGACTTAAATGGGAGGAAAACCATTTCCTTAGAGCAAAATTCTAGCTACCATATGTAGATGAATTGATGGGTTTAGGGGGAAAATCACTGTTGGCAGCTACTGTCGTCATGGTTTCAGGCAAGAGTTCTTTGAATTCGATAAAACTAGTAGGCAAAGCAATGAGGGGAAACTAGGTCTTCCATAGGCTCCAAGTATCTTCCCACAAGATGATAACGACAAAGGAGACGAGGATGACTTTCTAGTTACTGGCAAACACGACCGTAAGAGATGAGGATTAACATCCTCGTTATGGGACACACCACTCTCATGCACTCCCTGAGAATGATGGGATGAGAAGAACATATTCCATCGGTGGTTTCCCTCCAAAACTGTACAGCTTGAATCCAAGCATGGTTAACACCAGGCAAGTCCAAATCAAGGGACATTGTACAAAATAACTGGCCTGGACTCTTGAAAACTATAAAGGTCATGAAAGAGAAAAAAAGCAGAACTCTTCGACAGTCAAGGACATGAAGAGACATGACTGTCAAATACAAGGTCTGATTCCATATTGAACCCTGAAGCAGAAAAGCCATGGTTTTCCTGTTTTTGTCGAGGACACTGCTGGGCAGTTAATGAGCTCTGAAGATGGTCTGTAGATTAGATAACAGTATTGCAGCGGTGTGGAATTTCCGGTTCTCCTAATTGTACCGGGTTATGTGAGAGAACATCCTTGTTTTAGGAAGTCTGCACTCAAGTATTCAGTAGTAAAGTACATCCTAGCTGTGACTTGCCTTCAGACATTTCAGGAAAGGTATATGTATACACACCATAGTCACATGAACACAAACAGAACGATTTAGCAGGTGTAAAATTTTAACATCTTGGAGAACAGGGTACTACATATACAGAAATTCTTTGTACTATTTTTGTAAGCCTTTTATAGTCTGAAATTCTTTTAAAATGAACTATTTTGTAAAACTTAAAGATTCGTGATTTCTTTCTAAAAGTGTTCTGGCATGGTTTAGTTTTTTCTTAGTGCTGCATCAAATAATGGTATGTCTTGATCTTATGGTGTGATATTCAGTGAAATACGGCATATAATATTTCATGGAATGTATAGTATAAATATGCTATTAGGAACTAGTTGTGTCTTGTATCTAGTTTTGTAACCTTAGATGAGGTGCTTAATGTCTGGGGCTCTGTTTCCTCAGGTGAATAGTGGTGCATGCATTGTGGGGTTGTGGAAAGTTTAAGTGAGGTAACGTGTTTAAAAACTAGCAGATGTCCTGGCACTTAGTAAATGTTCAATAAGTTATGCTTGTTAAAATGATGTATTCATATAAAAGTGATAGTCTTTAAATGAGAAATGTAATTCAAAGAATCTGGGTATTTGCTACTCTGGTGCCTTCTGTATTTAAAAAACATTCCAGAAGAGGAAGCATTACACCTACAGGGCATATAGGAGTCCATCGGGGGAAAGTCTGATGCTTTAATGGCTTTAGTAAGCTCCACTGTCATTAAGACCAGAAATAATGTGAATAAGGGTTATATGCCAGTTTCCCTGTTTCAAACTACAGTGTGTATAAGGTTCTAGTGTTTGGGCTCTTCTGATGCTAGATGGTTCAGGAGGGTCTTAGGTCTTAGGTCTTAGATGTGTTTCAAGAAAGAAGCACAGTTTTCATATGGATCTCCAAGTAAGACAGCTAATTCTTAAAAGGATTTTAAGAACATACCTCATGTATCTGTTTGCTTTTTTGCCAGGAAAAAGAACCCCTCCGTGTAATACCACTTAAAGAGGTTCATAAAGTCCAGGAATGTAAGCAGAGGTAAGCACCAGCTCTCACTTAGTTCCTGGCACAACTTATTAATACTCAGTGTTGCCTTAGTTTGATTGATGTGTACAGATGATATTTTTCTGTGTTATTTCTAGGGTTATTTTTAACTCTTCTTTGTAGTTGGGATATACTTGAACTTACAAAATCTTCAGATTAAAGTATTGAGATATTTTTTGTTTTATTTGAAAACTGAAAGTTAAGAAACAATCCCTAGGCTTATTAATGGGAAGGAAAATATTTAATATGAACAACTTCTATCATATTTGACAGATTGATGTATTACTTATTTTAGTATTTGGAAGTTGCTACATAATAGGGCTTTGTAAGAAAAATGTGTTAACTGTGCCAGTGTGTCTTTGAGCAGACTGATTAATTCGCCATTGAAAACTTTGAATTTTATACGTCTTTAGGAATCTTTTAAAAAATATATATATAGCTATATAAAATATGTGAAATGTAATGCAAGAATAAATTGAAAAAGTTGCTAATTTGGTTTTGCTAAATTATACCAGTATTTTATCTCTATTTATTCTCTTACTGACATATATTTGGTACTAGATAAACAAGTGAAACACACACTATCCAACAACTGCTATTTACGTGCAATTGGACATTTGTTTTTGTTGACAGTGACATAATGATGAGGGACAATCTCTTTGAAATTGTAACATCGTCGCGAACTTTCTATGTGCAGGTGAGTTTGGAGATTATAGATCCTCTTACCAAGAGATTAATAATTTTGGAGGTGAAGTAAATAAAAATAAACTTGTTGCTTATGTGAATAAGAAAAGAAAAACATGACAGCTGTAATTTACAACTTAAAAAAAAGTTACATGTAAAATTATTGGTAGGTCATTTTAGCAAATAGGGGCACTCTTTGTTCTGAGTGGCAGAATAGAATTAAATAGTATTTGTGGGAAGGGAAGTGCTGTTTCAATTTAGATGCTAAATTTCAGTCTGGATTATTTTTGCACATATTTTGGAATTTTGATTGTATCATTTTTGGTAATTTTAGAAACCGGGTCTAAAATACCCACAATAAAAACAGACAGTGGAGCACACAGGTGGGAGACAGGCATCCTGTATTTAAGTTTAAAATACACCTTTTACTTATACAGCAAATTAGTTAGATTGAAAGTTTTTTTTTTTAAAAGAACATTTGTTTTTGTTTTATAAAAGTTACATATGATTGCATAAAATTTGGAAAATATAAAAAAATACGAAGAAAAGGATATAAAGCACACAAAATCCCACATGCAGGAAATCATTCTTATTTTAGTGCCTTCTTAAAGGCATATATTTTTATAACAAGTGGGGTCTTATGAAGTACACAGTGTTATATTCTGTTGAATGTATTAATAATCTTTTTTTCCACATCATTACAAATTCTGTAAAAACTTTTTACAGCTGCACCATGTTCTGTTATGTGAATGTTCCGCAGTTCAACTGTTTCTCTGCTCCTCTAACTGGTTATTTCCATAGTTTTGTACATTTACTATGATAAATAATGTGGTGGTGAACATTTTTGTGCTTAAGTCTGCCTTGATTTCTTCTTTAGGTTAAGTTTCTAGATCAGGAGTGGCCATGAGTATCAACGTTTTTAAACCCCTTTTTTTTGCCACATTGATTTCTAGATTTGTGTTTTATCTTTCCTGATTTGAGTTTTTCCTTTTAAAAGTCCTTGTTATAATCATTGGTTCAAAAGAACATGTTGTGACTTAAAATCTTTGGACATAAGTAAAAGGCAGGATCTCTGTTTAATTGGATTTAAAGTCATGGTAAAGTTTTAAATTCACATTGGGAAGCAAGGTCCTATCAAGGAATATGCTACTTTGGAATAGGACTACCAGAGTTTCAGTATTTAGAGTAGTACTAGAAAAGATTTCTAGGAGAGTAATATACAAAATGATGTCCAAATGTTTTTTAACCACAATTACATAAACACTCTTGTAACAGACAGTATAGCAGTAGATAGAGCGAGATGAGGTTTGTCTTTGACTTCTTCCTCTCATCGTCTCTCCAGAAGTACTCATGTTGATGCTTTTTGATGTGTCCGATCTTAAAATATCAGATGTCCAACTTTGGTCTCTATAATAACTTACCCTGCAAAACCTGGCTTTAAAAAGTGATTTCTAAAATTTTTTGGAAAGCATTGCCTTGGAATGATTTTGTTGTTGACTCTGTAATTTGCCAGAACGGGCACCCTGGATCTGTAGACATAGGAACTGATTTTGAGGACAAACTGACTGAATGAGTCCTTTCTCTCCCTTAGGCTGACAGTCCTGAGGAGATGCACAGTTGGATTAAAGCAGTCTCTGGTGCCATTGTAGCCCAGCGGGGGCCTGGCCGGTCAGCGTCTTCTGTACGTTCCCTGTTCTCTGGGGTGATACTCCCTAGGGCCCCCCCGCCATCCTGTCGAGTTATTTTCCTTCCTCTCCCCCTAATCCTTCTGGTTTCGTTCCGTATTGAGATTTATTTGCATGTTGACTCTCATACCAATTGGACTTGCAAAAAATAATGCATTTCTAATTTAATGCTTCCTTGTAGTGTTATGTATACAACTTTCTGTGCATTGTACTGTCTTAAATGCACAAGCAGGGCAACTAAAGAATGAACATTTCCTTGCTTTGTTTTAGGAGTTCTTACTTGTACAAGGTCTAGATTTGTTACAACTTGACAAATTCTTAGTATGGGATGTGGCCTAATCCTGTAAAGCACCTGAGGTTGTAGCATTACAGTTTGCTGAAAGCCTCAATTTCCTCTTCACTCCCTCTAATTTTAGTTAAGGATTTTTTTTAACTTACTAGTGCCCTAAGACCTTTGAACAGCTGAACCCAGAATTAATACAATTTCCTGTTCTCAGCCACTATTTTCCATTGCATAGTCTCATTTTCATTTTCTGGTAGGGTCATTTAAAAGCCTGCCGCTTTTCACTATCAGAATTGTCTTTGTGGTAACATGATGATAAAATTGAAATGTTAAACATTTTCAGAAATAAGAAAAATGTTTTTAACTTATCATGTTTAAGAACATCATAGGAATAAGATTTGGCTTTAGAATACTTTGGTCAGTGGTCTCTCATCTCTACTGAGGAATAGAAAAAAAAAATTTTAAGATTTTTTTTATTTATTGGGATGGGGACGGGGAACACAAGCAGGAGGCACAGCAGGCAGAGGGAGAAGCAGTCTCCCCGCTGATCAAGGAGCCCAAGGTGGGACTGGATCCCAGGACCCTGGGATCATCACTTGAGCCGAAGGCAGACGCTTAACCTGCTGAGCCACCCAGGTGTCCCGAGAAAAAAGAACGTTAAGTGTCTTGAAATGTAGCACTTCTGTCTGCAGAATGTAGTCTCACATGTAGCATGAAAGCCTTTATTACCTTCTACAGATTTGTTGTTAATGCCAGATGTTCTGCACTTTTGGTATTTTTCTAGTAGTAATTCTGCCTTTAAATAGTTTCCTGGTAGTAATAACTACAGATCAGTAAATACAAGTCCAAGTTTCTCACTTCTTAAATTACTCTCCTTATATCCTTTTTTGGAATATCTTAGAAGTTACTTTCATAGTATTAATTTTGTAACTGCCTGTGTTTTATGTGACCTTTCCGGCCGCCAGGTATGGGACTCTCTGCAAAAAACAGTGTCTTTGGGAAGAGGAAACATTGGAGAAGGGCACCTGTGTTTTGTGCTTTGTGGTGGGGGCAAAGTGGACTCTCTGTCTGTAACTGTCAGCAGAACTTTCTCTTTTCCTCCCTCTCCCCAGTATAGGTTAACTCTAATCTTAGCTTTGCACTGTGTTCCAGATGCGGCAGGCCAGAAGGCTGTCGAATCCTTGTATACAGAGGTATACATCAAGAACTGGTGAATGCAGCACGTATGTGGGCTCTCACGCAAACGTGCCTTCTTACTAGAGGGCCCGGACTCACTCACTACTTACAACTGATCATAGAAAGTTGAGTTAACCAAACTGCCCTTTGCAGTTACCGTAACTGACTTTGTCGACACTAACGCAAACTATTTCACTGCAATCATCCGGTTGGATATGCATATTTAAACAATGATGAAAAAGATAAATCATGAAAAAAATGGAACCTTACTAATTGAAAAAGTCACATTAAGCTGTTTTCTAAAAATTAGTTTCCTGAATTGCCACAAGTTTCAACTTCTGTATTTTATGTATTTTGAAATTTTTTATACTACACCATTTAACTGCACCCTTGTTCTAATAATATATGCAGACTCGTGCATGCATATACATTGGATAAACTCTACGTTACTATACTTTGCATGACATTTTAAATCTCAGGTGAAATTTAGCCAGCTCCTGGGAATCTATAGTGTTTTGTCAATTTGTAGCACTTTGTTTTCAAACCACTAGTGTCATACGTGAACGCAGTATGCTAGGAACTGTATGGCAGTGCATTTGGAATGGTCATATTAAGGATATCCTTAATTAGAAGCAAATTAGAATTAAGATTCACAACTGATAGTTATTTCTCCAGTTTTAATAAATGATTAAATATGTACCCTTTGCAGCCTTTAAGACCTTTAACCGTATGAATGTATGACATACTCAAAACTAAGTAAGTGCCGTGAAAGGAACAGTGAAAAGATTGCGCCACTACTGGTTGCAGCAAAATTCAGGGATGAAAAATGAAATTTGTCAGACTGTCAGAGAAAACCGTAGGTTTGGAAAACAGTGAGTTCCACTTACTAAAGAAATATGGCCTTTCCTTTTTACATTCTGCATTTTAATTTTTTTTAATCTTCCTAAAATATGTGGGAGGATTCCTAGTGTTGATAGAAGATGCTGTTAAATAGGATGGCAGAGCTGCTAGGCCCCCTTCTTAAACACAGTTCGGTTGCAGTTGGAGCCCTGCACCCCAGGGTAGGCTGCCCGAGTCTTCAAGTGGCAAAGCTTTGGTGACAGAACTGGTTTCTTAGTGGAAATGGTTGTCGACTGTCATGGCTTTAACCTCACTTCTAAAAATGCATTGCTTTGGGAAAGAACTTGCACATGTATGCTGCATGGCTCATGCTTCTGCTCTGTGTGTGTGTGTGTGTGTGTGTGTGTGTGTGTGTGTGTTTCGTTTGTTTTTCAGAGAAGAAAGTCTCACACTGAGTTACTAACTCTGTCGTTACTGTTTGCCTGCGTCTGACCACCACCCGTCTTTGCAGGAGCATCCCAGCTGTGCTTCCGAATCCAAACCCGCTTGCCGCTCTGCCAGCGCAGCCGCCAGCCCACATTCCGCAGCCTCTCGCAGCAACTCTTTGGTCTCAAGCTTTACCGTGGAGAGGCGAGGATTTTACGAATCTCTTGCCAAGGTCAAGCCAGGGAACTTCAAGGTCCAGACTGTCTCTCCAAGAGAACCAGCTTCCAAAGTGACTGAACAAGCGCTGCTAAAACCTCAAAGTAGAAATGGCCCTCAGGAGAAGGACTGTGACCCCGTGGACTTGGATGACGCGAGCCTTCCGGTCAGTGACGTGTGAGAGGGAAGCGCGTGGAGCCTCACCTGCCTCCTTGGCCCTTCTAGCCAAAGATGATAGAGGACGAAACGGTTTTTAATACACGTATTATACTGCCTCTTTGATGTACTCTTTACAAGCTGGTAAACCAAGAATCTAGGGAGTGGCCAAATTAAATGTAATTTCTTTTAAAAAAAAAACACAACACAAAAAAAACCTGTTTCAGTATCAACTGTCTGAAGCTTCGTGTACTCTCTTTTGGGTGATGAAAATGTGTGTGTGGTATTTTTTCCTAGTGAATTTGACAGTTTAAATGTTTAACAACTTAAAACATTAAAAATGCATATTAATTATTTTGGTTGTTTTTAAAATGCTACTTAGATTTCCTATTAGATGCTTGATATTTACATATTCTTACTGGTGAATATTATTGAATGAAATATTGTCAGACTAAGATATCTAAAATCATGACGTCTGTGGTGCTGTAAAATTTATACTACAGTGTGGACAGCTTGGAAACGATAACCATCTCTGTTGCTCTGGGCGTTAAGGTGAGTGGCCAGTGTTGTGTAGAGGAGATCATTGGACCTGTTAGTGAGGGTTGTAGGTTGCATGGGGTGGAAATTAGAACTCACACAGCTGTGTCTTTGACATGAGTTGGAAAAAAACTTGGGACTTACAGCAGTCTTTGCTTTTATGAAACAGTGAAAATGATTTGGTGTGAAATTTCTGGATGATCTGATTTTCATATCAAGGTTTTATAAATAGTTCTTATTTCTATATTTGGATCAGTGAAAGACCTCAAGTTTATATGTAAAGACATTCTGCCCTTAGCTGTGTGATTGCAGCCTCCCCTTTTTGTCCCTGATTAACCTCTATTCAAGCGCCTGTGTATTCTCCTCTTGTTGGAGGATGTTGTTGGAATAATGTGCTCAGAAGTCCTACGTGATCAGTTTTTAACATTGGGATAAAATTAATTTTCAGTAGCATAGTTGAGTGTGCTCAATAAGATATCTTCTCATGGTCAAGATGCCAGGATGCTTTTATTCTCCTACGTGTGCAATAGAGATGTTGTAAAAAACAAATTTGAGTATACGTTTAATCACGGGGATATCGTAAATGTCAGCACCACTCTAAAAACCCTTAGTTTAAAGCGTTGAGTAATAGACCAGTTTGAAGTACCATTTTTACAGTTGAGTCTTAAACATTTGCTTTAAGAAACTAGTCTTGAATTTCACATGCTGCTATTTTTATGATATTTTACCATCTTACTGTGCTGTTTTGTTTTGAATTCATATGTGTCCCTTTTTCTCCTTTGCATTTTCTAAGATGATGTCTGGTTTGAGAAAAGGAGAGAGATTTCCTACTACAGTGGTGGGGTCCAGAGGTTACCATCTGTTATAGGGGAATTATGGAATCAGTTTAAAAATCTAAATGCATTAAGTGCACCACTCAACTTTTTTATTCATAAGCTAATATTTTAAAAAGTTATATTTCTATTTTTTCCTTTTTTGCAGCTACATTGGAAAATGGTAGATGGAAAGTTTTAAGTAGCTATCACTTTTTCTGCCAACGTATCCATTATAATGGCTCTTTTGAAAGTTACTTTTTCATGAACACACCTAAGAAATCCTGTGTAGACAGTTTGCAATATTAGGAGCCTCATGCTTTTTTCTTTGGTACAGCTTCTACATTGCATGTTCATTTCAGCATATTTTGGTATTGGTAATTTGATATATTTCATAGTGGCAAAATACTGGCTCTATTTTGGGACTTTTTATAGAACTGCCCTTGTATTAAGTAGCATAGGAAAATGTTCTTGTGATTGTCAGGGTCTCCTCTAATATTTATCTCAATACTTTTATAATTCTATGAAAATTATTTAATTATTTTAAAACTTATACTTTTCTTGTAAATATGTCACATCTGAATTGTCAAAAAAATCACTTTGAATACCTTAATATTTGCTGCATTTTTTTTCTGTATATATAACATGTCTTCTTTCAGAATGGGAATGTACGTGTGCTTCCCAGTGTTTACTTTTATGTCTGTTATCTTTATAATGTCAAACTGGTTGAACACTGTAATGACTTGAGAATAAACTCAAAATTCTAACTTACTTCTCATTTGGTTTGGTTCTGCTCTGGTGTGAACAGGTAATAGAATTAGTAGAAAATATGGGTGATTGACTGGAAGTTACTTATTTAAGGACAGACTAATTATTTGGTAACCTTTGAAAGGCATAGTTTGATATATCTGTACAAGGAAAGATGATTGGTTTTGGGAAAAAGGGCTTGCTTATTTTGCTTCACTAAAGCAAAAGAAAAACATGTCCTCAAAAGTACTGTGACACATGTTGGCTTCAAAGCATCTCTGAATTGTCCAGGCTGCTTTTGCTCTGCTTGGTTACTGGTTAGACTGGACATGGCACAACCAAGGCGGGGGGCAGAGGGCATTTTGATTCTCAGAGGGGCTGTTGTCATGTTAGAGGTTATTTTTTTCAGACCCACTATTGGTAACAGAGAGTCCGTGTCTGCTGTATAGGCGGCATCGAATAATGATGGAATTGGATGAAGGCCATCTCTTAGTAATCTTTATTAACTGGTGCAACTTAATTTTCTTTCCCTGAAAAGTATTTTAAATGCTTTTATTTTTTAAAAGGACCCAAAACAAGAAAGTTTTAAACTTTGTTGCTTTCACAAAAAAAGAAATCCCTTTCTCAGCCTTTTTTTTTCCCCTTCTAGCTGCATTTCTGGAATTTTCTTTAAGTGGTTCTCATACCTTTATCAAAACAACAGTAGGTGAGGCAGGAAATACTTTGTATTAAAAAGTGTAGAGACATAACGAATTAATACCAGATTTGGTAAGAATTTTCCTTGTCTTTCTACGGATATGACAGTCTACATCAGACATGATGAAAATACACTTGATGGGTTTGTATTTTCCATTTGCAATCTTATCCATGTTATACAGACCCCAAATTAATTATTTGTATATTTTTATTTTTTAATGATTTATGAAATTACATTTTTGCAAACCTCATCTAAGACTTACTGAAAATATTACTGAATTGGGGTTAGCATTTACAATTTTGATTGATAAAATTAGTATTCCATTTTCCGGACATTTAAAGTGAGTAGTGCCTTACTATGTGACTACAGTCACATAGTAACCACAGGACTACAGTCATGTGGTAACAGTGCCACCTTCTGGTTATGTCATTGCTAAATTTAAAGTAATTTGTAGTCTAGTTTGCTTTATTTCACTCATCATGGAAATTAGGGAAGATATGTAATTGTATAGGATAACTTCAAAATTAATATAAAATTTAAGTCAACATTTGCAAATAATAGTTTTTAGTTAAACTATTCGGAGAGAATTACAGATTCATGTGTAGTTGTAGGAGTTCTTGTGTATCTTTTATTCAGCCTTTCCCAGTGATGATATGCTGAAAATCTGTAGTAAAATGTTACAATGAGGATATTAACACAAATACAGTCAAGATACAAAATAATTGCATCATCACAAGGACCTCTTAATGATCCCTTTATAGCCACACCTGCATCCCATTTTACAGGTTTGGTAACGAACTTGGTAATATTAGACTTAAGATCCAATTCTTTTGGGGGCAGCTGGGTAGCTCAGTCAGTTGAGCATCTGCCTTTGGCTCAGGTCATGATCCCGGGGTCCTGGGATCGAGTCCCGAGTTGGGCTTCCTGCTCTGTGAGGGAAGCCTGCCTCTCCCTTTCTCTCTGCCTGCTGCTCCCCCTGCTTGTGCGCGCTCTCTCTCTCTCTTTCTGTTAAATAAATAAGTAAAATCTTATAAAAAAAAGTCCACAATTCTTTTGATACCACAGTTTGGGTTCTCAACTGTTACGGTGTTAACTGCCTTGGTAGAAGTCTCAAAAACTATTCTTTGTTTATTTTGTCCTATCTCCAGGCTATTAAATGAGTTTAATTTTCATTCAACTCTTTTTAGTAGTTCCCAGAACCATACTATTTCAAGTGATAGAAATTTGAGAATAATTTCTTTATATATACATTTAAATTTAGCACTTGAGAATAGTCTGTTAAGTATCCTGGTCATAACCTCCCTGAGAGATTTTAAGCCCTGACATTTGACATCGTATAAATTTAATAAGATTACCAGAATAAGGACTATAAAATCAAATCGTTTTAGGATGCCAAATTCTTGCATTGGAAATAGTTGTAGGGACTGGTTCTAATCACCTGTAGGATGGGAAGCTTTTGACCTTCTAATACAAGATCTTGGGCAAATTGTGGTCTCTGGTGTATGATAGGCGATGCCCAGGACACCTATGAAGATCATGTCCGCAAGGAATCCGTGGAGAGAGAGAAAGTGCCATAATAATAAGTGTGGAAGCCTGCGGCAGCATGGAAATCCACACGGGCAGAGGCCGGCTTGGCCAGGGAGCGAGGCACTGGGTGACCAGCGTTGTGCTGTAAGGGCCTCCGCAAGGTCCCGGGAGAGAAGAAGGAGCTCACTGAGTGAAAACTACGTGACATGACAAGTACATTCGCAGATGCTGATTTGGGATTTGAAGGGCCCAAACTGGTACCAAAATGTAAACATTCTCTTCAACGTTGTTGCCTCCTCTCCCTCCCTCCCAAACTCTGCCCCTTGGACCAGCCGCACTAGTTTTCTTCAGCATGTGTGTGTGGGGGGGGGGGGCGCAGGGAGAGGAGTGGATGGGAAATGTGGGGAACTTCCCATGATTCAGAAAGTTGCCGCATCAAAGCCCATTTTCTCCTGCCTCTGGTACCTTCATGAGGTGAAAATCTGCTCCCTCTGGAATCTTTCTTACTGTTTCCAAATAGGGGCCCCTGGTCCCAGTGGTATGTGTTCCTTTGTGACTTTGGCATACACGGTGTTCATTGTCTTGGTTGATGTCACTCGCGTTGTCCGTCCATCCTTCTCTGCTTTGGCCCATCTGATTACTACTCTGCAGAGTTGGTGCTTCCCTTAGGGTTGCCCTCTGTACCTCTTTCGGGAGGGCGTATCCGACGATCTCCCATTTCCTCTATGAAAATGGATATGCTTGGGTTTTCTGTCTTACCTAGACTCAGTTCTGAGAAGCTACATTCCTAGACAATGATACATTCTACGTTTGCATGGAGCTGAGCAAAGCACAGGGTGCAAGAACTCACGTTGTCTTCAGCTCAGATATACGAACAAACGTGAACAAACCACGCAAATGGTTTGTATGGCACATGGCGCTTTCATCAGTGTCTTACCTCATGCCATGGTGCTCACAAACACACGCTGACATGGAAATAGAGTGGTAGTATTCAGGCATAAGGAGACCATCTAGATCCATCTTAGGAGTCTTTTTTTTTTTTTTTTTAAAGATTATTTGAGACGGGGGAGTACATGAGCATGCAGGCAGAGGCAGAGGGAGACAGAGAATCATTAGCAAAGTCCCCATGCCCAGCGCGGAGCTGGATGTGGGGCTCGATCTCATGCCCCTGAGATCCTGATCTGAGCCAAAATCGAGTCCCCACACTTAACCGACTGAGCCACCCAAGTGTCCCCTTATGAGTTAATTAAAAATTAAATTAAAATTCAAGTGCGAGATGTAAAATTTCTCATAAAGCACCTGTGATCTCTGGAAAGCAAGTCTGAGTTCTCCGTTTGCAAAACACTCATATGAACGGTATTTAAACTGTTAATTTCTTAACAGCTTAATCTCACAGCCCTTCCACCTTCTCACACAGTGCTTCTTGTATACCCCACGTCCCAGTGCAACTGAATCATTCTCTGTTTGCTGGTTTCCCCACCTCCCTGCCATAATTCTCGCCGCTCTTTACAGAAGGCCAGTGTCCTGGTCGTCTTGGCTTTGTACTTCCACTCGTCCTTTAGTTCGCGCTAACGTGCAACTTTCTGCTTGAGGCGTTGGAATTGCTTTCTCAGTTTTCCCACAACATAAGCCATGATGACCCCAGAGCACCCGATTCCCTCGCCCTCCCAGGCCAACATCCGCTCAGTTACTTGCAGCTGGAAATCAGCTGAAGCTCCTGCCCTTTAACTCTGGGCTGACTAACGAGCTTTTCTCTCTCTCCTGGAGTCCCTTTTAAAAACCAATGACTTCAAAATTGGAAGAGGTTGGGAAGTGGAAACAGCCCAAATCTAGCTCTCTGTTGATTAGATAGGCCCAAAAGGGCCGTCCAGGAGATGGGAAGCGGGTTTCAAACCCGCTGCTAGGAACGACCTCTCCGGGCAAGGCCTTCACGCACGCAGAGGTTTGGACAGCTGCTCACAGCTGTTGGAGGGCCGCAGGCCCCTTGCACACACATGCACGTTCCATTTGACATTTAATTTGACGCCCCAGACAAAATAATGTAAAAGGTACCTGACATTCCCACACTTCGCTTTGTTCTGGACGAGCCTTTGTGTTTATTTACGTGCGGGCATAAGCATGTTTATGTATTTGGGACAATGTGATACAAGCTTTTTTGTAGCCTTCCTTCCACGCCACAAAATATCACAGACACCTTCACGTATCAGTGACTATGGAGCAACCCCACTATGTCTTGAGGTTTAAATCTTTAGTTGTGTATCTCTATAGAAAATTCTCAACCCATTCCTTCACTGGACCTTTTGGTTGTTTCCAACTTTTTGCCATTCTGCAAGCTGGGTCTTTGCCTCCAGGGCTGGTGCATCCCGGCCGGGTGTGCATGTTTCACACCTGGTCCTGCCAATCTCCTAGGACGGATGTGTGTCATTTCTGCTCCCGCCGATAGTGCGTGAGACCGGCCCATTTCCTCATGTCCTGGGCAGTGCTGGAGTCCGTCATTTCTGGCAGTCAGATTTGAAAGGATATCTTCTTATGATTTCAATTTTATGCTTCTTTGAAAATTATGGGAAGTCTAGGGTTTTTTAAATGTTAATTGGCCTTTGTCTCTTTGTCCTTTTTGTGGATTGCCTGTGTTTGTCCTTATCTATGTTTCTTATTGTTGCTTGAATTTGTTTGTTTCCAAGAACTGTATGTGTATGAACTATTAATCTTTGTTCTTTGTTCATCTTCTGTATTTAAATATTATCCTTGTTTATCACTTGTCTCTCATTTAGATGCTTCTGTTTATTGGTATCATTTTTTTTTCTTTATGGATTTTGCCTTTAGTGTCATGCTTAGAATGTAATTTTCCACAAAACTACTAACATGCCTCCTTGTATCTCTTGATATATTTATTATAACTTTTTACTCCTATAGGTTAGTTACAACTGGAATTAATTTTGACAAATAGTAACAAGTAAAAATCCAATATACTCCACCACCTGACGCCTACGAGCAAGTTCAGCAGTTCCTCTGTGCTGTTAGTTTTAAGCTATTTTTAAAATTTATTTGACATAGAGACAGTGAAAGAGGGACACAAGCAGGGGGAGTGCCAGAGTGAGAAGCAGGCTTCCTACTGAGCCCCATGCGGAGCTCAATCCCAGGACCCCTGGGATCATGACCTAAACTGAAGGTAGATGCTTAATGACTGAGCCACCCAGGCACCCCTGTGCTGTTAGTTTTAAAAATCTATTTCTTCCCACAGATTTGAAATACCATTTATATCAGTGTCTTAGCCAGTGTGGGCTGCTATCACACAATCCCATAGATTTGGTGCCTTAAAAAACAGCAGAAATTTATTTCTCGCAGTCCTGGAGTCTGAAAGTCTCAGATCGAGGCACCAAGAGCTCTGGTGTCTGATGAGGGCTCATGTTGCTGGTTC
The DNA here is from genome assembly GCF_010015895.1 of Lontra canadensis. Lineage (NCBI taxonomy): Eukaryota > Metazoa > Chordata > Mammalia > Carnivora > Mustelidae > Lontra > Lontra canadensis. The sequence continues at coordinate 9,038,407 of NW_022631073.1, read as the reverse complement.
ACAGAGGACTATCTGCCCACTGGGTCCTCACATGGTGGAGGGGGCAAGGCAGCTCTCCGCAGTCTCTTCTAAGTGGGGGAAGTGCCCTCATGATCTATCACCTCCCAAAGGGCCTCTTCCTGGTACATCCCCTGGGAGGCTCGGCTCAACACATCAATTGGAGGGGGACGCAGAGCTTCAGGCTTTAGCACGCAGGCCGTCATGGTTTACACTGGAGTCCATTTCTGAGCTTTCTAGACTCTGAATAATTCTCTGCCAGTATCATACCATATTAGTAATTGTTTGTAATACATTTTAATATCAAAGGCATGTTTTTCCATGGTATTTTTGAATCTTCAAATCCTTACTTTTGAGTTCCAAAAAAATCCTACTTTTTAGAAACAGTAATTACACCAAATTTATAATGTTGTCAGCGTGCTTGTTCCTATAAAACCTGTGATGAGGCTCCCTGAGTCTGGCTGCATTTGGTGGCTCTGTGGACAGGTGATTGTCCCAACTAGGGATTCTCCTTGTAGGGTTTGCCTTTGGGGGAGTAAGATTTGCAGAGAGGACGCTGTGTGCATGAAGGCAGGGGACATGTGAGTCCCTGAATACGGCAAAGGCTGTGGACGAAACCTGCACTTTGGCACTGGGAGGGGCACCAAGGACCAGGAGGAAGGGTGGGCACAGACAAGGGCATCCTTCCCATTTCTGTGCAACCTGCTGTGGGCACAGGCCAGAGGGCTGACATCTCTGTCATACCATTGGTCACTCCATATAGGTGGTGGTGCTGGGACTGGCTGGTAAGACAATGGCTGAATTTGGGGGAATTTTGCAAGCTTGCACAGCCATTTTTTATTTTTACTTACAGAGGTAGAATTCAGTGACTCATCAGTTGCATACAATACCCAGTGCTCATTCCATCACGTGTTCTCCTTCATGCCCATCCCCCAATTACCCCACCTCCCCTCCAGCCACCCTCAGTTTGTTTCCTACAGTTCGGTGTCTCTTACGGTTTGCCTCCCTCTCTGTTTTTTATCTTATTTTTTCTTCCCTTCCCCTATGATCCTCTGTTTTGCTTCTTAAATTCCACATATGAGTGAGATCATATGATAATTGTCTTTCTCTGACTTATTTCACTTAGCATAATACCCTCTAGTTCCATCCACGTCATTGCAAATGGCAAGATTTCATTCTCTTGGATGCCCGAGTGTTATTCTGTTGTATGTAGACTTCATCTTCTTTATCCGTGCATCTGTCAGGGGACATCTGGGCTCTTTCCATAGTTTGGCTCTTGTGGACTTTGTTGCTATAAACTTTGGGGTGCAGGTGCCCCTTCTGGTCACTTCGTTTATAGCCTTCAGATAAATGCCTAGTAGTGCAATTCTTGGGCCGTAGGGTAGCTCTACTTTCAACTTTTTGAGGAACTCCCATGCTGTTTTCCAGAGTGGCTGCACAAGCTTGCATTCCCACCAATGGTGTAGAAGGGTTCCCCTTTCCCCACATCCTCGCCAACACCCGTCATTTGCACACACAGCCATTAGTAAGATTAGACTGTAAATTTACAGTGAAGTAAGCTACATTAGGAAGAAAGTTATAAATGCAACTCATCACGTCCTGATTATTCTACTGCGCCTTCTCGTTATCTATGGTCTTGGGGTTATTTCTAGGTGCTGTACCTGGAAGGCCGAGGCACGACTCAATGCTGTGTTCTGGAGCTTTCCTCCCAGCTCTGAATTCAGCGATGCCACAGTGGTAGTTGGCCACAGTCGGAGCACTTAGCCTGGAAATTGGCAAATGCTACAAATTCGGGCTTGATTTATTCTTCTGTTGATCGTCTAGACGAGGGGTTGGCACCTCTTCCCGTAAAGGGCAAGATGGTAGATGTTTTCGGCCTTGCAGGCAATATACCCCTGTCGCAACTACTAATTCTGCTGTTGCAGGGGGAAAGCAGCCGTGGACAGCACACAAACGAGTAGGCCTGATTCTGGTATAACTTTGTTTGTGGATACTGCAAGTTGAATTTCATATAATTTTCTTGTGCCACGAAATATAATTCTTTTGATTTTTTTTCAGCCACTCAAAAATGTAAAAAACATGCTTAGTTTGCAGGGTGTACAAAAACAGGACATGGACTGATTTGGCCTGCAAGGCGAGTTTGCTAACCTCTGGTCCATGATTAAGAAAGCGTTCTGTGAAAGTCAGTTGTCTATATGGAATTCACAATAAAGAGTATTGCATATTTTATTAGGATTGGTAAATCATATATAATTATAAATCATATCAATAAAATGTATAATAAACTGTTCTCCCCCCCCCAGGAAACCGGTTGTTAATATTGAATTGGCCTGAGGGTGCCTGGGTGGCTCAGTGGGTTAAGCCTCTGTCTTCAGCTCAGGTCATGATCTCAGCGTCCTAGGATCGAGCCCCAGGTCAGGCTCTCTGCTCAGCAGGGAGCCTGCTTCCTCCTCTCTCTGTCTGCTCCTCTGCCTAGTCGTGATCTCTGTCTGTCAAATAAATAAATATATATATTGAATTGTCCTGAACTTCTAGTGCTTGGCACACTTGCTTTAGTCTAGATAGTAATAGGATTGTTTCTGGTGTTTTATTTTTATATATGATGCTGACTGTTGACTTCAGATATTCTATTCTAGTTTGTTTTACTCTATTCATTTTTTTAGAGAGAGACAGAGAGAGAGTAGGGAGGGGCGGAGGGTAAAGGAGAGAGAATCACAAGCAGGCTCCCTGATGCTCCTATGATCCTGAGATGGTGACCAGAGCCGAAATCCAGAGTTGGATGCTTAACCGACTGAGCCACCCAGGCGCCCCAAGATATTCTTTATCATGTTAGGGAAGTTCCTTATTTTTTTTGTTCACCAAAAAAAAAAAAAACACCAAACCAAACCAAACCAAACAAACAAAAACCCCCAAAACAACAAAAAACCAAAACCCCAAAAAACAAAAACAAAAACAAAAACCCACAGTCAGGAATGGATATGGAATTTCACTAGACACTTTTTGGCATTTGGAATGATATGAAAAATTACATTAATACCTTCTGAATGACAGCATTCTTTCATTCTTACTCCATTCTTTCATACAGTGCAGATCGATTTGCTTATGTTTAGTGGCTTCATAGCTCTGCCCATATATAATATTCACTTTTATATTTTTTGGCAGCAGCGGAGAGAAGGAACGTTCTCTGTTATGCTTAATACTGGCATGTGCCTGCTTTGTAAAGTGAATTGGGAAGTTTTTTGTCCTTTTTCTCATGTTCTCTCTCAGTTAAAGAACATAAAACTGTTCACTTAAAGTTTCAAGGAATTCAACCATGAAACCCGTTCGCCTCAAGAATTTTTTCAGAGGTAGTTTTTATTTGTTTGTTTTGACAAATATTTCTTTTTCTCCGTTGATACTGGTTTAAGTATTTAAAATTTTGTTGATATTATTAATTTATGACATGTATTTTTCTTTTTTTAGTGTTTATTACATTTAAAAAAAAAGATTTTATTTATTTATTTGACAGAGAAAGAGAGAGACAGCGAGAGAGGGAACACAAGCAGGGGGAGTGGGAGAGGGAGAGGCAGGCTTCCCACGGAGCAGGGAACCCGATGTGGGGCTCAATCCCAGGACCCTGGGATCATGACCTAAGCCGAAGGCAGATGCTTCACGACTGAGCCACCCAGGTGCCCCTGTTTATTGCATTTTTAAGAAAGATTTTAAGTAACCTCTACACCCAGCGTGGGGGCTCGAGCTCACGACCCAGAGATCAAGAGCCACATGCTCCCCGGACCGAGCCAGCCAGGTGCCCCTAATTTATGATTTCTGAGAAAATTTCTATTCCATCCCTGTTTCCACTGTTTCTCTACAGTCTAGTGTCACAATGTGTCAGACATCAGATTGTCTACTCATCAGGTAAAAACCTTTGATACTTTTCCGTTGTTCGTAAAACAACAGCTATAACCGGGGTCCAGTCCTGGCTCCCGCCTTCCCGCTGCCGTGGGTTCGGTGTCAGCGTCGTAGGAGGCATCCCAGCCTCCTGCCTAGAGTCACGGGGTGGTGGGGGCGGGGGTGTCCCCAGGAAGAAGATCTAGCGGAGGCATGCCAACAACTGGATCTCATTCCGATTCTGGAAACAGTTTCATTTTAGCCTTAAAGGAGCCTTAATTGTCCTGGGATTTTTGCTGACATCATAGAGCTTGGCTCATGACTGATTCTTGTCCTTAGGCTTCAAGGTAGAACAGGCATTAGTGAGTGTTACAAAACGTCTTTGGTTGCGCTCAGCCAGCTTTTTTCCCAGCAGAAGAAATGCTGTGCCTGATTAAATTCAGTCATTTTCCAAGGGCTTCCTAGGGACAAGAAATTTTGCTGAACTCTGGAGGGGAAGACATAGGTGAGGGAGACACACAGGAGTTGCCTCTATCAAATGGCAGACTCCAGACGGTCGGACAGAGTGCACCGGGTTTTGCGGCAGTCACGAAACCTCAGAGGCTTATAACCATCCGGGCTGATGGGTCAGTTATGCTGTCTGTCCGTCATGGCTGGCCTGTAGCTCCCCTCTTCAGCGAAGTGCGAGGGAATCGAGCAACATCTCTGTGGAAAATGGTGGTCTCGGGAGAGGGAAAGGCTCTGCTCGCCGGTCATGTAACCTCACCTAAAACTGAAGTCGACACACGCCATTAGAACTCACGTTTCACTGGCCAGAAAAAATGACATGGTCAAGCCTGACATCAAAAGGGCAGGGGAGTATGAGGTGGAACCGTATACGATCGCCATTTTATTAGGTCAAAAATGATGAAACATGGCAATTTTATATGGTTCAACATCCTATAATCCTCCCATGGGGGGGGCAATGAATATTTGAATCTACCCCATAGAGGTACCAGCAAAATTGCAAAATACCTATAGAAGAAAGAATTGTCTTTTAAATTCAGAGGAAGATATGCAAAAAATTAAAAACAAAAAATCCTGTATTTCACTTGCATTAGACACATTGAACCCATTCTTCCATGTCTCAGTGAATTAATTTAAAATTAAAATTTAAATTATGCTGAGCTCTTGCAATGTGCCAGACTGTGCAAGAGATGCTGGGGTAGAGAGGCACCTGTCCCCAGAGAGCTGACATTCTAGTTCCTGCCCCACTGTCTGGCGCCTGGTGCAGACAATTTGTAGATAGGAGGTGGGGGGAGGGGATGAGGAGGTGGCAGCTTGCGGTCCTCCTCTAAATGCAGGTGTTGACCCAATTCATTTCCATGCAGCTGTAGAACTCACGGTTGCTTAAATTACTGATTAGAGACCTTACTTACAACTGTAATAGTCCTCTGTCTTCAGCATTTAATACAACCTAATCACAGCATCCCACCCACGGTCCAACCCACATTCAAGGCGAGGGGATTTTACAGGGCATATATATCAGGCAGAGGAAAGCTTGGAGGTGGTCCTAAAATTCCGCTTGCCTTGGGGTTGTTAGACTTTGATTTTAGTCATCTTTGTGGGCATGTGTCGTTGTTTTGATCAGTGTTTTCCTGACATCACTGGCCGTTTGGAGATCTTCTTTTGTGAATTCTTTGGCTCAGATTTTTTTTTTCTATTTGTCTTTCTGTTGTTGAGTTGTATATTCTGAAAATGAGTCCTTGTTTAGAAACAGGTGTTGTAAGTATCTTTTCCCAGTGGATGATTTTCCAGTTAGATGAGCAGAAGTTCTTTATTTTAATTAACTCATCGTTATCAATTTTTTAAATAGTGATTTATGTGTCCTCTTTGTGAAATCTCCCTGCCCACCCCAGGATCATAAAGATATTTTCCCATCTGAAGCCTTTCGCTGAACTCTGCATTGTTTTTACTTTCAAAGTTAGGTCTATGATCCACTTTGAATTAATTTTTATGTTTGATATGGGACCTACGTTAGTTTTCACCCCATCTGAATAGCTAATTGATTTAATGCCATTGATTGAAAAGACCCTACTTAATTGCAATCATGTGTTTGTGAAATCAGGTTACTGCCTGACGTCTGAGTCTGATGCAGGCTCCCAACAATGCCAGGGGGCCGTATGTTTATCTTCATGCCAGTACCCAACAGTCCTGATTAAAAATTATGTTGTGATATCTGAACACCACCTTTAAAGGTATCCAGGGAGTCCTCACCTCCGTGGCACTCATACAGCTCTTTCCTTGTGCCGGGAGCAGGGCACAGGTCACTAATGTTGGGGACGCAGAAACTGGGAAATGGGAAGGGAAAGAATAAGCCCGTGTCCAGAGACAGACAGAGCTTTGTGGAAGACGTCAAAAAGGCGTATGACTGTCTTGGCAGATTAAAAAGCAGGGAAAGGCATCCTTGCTTTAAAATGTCAGACGATACAGATTTGGAACAATCTATAAATTCTTTGCATTTGTTCGGTGCTAAGCACTTGGTGCACGTTCAGCTGTGCCCCGGGCATGTGGGAGGCAGTAACGAGCAAAGTCTAGAGAAGATCAGAGCAAATGCTGAGCTCAGCAGTGGGACAGGGCGGGCCTGAGGGACAAGGTGTGACCACAGGTAGGAGCACCTTCCAGTGTGGGGGGGGCTCCTCAGACGGGAGCCCCTGCTGCAGGGAGAGCCTGCCTAGGAGCTTGGCTCCCACTGATGGAAAAGGCTTTGGCTTTCTCTTCCTTCTTTTAATTGTCTGCCTCTCCCAGGGTTACTGGTTAGTACAGAAAATACCATCCATCACCCTTCACCCCTCCACCCAGAATCAACCTCGGGCTTTGTTCTGCTCATGTTTGAGTGTGGCCATCAGTTTCTGGACAATCAGGAGCGAACGCAGGCACAGTTTTATATCCTGCATTTCTTACTTAGTGTATCGGCATCCCCCTGGGTCGTCACTGGGCTTCCTCTGGAATCTCAGACTAGGAAAGTGGAGCCTTAATGAGGATTTCCTGATTCCCCTTTGACTGATCGCAGTGGCTGGGCTTGGTCTTCCTGCCACTGGGAGCTGGGTTATTTCTCCCTCCCTTCTCTCAAACGGCATGTCTTTGTGACAGGAAGGCCGGTGTGATTTTCAGGATCTATTTCTAAAGTGGTGATACTTTTCTTTTTTAAGGAGTCACCTTAAGGCGTAGTGAAGTCATTGAATGACTGGGTGCCAGGCACTGGGCTAGGCTTGAGTGCCCAGAAACTGCCTACAAGAAGTGGAGTCCATCGGGAAAGAGGGACGCAAGTCTCCACCACGTGAAGTGACACAGCTTTAAGAAAGGATGGAGAGGGGCCAGTGGAAAAGTACCTTGGCCGTGATTCATCGGGGATAATCCTCTGTGGGTGCCACGCCGTCCAGGAGTGCTGACAGCTGACGGCTGGAGGACGCATCAAAAATAGAACCAAGTTTGGGCGAGATGGGTAAAGGGGATTCAGAGGTCCCAAAGGGGGGGGGGGGACGGAATCAATTTCAGGGAAGAAAGTACATGAACATCAAGATAAAATGTCTGCCTTCAGTGCTGTACAGGCGTCTGCTGTCCGTACAACAACCTGAGCCCCACAGGGCTGGTACTGGCGGGTAGTATGGGCAGGTCAGATGCCCCGTTCCAGATGGCTCCCAGCCCTCGGGGGGAGGGCGATGGTGTCCCATCTGAAGACATCCTGGCTGATTCCAATACAGGCTGTGGAGTTAGACAAATAGAATTCCCAGAGCCATGGAATTTTGGATGCACACTGGCTGTGGAAGAACGGGAGGGTTTAAACGGGCGTTCCCATGGTGTCAACACAGAGAAATGGCTGGTCTGTGGTTCTCAGCCTGACTGCTCACTAGCGTCCCTGGGGTGGGGGTAGGGGCCTCAGAAAAGTCGTCATCAGGGATGTTCCATCACACCGCATAGAGCATTTTTAAGACAATTCTTTGAGATACAGTTCAAATCCCATGCAATGCACCACTTAAAAGGATACAACTCAGTGGGTTTTAGTATGTTCCCAAGTGTGCAAACATTATCGCAATTTTGAAACATTTCAATCACCTCGAAAGGACCCTCCTCCCCTTTAGGATTACCTGCCTATCCCACCACCCTCTCTGCAGCCCTAGGCAACCACTGACCTGTTTTCTATCTCCGTGGATTTCCCTGAGGTGGGCATTTCATGTGAACAGGGCCATACAACATGTGGCCTTTTGTGACTGGCTTCTTCACATTAAAGTCCTGTCTTCATGGTTCTTTGGTTTTGTCCTGGGCGTCAGTATTTCATTCTTTTCTATGGCTGAGAAATATTGCATCGCGTGGATACGGAGCAGCGACTAGACATTGGGGTGATTTCCACCTTTTAGCTATTACAAATAATGTCGCTGTCAACATTCGTGAGCAAGTTTCTGTGTGGACACGTGCTTCTGTTTCTCTTGGGTGTGCACGGGGAGTGCACAGGGTCACACAGGGGGACGCTGTGATGATCTGAGGAACAGCTAGACCGGTTTTCAAAGTGGCTGCACCATTTTCTGTTCCCGTCAGTGGGGTGGGAGGGTTCCCATATCTGCCATCTCCCATTATCACCTGACTTTTAATTAATTAATTAATTAATTAATTTCACAGAGATCACAAGTAGGCAGAGAGGCAGGCAGAGAGAGAGAGAGGAGGAAGCAGGCTCCCTGCTGAGCAGAGAGGCCCGATGCGGGGCTCGATCCCAGGACCCTGGGGTCATGAGCAGAGCCGAAGGCAGAGGCTTCAACCCACTGAGCGACCCAGGCGCCCCTGACTTTTAAATTTTTTAATTTTGATTTAAAATCAATGAATTAACATACAGGGTAATAGCGGTAGAGTTTAGTGACTCATCAGTTGCATAAAACACCCAGTGCTCATTCCCTCACGTGCCCTCCTTCATGCCCATCCCCCAGTCACCCCATCCCCCGCTAGACTCTTTATACAAGTGACCTAGGAGGTGTGAATCAAAAGCTCATTGTGGTCTTGATTTGATGGTGACCGATGATGTTCAGCATCTTTTCATATGCTTACTGGTGCCTCTAGAGTTTTTGACTCAACTGATCTGGGGTATTTAGTTTTAAAAAAGTTTTTTTATTTTGAAATAATTTTAAGATTAGACCAAAGTCATAAAAATAGTATAACTCTCTCACTTACCCTGACCCCAGCTTCCCCACAGGTCAACCACACTTGCTGTTTCTCCACCTCTGAACCATCTAAAAGTGAAGGCCCTTGACCTCTAAATGCTTTCATGTATATTTTCTTTTAAAAGACAAAAATGAAAACAAACTCTCTTATGTAACTTCAGTAAAGTCATCAAAATCAGAAAATCAACACTGACCCACTACTATTATTTACTGGATTTAATCAAAGTTGGCCAAATTCCAGGATGTCATCTTTTGGAAAGAGCTGCGTGAGGGATTCTAATGGACACCAGGGGTCTCCGTCACCCCTCCTGTAGAGGAGGACGGTAGAAAGGAGAATGCCCTCCCCGAGGTCACCAGCCCTTTAGGTCAGAGTTTTCAGGGTACCCAGCCCTTGAGGTATCTTTATATGCTTAGGAAAAGATGCCTCTCCCGGAGCTGAACCAGATAGGCAGTTGGCTTGGCGAGGGGACAATACCTTTGTCATTGTATCATGCCCCTGCACCCAAGAGTGGGACACATTCTCTATCCAGGACTGACTACAGCTGAGGAGGGCGGGGGGTGGGGGGGAGGCACGGCTCCTGAGGGCCTGGGGCCATCAGTCCGTTCTGCTCAGTGGGACATGTGCCCTTCATGTCTGACCTTGGAGAGTCTCTGCTGGATGCTGGGTGGGAAGGAGAGGAGCTGGTCCTACGCAAAGGGCCGACCTGTTTCTGTGTGCTCCTCCATGATGCCAGCTGCAAACTTTCGGACCCTTCTGAACCTGCCTCCAGACTCCCCCTCCTTCCACACCCCCATCCCTCAGACCCGTTTTCGCCCTGGTCCTGGTGGTCTTCCCAACCCACAAACCTGACCACATCCCTTTCCTGATTAACACCGCTAGATGAAGCCAGAGCTCCTCCATATTCAATAACTGGAAACAGAGGCTGTCTCTGTTCTGCCCTTCCTTGCCCACTGGCCTCTAACTCCTGCTCACTCCTAAGGCTTGCTCGGGGATCTCTCGGCAGAAGCCCCTCTGAGGCTGGTTATCTGTTCCCCTAAATGAAGCCATGCTTCTCCCCCGGTGATAGCACCCGGCGTGTACGTGGAGACGGGCCAGCAGAGCAGGACTGGGAGGCGGACAAGGGACGGGAGGCGGACATAGATTATTTGTTACCTAATGTGCTGTCTCCAGGCCAACAGCAACATCACCTCAAAGTTACTAGAAATGCAAATCCTCAGGCCACCCCACCCCCGACCTAATGACTCAGAAACTCGGGGTGCCTCTCAGCCATCTGTTCTTCAGCCAGCCCTCTAGGTGCTTCTGAAGCACGCTCAGGTTTGAGAACCCCCGGCCTCACAGCTAGAACCACGGTTGATTCAGCCCTTCTCTGGGTCAAGCAATTCAAGGGAGCTATTCCCTATAGCTGGTAAGTCAAGAATATCGACAAATATTTCCAGTGCAGCAGACAGAGGAGATAGGAAAAGGCACCGGGTGGGAGAATGTGGTTGGGTAGAGGAAACCCACAGCCCGTAGAAGGCCACCTGGGCGGCCCCCTCCAGCTTCTGGGTTGGGTTTATGGAAGCAGAGACCTCCACCCTCAGTGACTTGGGGCCAATGCTTTTAGAGCACCCATTAGGAAAGGGGCACCATTTTTATATTCTCACAGTTCACTTTTCTCCCGATCCTATTAGTATAGGGATTAAACAAAAATAAACATTTGCCCGTATAGGTAACAGTGTATATGTAAAATAACAATGAAAGTTTGTAGAGAAAGAATCTGGGCCGTATCTAGGTCAAGTTGGTTTAAAATGTTGGCATCCAAGCATCTCCCAGATCCTCCTGATAAACTCGGTAAACGCTTTCTCATAGTTACAGAACTTGGATGTTTGTGTGTATTTTAGTGCCTATGTAACTAGATGATGAAATAACTCAAGGCTTGAACACCCTTCCCCGTTTTTAAAAATTTCTTTTTACAAGCACATTTACAATTCTGGCTCATGATTTCTTTGATTTGACCTCACATGTTCCCGCCCAAAGGCAGCATGTTCTATACGTGACCTTGGCCAGCTTTTTACGCTGCTCCCGAGTCACAGAAAATTGACAAGCTGTCATTCATGACACTTTGCTTGCTGCCCGTGGTTCTATTTGAACTTGGGTCTGTCTGATCGAGTTGGTCAAGGAGACTGGAAACATTTGGTCATATGACATGCACTTTTAATTTTCTAGAGCAAATATGTTGGAAAGAGCTGATTAATGCAAACACAGATGGCAGGTCTTCTGCAATTGATTTAGGGGACAGGTTAGTCTAAATTAATGAAAGATCTGAATTATAGATCTTGGAGGCTTGACAGAAAGCATGGAACAGCAGCCAGGCCAGGACTTGTTCCCACGGGTCCTCCTTTAATTACAGGACAGGAACGTTTTGTGATTTGATATTAGAAATGCTAATATTCCCAAAGTGCCTCAAAAGTTCCCCAAAATATTTTAAGCATCCTCACCGTTTGCAATATTTCTGGAGGAGGGGATTGCATTGAAGAGGTCATACCTAAATGAGTTAATAACTTGTTACCAAGCTATTGGAATCTCTTCACTTCTTGTCTGATTAAGTTACATTAGCTGCATCTTCAGCTTAACTCAAAGTGCTTCTTAACCTAAACTCTAAGAATGTAGCTCTGTTTAAAAATGTCTGTTGCTGAATCCACACTGCAAGGTGATTCGCCCAAAATGCAGCTCCTTCTAAGCCCCGGGGAGCTCTGCATCAGCGCCAGGATAAAGCCCAAATTCCTCAGGAGGGCAGCGGGAGCCCTTCACAACCTGGCGTTCCCCTCCAGCTGCCTCTCCTGCCCATGGAGACCCCTTTCCTGCCTCCAACCACACTTGACAGCTGGCAATTTCCCCAACTGAGTGGACGCACAGTGTCTACCCCCCACCTGTGCGCCGCCCGCTCCTGTCCGCCTGGTGACTTGTTCCCCAGCCCTCAAGATGCAGCTCAGTTGACATCCTTACACTCCCAGTTCCTCCCTCTCCTGGAGTTCCTTCCGGTCACCCTGCACTCGTTTCCTTATCCCTCTCTCCAGTGTGATAGGCGCTCGTTTCATACAGCTAACGGGGAGCACTCCTGTGGTTACACTTAAATGAATTAAAATGAAATACAAATAGAAATTCCGTTTCTTAGCTGCATGGGCCACATTTCTAAGGCTCAGTAGTTAGTTACACATAGTGGCTACCGTCTGGGACAGGTGGAGACCATTTCCAACGTTGCAGAAAACTCCTAGACTTTGAGCTCCTTGGGGGCAGCGGCTCTGGTATTTAATGCCACATCTCAGTGTCTAGCAGAGTGTCCGGCACATGGCAGATGCTCGAGACGTTTCTCTTGAACTAAACCAAAATGAACCGACATGGGACTGTCTTCAGAGACGCAGGAGCACGGTGTGCCCTTTGTCAAAGGAGATGATACTTTCCGATGGAAATAATGGGAATGTGCCTGGTTCTCTGAGGGAAGGGAATCAACACTGGCTCAGAAGTCATCTTTTACTTGGGCAGCCAGTCCCCAGCCGAGGTCTGTAGAGAAGGGGGAAATGGACGCGAGGGGTGGCTGGGGGATGGATGTCGGCCACTCTGGACGCGGAAGACAATCGTGTTTGAAAGGCCGTTTAGATGACATAGAGAATTCTGGATGTCAGGTTGAGAAGTCTGGACTTCTTTTTACAGGGATTGTCAGTTCCTGAAGTTCACTGAGTAGGACAACTCTAAGATTGTAGGAAGAGTTACAATTATTACTCCAGCTCCTCAGGTTTTAGGTTCTTTGGATTAGGAAGGGCAATGTGAGTCCCCAAGCATTCTGGGTCCTTCTTGCTTTGGGGAGGATAGTGGCCCCGAGTGGAAGATCTTTCTCTTTGGGGGCAGCACAGACACGGTCGCTCTGTTCCAGCTCAGAAACCTCGCTTCCTAACAGGCTTTGTCAGCCGTGATGTTTTATTGTTTATTATTCACGAATAGGCTTGACTTTGTCCAAACTTAACTGCAAATTTGGGATGCAGAGAAAATGGCAGGGAACTCACCCTTGTAGTTTGGAACTACCCCCTTTCCTCTGGAAAAAAAATCTTCTCTAGGAATCTGTGCCAAGACCTAGTGAGAAATGAGTTTTCATGATGTATCAAAAATATGCATCTCGTAAGAAACTGTCTTTATAAACAGCAACGGAAGGGTCAGAAGGAAAAGAAAGACTTGCCTTTTCAGACCCAAAGCATTACTTCCAGAAAAGGAGATGCTAGGATTAAAGGATGAGTAATCAATGGCGGGCTCTTGATGCCAGATTTCAATTGAATTATTCTGTGACCTTCCATGGATGCCCTCACATGGACATAGGCAGGCAGACACACACACACACACACACACACACACACACACACACACACACACACCTCCTGAATGGACTGTTCAGGATCTCCCTAACCCTTCAGGTGGGACTTTAATTTCTCCACCTCGGAGTCGAAGGGCTTGGGGGTGGGGCCCTCCGGTGGGCTGGCTTCGCAGTGATCCCTGTTAAGTAAGGCGGGGACGGGGGCGGGGGAGCAGGGAGCTGCGGTCATGCCTGGGACATGATGTGATGTGATCACGGTCTTTCTAAAACCTTGGGCATTGTGAGTTCTGCTTGTTGGGAATGGCTCCGTCTTCCATGCGTCCCTCCGCTGACTCCTTGATGCCACCGCCAGCATGGGTCCCAGGGGCGGGGTGATGCCTTCTTCCTTCCATGTGGCAGAAGAGCCATGTGGCCTCTGTGACTTGCATTTCCTGGTCATCGCCATTGCGAACACCCCTTTCAGGTTGTGAACCATCACAGGAGTGGTTTTGTGGCCACAAAACAACCTTTTCAGTCACTAGATGCGCAGTGACCACCACATTCCTGGTGAAGGTGCCTGAGGTTCTTAAACTTACCAAAAGTCACAGAATGAAGGGCCAAAAGCCGGATTTTGACTCCCGAGCCCATCATATGACGTGTCTCCTGGCAGCTTCACTAGGTCACACTAAATCACCCTGGAGAGGAGGAAGGGCATTTCAGGAGGAAGGGAGAGCATGAGCAAAAGAATAAAGGCTTTTGACAGGAGACGGTATGTTCTAGAAAATGCAAGTTATTCAGCACTGGGGGGAGTAAAGCGTGTGTCTTGGGAAAATGAGATGGAGCAGAGAGGGAGGGGAAGGCGGGGAGGGGGACTCTGTGGAACCATCAGCGACTGACTTGTCCTCTGTTAGGGAAAAAGCCAGGAGACCCACCCAGCATATAGTTTTGTTTTTAATCTGCTATTTCACACCAGTAGCTTGGCTGAAAGGTGGAGGATGGGGTCCTCGCTGCACCCCTCCTAACTGGTATTGGGACCCTGGGGGAGTCACTTATCCTTCCTGACCCTTAGCTTCCTCCTCGGTAAGATGAGTACTAGACAAAAGTTTTCACCACAGGCCCTGCTTAATTGATCTGTCCCCTGGACTGCAGTGGGGACACTCATTACTGGCTGATGAGCTTTGTTAATTACTTCCCTCACCCCTAGGCACCCTGCTTTTGGGGTAATCACAGATAGCCAGGCACTCAGCGCCCCCAGTCAGCGGAGCTGACTCCTCGCCCGTATCCAGGGCTGAGTGAATTCTGGGTCAAGGTCTCGCTTTCCACAAGGATGAGGTTCTGGCTTTGAAATACTTCCCTAACATCTTTGTCTTTCTCCAGCTCACCCCTGCTGAACCTCCTGTTTCCCAGCTCTTGGTCCCAGGCACCCTTCTCCACCCTCTAGCATGGCTCACATTTGGAACCTGCTTTGGGCAAGGGTGGTTATAAATATTTGGATTTTACTTTTTAAAACTATTTTTATTGGAAAAATATCTTGTGCACGAGGGAACCATCCAAACTGGAAAAAAAAAAAAAGTGCAAAATCACTAAGCCTCCTGTGCACCCTTCCCACACCTACTCCACCCAAGGTTCACGGTCCCAGCCCACCCGCCCTTGGGCGTCTCTGGCTGGGCAGGGCGTGTGTGAACCTGTCTCCTCCTGGGTCCTCAGGCGTCAGCTTTGTCCATCTGCTCAGCATTGGCCTGGAGGCCTCCGCCGGGGGCCTGGCGCCACCAGGGCACCTAGATCCACCTCCGGAGTCCCCCGTGCCCCTCCAGGTGACGTCCTGACTTGCATCTGTCCCCAAGGAAGCGCTGAAGACTCAAGTGGAAGATCAGAGATGAACTCGTTTATTTAACAACGTGTTCGGACACTTATGCACGTGGTGAAAAACGCAGCGGTACAAAGCCCGCGTCTCACCCAGACTCCCCCTGCCCCCGCCTCGGCGCATTACCAGCCGCTGGAGTCTCGCTCCGGAGCTACTCTGTGCGGATACAAACACACATCCCACCCGAAACAACTTTTTAAAGGAATCTGACGCGAATGATTATATTCTGATTACTTCTGCTCTTTGACTTTTTCATGTAACCGTGGGTCTGGGCGTTGGCTTTCCGCCAGCCCCGCGGGCGCCACCTTCTTTGTATGCTGCACAGGGACTATGGTCACGGTCGCGCTTGCGGGACACGGGGGTCAATGCCAGAAAGGCGCCCGTCCCCCTCCTCTGGAGCTCGTGACCAGAGCCCGCGGTGGCACCGCCGCCCGCGGTCCGGGCAGCGGCCCCTCCCGCTCCTGGGGCGGGTCCCCAGTGGGTAATTTGGGGAAGTTTCTGGGGCCCGCACGCGCGGGGCCGCCGCAGGTTCCCCCTCGCAGAGTCTTTGGCTCGCGAGGGGCGCGAAAGAAACCGCGAACCGCGGAGAGGAGCGACGCGCGGACCGGGAGCCCGGGCCCTGCGAGAGGGCGGACACGCGCGCCTCCCCGCCCGCGCCGCCCCCCCCGGCCGCGCCGTGCCCGGGCGCGCCCGCCCTGCCCCCGCCCTGCCCCTGCCGCGGGCGGTCCCCGCTCCAGGCGTCCCCCCCCCCGCCCCGCGCCGCCATCCGGCCGGCCCCCCCGTGCCCCCCCCGCCCCAGCCCGGCCGCCGTGCCCGTCCCCAAGGCGGCTCGTCACCGCCGCGAGGCCAATGGGCTGGGCCGCACGGTCGCGCGCACTCGCACCCGCTCCCCCTAGTCCCTCCCGCGCTCTCCCCGGCGCCGCTCTCCGGTCCTGGCTCAGCCCGCTGCCGCCGCCGTCGGAGCCGCCATGCAGCCCCCGCGCTCCTCGTGCCTCCCGCTGCTGCCGCTGCTGCTGCTCCTCGCGGCGCCCGCCCAGGCGCTGCCGTCCCGGCCCGGACGCTCGGCGCCTCCCGCCGCCGGGTGCCCGGAGCGCTGCGAGCCCGCGCGCTGCCCGCCGCCGCCGGGACACTGCGAAGGCGGCCGCGTCCGCGACGCGTGCGGCTGCTGCGAGGTGTGCGGCGCGCCCGAGGGGGCGGCGTGCGGCCTGCAGGAGGGCCCGTGCGGCGAGGGGCTGCAGTGCGTGGTGCCCTTCGGGGTGCCGGCCTCGGCCACGGTGCGGCGGCGCTCGCAGGCCGGCCTCTGCGTGTGCGCCAGCAGCGAGCCGGTGTGCGGCAGCGACGCCAACACCTACGCCAACCTGTGCCAGCTGCGCGCCGCCAGCCGCCGCTCCGAGAGGCTGCACCAGCCGCCGGTCATCGTCCTGCAGCGCGGCGCCTGCGGCCAAGGTACCCGCGCGCCCGAGCTCCCGGGTCTAGCCATCCCGCCCCGACGGGTCCTGACGGGCGTGCCGGGCGAGCCGAGGGGCGGCGAAGCGTCGCGGGGCGCTCAGGGCTCCCGCTCGCCGGGAAAGGGCGGACACCGGCCCTCGGGGAGCAGCGTTCCGCGGGGGGGGGTCCCCCTCGGAACCCAGCTTTGCGCCCAGCCCGGGGCCGGTTCCGCGCCCGGCGGGGCGCCCCGCGCACTCTGCCCTGCGGCCCCCGGCCGGGATGACGGGGCGTCCCGCCCGGTGCTTACCTGTGGGTGCCCCGCGGGCGCCCCAGCACGCCAGGGAGCGGGGACAAACGAGACGGCGTGGGCGCGGGAGTTGAGAGGGACTGGAAAGGTGCTTTGTGCCGGAGGCGTTGGGACCACAAGGACTCATTTATTTCGGTCGCTTTGCTTCCCTTTACTTCCCCACGCCGCGCCCCCGCCCCCCGCCATCCCTCCCCGCGCCTCTGGAGTTAACCGGGCGTTCGTTTTCTTCCGGACCTTGTGCGCGGAAACTTTAGGTAACTCGGTATTTGAAAGGAACGGCGTTGCCCGCGGCTCGGCGGTTCCCGCGATGGTCCCCGCGGGACAGGCGCGGGGGGAGCCGCGCAGACTCCGCAGCGCCGTCGCTGCCTGCCCCTTCCCGTGTTTGCAGCCAACCCTACAAAAACGAAAGTGGTTTTTTTGGAATAAGCTGAACGGGACTCCGGAGGGCGGAATCTGAAGCAGAGGGTGGGAGGGGGGTTAGGGATGAAGACGTGAACCCCTTCTCTTTCGCATCTTTTCGGTATCGACAGGACCCGGCTTGGTAGGGGGCGGCGGGGATGGGGCGAAGGGTGGAAATACTGTCTCTCTCGCGGGACCTTCCAGGGGATGCTTCTGGTCTCCAGTCGGAGAGACCGTGTGGAAAAACAGTACGGAGTTCGGCTGCGGCCAATCCAGCGGTGGAGTCCCGGGCCAGCCTCGCTTGGCAGTGAGTGCTCTTGGCCGCCGCCTCCTGCCGCGGGGCCGTGCACGGAGAGGGAGAGAGGGGGAAGGAACCCAGCGCCAGGAGCTGGTCTAGATTTTCGTAGTCAGAACAGGGTCCAGCATGACCATGGAGGGCCTGGCACAGGTTGGCTCACACGGAGAGCAAGGTGCCAGCGCTGTGTAGGAGAAATTCCAGCAACACAGGAGCAGGGAGCCGGACTGCTGTCCTCAGGAAAGAGCCTAGATAGGCGGTGCAGGAGACTATCTTGGAGAGAAATGATCCAAGGGGGACGGAGGTATGAGTTGACGATGCACAGGTATGTGGGTGCTCTCTGTGCCCCAACCCTGGGGGCCACACGTTTTACCCATGTGACTTCACTCAGCTTCACAGCCTCATGAGGAGGGGGGCTTCTGCTATTATCCCCCCTTCACAGATAGGGGAACTGAGGTTCAGTGACTTGTCCAAGGCCACTCAGCTGGAACTTGAACCCAGAAAGCCTTCTTCCCAGCCAGCCTCGTGCTCAACCCAAGACTGAGGAGAAGAGGTCAGGCAGGGTGAAGGAAGTTTCTGGAGGGCCGGGAACAGTCTGGGCAAAGCCTGAGCATTGCTTGGGAGCTGGCGGATAGATTGGTGTGGCTGGGGACATTTGGGGAGGGCAGCGAGAGTGACCCAGGCTGGTGGCATAGAGTCGCCGGCCCGAGGAGGCCAGCTGTGCTCTGATCTCAGAGGTTCTCAGACTGGGCAGCTCTGAGAAATCCCAGGGCAGGACTAACGCAGTGGCGGAGCGCAGAGCGCACCAGGTGCAGCGTTTCGGCGCCCGTGGTCATCTGGGTGTGAGGTGACTGCACGGGGAGAACATATTGCATATTGTTGTCAAAAATGAGCCAGCTGTTACGTGTGTCGTCTTGCTGCACCGGGTCCTGAGTAACTGGCACCGTCTGGCTCCTAGTTTATTGCCCACGAGGTGGAGTCACTCAGTGAGCTTCGGACTTGGCAGAGGCATTCCTCGTCGCCGTGGGAAGAGACCCAGGTCCTTGCCCATTAGCCATCAGTCCCACAGCAGGCCCCCAGAGAGCCAGGGAGGGGACAGCTGCGGGAGGGTGAGCGTGGCAGCTGAGAGGAGAGTCAGAGACAGAGGGGTAAGGCTGTTCTCACCCTTTCCTCTCTCTGCAAATATTTACTGAGCGCCGCAGGGTGTCAGACACCGTGTGTTTCTCTGTCTGCCTGGCCCCCAGGAGCCACCTGATCGCTCCGCGGGTAGCTGATGAATGACCAGAAACCAGAGACACGGGGCCAGCCTGACTTTCCTCCACGAAAGGCTTTGCTTTTGCCCCCCTGCCCCGCCCCCCTTTCATCTAGCACTCCACCCTTGACTTCCCAGAGGTACCTCTGAGGGCCAGAGCCTGAGAGCCAAGACTTCATTCGGTCGCAGCCCTGCCCGTGAGCAGGTCACTTGACGTCATTGTTAAATGAGGTGAATTGGCTGCCGGCTCTGGCGAGAGGGTTGGCAGGGATGCTGTTTGTGCTGGGGCGGACGCGGGAGGCCTGGAGCTGGAACGAGCCGTGCAAGGATGTGCGGAAGGAGCTCCCGGGACAGGAGTGGGCTCCATCATGTCCAAGTTCCTAGGGAGGGTTTGCCCGGGGCAGAGAGCGAGGGGAAGGGAGCAGAAAATTGGAAATGGCCGAGGACCAGAGGCCCTGGGCAGGTGAGCGGGTCTTTGTGGTCATGGTAGATCTTCGGATGGTGGAACATGTCACCATTTAAAAGAAAGCACTTTGGGGGCGTCTGGGTGGCTTGGTCACCGTGGAGCATCTGACTTTGGCTCAAGTCACAATCTCAGGGTCCTGGGATCAAGTCCTGCATTGGGCTCTGCACTCAGCAGGATGTCTGCTTCTCTCTCCCTCCCTCTGTCCCTCCCCACCACTTGTGTGCTCTTTCTCAAATAAATAAATAAATAAATACAATCTTTAAAAAAAAAAAGGATAAAAGAAAAGAAAGCACTTTCATCTGTACACCGTTTAATGAAAACTTCAGACAACCTCTCTTAAAAATTGTTCTGGAAATGAAGGCAGATCCTCTACTTCAGAAATCAGTGCTGTTGTCAGAGTTTCGACAGGCAAGGGTCCAATTACACTAGAGAACAAAGATCTCTTCCACCATTAGCGGTTTGGATTAGTTTAAAGCAAAAATCTCTCTACTCTCAGGAAATAATAACAAAGAAAGGAATTGCAATGAATATAACAGTATAAGAATAAAGGCCAACATGGGTTTAGTGCTTACTCCGTGCCAGGCATATGTTAACTCATTGGACCCTCCTAGAATCATATGAGGGGTGTTCTGGAATCTTCCCTGTGTCACAGCTGGGAGACAGAGTCACCGAGAAGTTCCTTGTCCAGGACTTGAACCCGTGTGTCTGGTCCAGGGCCCATTCATAATCACCACGCTGTGCTGTTGACAGAGAAGCTAAGGTTACACGCCAGTGTCTGCTAAGCTGCAGCTCATAGCTGGAATAAACAGTGCTCCAGATGGCCGTGGCCTTGAGATGAAATGTAGGACACCTCCCAGCTCTCATTCCACAGGCACGGGAGTTGGAGGACACGGTTGCCCCCGGTTGCCATCGGGCCAGCTCTTGCTGCAGAAAAGCAAAGGGAGCAGAAGGGACTGGAGTAAAGATGTTTTCAAAGCAGAGTCCCAGGCCCCAAACGGTTTCTGGGGAGAGAAAGGCCCCTCTGGATTCCCAGATATTACAAAAAACGGGCCAGGATGTCTAGCGCTGCAGACCTTTACCAGAAAATGGACAAGAAGCCAGGAAAGAGGCTGAAAAAGACTTCCCAAAGCAGAAGGCTCCTCCATTTCTGCTCCCAGTACCCCCGACAGAATGGCCCTCCCCACCCGAAACAGCGTAGACAAGCCCGGAGCTCTCCCCAATCCTGGTCCTGGTCCTCCTGTCTCCTTACCCACCCCCCCCCCACCTGAGGAGCGAGGGCCTTTGAAGGGGGATCCTGGTGTGCATTCCCAGAGAAGGACCACTGGCTTAGTGGAGAAACTGTCCTTACAACAGTTTACGAGGATTTGCGCTCTCTCGTTGACTGTTTGCTTTTATTCTCTGTTGGTTTTGATAAAGAGTTAAAATATTAAGATTTCATAAAATTAGTAAGAGTATCAAAAGCCAAGCATTGGAGTAGCATCATTCTGTCCAGAAGAACTGTAAATAGGTTGCATTAGAGCCGAAAAGAACTGCCTTCAGCAGGCAGCTGTGGCAGGGACCATGTGGCCAGACGTCCGACAGCCTCCAGACCGAAAGGCTGGATTCTCAGTCCATTTGGAGTTGTGTGATCCTGGACACCGTTTCGTGCCTTGGACTGAGAAATCAGACTTTCCATGAGCTTATATTTCAAGTGAATAAATAGCTCTGGTGAGGCTTAGTTTGAAGAAGAAATCAAGTTTGGCTCGTGGTTGAGGGCTCCTCGGAAAGCCAGCTGGAGTGGAGGGAGCGGCAGCTGGTCAATTCCCAGGCGGTTACCTGACCAGGTGACCTGCCCCTGACGTCTCAGGGCCTTGGAAATGAGGGGATGGGGCCAGATGATCTCTGAGGTCCCTTCTAGCTGGAGTGGTCTGTGAGTTTTGTAAGAAAACTAGCCTGAAAATTGCGGTCACTTCATCCCCATTTTAAAGGCTGGGCTGAGTTCTTTTCTTAAACTATTGATGAGTAAAGCCTGGGTTGGCATGGGCCCATCTGGCATGTAGCCCATCTTGGGCCTGGATCCCTAGTACTTTAGCTTTTTCTGGCTGTGGAAAACCCCTTGGTGACCGCTGTGGTGACAGGCCCACCCCCCAAGACAGGAGCGCCAGCCAACCTGGTGCTTCTTGCTGCTTCCTGGGGAGTCTGAGGCTGAGGGGCACGGGTCCCTGGAGTGAGATCCCTCCTCAGTCATTTCATCTTTCCTTCCCACCTTCTCTGCCATAGGAGGGAAGGAAGGAAGGAAGGAAGGAAGAAAAAAAAGAGAAAGAAAGGAAGGAGGGAAGGAAGGGTAGGAGGAAAGGAAGGAAGGTAGGAAGAAAGGAAGGAAAGAAAGGAGGGAGGGAAGAAGGAAAGAAAAAGAAAATTGGTATTAGCAGAGAACCTGAGGAGTGGAGCTATTCTAAATGCTTTTGGCAAGACTCCCAGAGGCGGTAGGGAAGATGGTGTGACCCAGTGCTGCTGAGTGACGTGTGTCTAGAGCCGCTGACAAACACCAGCTAGTACCATATGGCACAGGGCAGAGATGAGTGGCAGAGACGGGGCGTGTCGCTCACTGTAGTCAGGGCCCAGAGTTTAGCTCCTGGAATCAGTGACCTGAGTTCTGTTTCTAAGTGTACTCAGAGCATTTATGGAACCCCTACTCTGTACTCAGAAGGCCCAGATGTAGGGAGTCAGAGGGAGTAAGGGCAGGCAGCCCATGGTTTTCAGGAGCTCGTCGTAGGTCACGTGATACCGGGCTGAAGGCGTCAGATCACCACTTTCTAAGTGTGGGACTTCTTGAGTGTAACTTAATCTCCATAAGCCTCTGTTTCCCCATCAGTGAAATCATAATAAAAACACGAGGACTTAACGTGCATATCTCCTGGGGTTGTGGGAGGGTGGAAACTCTTAGACGAAGGGTTTGGGAGTGTATGTGATATATTGCTAGAACCCAGTCGGTATTAGCTGTTGTCATAGTAACTGCCACCATCACTAAGGCATCCAACCAGGCTTCGGCTCAGTGGGGGAAGTGCCCCCCCCCTCCCCGGGAGTAGGGCTGGGGGTGGGTTAGAGAAGGCCTGGCGGAGAAGGAAGGTTAGGTAAGGGACGTGTGTCCTGCGGGCTGACTTGGAAATTGCCAGTAAATATGTTTAGAGAGTTTCTCCAGGCCCAGGGACTCAGACACCACTTTGCCCGTCACCCCCTGAAACCCCTGGTCCTTGCTGAGATATCATTGACGAGTGTGTGACTTCTCTAGAAAGAAGAGCTGGAACACCTGGGATTTAACAGATGTGAACCTGTTAACCCTCGCAAGGTCTGTGATGTTCAGGAGAT
The DNA here is from genome assembly GCF_010015895.1 of Lontra canadensis. NCBI lineage: Eukaryota > Metazoa > Chordata > Mammalia > Carnivora > Mustelidae > Lontra > Lontra canadensis. Next base: position 9,015,670 of record NW_022631073.1, on the reverse strand, counting down.
AGCAGTAGACAGCCCGGAGGCCTCGAGACCTTCTTGAATAATCCTCGGTTTGCTTTCCATGTTTTAGGAACTCCTCCCATGGAAAGAATGGTCACATCTTAAGGGGGGGAAAAAGCCTGGGAGCCTGTGGGTACCCTGTGATTTGAGATTCCTGGGACAAAATTGTCAACTAAGCACATTTCAGAAACAGCCCTCCATGGCCTCATATGACAGCAGCTGGTCCCTCACCAGGGGCCAAGCCTGTCCCCTTGGGCGCAGGATGGTTTCGGGGCGCATGTTGTTGTGGCTGGAAGTTTTGATAATTTTCAAACTTGAATAAGGCCTGTCTAAATGAGTCAGAGCCTTGTGCAAGATTTTCAAGCCTCAGGAAACTTCTTTTTCATGAGTTGTGCAACCAGATCTTGCGAAGAAGACGGTAGATCTGTGTGCATGTGTGTGATGAACTGGTTTTTTTTTTGTTGTTTTTTTTTCTTTCCTCGGGGTCTGGCGAGATGTGCAGTAGAGTTCCCTTTCACACAGTTTCGGGTGAGATTTCCCTGGCTCCTCTAGCACTTGAGTCATCCCGCTCCCCGTGGCTAGGAGAGCCCCGTCTTTGGTGTCAGTATTCCGAGTGGCGGCCGCCGCTTGGTGGGGATGGATGGACACAGAGAGCTCTGCCTGGCGGGGATACCCAGGCAGGTGGCCGCCAAATGGATGGAGAGAAGAGAAGCCTCAGTGTAGAGCGGACACATCTGCTTTTCTCTGGCAGAGCGAGCTAGCCGGGGTGGGGGGGACCCGGGGGAGGGCAGTATGACAGGCAGGGGGTGGGGAACAGCTCCGGCAAAACAGTGACCCGAACAGCTACGGCCACTAGGTGCTCTCCGGGAGGGGGCGCTGTGCTGCCCAAGTTAGGGCCTGCCCGGGTGACCACCCAGGCTCGGGGCACATGCTGGACACACCCGGGGAGGGAGGGGCACTGTCTTTGCGGCCTGGCTGAGTGGCAGTCCACTCCCCAGCAGGGGACTGTAACCATCCAAGGCCAGCCAGGAGGGATGAGGCAGGGCCGGGATTGGGACCATGGCTTGAGACTTCTCTGTGTCAAGTGTTATTTGGAAGCATGTGACTTAATCTCCAAGTATTTGGGGGGTTTCCAGCTAGCTTTCTGTTATTGATTTCTAGTTCAGTTCCACTGTGGCCTGAGAACACACTTCGTATGATTTGTGTTCTTTTAAGTTTGTTAGGGTGTGTGTTCTGGTCTGGAATGTGGTCTGCCTTGGTGAGTGTTCCCTGTGAGCAGCAGAATCTTCTGCTGTTGTTGGGTGGGGTGTTCTGCGAATGCCAGTTAGGTCTGGCAGACTGATAACGCTGCTCAGGTCAACCCCGGCCTTACTCATTCTCCGCTTGCTTGGCCTGTCAGTTCCCGAAAGACGGGCGTTGACGTCTCCTGAGTCTATTCTGAAACCCTGATCTGCTATCTCCTCTATGACCTGCCAGTGTCCTAGGAAACACACGGTCTAGCCCCACTCGGACCTTTTGAGGGAGTTACTAACTCCCTTCAGCCTCAGTTTCCTTATCTATGACGTGGGGATAAGGATGCCACCTCGGAGACCTCAGAGGGACACTGTGAGGGTCAGGCTGGGAAGGTGTTTTGTCACCTGGGAGTCCTGGAGCATCAGAGCTGAAAGGAGTTAGGACCTCTGACTGGCAATTCCAGACTCTTTGGAACTCCTGGTAGAACCAGCACCAAGCAGTGGAGCCAGAAGGATGGAAAAAGTCATATGCTTCCTGAGTGTCAAGACCCAGGACTTGGGGGCACCTAGGTAGCTCAGTCGGTCAAGCAACTGCCTTCGGTTCAGGTTGTGATCTCAGGGTCCTGGGATGGAGCCCCGTGTCGAGATCCCTGCTCAACGGGGAGTCTCCTTCTCCCTCTCCCTCTGCCCCTGGCTCATGTATGTGTGCTTTCTCTCCCCACCAATCTTAGTCTCTCAGATAAATAAATAAAATCGTAAAAAAGAAAAGACACAGGTCTCCTCAGGGCACGTTATCACACTGAGACACCATAGCTCCTGGCCAAGGTCACTGAATTGTTTGCAAGCACTGATCCTCTATTTCAGAAGGCCAAAGGCAGAGTCCACTACCATCAGCTCCAAAGGAAGGGCACTTTGGTTCAAAATGCCAGGACCCCAACTATTATGTAGGGCACACCACCGTCTCTTGTGTCTTTAGGGACCCCGTGGTCTGCGTTCTGATTTCCTCAGCCTGAGTTTCCTTTGAACAACTGCTGGTCAAGGAATGGCCCGAGTTGAGGTTCCTTAGTCCCAGCTTGAAACTTCTTTACCCTCTTGACATTTTGGCTCCGAAAAATATCGCCCCACATGGCTCTGCCCTTATTGGAAAAACCCAGTAGGAGAAATCTGATAACAGAAGGTATAGGAGGAAGGTCAAGCATGTGAGATCATCTAGAAAAGACCCACATGCTCTGATTCCTTTCTGCACATGGGGTCACACAGTACGCTCATACACAGCCTGTTCCCTTGGGGTCCCCATCACTGGCCAGCCCGATAATTCTTCATCTTCTGAAAAATATCAGTGTTCCTCAGCAACGGTCTCTGACTATAGCACCCCCCCATTGGCTTGTTTTCGGGGGTCGTTTGGACAAGGATGACGCCTTTGCTGCAGTGACACTGGTGGCTGGCCATACTCACTAATGGATTGGTGGAGAGGGCCAAATCCCAGAACAGGAAACCTGGGTGTGGAAGGTCCTGGCAGGTCCTGTAGCCCAGCCCTTCACTTTACAGTTGGGGAAACTGAGTCACCCAAAGGGAGCATGCCTCTCACAACATGCCCCACCCATCAGCAGGGGCGCCGACGGAGACTGTGCTGAGGCCCAAGGAAGAGCCCCTGAGGCCTTCCCGCCTCCGCCACACCTTCCTGCTGGAGCAGACGGGAGAGATGGGAGGGCACAGACGAGAAAAATCCAGACGATTTTTCTATGAGCCTGAGAAACGATGGGTACTTTTGCTTAGTCTCCCAAAATGATGCTAAAGAAAACGTTCCCCTCCCCCGCCCGCCGACAAGCAGTCTCCTTTGGTTGGAAGATGACCCAAAATCTATCCACGTAATGACTGATTTCTCCTTTCAAGAGTTCCGAGCACATATTATTAATGTCCTTGAACCGTAATTACAGTGCTCTTGCTGAAGGGGAAAAAACAGTACAAATATCGTGGTGAACATGCCAGATAGGTCAGGGCTGAGGTGCTTCCGTGCCTTTTAAGCTGTGGTTAGATTTTCTTTGAGATGAATATACCAAGCTTCCCTTCTCTTGACATAAACGCTCTTTTTAGTTTCTTTTACCATACTGTGTAGATATCTTGAGAAACGCATTCATACTTTTGATGACATATTTTACTGTATCAGTTTCTTAAAGTTGCAAATACAGTTTAATTACATCAGAAATAACGAAAAACAGAAAAAGAGCCACAATTCCGGCAGCTTCAACGTCTCCGTCCCAAGCATCACCAGCGTCTGGTTGACCAGTCCCAGCCTTGTGTCCATTGATCTGTGGCTGCCGCTGCCAGTGATACTGAAATGAACCTTTCCATGCTCATCGTTACTTCTGTATCTGGGGTTATTCCCTTGGGTAGATATTAAGAAGTATGACGACTGGAGGCACGTGGGTGGCTCAGTGCGTTAGAGCCTCTGTCTTCAGCTCAGGTCATGATCCCAGGGTCCTGGGATCGATCTCTGCGTTGGGCTCTCTGCTCAGCAGGGAGCCTGCTTCCCCCACTCTCTCTGCCTGCCTCTCTGCCTACTTGTCATCTCTGTCAAATAAATAAATAAAATCTTCAAAAAAAAAAGAAGTATGATGACTGCCTGGATGGATACGGATTTTTGATGCCCCTTGGTGTATGTTGCCAGGTTGTTTTCCGAGAGGATTTTACCCATATTTGTTGCCATCAGCTATACAATTATCTCTTAAGTCACTGATGGTTGAGGCAGGCAAAAATAAATTTCCCTGAGAGAAATCCTTCAAGACAAATAGGAAAGTATGAAAGGAGTCATCCTGCTTAGTGAGTTAATTACCTGGTTGATCTTTATTCTCAGATGCTTTTTTTCTTTTTTAAGATTTTTATCTATTTATTTGAGAGAGAGAGGGATGGGGAACGAACAATGGACAGGGTCAGAGGAAGAAGGAGAGAGAAGCGGACTTCCTAGTGTGTTCAGTGAGGAGCCAGGACCAGCCAGGGGATGGGAAGGTCTGAGGTCACAAGCCAGACTATGACTGAGAACATGAGTGTTTGGACACGCAGCCCAGGCCTTTCCACACTGAGCCTCCCGGATACCAAGGCTCCCCAGGATGTAGGAGGAGACCAGAATGTTTTTGTTTGTTTTGAAAAGCAAAGAATATGTTTATTCGACTGTTTTGTACTCATGGACAGAACTATAACATCAACCACATAGATAAAATCCAACTTTCTAGTAGTCATATTAAAAGAGTAAAAAAGGAACAAGTGACATTTTTTTCTTTTTTTATTGCAAGTTCTATTGAGACATAATTCACATACCATAAAATTCACCCTCTTAAAGTGTACGGTTCACAGTTTCCCTATATTCACAGAGGGGTGCGGCTATCACCATGATCTAATTCTAGAACATTTTCATCCCTCCCCAAAGAAACCCAGTACCCATTAGCACGCAACCCATACAACCCCCCCTGCCCAGCCCTGGGCACCCACTAATCTGCTTTCCCTCCCTGTGGATTTGCCTGTTCTGGACATCTCATGTTAACGGAGTCACACAATGTGTGGTTTTTGGTGGCTGGTTTGTTTCACTTAGCGTCTTGTTTTCAAGGTCCATTCATGTAGCATTCCTGAGCATTCCGTTTTATGACCGCCTCATGTTCTGTTGTGCGGACAGGGGAAGGCCAGACTTTTTATTGTATCTGCTCTTCCTGACGGCGGATTCTAATCCCGGCCGGGAAGGTCACGTTGAAAAAAGTCTGAACTCAGGCAGCGGCCCTGGCTTGTTCTGTCTGAAGAAACCCGAGCATGGGACATGGGAAGCGAGTGTTGAAAGCAGGAATATTCTATATGGATGGAATTAATATGCTAAAAGGAAAAGATCAGGGAATGCGTTTTTCAGGTTTATTAGATCATATACCTTTTTTTGGGAGCTGGAAAGGATGTCGGAAATGGTGTGGCCTAGCCCCTCATCATCTCAGCGCTGAGGGAACTGGGGCCCAGAGAGAGGAAGCGGCTTGTCTGGGGTCTCAGGGCCCAGTTTTCGCATCTTTCTCGAGCCAAAGATTCCTTCTGGCTTCTGTCAGTTTTACAAGTTACCCTCATTCTCCTCCTCGGATCTGGAGGATCGCACTCATCACGAATGGGTGTGGGGCACGTCTCAGGAGAACCTGTCCCCTTCCTGGACGGAGGGCCTTGGTTCTCTGGTCACATCCCTCCCTGTCCCTTCCTGTTCCTCCAACCAATCCCAGCCACCACTCCCCCGCCCCCCGCCACCAGGGGGCTGTGGGAGGGGACCCAGGACAGCCGAGGAGGGTGTCTCCCAGGCTCCTTGAGCAACTCAACCATCTCCTCCCAGCCTGCTGCTTACGGAGCCTGAACCTTCCCGGCCCCTCCAGACATAACAACCAGGAGAAGTGGGAGCAGGAAGAGAACCCAAATGAGAAATCTGGGAAGGTCGAGACCGGAGCCAGATGCTTATCAAGGGGAACGCTAATAGTGTTTCTGTGAACGGAGCAGTTAGCCGTTTCCCTGATGGTAATAAAAGACACACATGCTGGGCATTCAGGAGACTTCGGGGGGAAAAGAAAAATTGTGCGAGGGAATGGATTGGAGACTTTGTTTCCTAATACATACAATAGGTCAGGAAAGAGTGTCCAAGGCAAAAATACTGACCAAACCCAGGCCCTCACCGTGGTGTGCAAGGAAGGACTTTTTCTGGAGGGCGAGGGGGGTGGGCCATGAAACTGCAAAGTGATTAGCAATGACAGGCACCATTAAACATAGACACATTGTTCTGCAAAAGGCACATTTTACCATTGAAGCTGAGCCGTGCTTGTGGCTGAATTTGTAGGGCTTTGCAGCCAACTGGCCGGGTGCCCCCAAAAGCCAGCAGGGGGTTGGGAGAGACCGTCTCAGCCTTGTTTGGGTCAGAGTCAGGGTTTGTGCTCCTTCGTTTCACCTGCCCTGGTCTTTCCAGCACCATCTGCTGCGGCCTCGGCCCAGCCTCGGCAGACGGCTCCGCGCTCAGGGCACCGTGGACACGGCGGCCGGATTCGTAGGCTGAGGTCTGGCGTCAGGAGAGCTTTTCCCACTCTCCGCCGTCTGGGAGCCTGCTCCGGAAAGAGAGGGGCTGCCAGCGCTCCGAAGTGCCAGTGTGGGCTGGAAATCAAGGCCAGGCTCCCGGGCTCCGCCTCCTCTTCCTCCTTTATTCACGATGAGGCGAGAAATAGGTCACACAGAGCCCTCCTGAATTTTCTTTCTTTATTTCTGTGCAGAAGACAGAGAGTCTGGGAGCCCCTCCTTCAATTTCGAATCTTAAAAAAAAAAAAAAAAAAAAAAAAGGAACAGTTGCTACTTGTGAATTCGGTTTATTTTAACAAGAAGAGGTCCAAGAGCCTTTGGCCTTGGGAAGTCCGACTCCCCAACGGTGTCTTCCGTTTTCTCCACCTGCCTTCGATTTGCTGCCTGGTGCTCCCGTTGGTGCACTTGATGCCCGGGATTTTCAGGTTTATTCTAGAGCTCAGCCTGTTGCCTTTGCCACAGCCAAGTGATGCCTCTCTGTCCCTCCTGTGCCTTTTCTCTGCAAGGTTCAGAGAAACCTCATTGCACGGGGGGCCCCCCAGGGCCCTGGAATTTGCAGCCACAGCACTGATTAGAATGGGGGTCTGGTTTCCCGGAATGTGCAAAGTCTCGCTTCTGTTTCTGCTGCCTCCACAGCCCAGACCAGCGCTGGGCCAGCCCCTGGGTTGGAGCCGTGACTGACAAGTGTCCTTGGAATGGGATTGAGTGGGACAGACAGAATGCAGTTCCTCAAACTGAAAACATGGAGAAAGTGGGGCCCTTTGCTGCTTTCACGGGGTTCTGCTTCTCCCCGCCGCCTCCGCAGGCAACCACTCTCGCAGACTCGAGGCCTCAGCCCCTTTGCACTTCGTGACCCCTTCCCCATTAGGAACCTGTTTAGAATGGTTTTTTTTTGTTTTTTTTTTTCAATTATTTGACAGAGGGAGAGAGAGAGAGAGATCACAAGTAGGCAGAGAGGCAGACAGAGAGAGAGGGGGAAGCAGGCTCCCTGCTGAGCAGAGAGCCCCATGTGGGGCTTGATCCCAGGACCCTGAGATCATGACCTGAGCCGAAAGCAGAGGCTTAACCCACTGAGCCACCCAGGTGCCCCTAGGAACCTGTTTAAATGGATTTCTCTGCTGACTATCAGGGAGAAAGTCGTGAAAGTTCTCTGTTAGAGGAGGAAGCATTCTGTTTTCCTGCCGTCTGGCTCATGCCTGCCTCTCTTTTTACCCGCCTTGGCTGCTCTGGCCTCCCCCCCGCCCCCGCCCTGCCCCCGTCCCTCTCACGGTCATTCTCGAATTCATCATGCAACCTCACAAAGAGAGCTTTTCTTAGTGAAAAATCATCCCCCTCGCCCTCCCTGAATGTGGACCAGCTCCCTTCCCAGCTGCACGGTGTCAGGTTAGTTAACTGCCTGCTTCTTGTTCCCTTCCCCGAGCACCTGCACAGGTGGGACCAGTGTCCTGCTCCGGCTTCGGGTGCCCGTGCCTGCAGAGTTATGGAGCCCAGTTCCAGTTCTGACATCAAAAGGCCTGAGGTGGCAAGCAGGGCGGCGGGGGCCTGTCACTGAGCGAAAGTGTGCTATTCTTGCCATCATAGCTATGGGCCAGGGCGGGCGCTCCCTATCGGCTGGCCTCGGCCTGCCGCCCTCCCATACTCTGATTTGTTTTGTCTCTCTGCTGTTGCACCCCCAGAAGCGTGGGGACCTTGGGCTCAGGACAGGGCCATGCTGGGGAAGTAGGAGGAGCATCGGAGCACCAAGCATTGGATCCAGCCCCCTCCCCCTGCGGGGCTCCCTTGGTTTCTCTGGGAAGGTGCCAGACTGAGCAGAACAGGGCAGGTGGGAGAGGAGGTGATGTGCTGGATGTAATTTTCTCTTGGAGATCCCCTCTGGATTTGGGCCCAGATCTATTTACCCAGCAAGTAGCCTGTTGGTAGTTATTTTTAATCTGGCCATGCTAGGGACAAGGAAATGTTAGATGTGCCCCTCGGACCATCTAAAGATGAGAAAGAGGATGGCCTCCAGCACGCACCCCCGTGGCCATACGTTCCGGGGTCTCAGTGGCTTGTGCCCTGAACTGAGGCTGGTACTTGGAGCTCCAGAGGCAGGACCTCACATGGGGGCTCATGCTCCAGGTGTGGGGGCTGTGCGCAGGTGGCTGATGACAGCTGAGGAGTGTGTCCCAGACCCCTTAAGCAAGTGAGCCCTTCCGAAAGACTAAATATTTCAGGACACTCCGCTCGGGACATGCTGTGGATGTTTCTTTGGTTACAGTTTCTGAGCCGGTGGGAGCCCGGCTGGCTGTGCTTCTGCCGGCAGGCTGGGGAAAGCTTTTGGGCTGGACCTTGAGTCTAGAGCAGTGGTCCAAGCTGGCATCTCAGGGGTGGTTATCTCTCCCCGTCACCACGGGGTAGGGGGTGGTGGGCTCCTGGCCCTTCAGGTGAAAAGGGGGACATTTTGTCCATTGGCCTTCATGTCCAAATTCTGTGCACTGCATTTTGTGCCTTTTCCTTTGAAGGGATCTTATTTCTTTTGTCACTTGTGCCCATGCGACAGAAGGAAGAGAGGGCTGGAATGGAAGCATGAGGAGGCCGGGGCGAGAGGAGGAGGGCGAGTTGTCCCCAGCCGCCCTCCTGTGGTCCCATGGCCAGCAGGCCCTGGCTGACTCTGGCCTTTTTGGCTTAGTTTCTTCCTTCATGTTTCTTGTCCTTCTCCCCACATCCTGCCAACTGTGGGAACTGGGCTGTGCTATGATTTGTAGGCTCGAAAAGGGCCCATAGCTTCAGTGGCACTTAAAGTTGTAGCAATTAGGTGAAACATTACAAGTGATGTCTTTCTTTCTCTTTGAGAGTTGTTGCGGGGGCAGGGGGGTGGTCTTGGAAGCCACCCAATGGAGCCTCCTTATTTTAAAGTTGAGGAACCTTCAGCCCGAGGGGCTTGCGAGGTCACGTGCCTCCCGCATGTGCGAGCAGTGCCCAAGCTTTGGACCATGGAGGGCGGGGGGCGGGGGTGCTCCTGGCACGTGGAGTGTCCGTCAGCTCCTGAAGACTGCCCGAGGGCTGCTGGGCTTGGCCGGATTCAGCATCCTGGTCAGCCCTGAGCAGCACGTGCTGCCTTCCGGTACTTCATCTGCCCCTCGGGTTTTAAATCAAACGAAATTGAAATGCAGGTGTGCAGTCCATGCGGTCCGTGCTCAGAAGGACCCCGTACCTGGGTTAACGCTCTGCTGTCACCCTCTTGGATTTCTCAGCACTCTGGAACAAGGAGCCCCTGTGGTTTTGTTTTGCACGGGGCCCTGCAAATCATTTCTCCTGTCCTGAATGTAGGACAGTGCATTAAAATGCCAGTGATTTGATCAATCTGCTCTTGCAACTGATTTAAATTTTGGGAACAGGCCGTACCCTGTGAATAAAGGGGGATTCATTTCTTTTCCCTCGAAGACACTGTGTTCTGTTTTCCAAATTAGCTCTACTTCTCGATTCCGTTGAGAAACTGGAAGGCACGATTGTTCTTGTTGGAAGCCAAGGTTGGATTGTGAATCTTGAGTTCCGGCCCTGAGCTCTCAGGCATGGAAGTGGGAGGCATTTTCCTACAACTGCGGGGGCTGCAGGGGGCTGGAGGCTGAGTGAAGGACCTGGAGGGGAGGCTCCGGCTGCAGAGCAGAGGGGTAGCCTCCCACCTGTGCCACTTGCCAGCTCAGAGGACATGAGTCACATGTTCCACTCCTCTGCCTTACTTCTCTGATTGTTTCATTTTTACATCTTTCTGTGGACTGGGCATAAGATCCTCCTTATAGTTGCAGGAATAACTAGAGGTAATGTTTACGGAGTGCCTGGCTTTGGGCTTGACACATAGTAGATGCTCAATAAATGAGTAAGATTATGGTTTTATTATTTGATTGCCAACATCTCAGGTTGGGTAGGAATTGGCAAGCTGTCTGGGAGGAGAACAAGGATCCAGGCAGGAAGACAAACAGGGTGAGTGCAAGCAGGTAGGGTGGCGCGTGGTGTTTTGGAGGCCAGTGAGAAGTTTGCGGCAATGGAGAGCGGACATCAAGAAGTCATGGGATAGAGAGTTGGGGAATCAGAGCCCCCTCTGGAGGAGGGAGCTGTGCCCAAGTGATGGAGACCAGCATGGGGGTCCTGAGTAAGTTCATGCACCCCAGGTCGTAACTATCATTTTGGGGGAGACACCTGAAAATGGGCCAGGTGTGCCTGAATTACAATGCTGAAACGGGATTCTGAGAAGCCTTAGAAGTGTGGGAAGAGGCACTCGGAGGCCTTGAAATGCACCTGGACAGTGGCACACCTAGTGAGAGCTGGGAGGTGATCATGGCCTTGAGCACAGGCTTTGTGTGCGTTCTCTCCCTTAGGACTCGCCATGGCCTGGAAGAGGTAGTATTATCTCCATCTTGCAGAACGGGAGACTGAGGCTCAGATAGGGTCACTGTATGAAGTAACACGGCTGTGAAGGGGCAGAATCAGGATCCGAGGCCCTGTCTGGCTCGGGCGTCATCCTGGCACCAGTGGGAGCCTTGGGACCTTTCCCAGCCTGGCTGACCCTGCTAGGAATCTACTGGGGTTGGAGCTCTGCCTGGCATTCATTCCATCCATCCCTGACACTCCAAGTGTCAGATGCGGGGGGGAGGTATGTCTGGAGAAGGCAGGATGGAGCCCAGAACAGGGGCAAGGTGTCCAGGATCCATTGCTAGGATTCCTGAGCCAGGTCTGAGGCAGCTGCCGCCACCCGGGGCGGCCCTGGGGTTCTCCTGGGACTGCCAGGGAGGGCCTGGAGGGCTCCCTCGGTCCTTCTAAAGCAGATGCTTCCCATGCTGGCCATGCTCTCTGGTCGGTGACTAAGAGTCCTGGCGGCTGAGGCAGTGCACCCTGTAAGTGTAGCTCAGGGGTCCCCCTCCCCTTGTATTGCCAGCTGGTCATGAGCTCCAGAGGGCCTGAGACTCGGGAACCTGTGGGACTCAGGCCTGCTACTTGGGTAGGGTTGGCACTCCTGCCTCCCTGATGGCAGGTCCGTGTTTTATGGGGTCTGAAAAGCATACAACTTGGGGGACCCTCTTTAAGAAAAAATTCAAAACTATAAATATAACATTAGGCGTGGACATGATCTTTATTTAGATTGAAAAAGCAAACTGCCACAAATTACAAGTTTTTCAAAATAAGAAAATCCTACAGACTCCAAAAACCCAGAAAAATGTCATGATGTTGTCATTAAATGCCAAACACACCTTCACCTTTAAAACATCTTCCCTCCCGGGGCACCTGGGGGGCTCAGAAGATTAAGAGTCTGCCTTTGGCTCAGGTCAGCCCCATATTAGTCTCCTTGTTCAGCGGGGAGCCTGCTTCTCCCTCTGTCTCTGCTGCTGCTCCCCCTGCTTATACTCTCTCTCTCCTTGTCAAATAAATAAATAAAATCTTTTTTAAAATTTTAAAAAATAAAATACCTTCCCTTCCCTATATATTTTTGGGGTGATAGACTCAACCACCTTTTCATAGGACAGTGAGTTTGTAATGTTTCCTATGGAGAGAATAGAATGATTTATTATTATTGTTGTTGTTGTTGTTGTTGTTAATTTAGTCTTTCCTCTGGCATATTTCCCCACTACTATGTACTGCCAGGCCAGGTCACCATACCGTGTACAATCTCTGGCTTGCACTAGGAGCCAGGATAGAAATGCAGAAGTGACTTCAAAGCACATAAGTGTATCTAATGAAACCCAAGCAAAATGATTCTACAGTTTGACTTTTTAGGCCCATTCCCCAATGCTACAGCTACTCTGATAGGACAGGAGATGTGTGGCAGAGGGAAGGAGACAGTCACCTCAACCAACTACAATTTAAATATTTTTATAAATTTTTTTTGTTATTTATAAATTATTTTTCAAAAAGTATCTGACAACTGAATGCTTTGCTAGGGCCCCTCACAGGGCCAGTGTTTACCTTTACCCTTCACTGTAAATCCACTTTTGCTCTGAATTATTGCAACTGTGTTGGGATTCTGGACCCTCTGCTGGAGAGAGCCCAGAGGCGTCAGGCAGAGGTCCCTGGATTTTCATGGTTCGTGACACCCTTAGTGTTTCAGTAATCTTTTCGTGGTACCCCCTCGGCCAAAAGAAATGCCTAATGGTTTTATTCATCAAGTAATTAGGTCCCAACAAATAAATATGTGTTAGTGTCTTTGCAGCATAATTGTCACTTGCAAAGAAAATAAAGGAAAAATGGAATTTTAATTTTGTTACTCAATAACCACACCTGTTTATGGATGGGCTAGGTGTACTGCTGGGTTCCATAGAGCCTCTTAAGCCTTAAAATTAGCTTGGACACTGCCATCCTCATTTCCAAATTCAACATTGATTTTTGTACAGTATTTGCTTTTAATCACAGTGACCACCAGCATCCAAAGTGAAAAAGATACAAAAATCATCCAAAGGATTATAGTGCAGTCTGATCTTGAAACTGAGAACTAGCTCATCCCGCAGACATCAAGTATCACAGTGTTTCTGCAGAAAACTTAAACTATCCTGTGAGTTTGCTATGGCACTCCAGGGTGCCTTGGGGCAGAGTTTGAGAACTATGACATTAGAAACATAAACACTTCTCTCTTCTTTCTGCACCACATCTAATCTTTATCTGACATTTTTACCTTAACTATTTAAAAAAAGCACACCTTTTGGGGCACCTGGGTGGCTCAGTGGGTTGAGGTCTCTGCCTTCGGCTCGGGTCATGGTCTCAGGGTCCTGGGATCGAGCCCCGCATTGGGCTCTCTGCTCGGCGGGGAGACTGCTTCCTCCCTCTCTCTGCCTGCCTCTCTGCCTCCTTGTGATCTCTCTGTCAAATGAATAAATAAACAATCTTTAAAAAAAAAACCCACAAACACCTGCTGGGATTTTCATTGGGAGTATGCTGACTCTGTAGGTCAATTTTGGGAAAATCGATAACTTCGTAATAGTGAGACTTCGGACTCATGAGTATGGGGTATCTCTTGATTTACTTAGATCTTTTAAAATTTATTTCAGCAAGTAGGAGACAGGGAAACAAACCATAAGAGACACTTAACGATGGAGAACAAACTGAGGGTTGATGGAGAGAGGTGGGCGGGGGATGGGCTAGATAGGTGATGGGTATTAAAGAGGGCGCCTGTTGTGGTGAGCATAGGTATTGTATGTAAGTGACAAATCACTGAATTCTGCTCCAGAAACCAATACTGTAATGTTTGTTAACTACCTAACATTTAAATGAAAAAAAAAATTATTTCAGCAGTGTTTTACGCATACTTTATTAAATATTTACCTACCTATTTAATGTTTTGATGCTATTAGAATTGATATTTTAAAAATGTCAATTTTTCTAAGGGTTAATTATTAATATATAGAACTATGGTTTTGTGTATAGTGACCTGTTAGCCTGTGACAATGAAAAACTCACTTATTCTAGCAGCATATTTACAGATTCCTAAGCAACTTCCATAGCACTATCACGTCATCTTCAAATACTAACAGTTTTACGTTCTCCTTCCTAACCTTTATGCTTTTGATTTCCTCTTCTAGCTTAATTATTCCAGCTAGGACGTCAGTAAAATACTGAATGGAAGTCGTAAGAGCAGATGTCCTTGTCTTATTCTCAGTTTTAGAGAGAAAGTATTCGATCTTTTGCTATGAAGTATATTAGTTTTAGGTTTCTTATCGATCCCTTTTAACAGGTTGAGGAAGTTCTTTTTCTAGTTTGTTGAGTGTTTTTATTGTGAATGAGTGTTCAATTTTTGTCACATCTTTTTGCATCTGTTGGATAATTGTTTGGGTTTTCTTAGTATTATATTCCAACGTTAAACCTTATTTATGTATTTATTTTAAAATATATTTATTTATTTGAGTGAGAGAGAGAGAGCGCGCGAGAGCAGGGGAAGGGGCAGAGGGAGAGAATATCCAAGCAGAGTCCTGCTGAGCGCAAAGCCCAATGCAGGGGTCGATCCCATAACCCATGAGATCAGGACCTGAGCCAAAGCCAAGAGTGGACACTCAACTGACTGAGCCACCCAGGTACCCCATGTTAAACCTTATTTATCCTTTCCTGGAATAAATCCTGACTGGTCATGATATATTATTCTTCTTGCTAAATTGCTGAATTCTTTTTTTTTTTTCTAAATTGCTGAATTCTGTTTACTAAACATTTAAGGACATTTGGTCTGTGTTCATGTTGGATATTAGTCTGTAGTTTTCTTATAATGTCTTTTGTCTGGCTTTGTGTTAGAGTAGTGTCGGGTTTATAAAATAAGCTGGGTAGTGTTTTCCCTATTCCATCTTTGGGAAGCATCTGTGAAGTGTTTGTATTGTTTCTTTCCTAAATGTTTGGTAGAACTCACCCATGGAATCATGAGCATGAAACTTTCTTTGTGGGAAGGTTTTTAACTGCAAAGACAATTTCTTGTTTGGGTTAACTTTATTTTCTTGAATGAGCTTTGGTAAATAAAGTCTTTTAAAGAAATCTGTCCATTTCCCCAAGTTGTAGAATTTATGTGCACAATTTCATCCAGAGTATTTCCATATCATACTTTTAATGTCTGTAGGATCTATAGTGATGCTTCCTCTTTGATGCATGATGTTGGTCATTTTGTCTTTCCTGTTGTTTTCATTAATCAGGAATGTAAAAAAACACCTTACCCCCACGTTTCTGAATTCTGAATCACCAGCTTTCTGTAAACGGTGGGTTGTCAATGACTCTAAGCAATTCCAACTTCTGTACCATAATGGAGCAATGAGAACAGAAGTGTCAGACCTTGACTCTGCATGAGGCTTCCCATTTTCATTACCTTCTGCCACATTGGTTTGGCCTAACTGAGCAGGACCCTCACTTTGTAGAGGGAGTTACATTTGTCCTCTGGTGCAAGCTGGTTGCTGCTTGTGAGTTTGAGAGTACAGATACGCTGCATTTCAGGTCAGATTATTCTGCTGGCCCAGTGCCCTGTTTCCCTTCTGCAGTGGCTGTGGGTTAGACTTGTACACAGGGGAACACATGTAAACCTCAAACCTAGAAAAATGGGCCTGCCTCACAGCTTCCCCTTGATCTCTGCCTCTGTGGGGGTGGCCACGATGGCCCTGTTAGGAAGAGTTTCCAGGACCTACACGAATTTGCCAAGGTCAGGAGAGTAGTTCTCTCCCTAATGTATCACTGAGCTGTGTGGCGCTCACACCTGTCCAGAGCGGCCTACTGGATGGCACCTTTATCTATTCTCTTTTTATTTTTAATTTTCACCTGTATGCCATGACTTGGCCAAGCACTTCATATACAGAACCTTATAAAATCAGCGTCAAAACCACTCTGAGGTAGGTGCTATTATCATTACATTTTATGAACAAGAGGAGAACTCTTGGGGGAGTAAGGTGACATACCTAGGGTCGGTCCCACAGCAGATAAGTGTTGTGTCATACCCTGATCTGTCTGATACCACGTCTGTGCTCTCAGCCATTTTCTCCATACTGAGCAGCCTGGACGCCCCAACCCGCTGTCTGTCTGCATCACTTAGACACTGGGTCCACCTTATCCATAAATCAAGAGCCAGAGCCAGTCTGGGTCCACCTCTGGGGATTCTCCACCTTGGCTGACCCCTCTGGAAGGAAGACAGTTGGCCGGCAGTTGAGATCAGAGCAAATGGAGCCAGCCGGGGCTTGTAAAGACTAGGGGGCAGTGGCAGTGTCCTCTAGCTTGACAGACAACCTTCTACATGGAGTAGGACTCTGACAGGGAGCCACGCTGCTCTTGAAAGGTGTTCTTCCCTTGTTCTGAAGTAGGATTTTGAGAAGCCAAACACTTCTTTGGTTTGACATCTTGCCCATGTTTGAACAATTAGTTGGTGTTTCTTATGTTCATCGTTTCTGCTCTATTTCATGTTCCTGTTGGTGCTGGTCCACTCAGTGGTGGTAATGGAAGTCACTGGTTGCTTTTCATCTAAGCTGCACAATTCAGGCTTGTCAGTTGGGCTTTTTATTATGGTCTGTCCTCCTGCTTCTCCTTTCTGTTTCCTCATCTGCAGTCTGCAGAGTCCTGTGCCCAGTCTCCGATTCCACAAACTCTTCATGTTGCTTCAGCTTACTGAGAGGGAGAGAAGGGGATTCGATCATAGCATGTTGGAGCTAGACTGGATGGACTTTGCAGCTCATTCTAGAGGCACCTGGCCCCATTTTACAGATGGGGAAATGGAGACCACTCGGCAGACAGGATGGGACCTGGGCCTTCTGGTGCCCAGGCCAGTGTCTTCCCTGCTCTCCATCTTGCTTTCCCAGGGTGCACAGGTCCTGGAGGCTCTCTCGCTAGTTTGTGTGAGAGAGCAAGAGGTTCTCTTACTAGCTGGAAAAACCCATGTTCATTTTTACTCCTGCTGCGGGCAAATTCTCCTATGCCTGCTTTGGGAAGTCAGAGAGAGGAAGTGAGTTAATGATGGTAAGACTCTGGTGATGGCCCTGCTTGAGAGAGTCTCTGAAACTCCATGCGGCCTTGTGGGGTACTGGCCTTTGGGCATTAAACTTCCTTTTGGCCTTTCCCAGGAAGCTGGTCTGAGGAAGCCCAGATGCGTGTGTTTACAGCTGTCTCTGGGTGATGTTCGCCAGGTTTTGTGGCCAGAGGGAATATTTCTATCACCTTCTTTATAGCTCCCTTTGGTGCACTTAGGGAAACAGACTAATTAATAGAAATCTGGGAGGGTGGTAGATATGTGTGGGGCCAGGATTAAGAAGAAAAGTTGTAGATCTGCCCAGATATTCCTATTACTTATACTCTCTATTAAGGAAATTTAGTATCTATGTAGAAGTCATTTAGGGTCTATGAGCCTCAGTTTCCCTAAATATAATACAAGCACAATATCTGATTTTCCAAATTCTTAGGAAGGAAGAAAATAAAATAGGATCCTGTATGAAAGGGCTTTGAAAGCAAAAATAATAAAATGATGCTACCGTGAACTTGTTGAATTAGTTTTCTTGGTCTAGTAGGTGCTGATCTTTTTCTGACCTTAGAAAACCATGCTCTGCAAAAAGAGAGGGATTCCACCCTGGAAGGAAAGCAGCTGAGAGCCCGGTAGCCAAGACGGAGAGGGGCCCTTTGCTTGTCAATGGCCTCTCACTTCCCAGAGGAAAAGCTTGGGAGAGGCAGGCTTGTCCCCGAGATGTCCTGGGGTCCAGTGGTATGAGTCGCGTTGCTGATGTCTCTGGTGGGGTCACACAGCTGTGGCAGGGACCGAGGAAAAAATCTGGACAGCTGCTGTGGGGTTGCCATGGAAGTCTGTGGATATGCAGCTTTGAGGGCCACAGAGGACTTGAAAGGGTCACAGCTTTGACAGTCTGCCCCAAGCCCGGGCAGAGGCCCACAGGGAGGGAGGTATGGGGGGGGTGTGAGTCTCTCTAAGTGTCTGTGAATATAGATATGTGTGTGTATGAATGTAAGTGTGTGTTAGTGCATGTATACATATGTGTGTGTGAGTGTGTGTGCAGCTCTGTGTGGATGAGTGCACACGTGTAAGAGTGCACACATGTCAGCCTACACATACATGTGAGTGTGTGTGCACATGCATGTGTGCAAGTGTGTATGTGAGTGGGAGAATATATATGTACATGTATGTGTGTGAGAGACAGAGTCTGTATGTGCACGTGTGCACGTGTGTGTACATGTACGGGTATGTACATGTATGTGTGCATGCTCACAACTGAGCGTGTAGGTGTGGGTGTGTGTTTGTGTGCACCTCTGTGCATGCGTGTTGGGGGTGGGGAACAAAGCCCCTTAGGGGAGTCAGGGGCAGTTTTA
Source organism: Lontra canadensis (assembly GCF_010015895.1). Classification (NCBI taxonomy): domain Eukaryota; kingdom Metazoa; phylum Chordata; class Mammalia; order Carnivora; family Mustelidae; genus Lontra; species Lontra canadensis. The sequence continues at coordinate 8,997,584 of NW_022631073.1, read as the reverse complement.
TAGGCCTGTGGTTTCTTTTTAAACTGCAAAGTTGTGTTGTGAATCCCTCCGAGTGAGCTGTGACAGGGAGCGACAGGGGCGGGAGACAGATCAGTGCTCCTTAGAGCATCTGTGGCAAAGGAACAGATTTCCTCTATTTCCTATCCATTATGGCTCAATTAAAATATGCTAAAAATGAATTCCTACCAAAATGTCATAAGAAAGACACAAAATATAAACCTCAGCTTAAAATTTTTCGATGCAACAGACAGAAGATGACTCTGTGAAATTGCTCTAACGGTTTCTGGAAGCTGCCTGCCAGTGTCTGCAGGGGACCAATGGGTAGTGAGGCGGGCAGAGCCTGCCTCCCTGGAGCCTGCTTTGTGTAGCTGTAAGTGAGGCGACTGAGCCAAGGGAGACAAGGAGAGAGAAAGGAAAGGGTGTGTGCGTTCTCTGCTGCAGACTAGCCTAGAACCCCTCTGGCCTGTGAAGGCAGAGAGAGATGTGTTGAGGGATGTGTGCAGGTGGCACGGATTTGGGACCAGGACTGCAGGCTCAGGTTGCACTTGCGGGGGCCACAGTGGCCCCTGCTGCCACCTATGCCCGCAGAATGGGTGTCCTGGGACCTGAGTTCCCAGAAGCTCATTTCTGAACCAGATGCCGTGCTGTGTGCGGCTGGTGGGTGGAAGCCATTTTTTGGCCTTGCTGGGTAAGAGTCCTACACTGGGATGTGGGATTTCTGTGTCCAAAAGTAGCTTTGAAATGGGGGTTCGCTAATTACTGTGTGTATGTTTATATAGAAATTATGGTCATTTGATTTCCCTCTCTTTCTTTTCTCCCCCCAGTGGTATCAAGGCACCTCTTGTGCCTTCTGGCCTGGGATGTCCCAGAGGGTTGGAATAAACAAGGCATAGTGGACAGCTCTGGGGACAGACGGTGGCCTCTGTTCACCTTGTGGGATCAGTGGAAAGACAGGATCTGTGCCTTTGCCCTAATGCCTTTTCAGTCTGTAATGTCTAGCGGGCATCTCCTCAAAGCCGCCTCAGCTCTCCTCTCGGTGGTGGTGGTAGCAGTGGCATGCTGGGAGTGGCTGCTTCTCTGTGGCACTGTGGGAGCTGGCAGGGGCATGGCGGAGGGTGGTGCCGTGACTGTGACCATGACCCCTTGCCTCACCACCTTTGCCAAGGAGCCGCTAGGAGGTCCAGGTATCAGCTGGTGCCTCTGGGTCAGCATTTTTGCAGTGAAACCATTGGGAGGAGAGAAGCAGAGCAAAGAGGTCATCTTTGATGGGTGTTACCTCTTATGTGAGTGGAAGTTCCCTTGGGAGCCCTGAGAACCTTTGCAGGTCTGGGGTCTTGTCCTCACTTGTCTGGGGTTCCAAAGGTCCGGGTGTGTATTTTGGCCTCTTCTCACCCATGTCTTTCTCAGGAGCCACAGCACAGAGCACTGCATCTTGACATGTCCTGTCTTTGCTTTGTTCTCAGGCCAGGAGGACCCCAACAGTCTGCGCCATAAATACAACTTCATTGCCGACGTGGTGGAGAAGATCGCTCCTGCCGTGGTTCACATCGAGCTGTTTCGCAAGTAAAGAGGCCTTCTTGTTTCCCCACGGCCTGTGAGGCTCCCGCTGGAACGCGCTGCCATTAGCAAAGCGTTAGGGATGTTTCTGGGTTCCTTTGAAATGTCCAAGAGCCACGGAATATGTTCCTATGGGAAGATAACATCTCCCCCTTAGTATGCTTTCCCTTTAGACAGTTTGAATGTACATTCGGACACTTCTAGATCACTTAAGAACCTCTAGCTCTGAATAGAGTCCCTAAGAATATTTCGTTTAAGTGGAATTTTTGCGTGCTTGCAAAAATCAGTAGGCTTCCGTTGTCTTGAAGGTTGAATAGATCCGACATGTAAATTCTTAGATGTGCGTTGCTGAATCAGCACGTTGAACAGTTGATCTGAAGGTGTTTGGGGCTTACCGGGCTGTCCTCTGGGTTCTAGGCTTCCTTTTTCTAAGAGGGAGGTGCCGGTGGCCAGTGGGTCTGGCTTTATCGTGTCTGAAGATGGACTGATTGTGACCAACGCCCACGTGGTGACCAACAAGCATCGGGTCAAGGTCGAGCTGAAGAACGGTGCAACCTACGAAGCCAAAATCAAGGATGTGGATGAGAAAGCAGACATTGCACTTATCAAAATTGACCACGAGGTAAGTGCGCTCCCTGCCTGCAGACCCGAGTTCCCAGGTGGCAAAGCCTGGGAGAAGTTAGAGGTCCAGAGCACCCTGGTTCCTGAGAACCAGTCAAGACTGGACCCCAAGAGGAGAGCATTTAGGAGATACTGAGTGTGGCTTGTGGTGAGGGAAAGCGGAGGGACTCGTGAAATCATCTTTAAGAAGCAGACTGTAAGATCAGAGTTTTAAAAATAGAAGCTTACATTTTTATAAAAGAAAGCAATAGTTTTATAAAGAAATTAGTAGGTAAGCAGTGAACATTGAGTCTCCCTTCCATTCCTGAGGCAACTCTTGTTCTTTTGTGTTCATTTTTTTATAATCATTTTTTAAATTTATTTTCAGCATAACAGTATTCATTGTTTTTGTACCACACCCAGTGCCCCATGCAATCCGTGCCCTCTCTAATACCCACCACCTGGTTCCCCCCAACCTCCCACCCCCCCCACCTCTTCAAACCCTTCAGATTGTTTTTCAGAGCCCATAGTCTCTCATGGTTCACCTCCCCTTCCAATTTCCCCCAACTCCCTTCTCCTAACTCCCCATGTCCTCCATGCTATTTGTTATGTTCCACAAATAAGTGAAACCATATGATAATTGACTCTCTCTGCTTGACTTATTTCACTCAGCATAATCTCTTCCAGTCCCATCCATGTTGCTACAGAAGTTGGGTCTTCATCCTTTCTGATGGAGGCATCATACTCCATAGTGTATATGGACCACATCTTCCTTATCCATTCATCCATTGAAGAGCATCTTGGTTCTTTCCACAGTTTGGCGACTGTGGCCATTGCTGCTATAAACATTGGGGTACAGATGGCCCTTCTTTTCACTACATCTCTATCTTTGGGGTAAATACCCAGTAGTGCAATGGCAGGGTCATAGGGAAGTTCTATTTTTAATTTCTTGAGGAATCTCCACACTGTTCTCCAAAGAGGCTACACCAACTTGCATTCCCACCAACAGTGTACGAGGGTTCCCCTTTCTCCACATCCCCTCCAACACACGTTGTTTCCTGTCTTGCTAATTTTGGCCATTCTAACTGGTGTAAGGTGATTTCTCAATGTGGTTTTAATTTGAATCTCCCTGATGGCTAGTGATGATGAACATTTTTTCATGTTTTGTGTTCATTTTTATTCATTCATGCGTTTCACTGGGTTTGAAAACAAGCCATGTCTCCCAAATTGGGGTTTTTCAGGGTTACTGGATGGGTGTGTGTAGGCTTTATCTGTGATTTGAGAGAGGGAGAAGGGAGGGATTGGGGGGAGGGAGAGAGAGAAGCCCAAGCAGACCCTCCACTGAGCAGAGAGCCAGTCGCAAGGCTCGATCCCACGACCCTGAGATCATGGCCCGAACTGAAACCAAGCGTCGGACCCTTAACCTACTGAGCCACCTAGGCACCCCTCTAGATGTGTTAACAATGCTCCCTTCTTCAAAAAGTTTTGGAAACCTTGAATTAAAGCAGAGCTAATGGATTTCTTTCTTGGAGACTTTCTCAGAACTTTTGATATGCTAATGTGCACAGCTCTCTCCCAGGAAAGGGTGTACACCCCAGGTGATAAGCATCTGTGCTTGGAACTTTTTTTTTTTGCAAAACGGAGACACAGTGAATTCAATCTGAGAAACACTGTATTTGAAGGTGGTTTGCTTTCTATTTAAACATTCTCCTTGTAGTCATTTTTGTTCTGATTTGTGTAGTGGAGACTTCATACCTGAAATTAAATCCAGTTCCTACCAGACCGTCAACAATTCCCCCTTGTCGGTAGATGTCGGTAGGCAAGGTTTGGTTTGCAGTGAGATCGCATATTTTGGTTCCTTCATGTCCTTGTAATTTTCGGGACTTCCTGTGGAAGGAAGGAAGACTCCAGGTAGGCTGGAATCTTCTTGTGGGCCCCGAGAAAGATCCTAGACTGAGAGCCACGAGGGGTCTTTTGACCCAGATCTTTACACACCTTCGCCTGGATGTGGGCCGTGAAGGCAGACCACCGTAGGAGCCCACGGGCTGTTTTTTCTCCATCTGCTCTTTATCAGGACAGCAACGGGCTCCGCGGTTGGTGTAGGAAACTGGCCTTCAGCGAGGTCTCAGTCAGATATTACTTCTATTAGGTAACTGTGGAATTTCTAGCAATAACTATCTTTGAAAATGTGCCTGTTGGTCATGACATCATCATAATAACTTCTGCTTGATGAGCTCCAACCGCTGACCCAGCCTCTGCCTTCACTTGTAACTTCCACCTAATCAGCAAGACGGCTCTATCATCCGCATTTTATAGAGGACGAAACAGGGGGCTCAGAGAGCTTAAGTAACCTGCCCGAAGTCACACAGCTGTGCTGTGGGGAAACGAACCTGCCTCTGACCCTCAAGTCCCCAAGGCCATGGCCCTTACTGGATGGATGCAACCTGGCCTTTTGGTGGGATGGGATGGCTGGACTTTAAATAGCTCCCGGGGAAGGCTGGTGCTTCCCTGTTTAGGAACGTGCCGCTAGGAAGTGTCCAGGATGTGGTAGTCTCACCGGAAGGAGGCCAGCCAGAATAGCACATCCTGTGGCCACACGCAGGACTTTTCAGCTCCCCCGCCATGCCGAGCCCCTGGAAGGCAGCCAGCAGTGGGGCTCTCTGCAGGCACAGTGTTAGCCCAGATGCTGCGTGAGCTGCTACCACTGAGTAATTCTGCGTTTGGAATGCGTGGGCAGTAATGCGCCTCTGGCCAGGGGGGGAGATTCTTTTCAGATTGTGAGCCAAGGTGGAGACTGTCTTGGTGTCATCCCCGACATGTCCAGGCGGGGCCAGAAAGATCTCAGCCGACCATCTTTGCCGTGTTTCTGACCTGGCCCTTCCTGCCCGCGGGAGTCATTTTTGTTCTGATTTGTGTAGTGGAGACTTCATACCTGAAATTAAATCCAGTTCCTACCAGACCGTCAACAATTCCCCCTTGTCGGCATGGCATTTGAGGGCTGTTTCTAGCTCGAGAAAAAGATGCTTAACATTGAAAAGTTGAATTAAATGTGGCTTTTCAAAAAGGAATCGGAAATGAATGGATATTAAATTGCAGACACCCACACCAGAGACTGCTTTCCACTGACTAAACTGCTTTTTTTTGCTGATAGTAGTGGGAAAGGGGTGGGGGGTAGAGTAAAACCATCTCTTCCAGCTCTTTCCCTTTTGTTTGATGATTGATTATGAGGAGGGGCCGGAGACTGGCTTGGAACGAGGCTCTGTTTGGAAGGAGCCTCTCCTCCCAGCAGATCTGAGTCCGAGTCCGCCTGAGCACGGGGACGGATAAACTGTAGGCTGGGGATGGGCTGTGCGCGCGCCTTGCACTGGGTCACTCTGGGGAACAGCAAAGGACCAGAAACTGGGGGTGGGGGGGTGACGACTCAGAGCAGCCCAAACAGAACCAACAGAAAATTGGGCCTGAGGATCGAAAATCATTCCAAATGCTGCCTTGCCACGTGAGGCTGTGACCCAGCCTCCCGGGGCTGTTTTCTCATAACCCAAGGAAATTGATGGGACTGTCCACCGCGTCCATGAGCTCAGTGGCTAACTTGGTGGCTCCTAGCCTGGGCCCGTTTCCTCCCCCCACCGTCATGATTTCATTCGGAGGCTGTCCCTTACTTTAACAGCTATTGTCCTTCTTGAGTGTGTTATTCTCAATACTTTTTTTTTTTTAAGATTCTTTCTAAAATTTATTTTAGAGAGAGAGCACGCGCATGCACTCACCTGCTCCTACGAGTGGGGGGAGGGGCAGAGGGAGAGGGACAGAGAAAGAGAAGCACACTCCCCGCTGGGTACAGGGTCTGACTCGGGGCTTGATCCCAGGGCCCTGAGACGGTGACCTAAGCCGAAGTCAGGAGTTAGATGCTTAACTGACTAAGCCACCCAGGGGTCCCTCGACACTGTTAAGGAATAGAAATTACCCTGGACATCTGTTGTCATGCTTCCTTGTCCAGCACCCCCGTCTCCTGAGAACAGCAGCTAGCATTTACACTGGGGTCTATGACTCCCCTACTGGACAGTCTTGGTGGGACCAGTAGTCATGGTGCCCCACCCTCCTGGGGCCAGGGGGTGGACACAGGACAAGGACCCGTGGATCCAGCCGGCCCTCCCCTCGGAGGCCTCGCAAACCCTGCCTGGGCCCACGGGCAATGCTGGTAGAGCCCCTGCGGCTGAGCAGCCTCCCCTCCCCCCGCCGGGGCGCTGGGTTCCCGCCCTTTCTGACCTGATCTGTCTAGATCTTTCTTTCCATTCTTGGAACTCCCCTCGTGTCTCCAGTGAACCCCCGCCCCCCTTGGCCTGAGATTGCCAGCGACATGTCTGGGCTGGGGACCAAAGAACTCTGTTTTTGCTTCTCACTGCTGAGAAGACACATGTGCACTTACTTTCCCTGCTGAGTTTGGAGACGGAAGAGCTTTCAGAAGGAGGCTCGCGCGCGCCAGCGGAGCGGCCTAGTCTGTCCCCCTGTCCCCCACATCCCAAGCTGGGGGAAGAGGGTGCCCCCTGTAGGCCCATCCCCTCTAACCACAGCCCGTTCTGTGCTTCTGGCCTAGGATTTGCACCTCCTCTTTCCTGGGGCTAGCGTTGTGGGAAGACGGGGAGGGAATGCCAGCAGCAGGAAGGGGGGACAGTGTGCATGCAAACATTTTAATAGAAAGCAGCTTCGAGGGCAGACGAGTTCAGCTTCAGATACAAACTGTTTCCAAATGTGTTCAACATGACACGGGCCGTGTTTGCAGAACATTTAAAAATGTTATCCAAAGGCAGCATTTTGTCCGTGCGGTTTTTCCCCCCTGAGTAGTTCAGGAAGAGAGAGAGGGTAAGAGGGAGAGAGATGGAGAAGGAGAGTGGGAGGTAAAAGGAGAGTGATTTGGTCTCTCTAGGCTGGCCTCCAGGACAGAAATACGGGCATGTGTTGAAGAAGGTGAGAGGGGGAAAGCCACATTTGTTAGTGAGGTGCCCCTGCTGTCGGTGAGGAAGCACCAGCAGAAAAGCCTCTGCTTCCCTTGCTGAGTCCAGCGTTTGGACCCTGTGCTGTCTGCCCTTCACATGTGTCCTCGGGGGCCTGGCCTGATGGGTCGCCCCTCCTCCTGGCCTCATCTCCTCCCTCCTCCCCTCACCCACTCTGCCTGGCCTCCCCTCTGGCCTACCAGCGCCGGAGCTGCTCTCCTGGGGTCCAGCTGTTCCAGAGCTGCCCTTCCCATCCTTCGGGTCCCGCCCGAAATTCTGCCCTGGACGGCCCTTCCCCAGCCCACTACCCGGGGCGGCTCCCCACATCCCCACGCTGGGCTGGACGGCCACTCTGAGGACAGTCACTCTTCACTCCTCACCACCCCCACCCCCCATCTCCTTAGCCCAGTCACGGTTGTCTCATTTGCCGATTTAGGGCTCTGGGCGCTGCTGGAGTGTGAGGGACACGCCGGCCTGACGCACTTGTCAGGTAGTCGCTGCGGGACAGAGGGGTCCCAGGACCGGCCCCAGTGCTGTCTGCTCAGGAGGAAGCGAGGCCCACGGCTCTGAGGCACGGCTGAAGGGGGAGGCCCGGGGCCCCTTGTCTGACGAGGGCCCGATGGCGCAGGGGGCCGGCCGCCACCCCACCTCCCCAGCCCGTACTCCGCAGCCAGGCCTCATCCGATCCCGGGGGCCGCCCGCTTTGGACGGACACCTGGCCTCCCCCGGGCTCCAGCAGCCCTGTGGTCTCGGGCAATCGGAGTGCGGCCGAGGCAGGGAGGTTTCCTGTGGCGGGGAGATGTGTGCAGGCCACCAGGGTTAGGCCTGTGAGGTATTTTTCTTCCCTCCCCACCCCAGGCCTGCATCCGCCCCCCGGCCACCTTCGGGCCCCTGGCCACCTACAGGCCAGAGCCGTTTGAAGTGTCTGAAGAGGAAGACTGCGGGGCGGGGGCTGCTCTGTTTACACAGGGTCCTTTTACTGCTGAGCCCGCTTCTAATCCCTGAAGCTCAGGACAGGGGTCACTCGGGGCCGGGGCTGGGGGGCTGGTGGCCCCGGGCCTTCAAAGCACAGGTGCCAGCAGCTGCTCTGCGGGCTCCGTCTCCTCCAGGCCTGTGTCTCGAGATCTGGCCCGGTGCGCCGTGACTCTGTCCTGAGTCCTCAGCGAGGAGGGTCCGGGGGGCCCCCGGACGGTGGCGAGGGCGGGGGTGGTGCGGCGCTCGGCGTGACTCATGCCCGCCCGCCGGCCAGTTCTCCTTAGACAACCTGATTGTCGGAAGCCGCTGACTCAGCGGCCGGAGCCGTCCAGGAGTGAATCAGATAACACAGAGGCTGGGCTGGGACGGCTTCGCATCTCCTGGAGTCCGTCCCGCAGCCTCGTAAAGCGACCGGGAGCCTGGGCTGCGGATGGCACTGCCATAGTTACCCTCTTATTTTGTTTCTGTGTTTTTCCATTTCGGATTCTTTCCCCCACTGCCTCTGTGCTGGTCGTTTGTGGTCTCGTGCTCTGGGTGCCGGAGCTTAGAGGGCTGCCCTTGAATTTGCTGTGGGCGCCCGGGCCCCTGTTGATGTTACAAGGCTTCTGTTACCATATTGATTTTTACCATTTTCAGGGGGTGGAAATCAATATTTCATCAGGGAATGTAAACCAGGCAGTGGAGCAGCGGCGGCCCTCATTCCTCTGCACTGCCTTTGTCCAAAAGCTGATGGGGACGTGGCCCCTTCTGCTGGGACTGCAGCTCCTTCTGGAATGTGGAAATGTTTCAGTTCCCCAAACTATCAAAACCGGAGCCCTTGTGTGTTCTCTGGCCTGGGTTCAAGAACTTAGCTGATTGTTAAGGAAATTCTTTGGCTATGTTTTTCTCTTAATATGGTAATGCCTTTTTTCACACTGGCACTCTCTCGTCAGGGAATTAGGTTAAGACTCTTATTTATGGTTCTGACAAAGCGGTTCCCGGGTTGTTGGGACTGAACGTGTAGGTGCTGCATCCAGAATGTCTCCCGTCTCCATCACTGAGTGGGGAGCGGGGACATACAGACATACACTGCTTCCGTTGGACAGTTTAGCGAGTAGGTAACAATGCGGGAGAGTCCAGGGCTGGTCACCTGTGGCTTGCAGGCCACATCTGGCCCTCCATCTGTTTTTGTAAATAAAGTTTTATTGCGGCGCAGCCATGCCCGTAATTTAGAGTCTGTGGCTGCTTTTGCACTGTATCAGCAGAGTGGAGTTGTTAGGATGGAGACCACATGGCCCATGAAGCCGAGAGTATTTACTTTTGGGCCTTTCATAGATGAAGTTTGCCAGCCCCAGTGTGAGACAATTAACACCTTGTCCTAGAGGAGCTGAGTGTGCTAGAGGCCAAGTACGCTCGTAAGACCCAAGCTCTAGGTGACCAAAGGGGGGAGCACAGAGAGGCTGAATTCACTTGCTCTGTCTCTTGGAGCTGGCGTGTGTGTGTGTGTGTGTGTGTGCATGCGTGCGTGTGCACGCGTGTGTGCGTGTGTGTGTGTACGTGTGCATGTGCTCGAACTGTGTTTCTTTGCTACTGCTGCTGCATCGCTTTTGGTGGGTTAAGCAGAGAAGCTTTATGTTTACTCATTTCTCTGCATTTTCAGTAGAATTCCAAGATGTTTTGAAAATGATTATCCAATTCCAAATCTGAAAGATCTTTTAAGGTCTTGGTGGTTCATTTTCTTCAGTTACTCTTTATTCATTCATGGATTCTGTAAGGCTTTACTGAGCCTGTGTCTTGGGCAAACACTGTATTAGGTCCTGAGCATGTATCAGCCAAGCACAAGAGCCGCGTGACCCCAGGACGACACGCTAGGGGGGGAAACAGAAAAAATGGGATATTAGGGTAACAAGTACAGAAAAGGAACAAACAGAAGAGGCAGGAGGCATGGAGGGCTGGGGAGGCCTCTGTAGGTAGTGTAGGGTGACAGGAAGGACAAGGAAGGACAGAGCCAACCTAGGGGAAGATTGGGGGAAAGGCTGGCCCCCGAATCAAGTGCAAACTTACTTCTCAGTGAGTTTATTAGAGCCCTTCAGAGCCCAAGCTACTGTTTCCGGTTATTAGCTGGTTTCTGTGCATAATGTCTACATTTCTTATTGGCCTTGTTCTTGGGGATTCCTGGTCATATTCTGGAAAGCTCCAGTTTTTTATGTCAATCTCTTGAGAATCTGTAAGTGCAAAGGCTTTGTAATGAACTGGTTACCTCTTTTCATAGCAGTATAGATGCAATTTCGCAAAACTGGTTTCCTACAATCACCATGACCATCTTCTGTGGCATGGGAGAAATAAGACATTCTGGTGAATTGAGGACTGATTATTTAATACATTAATACATTAGCATTTAGTAATGCTTATCAAGTCAGTCTTGTTGTTTAAGGCACCAGAATCTGATAACGAGAGTGTGTGACTCATGGTATTTCTCTCTTTGCTTTGGCCACTGGGCAGCTCATAGAAACCATTGGTTTTGTGGTGAGAATATTCTCTATGACCCCATTTTATGCCACAAATATATGTTAATTAATGTAGCATAGTAGGCCCTGTGTCACCAACCATCTCAGATTATTTTTATGTTGAGGAGGTGATGCATTATACATCGTAAAAAAATTTAAAGCTTAAATTTGAAAGGAAAGATATCTCTTGGGCTCCTCTGCATACAGGATAGCAGGGGCTCTAAGTGGTCATGGGGAGTGAGGAGACAATTCAGTTCAACAGACACTGGGTGGTTGCTATGCATTGTGCCCTGAATCGACCAGAGAGAGACCACGGCCCGTCCCTTCTGGAAGGCGCTTTTAAAATCTGGTTTGTTCATTCTTTCCTTTTCCATTTTCATATTCAGCAGTTTTTTAAAAATCAATATTTATTGGCCAAAATCTCTTGGAGCAGCATCCGTGAAGCTGAAGTCAGTGGATAAAAGTGGAGGGATTAAAAAAAAAAAAAAGTGGAGGGATCAGAGGGGCCGGTGTATACGAAAACCAGAGTGTCTCTTGATGGAGACCATGGTTTGCCTCCTCTGGGTGCCACAGAATTTGTACAGTCACCAGCCGCTGGGCTTCTGCATAGAACTGTTGACATTTTGTGGTTTAAACAACAAGCGTAAGGGAATTTTCAAGATGCTCAAGTTTCTGGATACAGCTGGCAGGAGAAATATTATGGTGGGGTTTGTAAACAGGGAGGACGAAGGTGGTTGTGTTTGCCTTTTCTCTTTCTGCTTGTACACGATCAGACTCTGTTCCTCTTTCTCTCTCCCCCTGACTCCCCCACGTCTCCTGTCTCCCCACCCGAGCCCTCCCCCACAGCCATTGGTGGAACAGCCTTAGATGCTGTTGCCTTGGCAGGCCTAGTCTGCTTTTCCGAGGGAAGCATGCAGGTCCGAGAGCTCTGCTTCTTGCTGGCTATGGGGGATGTGCTATTTTCTCCACATATTTTTAAAAGAAAATGAAAGGTTAGCATAACTGTTTCCAGAAAGCACGTTGAATCACTCGGTTGAGTCTCTGCCAACTGCTGCAACATTAGCCTTTGAAGCAAGTTTCAAGCGACACCCAGGACCAGCCTGGAAGCCCGACGGGCCTGCTGGGTGGCTGGCGGAGGCCGTGGCTCCTGCAGATTCTGCAACAGAAAATATTTTTGTAACAGGAGTACTTTATACTTTCCAAGGAAGAAAAAGAAGTTGTTCACTTGCCTCATTAGGCTAAAAAAATTTTTTTTTTCCTTTAGCTTTATTAGTTTGTTTCATTGCCCTTCTCTGCAAGCTTCAGGGAAGGAGGGAGCACTGGAGTGGGGACTCAAGGCCTATTAGGCCAAACCAGTGTGGCCAGAAGCAGCAAGACTGATGGGCCTTCACTGTTAGAGCCTCTCTAGCCGACTCCTGGCTGAGCCAGCATCTGGAGAATTCCAAGAGTCCCCTCTCCACTTGTGGCCCAAGCTTGCAGGCTCATCTGACCCCACTGGGGGGTTGTATGAAAAGCAATCTATTAAAGACTGTGGTGCTTCTTCTGATCTCACCAGTTTAACCATCGTCTGCTAATAGGTTTTTTGGAAATCATCCAGGTCTTTTGGAAAGGACCTTAATTGTCAGAGCTGAGATGACCTTGGACATCACCATCCTCAACAATCTTATTTTAGAAATGGTAAAACCAAGACTCAAAGAAGCCAATCAAATGGCCCAAGGTCATGGCATGAGCTACTACAGGAAAAGGTCCAAGCCCAGCTGTCCTGCTGCCTGGGACGTGGTGCTCCTCCACCACCTAACTGCAGGAACCCTGCAGACATATATGCTGAAGTGGCATATATGTGTGTGCCTGGGTGCATGTGAGTGCGTGTGCACATGCGTGTGTATGCGTATGCATATGCGTGTGCAAATGGCATGTGTGTGACTTTGTCTGAGTCTTCTCTTCTGCACCAGCCTTGGCTGCTGCTGGAGAAGAAGCCTGAAGCAGGCCATCACCCGGGGACCTTACCCAGCACACACCCAGATTTTCTTCCTGGGGGGCTCCGGGGCTTGTGATTCACCTTCAGCGTGAGTCCGGGTCCCATGCAGAGTCCTCGAAGCAAGTGGTGCTGCACAGGCCTGCCTCCATGTCCCAGTTTGGGCTTGTCTGAGGATAATTCAGGCTCCCAGCATCGGAGGAGCGACAGGGCCCAGGCCCTCACCCTGGGGACTTGTGAACTTGGCCTCCTCTGGCTGGTTTCTGTGCTGGTTGTCCTTCAACTCCCCAACTGCCCTGTTGTGTGTCATCTCTGCTGCCCTCACCTGCCGCTGTGCAAAGGTCCTGTGCTCTGAACATCTGGACAGTGAGCAGGGTAGGCTGGAGAGGACACGTGGGTGGGGGCATGGGGAAGACTCTAGTCCTGGTACTGCCACCACCTAACTGGGGGAACGTGGGCAGCAGAACAGGCAAGATGACTGGTCCCACCGCGAAGCCGGCTCTAACAGCAGAGGGAGTGACAGAGCAGGAGGCCCATAGGGCACGCGGACAAGCGGTGGGTTTGGCCAGGCTCTGCTTGGATCACTTGTGTCGTGCACTGATGAACACAGAGACTTCTTGACCATTACTTTTTTTTTTTTTTCTAAAGATTCATTTATTTATTTTAGTGAGAATACTGGGTCATTGGAATAATAACGCCCAGGCCATTACCAGTTTTTTTTAGAGCCTGACATGGGGCTTGATCCCACGACCTGAGATCATAACCTGAGCTGAAACCAAGCATGGGACAGCCAACTGACTGTGCTACCCAGGCACCCCTCGTGACCGTTACTGTTTTCCGATGAGGATTTTTCCTCTTGCTTCCATCTCTACCCCATAAAAACCTACATGAAGGAGCATCTACTTATCAGAGCCCTTCCCAAACACAGTTAGGTATTAGGATTGCTGCTCTAAAATGAACCATTTTGCCCTAAGCTTTGGTGGACGCTGGTGGCCACTGCTCTGCAACCTTCCCCCACAGCAGACTCAGCCTTCCTCCTGTTGGTACAGCCCTGGTCCATCACTCATTCCTAACACAGCCGAATCCTGGGGAGGGTAAGGCCATCATGGGGGCCATGTTCCCCTTGCCAAAGACTGGTTGGGGGTAGCCTTATGACTACTTGCTGGCCGATGACCCAGGAGGAAGAAGGTGCTAGGCCCCACATTCTTTGCTCTTCGAAAGAGACTCATAGGGGAGAAGATATCCTTTGCCCGCCAGTGGGCATAGTCCTGTCTATATAATGCCCGGAATGGAGGTGGCTTAAGTTGATCCGACCTAAGGAAAGATGTCCACGAGTCTTTGATGTGACTGGCCCTCGTGCAGCCCTGCCCTTGAACAGCTGGACATTTATTCCATTTGAGTTGGGTTTTCAGTTACTTGCAGCTAAAAATGCCCTCATTGATACACCCAAATCATTTTTAGTGCTGATCTATATTTAGTCCTTATGGAACATTCTGGACTGAGCTGACTGTGGCAGTGGAGATTGGGACTTTGTCTCTTTTTACTACCATGTGACTCCAACCCATCAGACAGTAGGCCTGGAGGCACAGATGGATTGATTGATCTTCTGTGTTCACTGGGCCCGGCTCATCGGAGACGCTCAGTGGATGCTTGTCGAGAAAGTTCTTTCATGTTGGTGGTGTTTCACAGGAGCGGTGCTGCCAGGCCTTCTGGTTGTTTGTTGTAATTAAATGAATGGGAGAGCCTTCTTTAATCACACTGTGCACCATCCTCTTCCAAGTTTTCGCATTAAATCTACCACACAATTAGTATCCTGCTTATAGATAGTATGTGGTCATTTAACACAGACGTGGTAAGTCTGGAGTCCGCACGCAGGACTTCTGACACCCTCCCCTGGGCTCTTCCTCCACTGGCCCGGGTGGTAGTGGGCCGGAAACCCAGGTGGTAGGGGGAGTCATGTTTTCTTAAAGCCGCTCTCTGCGGTGGTGGCGTGAGGACGTCCTTTAGCGTTAGTGAGTCCCCTCGCAGAGAGCCACCCCTGCTCTCATCGGCATGAGTGTGGCCTTGAAAACTAGCAGCACAATGGAAACCTCTCGAAGGACTTGGGCCAGTCTTGAGCCCCATGCTCTCCATTGTGGAGCCTTGGGGATCTCCTGTGGGCATTTACGAGCTCTCCCAGCCCACTGCCGTGGTGTACACACCCGGTTCACGTTGTCAGCCCCCTGGTGGTTCGAGGGTCTGACGTGGGAGTGGGATCCGCTCACCCCCTTGCTTCCTGCCAAGTGGAGGAGAGATGTCTGGGTTTGCCTCACGGGCGTGCTGCGAGCCAGGCTCCACCGAGATGCTGAGGTGTGGGAAGTGGCTGTCGGGAGAGGGGCGCTTCAGAAGGAGACTAGGGCAGAGTGTCTGCTCCGCGAGCCTTGGGGCGCCTCTGATGTGGGTGGCTTGGGGACCAGCCTTCGGACGGCGCTGCGGAGGGGAGCCGGGAGTGCGCGGACCGGTGTTCCCCATCCGGAGGTCAAGCGCGAGACGTGTCTGCGTCTCCCCCAGGCCCCCCGTGGAGCTCGTGTCTAGACAGCTGTGGAGTCAGATGCTCAGTTACCGAGTAGGCGTCTGGCCAGCAGAGGTGTAGCGGCGTTGAGCAGACAGAGCCGCGGTGAGGACTGAAACCCAGAGGAGCCCCGCTCCGACCTGGGGCAGCCGGAGGGCCTGATGCTCGTGGGGCCGGCAGCCCCTGTGCGGAGCAGGGGGCCAAATGGCCCCGAGGAGACGTGGCGGCTTCCTGGAGAGCTCTAAGTCTGGCCTGACCCACACGTCCATCCCATGTCACCCCCTTGCAAGGGTTTCTGCTGACAGCTGGGTTCCAGGTTAACACGTACCTGGAGTGCAGGTCGGCCCGTGAGGAGGCCTGTTCTCTTCTCTAGCCAGGCTGCTCCTTAGCTGGGAGGGGCCGCCCTGTCTCTGAGTCTTGGTTTCCACTTCTGTAAAATGGGGAACGCCTGCCCTAATGCCCACCCCCTCACCCCCCCGCCCCCAGTTGGCCATGAAAGGCTTTGCCAGCTGGGAGGTGAAAGGTGCCTTCCTTTCACATCCATCAAGTTTTGCTATTAAAAGCCCCACCCCCTTGGGATATGTCCACTTGCTTATTTCTGTCTCCGATCGTCCTTCATGATGTAGGGGATGCTTGAGGGAATAAAAGCTTATACGAGGCAGATCTGATGTTGCCTATGGGGTCCATCGGTGCACATCTGACTGGCCACTTGGGACCCAGATGTCCCCTATTTTGTTCAAGTGAGGACTGGTTCTTGGGGAGACTCCCTGGTGTCCACCTGTCCAGGCCCATGTAGTCCCTTGAGTGTGACACCTTCACAGTGGTCTGGGGATCCCAACCCCTCCCCAGTGAGCGCAGCAGAGCTGCTCACAGGCCCCGGGCACTCTCCCCTCAGCGGGGTGTCGCTCCTCCGTCCTCACAGCTTCTGTGTCCCAGAAGTGTTTGCCTCCCTGCCTCATCTGCTGGGCCTGAGCTCAGACTTGGGAAAGAAGAGCTCTGGGGGTGCTGTCTTGAGGCCCCTTTGCTTCTGAACTCTGAAAACCAGGAACCTGCTCTGTGCCTTCCCAGGGTAGGCGAGGACTAATTAGGATCTTTCACAGCCCTGCCCCACGGGACTTTCTGATGTGGTTCCCAGATTGTGGCTGAGCTGATGTGGGCTGGGCCCACCTCTCTGAACTTGATCTCTTGCCTTGAAGTTGGTGAAAAGCCAGACGTACCCAGCCCCAGGAATGTTCCTTGCCATGTCCCCTTGCCCAGCCCTGAAGGAGCAGCTGTGTCCCCAGCAGGCCTCCCCCAGACTGGCTTGGTGCACATCACGGGCCCCCCTCGCCCACCCGCTGTGAATGTTGGATGAAATCATTGCTGGCAGGGGTGGCTGGCACGGGCCCAGGGTAAACAGGCCAAGCTGAACTCGCCAGCTTGCCGCTGGACACCGAGGAGCTCGGGGAGTGTGGAGTGGCAGGCCTGCCCCTTCCAGAGCAGCACGGGCACTGTGGCCTCAGGTGACCCCACGGGTCACTGTTAGGGTAGCCCGGTGCTACCAGCCTTTTCCTGGGTGAAAGGCTGGGTGACACGGGCTAGCTTGTGGGAGTTTAGTTGGTGGGGTTCCCTCACTAGGTCTGCACAGATCCCCAAGGCAGCAACAATCACCATCACTTCCGGGACGCTAACCTGTCCCACTAACAGGATGCGTCACACGAGCCAGGCCATATTCAAGGGCTGTTGGGGTCTTGTCACTTCATTCTCACAACAACTCACAAGAGCGGTGTGCCGTGCGTGGTAGTCCCATTTTCCAGATGCGAATACTGAGACCCGAGTTGTTATAAACTCAGGCCAGGATCTAATCAGGCAGCCTGGCCGGGGGTCTGTGCTCTTGACAGCTCTCCTGGGCCCCTCACTGGCTGTGCTCGGAGAGGCGTTCCTTCTCAAAGCCAGGTTTAGATCCCTTCTTCAATGTTCCTTCCTCCACGTACTTTTTGGCCCAGTACCTTTCTTATTTGGGGTGGGGAGGGGTCTTTGTGGCACAGTGCTGTGGAGCCGATGAGTCTGGGTTCAGGGTCACAGTCCCAGGCACGAGTCTCTGCTCTGTCTCAAGTCACCCAGTCTCTTGGAGCCTTAATTTCTTCATCTGTGAAATGGGCCCAGTGATCACCCCACGTCACCTCATCTGCTTTCAGGGTGTCTGCTCTATCCTTCTCAGGGCAGATGCGAAAGTAACCGCTCATTTTGACTCACCCCACCTTCCTGCCGCGCCCCCCACCTCTTCCTTTCTTTTTTGAGGTGGACAAACAGGAGAATTGGAAGTGCTATTTGCAGGAGGTCAGGGCGGGGTCTTGGCTTCCTGGGCCTGGGCCTGGTTGTTTGGGGCAGCTGCTCCTCTTGTTGGGGAACAAAGGCTAGAGGAACTCGGGAGGTTTGCTTGGCTCTGGAAGGAAAGGAAGGGGAGGGCCTCAGGCCTTCCTCATGGACGCCCCAGCCCTGGCCACTCCAGCTGGCTAGATCTGGTCTGAAGACTTGTGTGGAGCCTCTGACTGTGCCTGGCCTCCGAGGGCATCGGGGAAGGGGCTCGTTGGATTAGTCAGTTCAACAGGGCCAGGGAGCAGAGGTGGTTGGTGGAGGGTCTTTTCAGGCGAGGGGAGAGCCTACTTCTTGGGTCTTGGTGCTAGTGGAGAGGTGGGGTGGGGGGCTTGCCACCCCAATTCCCCCTCTGCCTGTCCCCAGAATTGCCCTATACTCAGCGTGGAGACTCACCCAGTGGGGACCGTGCAGTTCCCGCCCTCAGGGCCCCCGGCTCCACAGGACTCTGGACAGATGTGCCTCTGATAAGTGGGAACTGATCCTTTGCACCCTGGGGGGTGTGAGCTCAGGATCCAGCACGCATCTTCACTCTCTAAGACGGCCTTAGGCAGTCGGGCCCCAAATTCAGACTTTGTCTCCCAGTCTCAAGGTTTCATTAAGTCTGTGCTGATAGCTTCAAGATGTGTGACCCCGAGACGGCCTCCCGTGACCTTCTGTGTTTTCCTTGGCCCCGAGACAGCTTGCAACATGCTGGTGGTAGTGGGTGGGAGGGGCCGTGTGGCCTCGGCCTGGGAAGGGATGACGGGCCTGACCTCGCCTTCCCACAACGCCTGTCACCGCGTGGCGCATGGGTCCGTGCTGTTCACTGAGCCCAGCGACGCCCACCTTGTGGTTCCAGGGAAGGCTGCCTGTCCTGCTGCTTGGCCGCTCCTCAGAGCTGAGGCCGGGAGAGTTCGTGGTCGCCATCGGAAGCCCGTTTTCCCTTCAAAACACAGTCACCACCGGGATCGTCAGCACCACCCAGCGAGGTGGCAAAGAGCTGGGGCTCCGGAACTCAGACATGGACTACATCCAGACGGACGCCATCATCAACGTGAGCCCTGTGGGGTCAGGCTGGGCGCTCGGGAAGCCGGGCTTGGGAACCAGGGGTGGAGTCAGGGCCCTCAAGGTGCTGGGCAGGGAGTTCCCGTTGAACCCCTAGAGCAGATGAGGCCGAGGGGCCGTCCTCAGCCTTTGCCATCTCCAGGGGCTCCTGTGAAGGGGCCTTCAGATACGCCAAGGTCCGTAGCCCAGAGGAGCTCCCATCCCACCCGAGGGGCCATGGCTCCTCTGCTTCCAGGCCCCTTGGCGGAGCTGCTTTCAAGGCTTTGTGCAGAAGGGATGCTCACGCAGGTACGGACACTGTTGCCCCTCCCCCCGGCACTCCCAGGTGTTTGCTCTGCCTTGGGGCACAGTCTGAGCCTTAGGCCCTTACTGACCAATGTCTAAGGAGGCCGGGCTTTGCTCCACACCTTCTCATCAATGGGATCTTCTTTAAAGTCACATTTTTTTCCCTTCAGCAGTCATCTTGCAGGGTTGGTGTTTCTAAAGAGTAATGCCCCACCCCCTACATCTGTTTAATAGATAAGACGAAACGTGTTTTACGCACTTGCTGCCTCGAGTAGGTTTTATTCCCAGACTTTCCTGCGATATGCATGAAGTCATGGAAAAAGAACAAACCATGCGGGTTTCTAGCCCCAGCAGCGAAGCAGGGACCGCAGAGCTGAGAGGTGGTGAAGTCTTGAATACTTGAGCCAGCGGGCAGCCCGGCTGCCATCAAGAGAAGGAAGTAGTGTCGGGTGCTGTAGGGAGGTCAGAGTTGGCCTCTGGGCTTCCGAGCCGCCCCCACCCCAAAATCTCATTTATGGCACATCTAAAACTTCCTGTAAAATTTTAAGATCCCTTTTTTCAGCAAAATATTAGGTTGACAGCAACAAATCTGAGAAAACCTGAACCCAGGGACATGCCAGGCAGGGAAATACTTTGGAATATATAAAGATAGGAACTCATAACCTTTTAATTTTTGCTTAATTTCAGTATGGAAACTCGGGAGGCCCATTAGTAAACCTGGTAAGGCCTTTTTTTTTTCTTTTAAAATACATGCATATGCTTTTTTTTTTTTTTTTGCTTTCTTTTCAGACTTGAACTTGCCAAAGCACATTATCTAATTCTTTTAAAGTGAAATCTGTGAATGTACTCTATCTTTGCAAATTACCCTTCTTATATTTTCTGAAAAGAGCAAGGCCCCTGGAGTCTGCCTGAGGACACGCTCGCGTTTCAGGGTTATAAATCAGGGCGGGGTAATTCAGGGCCTATCCAGGAGTAGCGGCAGGAGGAGGCCTTTATTTTGAAGGTGTCAGTACTTCCGGCCTGTTATAGAAAGTCGTGGCCTCAGAGGAGGTCTCCATGCCGCTGCAGGAGCTGGCTTGGCTCCTCCACAGTCTGTCTTGGCCAGAGGCCCTCCCTCAAGACCTGGCTGGAATGAGGAGTTACACCCCCCCAATTCCCCCCGCCCTACGCGCCCCCCCCCCCCCCCCCCCCAGATGTCCCTTCTGTCTGTATTTAAATACGTATGCATGAGAAGGGAGGCCTGAGAATCTGTCCGAGTGCGGTGAGTGAGGTCCGCACAGCTCAGGGGGCACCCAGCTCTATTCTCAGGTCCCTCAACGAAATTGAGGCCGTCTTTAGCAAAGCCCAAGGCGGCAGTGCCTCCTGGAAGGTTCTGGATGTCGGGGACCGAGTTCCCAGGCCTCGCAGGAGGTACAGGAAGGGACTGATGCTCCCTAGGCAGTTTGCCCTTCTCAGCCTGAGCCGAACAAACCATGTAACAGGAGGGTTAAGATGATAGTTGAACGGCGTGAGGGAGTCTGTGCCTTGGTGAGTAGCTTTCACTGAACTGGGAGTCTGTCTTGGACCGAAGCCCATCCCCGCACACGGGCTTGCTTGGGGATTTCAGGCTGGTCTGTGACACGCAGAGGACGGGAGGGGGGTGTACTCCGCAGCCCTGGAAGCACCCATGGCTGCTCTTGCCATTTTCCTGGGAACTCTAAGCGCTAAGGTTGTCCTCCCTGCTGTGGGCAGAGGCACGTTAAGATCACTGGAAACGGAAGAAGGAGGAGGGTGTAGACAGCCACCTAGAGGACTCTGAGACCTGTTCCTGTGGAAGGAGCAGAGGGGCACCTTGAAACTACCTGCTTCAGGCTGCTTTTACGGCATGGCGGACCCTGGGGACTGAGCCTGCTGTGTGTCAGGTCTCCCCTTGCTAAGGGTGGGTCCTGCTGCCCGAGTGATGCCTTCCCGCTCCGGCCCTGGGACCCCCCACTAGCTCCCTGAACTCATTCAAGAGCTCAGAGACTTCCTTCACACCGACGACCTCTTCATCTTCTGCTAAACCTTCGTGCATTCAGAAGGCTGTTTCCATCTCGCTCTTTAGGACGGTGAAGTGATTGGGATTAACACTCTGAAGGTCACCGCCGGCATCTCCTTTGCAATCCCATCTGATAAGATTAAGAAGTTCCTCACTGAATCCCATGACCGGCAGGCCAAAGGTAAAACACAGCTCTTCCTGCCGTGGAAGGTTCTGGAGGGGAAGGCCACACACCTGAACATGAGCCAAGGCTTTCAGATCGGAAAGGCAGATGGGATGCACGTTGTTAGGCCCCTGGTATTAGGTCACAGGTGTTGGACCCTTGACCGTGAACGTTTTATACGGTTTAGTCTAATACGTACCAGGTGGGATTGGAGGTGATTTCTAGACATTGTTTTACTTAAGTTCCTTTGCGCTGTCAGGTGGAAAGTATTGATCCCATTTCTCTGATGAGGAAACTGAGATTCAGGGAGATCATTCATGCCACAAACGGCTATCGATCCACCTGCTTGGGGTGAGGCTGGGGGTTCCGTGGCTCCGCGGGGGCCTGTGTGATATTTACCTTCTGCCGGCAGGAGGAGGAAGGATGGCAGCAGACAAACAGGCAAGATTTCAGATACCAGTGATGTTTTCCTGCAAATGAAGCAGGTGGCGAGCTGGGGACTGACGGGGTTGTGGGGCTGGCATTCCAGACCCAGGAGTAACAGACTCAAGGCCCCCCTGGGGGGGTCTTGTGTCTGGAGTGCAGGAACGTGCCGAGCTGCATAGACGGATGTGGAAAGAGGTCAGCCAGGGTCACAGTGGCCACGGTGAAGGCCTTAGGGCACACGTCCACATGTTTGACAGGAAACAGGGAGGTTCGTGGTCTGGTGGATGTCTTTGAGAAGTGTTTCTCATGGTGGGTGGAGACTGCCGGAGGGGCTGGGTGGGAGCTGTGGGGCCGGGGAAGAGGCTCTCCCAGCCACCCACACCAGGGTGGGGTCATATTCTGGATTTTTAGGAGGGATAGAACCCTCATCAGATGTCAGGACAAGGACAGAGGAATCAGGTTCTCGGCCCTTCACTGAAAGGACAGGATTTTCCCAGGTCCCGTGGCAGGTGGGGTTCTGAACAAGATACGAACCACAGCCTCAGCGTACCCCGATGGGCCTGACTTTACACTGCCAACCGAGGGATTGACCCTCGTAGTTCCTGGTGTCCCCAGGACAATGGCCACCTGAGTTGACCTCTTGTTCTTTTGCTGCCACACCAGGCAAAGCCATTACCAAGAAGAAGTATATCGGCATCCGAATGACGTCACTCACATCCAGGTGGGTAAGCAGGACTTCCGTGTCTGTGTCTTAGATTTAAATAAACCTGAACTTTAGAAGGCTCCCACTGGCCCCTTGACAGAGAAACCTTATGCTGCTTTAAGCATCTCAGTTTCTGGTTAAAATTAAGAAATATCGGGCACCTGGGTGGCTCAGCCAGTTCAGCATCTGCCTGAGGCACAGGTCATGATCCCAGAGTCCTGGGATCAAGCCCTGCATCGGGTTCCTTGCTTGGGGGTAGTCTGCTTCTCCCTCTCCTGCTTCCCATTCCCCCTGCTCTCATGCTCTCAAATAAATAAAGTCTTCAAAAACTAAGATAAATAAAATTGAGAAACATCAGGAAAGAGAGGAAGGGCCATGAACCTAGGCCTCTGGTTCTATCCTTGTGTGTGTGTGTGTGTGTGTGTGTTTGGAGCGGCTCCTTCCTTCTAGAAGATTCTGCCCTCCTTTTTGAAGGCAGCCCTGAACAGTGGGGCGTGTTGGTCACTCTCCTTCATGCCTTACTTCCACCACTTGTTCTGTTGAAACCCACATTCCAGGAGTGCCCCAAGCACCTCCTCCAGCCCAGAGCACCCTGCCATTCCTAAGCCTTGCCGCCTGTGGGCTGCGGCTACCGGAATGCTGGGTCAGACCTCGATGACGGATGGGCTTGTTTTCCCCGAGCTAGTGGAAGGTGCGGCGTGTGGCTGCCAGCCTCGTAGCTTACCGGTGTTTTAACCTTGATGAAAAAGTCTGGTATCATCACATGAGTCCTGGTGACTAAGGGCATGGTTGAAATGCTTATAGGTCATGTCAGCCAAGAGCAGAACATATTAACATATAACATAGGTGTCACTATATTTGTTATCACAATTACTTTATTATTAATCAGTTGTGACTATATTACTGTGATTTAGATGCATATTAAATTTTTGGCCCTCCTGAATATAGACTGCACTGCCAAGACTAAAATGTGAAGCAGTTACTTGTCTTGGAACCGTGGGAGATGGAGGTATGGAGAAGGAATCTAGGCCCTGGCATCTGGCTTCCTGAGTTCTTCTCCCAGCTCTGCTACTTCCTGGCTTATGACCTTGGGAATGACTTGACCTCTGTGCCTCAGTTTCCCCCTCTCTAAGACAAGGATAACAGTGCAGGCATTTGGGTGTGTGGCAAGGGCCAGGTGATTGATTGTGTGTCAAGGCAATTTCAAGCAGAATCAAAGCTCCTGGAGACATTTTCTGTTGGAATCCGGGACAGGAGGAGAAGCTGGGTGAGCGTCTCAGCTGAGCGAGACCCCTTGTTCAGTTAATGTTAAAGTCAGTGTGTTTCCTCCCAAGCAGCAAAGCCAAAGAGCTGAAGGACCGCCACCGAGACTTCCCAGATGTGCTTTCAGGAGCGTATATCATTGAAGTCATTCCTGATACCCCAGCAGAAGCGTGAGTTAGAATTATCTTCCCTTTCCCTGATGTCTTTGTGGTTATAGATAGTGGGGAGGAGGCTGTGTTCTTTTCACATTGGCTCAGGTGGTTGTGGGGATCCCTGATGACGTGGTTGGACACCCTTGGCAGTCTCATCAGCCAGGCCTTCTGACCTCCTTCAGCTCAGGACTCATCAGCAAAAGGGTGCTTCCTATCTTCAAAAGTCCTCGCTTCATGAGGAGTCATTCAGGGGGAAAGAGCGATTATCGAACTCTTCATGGATCTCTGGGGCAGGCCTGGCTGGGGATAGAGGGTTTAAGGAGATGTGTCCCTGATAACTCGGACAGTGGTCCCATTCTAGGCCCCCAGATGGACATATCTCCTCCCAAAGAAGCCTTCTGTAATTCTGTCTGTTGTCAGTCAGGCCATACCTATCCACACCTCCAGAAAATAACCCAGGTAACATCCAAGGAACATGGAAGGAAGGAGCTCAACCAGCAGTCCGCGTTTGTTACCTCGACCGATTACTGTGCAGAGAGGAGAGCTAGACCAGGGACCTGCAGACCCTTCCCTGGAGTCTGGGTCTGGCCCACTGCCTGCTCTAATTTTATATGACCATGGGCTAAGAAACAGCCTTTCATTTTTGAACAGTTGAAAAAATTTTAAATAAGAGTAGTTTTTTACGATACATAAAAATGATATGGAATTGACATTTCAGTGTCCATAACTGAAGTTGACTGGAGTCCAGCCATGGGTAAACGGGGCCATGCTCAGTAGTCCTACACAGCCCACAGTAGGCTGAGTTGTGAAGGATGCCCTATGGCCTGCAAAGCCCCAAATATTTCCTATCTGGCCCTTAAAATTTGCTGGTACTGTGCTAGACCATCAAGGACCATAATAGCTTATTGGACACTGTCCTATATGAGAGCGGAAGTTACGGCAATAATAACAAAGGAATGCCTCATAATAGAACCATTCTACCTGCTCCTTTGGGACCTGCCCTCTGAGTTGTGACACCTGTTACAGGCAGGTTGGCCACGGTCATGGTCCACAGTAGGTGATATATGGCACATCCTTGCCTCCTTTGGGGTCAGTGTATCATCTGACCATACCAGTTCTGGGGAGCATTTCTGCACTGGACATGATGGATGACTTGGCCTAAAACTCTCAAAGGAAATAGTGCAATCCATTGGCATTTTGAGCCTTCTTGCATAAGTTAACCACCCTATCCCACTGATTGGCCCTGGGGATTCTAGGTTCTAAGCTGTGTCTCTGTCTACATCCAGTCGAGAACCTTCCAGGGAGGTTAGACCAGGAGGAGTGGAAGCATTAAATGTGTGTTTCCCTTTGTGTTGCAGAGGTGGGCTCAAGGAAAATGATATCATCATCAGCATCAACGGACAGTCTGTGGTCTCTGCCAATGATGTCAGCGATGTCATTAAAAAGGAAAACACCCTGAACATGGTTGTCCGCAGGGGCAATGAAGACATCATGATCACTGTGATCCCTGAAGAAATCGACCCATAGGTAGAGGCATGAGCTGGCTTTCATGTTTCCCTCAAAGACTCTCCAGTGGACGACACATGATGACTCTGGGCTGGTGGCACGGGACAGCCAGGACTTTGGATCACCATGTTGCTTGTCCAGCAGAAACACCTGGCCAACAGAATCCTTCTTGATAGTTTGCAGGCAAAACAAATGTAATGTAGATCCGCAGGCAGAAGCTCGCCCTTCTGTATCCTATGTATGCTTTTCCTCGCCAGCTTGGACTGTCCCTGCTTAGACAGTCAACAATTGTCTCTTCCTTTTACCGAGTCATCATCTTAGTCCAACTAAGGCAGTTGATAGAACGCATAGATGGAGGAAGGTCCCATGGGAGCCAGGATGGGTCTGGACGCGTTTATGCTTTTCCTCCCAGTCGGCACCCAGAGGAGGCGGATGCCAGAGACCATGAGTGGGTGAACGTTGGCTTTCAAAGTGGCCAGAGTTGCCACTTTTAGGAAGCTCTTCAGAACGGGGAGCACAATGACTTTGAGTTTGAGCTATTAAAATACTTCTTCATACTCTGCTTCCTGGCATGCTTCTTTCCCCGTTCCCTGCGAATAGCTTGTCGCCATCTTTTGAAATGATTACAAGGTCAGCAGCAGTTCCTCCTTAAGCCTCAGTGTCCATGCGGGGTTGAGCCTAAAGACTTACCAGTTATTTCAAAATCATCACGTGGGGTTTTACCAGTGTTCGTAACAGCCATACTCGCCCATTCTGGCTTCATACAATAGGGTTTGAGGACAGTTGCCCTTGCATCTGGAACTTTCCAAATTGAAGAGAGTTTGTTGACCCCATACATCATGCCGTCAGTCAACAAAGATTTCCTGAGCCTCTGTTCTGTGCCAGACCTGGTGCTGAGTCTAGAAGGGTCAGTGCAGGACAGGATGGAGCCAGACCCTCTGTGACCCAAGAACTCTCCTGTCCTGAGTTCCCAGAAAGCACAGGCTGAAGATGAGTCCTGTTGTCCTGGGTTCTGACATCAGAACCAGACCTTAAGTCTTGAGGGGGAGGTTAGGGCAGGGCTCCCCTCGACATGCCCTCAATCAGGTGCGGCTTTAAGCAGCTGGAGATACCTTGGTCTCTGTAAGAGCTTCCAGGAGTCTGGGAGGCTGGACCCAGCTAGATTGTTGCAGAAACTTAGCCTGAGGTTCAGCGCAGGCCTTTGTCCCTGTGGGGAGCACACACCAGAGAGGAGGCTCTACACCAGGAGCAGAGGGGAAGGCTTTTCACATGTTCCAGGAAAAGGTGGGGCCTTGGGCCGGGGGCCGTTTCAGTTTTCTAGACTGAGAGCCTAATCCTTCTTCGACCAGTAGATTGCCAAGGTCCAGTTCCTAACTGAAGAGGCTGTGGACAAAGGCCCAAGTTCAGGGTAGGGAACATCCAGTTAAGCAAGGCCCTCACAGCAGCCGGGGGCCTGGCACGCCTGGCACACCTGGTGCGTCCCTTTGCTCTCGCTTAGATGATCTCGGAAAGGTGGGAGAAGCCGGTTCCTTCACTCCGGGCACGGGTTTTGCACGGCATTCCTCTCCACCAAAGGTGATGACTCAGAGAATGGCTCCATCCTGAGACATTTTCCCCGTGGGCCTGCTGCTCCGGTGGTCCTCGGGGCCGAGGTGCTGGCCCAGGTGGGAAGGGAGCACCGGGTGGCATTGAGGTCAGAGGCAGCCCCGGCCAGAGCCCACCTGCCTCCAGCTGTCATCCGCTTGGGAGATCACGGAAGCCTCTGCTGGAAGCCGTCAGCCTAGAGACCACAGGCTCAGCCCTCTGTAAACACTCAGCATCCTCTCCTCCTGTGGGGCGCGGGGGTTTGGTGGGGCTGGAGTTTTGCCTGCATATGGGGTCGCATGCAAGGCCACAAAGATGGCAGCTTGGCACATGTTGACACACTGTGTTTGGTGCCATGGCCACCCTGACCTGTGGCACCCAGGGTCCTGAGCTGGCTGCACCCCACGCTCCCATGGCAGGTTGTCACAGGCCCTCTTAGGACCATTGTTTCCTCTTCTTGCTTTGGGTTCTGATGGAGACTTTTGCAATATAAAGGAGCCTCACAGCCTGGGAGGCAGACTTGAGTTGAAAGCGTAACTTTTGGAGTTAGACACACATGGGTTCAAGTCCATGGTCTGTGGGCACCTGGACGGCTCCGTGAGTTAAGCATCTGACTCTTCGATTTTGGCTCACGAGCCCTGAGTCAGGTTCTGCAGTGGGTGTGGAACCATTTGGGATTCTCTCTCTCCCTCTCTCTGTCTCCCTCCACCCTAAAAAATACAAAAAACAAAAACAAAACCCAAAACATGGCCTGCATCTTACTGGCTGTGCAACCTTTGAACAAGTTAATTAACTTCTCTGTGCCTGTTTTCCATCTGTACTACTTCTTATGGCTGTTGCAGAGAGTGAATGAGTTAATACACGGCGCGTGGTGAGCATTTGATAAATATTAGTGACATGGATGTTCACTGATGTCTTTGAGCCTCAGTTTCCCCCTCAGTAAAGGAGGGACTGATAAGTGTCCCCCCTTGCCCTGGAGCTGTGAAGGCTGACCCCGAGGGCGCAGGCTGGAGAGACGTGCAGCTGCATTGTTTCTGCTGCTATCAGCCTGCCCTCATTCCTCTGCTGGCAGGCTCAATAGGAACGTCTGTGCGGCCTTGCCGCACGTCAGACGTCACGCCGATCGTTTTACATTTATTCGCCGTTCCATTCTCTGATCAGCCCTGAGCTGGATGCTATATTTATCCCCTTTGACAGGTGAAGAAATTGATGCTCAGAAATTAAGCATCTTGCTCAAGTCACGGAGCTGATAAGCAGGGGCTGGGACATCAGCCCACGAGGTCTGAGCGCCTGGCCTGTGTGCAGGGCTGGCAGCCCCTCTTTCAGGATGATAACTCCCAGCCTGTCCACCTCTGAGCCAGTCTCGGTCCATCCCCACTTCGAGAAGCTGGTTATGGGGGCCTGCAGCCTGCCCGGTGTGTGGTTCCTCCAGACCCTTTCAGATGTATCCATAGCTGGTGCGGGGCTGGAGGGGGGCAGCGGCCCCTTCTCTGTCTCCCGCAGAACTCCTGCTCACCCACTCTCGGCTCCCAGTCTCGGCTCCACGGCTCCAGTCCCTGCTTCCAGCTTTTGTGAAACCTTGAGTGACACCTCTCGGCACATGTACATGGCTTGGCTGGTGCCCCATCCAGCCCTACCAGATGCTTCTCTAGATGAGTGGGCCAGGAGAGAGGCCACAGCACGAGGGGGCTCCTTGCCATATCTTCTGGGGTCCAGCTGAGGAGGTGCTGTGCCCTGAAACCATACAGGGTCCTAGTCTTTTCTGGCTCCATTTCTGCACCTGCAAATTTTGAGGAAGGCTCACGTCTGGTGGGTGTGGTGAGGAGCAGTCACGTTTTTGGTAGAACGTGCGCCGTGCTTGTCTTCACCCGGTCAGCACCTCCGACAGGCCCGAGACTTGGACAGTGGTATGTTGACTGGCTAGCGAAGTCACTGGCCCATTTCGGCAAATGTCCCTAAAGGGAGCCGGCCTGAGTCTGTGCAAAAAGGCGTGTATATATGGGCAAATGGCCCAGTGCAGGTTCAAGGTCACTACTAGAAAGCTGGCCTCTCCTCGAAGGTGGTTCCAGGCGAGGTGAGAGGTAGGACAGCACCGGGATGGCACACAAATTTCTACTGTGTTCTGCCAGCGTGGGGCAATGGGGAGGAACTTCCCGCAGCCCTGGGCTGAGCAGGTGGTAAGACCTGTGTCTGGGTGTCACCCTAGGCCAGCCTGGGGAATGGCTGGAGGGCGAGCTTGCTCTCCCAGCTGCTCTCTGCCCCATGCCCCTCACCTCCAGGCAGCTCCTCCTCACCCCGAGACCACCTGGCCTCCATACTCACCTCTGCAGCTGGCTCCCAAGGCCAGCGTTGGCCGCACGCCCTTCCTCAGTCCTCTTGCTGGGACCAGATCCCACCCAGTTCTAAAGAACTCTCGCTCCAACTGACTCATGAGACGTGACTGCCACCTGGGATCTGAGAGGACCATCAGGATGCTAGCTTGCAGAGCCAGGCCCCTGTTTTAAAACACGTGTTGTGTGTTGTGGGCTGCATTTCAGAGGCCCCCCCTGGCACCCCCCACATACCCCTGTCCACCCCCCACCCCCATGCGCTCAGGTACAGCTCATGGAGGGGAGTCTGGCTGCTAAGCAGGAGGCCAGTTCTTGGAATCAAGCAATGCCTGCATGTTAGAAGCTCTGACCAGAGGGCCCAGGACTTTGCAGGGCGCGAGGGCCAGTCCCGCAGGAGCCGCAGGAGCCACAGGAGCCACACAAGCCACCAACCCTGTCCGTGTCCTGCATCCGGGGCTCGGTTGGGCGGACTCATGGCTGTCCACATGGGCTCCCCCAGGGGGCTGGCCGTGGCCCTCGGCCCTTCCATCACCCCGTGCGTGGAGCGCACAGCGTGGCCTTCCTGCCATCGGGCAGGAGTTTTACTTAGCACTTTTCGAAGTGGTGGCCTCGGTGTGGTGCCTGCCAAGAAGCAGCTAAGGCCAGATGAAGTAAACACTAACGACAGCATTTTTAGTTAAAAACAAATAAAAGGTAACTCGGACTCTTGATGGAAACGAGTTTCTGTCAAATGGGTCTCACTGAGCCCCATAAGCTCTTGTGCACACGCTGTCTGCTCCCCCCTCAGGCCATCCCCTCCCCCTCCTCCTGCTCCTGCCCCCTCTCCTCATGCACCCCCACGTTCTTCACTGCCACCCCGACCCCACCTGCCACAGGACTCTGCCGTATGCGTCTTGCTTCCCAGCACCCTGAGGAGGCCGTTGTTGTTCCAATCCCCATTTTACAAACTAGGACACTGAGGCCCAGAGCATCAAGTAGCCAGTCGGGGGTCACACAGAGAAGGGAAGTGAAGCCAGCGAGTCGGAGCTCGGGCTTCTAGCTCCGGAATCCTCTCTTCTCACCATGAGGCCTTTACCCACTTCTGCTGAGGATGCCCAATAACCTGCGACAGGTTTCCATGGGGCCGTCTCTGAAGCGGTGAAGAAAACTTGGCCCCGCGCGGGCTCCGTGGCTGGTTGGTAAGCAGCACTTTGCAAACCAAGAAAGCTCGGCCCCTGGTTCATGGGCAGCGCCCCCACAACAACGCTGTGAGGAGGGAGCGAGACCGCGGGGGCCCCATCTCCTTACGCCTGCGGATTGCCCAGACCCCGCAGGCACCCCCGGGCCTGCCTGTCTCGGTGCTTTTCGCTCCGAGTGAGCCGTGAGAGCTGGACACAAGGGCTGAGGCAGTTCCCAGGGTAAAAGGGTGCTTCGTTGTGGAAGGCTCTGCCCTGATACGGAGCATCAAGAGTACATCCTAGAAACCTCAGGGCAGGGAAGGCTAGTGCATCATGTACGTAGGACTCAAACCTCTTCAGAAATCCCAACAATCAAGAATCCTCAATTTAAAAAAAAAAAAAAAGATTTATTTATTTATTTGACAGACAGAGATCACAAGCAGTCAGAGAGGGAGGGGGGAAGCAGGCTCCCCGCTGAGCAGAGAGCCCGATGTGGGGCTCGATCCCAGGACCCCAGGATCACGACCCGAGCTGAAGGCAGAGGCTTTAACCCACTGAGCCACCCAGGCGCCCCAAGAATCCTCAATTTTTAAAGCTATTTTCCGGCTTGTTATATCCTGTTTCCTTCTTAAATTAATTGCACTGACATTTAATGAATGCGATCAAGAGAGGCGGCGTCGGCATGGAAGGTTCTGAGCTGCTCTCTTGCGGCAGTGAAAGTAGACTGAAGCACACGGAAGCTTCCAAAGAATGTTCTGTTGGATTATGACAACTGAGCGAGGGGCTTATCAACTCAGTTTATTTTAATCTTGGCTGAGACTTTTCTCCTGCACTGGTTTCGTGCCTGGCACTGTATGAAAGCTTTGCAGCCATTGTCCCAAGGAATTCTGAACGGCTGACCATTGCTGCCCCTCTTTTCAGAGGAGGAAACCAAAGCTCAGAGAGGCAGCTTTCCCTGTTCCACGACACACAGTAACAAAAGTCAGAGCAGAGGGCTCCTGGGTGACTCAGTGGGTTAAGCCTCTGCCTTCGGCTCAGGTCATGATCTCAGGGTTCTGGGATCAAGCCCCACATAGGGCTCTCTGCTCAGCGGGGAGCCTGCTTCCCCCTCTCTCTCTGCCTGCCTCTCTGCCTACTTGTGATCTCTCTTTCTCTGCCAAATAAATAAATAAATAAAATCTTTAAAAAAAATTTAAAAAGATTTAAAAAAAAAGTCAAAGCAGAGAGTGAAAACCAGGCCTCCAGAGCCCCCGAGCTGGTTTCCACAGCAGCGGCCACAGCACATCCTCTTTGTGGCACCCGAAAGGTCTTGTCGTGGCTGCTTCGGTGGTCTGAGCCCTGAGCCCGGTCCCCGCGCTGGATTTAGGTGGGGAAGGGGGCAAACATTTGTCAGCCACGGTTTCCTCAACACAAATGACTTAAAACGTGTGAAACGGAAACCCACAAAGTGTAAAAGCATTGAAAAGCATCTGGAAAGAAAACTCATCCACACAAAATCTTGCACACAGATGTTTATAGCAGCTTTATTCATGATTGCCAAAACTTGGAAGCAACCAAGATGTCTGTTGGAGGTCAGACGGATAAATAAACTGTGGTCCACCCAGACAACAAAATTTTATTCCGTGCCCAAAGAGATGAGCAATCGAACAATGAGAAGACATGGAAGAACTTCAAATGAGTATTTTTGAGGGAAAGAAGCCAATTTGTGAAGGCTGCATACTGTAGGGTTCCAGCTGTATGATATTCTGGAAGGGCAAAATTCTTTGGAAATAGGAAAAATTAACCAGTGGCTGCCAGGAGTTAGTGGGTAGAGAGAGATGAGTGATTTTTAGGGCAATGAATAAGAGACCCGCACATCTTTCCAAACCCATCGAATCTACAACAGGGAGTGTGAACTCTAATATAAACTATGAATTCTGGGTGATAACAATGTGTCCGCATCGGTTGTAACAATGTACCAGTCTAGTGGGAGATACTGATAATGGGGGAACTGAGGGTTGGGGGGATGAGGTACTTAGGAACTCTGTACTTCCTGTTTAATTTTGCTGTGGGCCTAAAACTGCTCTAAAAAAAATAAGGTCTATTAATTAAAATTAAAAAGCAAACTTAGGAACCATATGAGGTTCTAGATCAAGCCCTAGAGCCAAAGGAAGCACCTGTCTGATCCAGGAAAATGCTTCAGATTCAGCGCACTCCCACCAGCCTCCAGAGAGGCCCCCCTCTGCTTCCCTTGGCCCAGACTGCAGACCCAGGACAGGTGTCCTGGGCAAAGGTGAGAGGGGAGTGTCCTTCAGAGAAGAACTTCTGGAAGCAGCAGTCTTTCCCATCAGGTTCAAGCCTGCAGAGTTGACCTTCAAACAAAAATGAAAAACCCAGTCTAACTGCTGCAGGTGTGGCCCCAGGCTCCTCCATATGGTTCTAAGCCCTGCTCCTTACAACCTGACCAGCCCCAGCTTCTCACGACCTGACTAGCCCCAGCTTCCCGATCCAACCTTTTCCCATGACGGAAACATGTGTTCCGAGGGGAAAATAATCTGTTCCTGACCCCTGAGACCTGGGAACGCTATGCCTTGGGCTGGAGTGGCGCTGTGAGGTGCTTGGGGGCTGGGGGGGGGGAACCATTGCGGGAGTTTCTCCGCCATGGTGCAGACCCCTCTCCTGGGGGAGTGCCCTGTCCTCATGACAGATTCCTTACAACCCAGAAAGGACGAGGAGGCTCTTGATGACCAGAGCTGGCTCTACTCCACAAAGCCACTCTCATGTCCCTCTTGGGCTCTTGGATCATGCCCTTCGCCCCCGCGTTGTGCACCTGCCGGGCCCACATGCTCTCTTCCCTTCAGGCATCGCCCCCTCTGCACTGTGTGGGGCTCCTCGGTTTGGGACCAGGCACTCGTGCCTGGCACTGACTCGTGCCTGGCACTCTGCTCAGACAGGGCCCCTCTCCTCCCAAGTGTTGTTCTCATAACGTCCTCTTGATCTGTGAGGTGGGCACACTGCATCTGAGCCCCAGAACCCTTGAGTAATTCCTTACTAGGCTAGCAGAGGCGCAGTTTCCCTTGAACACCTTGGCTGGGGTGACGGCAGAGGTGTGTCCACTAGGGGGCGAGCTGGCTTCAGGAAACTCCGGGGAGGTGTCCCGAGACCTGGAGGTGAAGCGGAATGATGCCAGGAGGAAGCAGCCAAGAGAGCAGGAAGCTGCGGACAGGAGCCAGCAGCTTCCTCCCGCCCCGCCCCGCCTGTGCATTGCGCGGTCCTGGGCAGAGGCTCTGAGCCCCCCCCCCCCCCCCCCCCCCCCCCACTGCCTCTCTGTTCCCTTCTGCCCTCTGGTCACCGTGGCCCTTTCTCATGCTCGGTGCTCCTGGACCCCATTGACTTGTTTATTGCTTGTTTCTCTGGCTGAAATGTCAACCCTGTAAGGGCAGGGACCTTGAGCCACAGCCCCATAGGAGGAGGAGAGCGTGGTAGGAGAGGAATGGGGGAGGAGAGGCTGAAGTCGGGCAGTCGTAGAGACAACGTCTGCGACATCCTGCCTGTTCTCTGGGAGGCATCCTGCAGCCTCTGGCAGCCTGCGCTTTGGAAGCTGGGACTATTTTAGGGGCAGGGGAGCACCGCTTGGCCCTGGGAGCACCTCTCTGATCTTCCATTTGGGTGGCTTCTTCTCCCTCCTGCTGTATTTACCTTGCCTTGATGGCTAAGCATTTCTCCCAATTTTGAAAATTAGCGGGATTTAGGTGCCCCCCTGGCACTGGGCTGCGATCTGGTTTAAGCCACTGTGCATTTGCTCGTGGGGACACTCCTGGCCTGAGGACCCCCTCCACCATGGGTGCCTGACCCCACACACCCACCCAGAGCAGAGCCTGGGAACGTGCCTGCTAACGGGCACTCCAGCTGAGAACCCCTGCCTGCAGAGACCAGACAAGGTGTCTCCTTGTCACGCTGGGCCAGAAACACCGGGAACCAAGGTGACAAGTGGGTCTTCTCCAGGATGGCAAGTTGTCAGACTGGGAACGTTTATTCACAGCCATGTCTGCCTTCCTCTGTGCCCACTCCCTGCCCCTGAGGGCCCCGGGTCCCTGCCATCACCGGATACTTTCTCGGGTTCTGATGTCCGTCACTTGCCCCTTTCTGGGGTGCTCAGCAAGCAGTTCCTCCTCCCTGGACCTCTGGAGCCCTCACTGGTATTACCGGTTGAGGCTGCTGGGGTTCCAGGCAGAGGATGGGGAGAGGGGGGGACAAGTAAGAAGGAGGAGCCGGCAGGCATGATGGGTCCAGCTTGGGGCGAGGCAAAGGCAGGAGCTGAGAAGAACTGGGTCAGAACGCACTTGCTGCTGGTCCACAGCCGGGAGTATGTTTTCACCTGCATCTTAGGGACGCTGGAAACATTCTTCAGCTGCCTCTGGCCTTGGGCTTCGGTTTCTTCCTGTGTCTGACTCTGAGCAAGCAAACACCCCTTCTCCGTCCAACCAGGCTTAACAATTGTTTACACTTTGCTCTACTTCCTGTTGATAAATAAAAAAAGAAACACCCTGCAAACCTATCTGAGCTCTCCTTCGACTGCTTTTGTGCAATCCCACTCTCCCTACCCCTCACCCCCTTGTTATTAGTTCTGTGTGTCATTTTTTTCCTACATGTGTATGTTACATACGTACCTCTGGGCAGTGTGTATCGGTTTATGTGGCTTTAGGAATTTTGTTAATGATATCTAGTGTGTACTATTCTACAACTTGTTTTTTTGTAATTCAACTTTGTCTTTTGAGATCTACCTGTGTGTGTGTGTGTGTGTGTGTGTGTGTATCCACACACATCTACATTTACATATATGTGTAAAATTTGTGTATATATATGTAAAATGTATATATGATATGTATATATAAAAGAAGCATATATATTATATATAATATAGAATACAATAATGTATATTATAAAATAAGTATACACACACACATATTTCTATTTCTCTCCATGTTAGTATTCCATCATATGAACGTGTCCCAATCGATTTTTCCATTTCCTGAATGATTGAACCCTTATGGCGATGGGGTTCAGCCTCTTGATCTGCAGAGCGGGAATTGCTACACCTCTGTCACGCACTGTGGATCTTATGGGGCGCAGGGGACAGTACCTCGCATGGCAATTGGCCACAGAAACTTCTCAAGACCTTCCAGGGGGAGTGGTTTTCAGCTCCCAGGATAAGTGCTGGTGAAGGACACTATGTCCAGTGTCTTCTCCAATGTCCAGTGATGGCGGCCTCTCAGGCTGACCCCATGAAAGGGGGGCTTGTGACCCAGCGAGTAAGGTCAACACTAGGCTCCATCTGACACTGGAAGAAACGTTAGGAGTCACGTAACCCAATTTCCTCCACAAGGGACCACCACGGGCTGCCCACCCCTTGCGTGCAACCCCGCTCCCCCCCAGGAATGGGGAACCTCTAGCCCCAAAGGCAGCTCAGGCTTGTATTGGGTCAGAAATCTGTGTGTCCTGGTGAGTTCCACTTTTCTGTCTGGAGCTCCACGGTAC
This sequence comes from Lontra canadensis, assembly GCF_010015895.1. Lineage (NCBI taxonomy): Eukaryota > Metazoa > Chordata > Mammalia > Carnivora > Mustelidae > Lontra > Lontra canadensis. The sequence continues at coordinate 8,961,947 of NW_022631073.1, read as the reverse complement.
GTGGCATATTTAGCAGCGGCTAGTGTACCGGCCCCGACCCTGGTCTTTCATTCTCCGGGCTAACGTCACACTTCAGAAAGGAGATGGGACTCTCCGAGGACGCCTTCTCTCACGCCCCTGCCTCCTGCTCATCCTCTGAATGTGCTCCTGTTCCCAGTCGTCGGTGGCAAATTCCTGGCTGAGCTGAGAGCAGGCTGGAATGTTGGGGCCTGCAGGACACACCAGCGAGGGCAGGAGGCGCCCCCTGTGGCTGCTTTCTGCCTTTGTACAAACAACCTCGTCCTGAACGGACGCCTGGGGCTTTTCTGCCCTCGCGTCTTCTTCCCATGCATCACTTTGCTTGGAACTGACCCTTCACCCAATTCGCAAGGAAATCCAGACGGGTGTCTAGGTAGCCTCTTAATCAGTGCGGCCTCTCTCCTGGCACCGTGAGGGGACCAGGGGGCTGGCGGCTCTGCGACCCTAGACCCTTCCTTCCCGGGCCTCTGAAGCCCACTCCCACGGGCCCCCATTCTTTGATGAAGACAAGTGATGCTCAACCTTGGATAACTTGCACTGAAAGAAGCGTCGAGCACTGCCTTTTCACTTGTCTTTTCAGTGAGAACCAAGAGCTTCTGGGCTCCAGGTTGTGCGTCTCTTGGAAGGAGCACATGCAGTTGCGAGAGCTGTTGGCCGCCCGAGGTTTCCTTGAGAAGCAGAGAAAATGCAACGAGAGAGATGAAGGGCAGCGAGAGCAACAGAGAGAAGGATGTGGACAGGCAGAGCGAAGGAGGGCGTCCCAGTGCGTCCAATCCCTGGTTCCCAACCACTCATGGGGCCCACCAGATGCCCCGGGTGCTCATAATGAGTCTTCCTTCGGCACGAGCCAGTTTCAAAACTGTGCAGTGTCTGTTCCTTGTAACTGTGTGAGCCTTGATTGATGCAAACACGAAGCCGAGACAACTTTCTTGCCCAAACCAGCCACTTGACCCACTCCAGAGCCACTCCTGCCCCCTCTCTGCCCCTGTGTCCATGGCCTCTCGGCTGCTGTCCTCCCATGTGCACTTTTGCAATGTGTTTTTATCGTGAGCCGTGCCTATTGCCTTGGATGGTGGGAGGACACAACACTGGAATTAATAAAACGTGAGAACACAAGAGGAAACAACGTGTTAAAAGGGCCAATCTGGACTTTGTTAGGGACCCCATTCCCTCAGTTCATCTGGCTTGGAGAGAGGAAAACAGCTGCCAGATGGAAAACACCTGGGCTTAGAACCAATCTTTCAGTTTACGCAAGCAGAACCGTCCGGCCCGAGGCCGCCGGAAGTGCTCGGCTGTCTGGGCCTGGTTCAACGTCAGTCACACCAAGTTGCTAGAAAAATCACGATACCTAAGGAGAAAGTCCGCCCCCATCCCTGGCCCACTTCGGGCCACCAAGTGTGGCATCTCAGAGCCTTGAGTTCCGCAGCAGCTCTGCTGGGACGCAGGGGCCGCCTTGGTTCTGGCCTGAGCTCAGCCACTCAGCTGGGCCACCTTGGCCAAGGGAACCTTCATTTCTGTGGGTTGTTGTTGTTGTTGTTGTTGTTGTTTTTTGATGGTTGTAATGAATCCTGGGCCCGCCTATTTCACAGAGTTTTAGGAGAATGAAATGGTAAGAATAAGGAGTGAAGGAGTTTTTGCCGAGTAGCCATACGCATGACAAGAATGGCTGCCATGTCTACTGAACGTGGAAGTGTGTGGACTCTCGTATTTCGTCCTCCAACACCTGCAGAAGATGAGATGAATTTGGATTTTTCCTGGGCAGCCCGGAGAGAAAGGTCAGCAGGCTCAGAAAAACCAAGGGCAGAGGGGGCAAGGGGCACAGCATGTGACAGGAAAACAATGGGAAATTCTTGAAGGTGTGAAGAACCGAAGGAAGGATTTCTCCTCGGTGTTCTGGCTCTTCTGTAAACTCCCTTTCTTGCCCCTAGACTTCAGTGCAGGTTTGCTCATGGGTCAACGCTTGGCAGAGAAGAGCAATGGGGGAGGTGGTAGTATCATGGCAAGACCAGCTGTGGAGCTCAGTGGGCACAGGAAGCTTGAGCTACAGTGACCTTGAATATGAGCTACAGAAATCATGGGGATTGTGTCAATGCCCTCAGCAGGTGGCAGAGGAGCGGGAGCCCTTTCTACGTAAATCTTATAGACCTGGGCGACTGTCATGGAGAAGGGCTTAAAGAGTCATGGGCACCCAACACCTCCATGAGGTGTCACCTCTGCTTTCTACTTCCCCTCCCGTGTTCTGATGTCACCTCTCCATAGCACATCCGGAGGATACTGGGTGTCTATCTGTGACTTTCTTGTTCCTGTGAATTTATTCCCTCTCTGAGCTAGGATTCTGGCACACAGAGAAGAAGAGCGTGAGCTTCCCATGCTCCAAACTCACTGGCTTTGCGCTTTTAAGAATCTTCAAGCCATACGGCCGAGTCAGCAGCCAGGATCATCACCCACAGTCCCCATCAGACTGGTTTGTTTGCTCACAAACACAACCCAATGCTTTAAAAGAAAACCTTCTTGGAGGAAAGCTGAGGATAGAGCATTTCCCTTTGTGGGTGCAGACAATACCCAGGATGCAGGCACAGCCCAAGATGGCGCTGCCCAGGGGCAGTGTGGTGCTGGGTTGTTATGGAAATGGTTTCCTAACTGGAGCCAAGGGCATTTCCTTTGGCTTGACCACACCCTCAGCTTCTTTTTATTTTGGATGAAAATAGCCAAGCAATTTGGCAGGAGACCTTGACCACTGGATGTGGAACTCGTAACTTCTGGGAAAGAGAGTAGCACCGTAAGTTGTTTATATGGTGACTCTTAGGATGTTACATTTTTCACGGACAATTTCTCTTCTGTTGTGTTCTTTCAGCCTCGAGGGGGCCCAGTCCATAATGAGTTAAGGTAGGTGTCATCTCTGATGTTTGCAAATGTTCTGTAGATTAGTTCCATAGCTTAGCTAGGCCCTTTACATATATCATCTTATTTAATCTTACCATAAATGAAATAAGTATTATTTTAGTCTGCGTAGAAGAAAACTGAAGCTTCAGGTTTGCCTGACTCCAAAACTCTTCTCCTCTCCCCCAACCTGATGTGTCCTTCCAAGCTCAGCTGGAAAGCCAATTGTTCTAGAAAGCCAATCCCTACAACTGCCACCTGGGGACTCCCCCAGCCCCAGCCCTCTTTCCTGGATTCCTAGATCTGTGCTTGTGTGATGTTGGCTGAGCACTCCTACCTCACACCACCCCCATGTCTTCATCCCAGTTCCTGAAATCTGTCAATATGCTACCCTAGATGGCAAAACAGATTTTTGCAGGTGTGATTAAATGAAGTATCTTGAGATTTGAGAATTATTCTGGACTATCTGGGTGGGTCTAGTGTGACCACAAGGGTCCTCAAAAGAAGGAGGCAGGAGGGACAGAAGGAAAGAAAGGAGATGTCACTAGAGAAGCCAAGGTTTGAGGGATGCACTTTGAAGGCAGAGGAGGGGGCACGAGCCAAGGAATCTGAGTATCTCCAGAAACTGGGAAAGGCAAGGAAACGGCCCCTCCCCTAGCACCTCCTGAAGGAATATACAGCCCAGCTGACACCTGGATCTTACACTGTGAAGCCCATTTTGCTCTTCTGCCCTCCCAAACTCTAAGATGATAACTTTGTGTTGTTTTGAACTACCCAGTTGGTGGCACTTTGTTATGAGAACAATCAGAAATGAATACAGTCTGTGTTGGGATTTCTTTTCCCTGCACTTACATCCACCTCCCTGTCAGGATGTACGTTTCTGAAGGCTGGAACCACTTAAGTCAGTAGCTATATTTTGAGCAATCACTCTATTTTTGAGCATCCTGGAAAGCAAGGCAGACGTGAGTGACACATGTCTCTGTCCTCAAGAGAGAGAGGTTCGTAAAAATACAAACTTTGTATTTTTAGAGGTCCCACTCAAAACCTTGCACAAAAGAGATGGGCGGTAATTAGTGACTGAGGGTCCCCATGATACAAAGAAAAAATTTTGATAATATGGAAGAAAACACAAATATATTTAGTAAGCTTTTATAAATGAAACTAGAAATAGGGGTCCTCTGATTTTTAAATTAACAGCCGTGGAAGTAAAAATGTCCTTAAGCTTAATTTAATTCCAAATGAAAGAGAACAAGAAGGGCAGGCAGCTGGAACCTTGGCCATGTGAAGGAGTGGGGAAATTTGTGAGAGGCTGGTGGAAATTAGCTGAAGGCTGTGAAGGTGGAAGGGCTGGGACATTCTGGAAGGAGGAGGGGCTTGGTAAACTCCTCTAATTAAGTCTGCCTTTATGAACTGTAACTGCTTATTCTTGACTTTGAATTACTAACTAAACAAATTAGACCATTTGCCCAAGGTTAGAGTGGCCTTTATCTTTATACCTTAGCTCTAACCTCTGAAAAGAATTGCGGCAAGCAGGAACTGGAATTGTTAGCTTCTGCTCCCTGCACCAGGTGTGCCTTGACCCCTATGTCAAGGACAGGCATCTGCCCTGGGAGGGAGGGAGACCGCCTTGTACACAGATAGATCAACTGCTTCAATGTGCAATTCTCAAAGATCACCTGTATCAGAATTACATGACTCATATTAGGGTTTCTGAACCCTTCCTTTCCCAGACCACTTGATTCTTTTTTTTTTTTTTTTATTGAGGGGGGTGGGGTGGAGAAAGAGAGGGAGTGGGGAGGGGCAGAGGGACAGAATCCTCAAGCAAACTCCCTGCTGAGCACAGGGCCCAACTTGGGGCTGAATCTCAGGATCCTTGGGATCGTGTCCTGAGCCCAAACCAAGAGTTGAACCCTTAACCAACCGAATCACCCAACGGAACCCTTAACCAGTTGAGGCACCACCCAGACTTCTTGATTCTGATGTTACCTAAGATTTGAGAACAGTGCAATTTTACAAAATAACAATCTTGGTAACTTTATGAGCTCCATTAGCATGAAGTTTGGGGCCTTATTACACTCGGACTGGACCAACTGATTTTTGTGATTGATTTTCCTTTTAATCTCTAGAGAATTGGACAGTTGGATAAACCATACCTCATAATTGCCCTCTATTAAACCATTATTAGGTATAACAACAGTAGACATTTTATGGCCATTTCCAGCATATGCCAGTTGCACGAAATAAAAATTTATTACTCTACCCGTTTGACATGTCCCGTCAGATCAGTACACTACTCAATAGCATGATATATGGCTCTTAGAAGCCCGATGCTTGAAAAAATAGAGGATGGTGGACTTTGCCTAGAATACTTTTGGCGGGGGGGTACCTGGGTGGCTCAGTGGGTTAAAGCCTCTGCCTTCGGCTCAGGTCATGATCCCAGGGTCCTGGGATGGAGCCCCGCATCGGACTCTCTGCTCGGCAGGAAGCCTGCTTCCCTTCCTCTCTCTGCCTGCCTCTCTGCCTACTTGTGATCTCTGTCTGTCAAATAAATAAATAAATTTTTAGAATACTTTTGGGAATCAGTGCTATCCCTAATAGTAAAGCCACTGTTGGGAAAAAGTATATTCCCACACTCCAAGTGTTTGATGGCCTGGATGTAGGTAATCTGGTTGTTTTACAACATGATGAAGCAATGAATATTAATCTTTCTGGCAGATTATTTCATCACTCTTCATTACTGGCATTATCTAAGCTATAAATGATTAACAGCCACATAGAGATGGACACACTGGGTAATGTCCCTGCATGCAATGCGAGGAGGCTGGTAGGATTCCTTGTTCTCATTTTCATGCACAAGGAACCAGTTTGATCAGCTAAGGTCGGGCAGCTCCCCAGCAGATGGGCTTCTACACACTAGCCCTGGGCTTGTAGTTGGAGATACGAGTTACTCATGATAAAATGATTGGAGAATGGTGAATGGTAGATTTCTTAAAAAATGGTATTGAAAAGGAAGGTCAACACAAGGGCTTTAATTTTTCCTAGATCATGGGTGCATGTTGCGTGGTGTTCACGTTTAGAATTACACTGCCTTTTTTTTTTTTTTTTTTTTTTTTAGAGGGAAGGTAGGGGGAGGAGCAGAAGGAGAGGGAGAGAGAGAATCTAGGCAGGCTCCACGCCCAGCATGGAGCCCAATGCAGGGCTTGAACTCATGACCCTGAGATCATGACCTGAGCTGAAATCAGGAGTCAAACGCTTAACCGACTGAGCCACCCAGACACCCTACGCCATATTTTTTAAATTGCTATTTTGAATATGCTTCCTGGAAAATCAATTATGTAAAAAAGATGAGCCAGAGGGAGTGTTCACATTACAGCAAAAGTTCTGCAGCAGGAGCCAGTGGGAAGCAAGCAGGGCTCTGGAGATGGATAGAATTGGGGTTCAGCTGTTGCTCAGCTAACTTAGTTACTAGCTGTGTGTCACTGGGCATTTTTCTCAAATTTATTTCATCTCTAAAATGGGCCAACAAAGTCTACCTTATAGAACTCTGGTGGGGTTTTGAGACACTTCATATAACATGGTAGCCCTGAGGTCGATCTTTGCTAAATGGGGGTGACAGTGGTGATCTTCAACCCCATTACCACTCTTCAATCTGACCCCTTAAAATATGTGAAACAATAATTCGTGCCTAACTTTTAGAACAGTATTGATTACAGAAAATGTATTCTGCCTGTTTCCCCCCCTCCTCAGAGGGATATATGAAATGTTTTATTCATCTTTGTGATCACCTTCCCTCCCACAGTTACCTGGGGCCTATGGCCTTGTTAAGAGATGCACGCTACTTAGACTGTGGTTGAATTGGGTTGGCAAAGCAGTCTTGACAGGGGGTGGGGAACTTGGGTTTATCACTCTGTAAGCAGACCATAATTAAAGAGCTAGACCTGAGAAGAGTCAACAGAGACTATTATGTCCATATATTTACTTGTAATTAGGATGCACAATGGTTCTTTGAAATAGGTGTGCACTGGGCGTCACAGCTCCTAACACTGCGAGATCTTGGGAACCTGCCTGGATTTCCTTTTTTTCTAAATTCGATTTTGCCGGAGACGTCTTTGGGGCCTTCTGGCCCCTGGCTCTGGATCCACTTTTAACAGCAAAGGGAATAAGCTAGAGTCTCTTTGTAATCATAGGCTCCTTGGCTGCCATGGGCCCCCACGGGAGGTGGCAAGCATTTCTGACCATAGGAAGAGCAAATGCAAGGTCAGGGTTAAGCATAAGTCCCGGCACCACTTCATTGTTCTGTGAAGAGGGTGTGATCATCGTCATACTTGTCTTGGAAACTCTGTGAGGACACATGAGATGCTTGCTGCCACCGTTCTCAGCACGAGGCACTGAGCCAGACAGAGCTTACTGCTGTCATGTCGTCTGGTCTTCCAGGCCGGCTGGGTGCCCTCCTCTGGGTGACCATGACCGCAGAGCATGGATTTCTGCATGCCAGGCAACAGCCGGTACAGCTCAGACTCTCCTGAGAATTAGAGGAAAGCCATGAATTCCACCCGTGTCTAGCAAACGCATACCCCCCCACCTCACTAAGTGTCCATGGGGCCCTCGATTCCATAAGTCTGTGGGACTGGGTTTTGGAACATGCGGCTCAAAGGAAATTACCAGTAAAAGTATGGAGCACTTACCGTGAACTGTCCTTGAAGTCCATCAGGATGCAAAATGGCAATGGCATTTACTACTTTTCACCAGCACTTTCTTCTTCTTCTTCTTTTTAAAATATATATATTATTTATTTGACACAGAGAGAAAGAGAGAGATCACAAGTAGGCAGAGAGAGAGGGGGAAGCAGGCTCCCTGCTGAGAAGAGAGCCCGATGCAGGGCTCAATCCCAGGACCCTGAGATCATGACCTGAGCCGAAGGCAGAGGCTTAACCCACTGAGCCACCCAGGCACCCCCCCTTTCTTCTTTTTGAAGCTGAGTGTCCAGTGGGCTGACCCCAGTCTTCCTTGAATCTCAAATTTGACCAAGGTCAGAATCTGGATCTCCATGGAGGAAATGTCTTTCCCAGGGAAAGGTCTAAATGCTCAGATGAGAACATCCTTACTAATGAGAATTGCCTTTATGGCTCTTCACTCACGTTAGAAGTATTTTTATGGTCAAGTTCAAGCAAGCTGTCCCAGTAAACTTCTTATGGGGAGGGATGAGGTAAATCTTGAACAGATCACATGGTTCTTTTCTGGTGGTTAGTAGGTAAGTTACCGAATAAGGTACTTGGGGGAATAAGATAAATTAGGAGTTGGTAAAGGAGAGAAATGCTGGTTCAGTCCATCTTTACCCACATGCTTGCTTGTTCCTCCTGCAGTCTAGAAGCCCCAAGTAGGCAGGACCCCTGAGTTCTTGGCTCGCTGCACAATGACTGCCTGACCCATAGGAGACCCAAAAAAACAGTCGTGCTGTAATTGATGAGCTCTGATTCTCAGACCACTGTTCTGTGGCAGAAACTCCACCAACCGTCACAAGCGCTTCCAGGGGTATTTTAAGGACCCATGGAATGGTTTTGGCATCTCTATTTGTGGTAGAAAAATATATTAAGAGAAAAATCATCGGCTCATATAGAGCACTGAGCCATCCAATATATCTTTCCCGAAGTTCTTAAAAGTTCAAACAAGGGGGTGTCTGGGTGGCTCTGTGGGTGAATAAGCGTCTGCCTTCGGCCAGGTCATGATCCCAGGGCCCTGGGATTGAGCCCAGCATCGGCCTCTCTGCTCTGCAGGGAGCCTGCTTCCTCCTCTCTCTCTCTGCCTGCCTCACTGCCTACTTGTGATCTCTGTCTGTCAAATAAATAAATAAAATCTTAAAAAAAAATTCAAACAAGGCTGGCACAGCTTATGCGAATTAAAATGTTTCCTTCATGGTTGTTACGGTCATCTTCGCTTTAGTAACATTTGCGAATCTGTGACTAATTTGTTGTTGAGTTTTTGACAAGGAACACAATATCCAAATACGATATTGTTTTCGTAAGCTTTTCAGTAATTTTGCATTAAAGCTTCAGTAGTTGGTTTTATTATGAATGTATTTTATGTATGTGCAATAGATTTAAACGATGTCAAAGTTTACACGGTAGGAGTCACATTGCCACTTTCAGAGGCAAATATTTTTCATATCTTGCTGTTTGGTGATCCCAACTTTTATGGAAGTTGGCATTTACCAATATGACTGGCGGGCCAGGAGATGGCTTTGGCAATGCAGGTACCAGTAGGAAATAGTCTGAAATCTCCTAGTGAAAATATGGGTCTTTGTCTGGTCTTCCACGCTCTTTAAGTGAAGATCTTAGACTGGTACTAGGCTTTAGCATTCCCTTCACAACTACGGGTCTCTTTTCACAACAATAGAACAAAACTCAGGTTCTGATCCATGTTAACCCAATCTGTATTTTGAAAAGCTGAGTGTGTCCTTATAAGCACATTGCTTACCTCTAGGAGCTCAGAGTTAAGCTCAGGAGATGAGAAGTAGACATAGAAGAAATTTGACAGTGCTAGATGCATATACGAAATGCCCCATCAGTGGTGGACATTTTCTCATTCTCCATTGCAGCTCAAGGTGGGTCTTGGGGGGTAAAAAAGTTGCAGAAGGAGCTGAGCTGTTGTTAGGAAATGAGATGAGTTGGGGCAGGGTAGGTCTATTGCTGGGACATGGGTCGGCCAGGAGGAAAGGCTGTGCAGACGTCAGTGGATTGAATGGAGATAGTGGAACGCCTTGAATGTCAAACTTGGAAGTCTGTCTTGTAGACGATGGGCACTGAAGGCTTCTAGAAGATTGTCTGATAGCAGCAGGACACAGGGCAAAAGGCTAAAGAATGGATTCAAAGCCCAGAGAAAAAGCCCAAAGCATAGGGGTGGCTGTTATGGGCCTCTAGGTCCCTTCACAATTTCTGCAGAGAGAAAGCTGAGCCTCATTCTGCAGCCACAGATGGACCTTCTCTCCTGGATCCGGTGCACGCACGCGGCCCACCACAATCCGCCCGCCACGATCGGGCTCCTCCGTGCTTCTGAAAACCCAGCTCTCGCCACTTGCCTTCCTGGATGTTATGCTTCCCTTGCAATTCTCCCAGCGTGTCTGTGTTTTGTTTTTAATTCATGCCCTTGTACATACTAATCCCTGTGCCCTGAAAGCCCTCCCCTCCCGCCCTCCCTCCCGGTGCCTCCCCACTGCCGCCTCTTTTCTTTTGTGACTTGGCCCAAGCATCCCCTTTATGATTAATGTTCTTGCCCTGTGCCCTTCCCTCCAGCTGGGAGCCTTTCCTAGGTATCCACAGAGCCTCTTTGTCACCTTATCATGCTCTATTGTTGTCCCCAGCTTGCACAGGTCTTCCCGTCGCATCATACACTCTTCAAGGGAGGAGACCTTCTTTTCCTCATTTCAAATCCCAGTACCTGGCCGAGGACTTGACAGGGAGCGATCGCTCTGTGTACTCTTACTGAGTTGATGATGGAGATGAACTCTTCACTTTCTCCTCCCAGGAACTGACTTGAGCTAAAGCAAAACATTCTGAAGGGAGAGCTTCCAGGATGTAAGGACAGAGAAACCCTAGGAGTGCAGTTCTCAAGCGTTGGGCTGTGGCCCCTTGATGTGTTACGAACTCTTCTCAAGAAGGGTCTGTAGAGGTGGATAAACACTTACAATTCATTGTTGTTTTATCTTATTATCATGGTGCTGATTGTAGGCTCACCGGGCTAAGCAGGGCCTTTGAAGTGAGGGAGCTCTTTCCCTGATCTTGCTTCTAGGAGGCTTAGTGTGAAATTGGGTCAGAGACAGACATGGAGGTGAGGATGTGAGTATGGAAGAGAATATAGTCGACAATAAATATTCCTGATCAAACGGAAATATGGTCGCAAAGGGCAATTGAGTGACTATCCCACTAACAGTGGATGCTTTTATAGAAGGCATGGGAATTCTGTTGTAATCTTTAATGTTGTTTGTGTCCTATATTCTTCAGGTTCCTTCCTGCCAATATTCTGGGTGGGAAATGCTGCCCTAGAAAGTGTTGCTGAAGGTTTACTAGGCCTCCAGTCAATAGGTCACAGGTCTTAGGGTGCAGACCATGGGAGATGTTAGTGGCCTCCTTGTTCCCTAAACCTGCCACCATTTTTTTTTTTCCAAACTGATGAAATGATAAAAAGTCAAGGACTGCTTTGCTCTTGTTTTTACAAAATTGTCTCCCTTTGGCAAGTTCTACAAATGTGTCTTGTATTCCAGGTTATGTAACCACTTCCCAGTAGCAATTATTTTTCAGATGGGCTATTCAGGGGCAGATGATTTTCAAGCTAAGAGAAAGGACATTCACAATCACAGTGTGGAAACTTACTACCCCTTTTACAATTTTCCTGAAATTGTGTTAGTGGTTGGCTCTTCATCATAGATGGTGACTAATGTCTCCCTTCCATATGTATCTCTTCTGCCTGCTTGATCAATAAGTGTCTGAGAAAAACATGTTGAGAAAAACCCCCACCAGGCTTGTGGTTTTATGAATTTTTCTTTGCAATTGTGTCAGTTTTTGCTTGATGTGTTTCAAGATGATTTTGACAGATGCAACCGAAGTTTGGTGAGATGTTTCTTTTATTACTCTGTGGCATTCCTCTTTCTATTAGTGATTTTTACCATAAGTTGTATCATATTTTGCTATCAATTAACGTCCCCATGCCAATTTTGATTTAGCACTTACATGGGATGTACAGCCTTTCCCAATATTTTCTATGCCATCTTGTTTTAGGCATAACTTTATAGACAGGATATAGCTTGACGTTTAAAAAAAATACAAATGGTTCCATTCCTTCCCGCCTTTACTTAGACTGATGACCTTTTATTATGTCCTCCGTTTCCTCTTTTTTCCTGCATAAATTTTGCATTTCTTTTTTTTTTTTAAGATTATATTTCTTTATTTGAGGGAGAGAGAGGGAACACAAGCAGGGGGAGAAGCAGGCAGAGGGAGAGGGAGAAGCAGGCTCCCTGCTGAGCAAGGGGCCTGATGCAGGGCTTGATCCCAGGACCCATGGATCATGACCTGAGCCAAAGGCAGACACCTAACTGACCAAGCCACCCAGGCGCCCTGAATTTTGCACTTCTTATTTTAACTCTTGCCATTAAATTTCAAAATATAAAGTTATTCATATCTATGGTTTTCCATATTGTAATAGCTATTGGCATTTTGATAACATCTGTCCAATGCATTTATTGTGTGTAAACATGTCTCCAGGAGTGAGGTCATCATAACTCATTACACCCACATGCAGACTTACAGATACTTTGTCACAGGTTTCTACTGTTTGGGGTATTTGTCTTCAACTCTTTTGGAAATAGCCTTCCTCTTGCTTTTGGAAAATGCTTCATCCCGGTGGGAGTTGCCACGTTCTTGAGAACTCAGCAGCTGCCCTTTGACGATTGGATGACAGGTGAGCATGTGACCTCACATTAGGCCAATCAGAGTCCTTTCCTGATTTTTTGAATGGGAGCAGGAAAAAAAGAGGGCTTGTCCTCTCTAGCCATAGATGCTGGGATGGCTCGTGGGTGGCGCAAGTACCGTGGCCTCGGGTGGCCGCTTCTTCCAATCCTCAGTGGAAGAGAATGAAGAAACCGCACAACCCCTCCAAGAGGCACCTGACTGAGGGGTACTTGACTCCTCAGGAGAAAGTACGTGAACTGTCTGGAGGCTGTCAGCCTGCCGAAGGACCTAGATAGTCAAATGAGCACCTACATCTAGGGAGGAAAAGCCCCTTTATGCCTAAAGTACAAATGGTTTTGACTTTTCTGTGGAGATCTAAAAGGGGGGGGGGACGTTTGAATTGTAATCATTGTGCTTCAAGGAATAGTGGAAAGAGACTAAGAGGTTCATGCACACAGATACGCCACCACCTGAAGAAGAGGAAGGAAGCAGCTTTGGAAAAGAAGAGGAAGCTGGAGTGGAATTGGAGAAAATTTTCTGGAATCAGGGAGGATGAAAGGATCAAAGGGAGTTACTCTTTGAAGTCCATGGAAGTGGTCCCTTCAGAACAAGGGACGGGACCATGAACTATGGTATGTGCTAGAAGGTGAACTCATATACCGTGTGAACGTGAGAGATGACACTGTCTAAAAGAGAACATTCAGGATGAATTTTGAAGAAATTTTGAATGACAGGCTTGGTTTAATACCCGACCTCTGCCTGGATCTTCTCTTGTTCTCTGTGCTGGTTTGGAGGTGCCCATGTGTGCACCTGCTTACAGCGGGCAGAGGTTATGTGCCTGGCAGGCGGGAGCTCGAGAGGCATGACCATGGGCCGCTCCAGCTCATTCCTGTTTGTGCGGGTATCCCAGGAGGACGGGACAGGGTGGGGGTAGGACAGTATTGGCCCAGCAATGCTGGGACAAAGGGAAATGGGTGTTTTCTCTTCCTTATTTTGGGCTGTGTCTAACAACTTTTATTCTCATGGCTTTTGTGCTTTATTTTCCATGAGAAAGGGTGAGTGAAGAGAATGGGGCCTTGGCTTTTGAAAACCTTGCACAATGTGCAGGCTTCACCATCAGGGCCTGGTTCAAAGAGATATCCTAGCTTGAAGATGGGGGGATATGTTGGCTTCTTAGCGGGTCCCTTCTTGTCCGGAGATCTCCAGATATTACATCTGCGTGTGCTGGGATGAACATGGCGATGCCAGCAAGCCCTGGCCAGATGCCCTTACGGAGGACACCTGAATGCACATGCTGACGCTTGGAGTGTTAGCTCACAAGCTCACGATGACAGATGGCTGCAACACTCTGAACACATCCCGAGGCAAAGAAAAACAGAGAGCGATGGGGAGAGGAATCCTGTGAAAGGGATAGCTGGGAGGGAGACCTGCTCCAGGCACATGCCAACAGGAAAGCAATCGGGGTGGCGGGGGGCAGGGAGATGGGCAGCCAGGCCAGGGACAAGAAGCCCCAGGCTCTCTGGCAGGACCAAGTGTGACTTCTGAGATGGGGCTGCCCACACACGGGGTGGGCTGGGAGAAGGTGTAGAAAAAGGTCCTGAAAGCCAGCAAGGCAAAGGGGAAGCTAGGACACAAGCTGCTGTGGTTGCGGAAGAGCATGAAAAGAAAGAGGGAGATGGACCAGGAAAAGGCTGGAAAAGGTTAAGGCTTCACGGCATGGAACAGCAGACACAAGGTCACCGAGCTGAGGTGAGAGAGGGGAGTTGGGCAATCGTGTTGGCAGCATGAACAGGAAGCTGCCCCCGATCCCTCAGCAGCCTCTGCCATGGGCATTTGCCACACAAAGGGCACTAAGATAATCTGACCCTTGTGCCAGGGCTTCTGGGCACTGTGGGGGCTGTGATGGATACTCATTAATAGACCATTTCCTCAGTCCTTCTTCCGGAACACGCTACCTGCCAAGGGCACCTGTGTGGAGAAGAAGCTGCGTGAGAGGCCCTCCCCCGACAATGGCTGTCCCATCACACACGTCCCCGGCCTGAACTGTCTGGAGGACCAGCAGCTCTGTGTCCCTGCCTGCAGCTGCCCTTCCTCAGGAGGCCTTTTCAGAGGTAGAGTGACCAGTGGGAGGTAGAGAGGTCGCGTCTACTCTACCAACTTCCCTAAAGCTCTGTGGTCTCATCTGTGAAATGGAGGGAAGGAGAGAGAGGACTGGGCATGGCTGTTCTCCGGGTGCCTTGCTAGTTCTGGGATCCGGTGACTTAGGGGCACCTTTAGTTGCAGGTGTGAGAGTTTCCAAGTGGAGAAGGGAAGGGGTCCTGGAAACTGGCGTGTTCCTTGCTCTCCAGACACAAGGCCAATTAATTTCCCTTTCTCAGCCAACAGGAAAGAAAAATTTAAGCTAAAAGTGGAGGGAACTAAACTAACCCTTGGAGTGACATGATAAGTAAGAAGCCCAGCTCCAGTTAGGGGACAAAGAAGCAGCAGGGCTGGGAGGCACAGCATGACCACGACAATCACCACGGTGGTTCAGAGAGTAGATCCTAAGAGTTCTCATCACAAGGAAAAAACACATTCCTTCTTCCTGTTTGCTGCATCTATATAAGAGGCTGGATAGTAACTAAACTTACTATAGTTGTCATAAGTAACACACATCATTATGTTATATACCTTACACTTAAAAATGATGTATGTCTGATATCTCAATCAAACTGGGAAAAAAAAAGTCTGACTCCCCCCCACCCCCAAATCACTAGGAAATGTTATTTTAAGGTATGGGAGGGGTCCTGACGGATTCCTTTAAATAACCAACTTCCCCAATTGCCGTACAAATAGGGTCCCATTCATGCAATGTTTCTCATGAAGTTTGAAGAGCAGGTCTGTTGGATAAAGAAAAATGTAATTAAGATTCTTTCCAGGGCTGGTTTGTGACTCATAAATTCCTTAAGAATAGATGGGAGCCTGTGTGTGATGGGAAGCCATTTATTTTATTATTTTATAATCTACTTAAAAATTGTGCTCATCCTTTAGAAATTTGCTAGTATAAGTGATCCACTAAATAAGTGTAATCAACGATATCATCAAAACACAAGTTTACTTTTTGTTTTTTTCCCTTAAAAATGTATTCAATGGGAATCTCTTCCCCTATTCCAGTAAGAAAACTTGGGCTGGAACTTCTTCAGAAATAGAGTGCTATGGCCCTTTGAATCACAAGGCAGTTTTTGGGCTAGTGGCCTGGGGTCACTAAGGCCTGGGCACTAAGCTTAGGGCTCAGACACAAGAGTCATCCACACCTTTGTGATCCAGCTAGCCGGGGCAGAAAGCAGGTGCAGCAAGACCTGCCTCCAGCCCCTTCAGTGGTGGGTGGATGGGAAGACCAGGAGTAGAACAGTGTCAGTTAACCACTCAGGGAGGGTCATTGCAGGAGGCAGGAGGAGCGCTGAAGGAGGGTGGGTGTGGGCCTTCTCGTCAGCACTGGTGAATGAGAGGCTTATGGCCAGAGTTGATTAAGAAAAATTACCGTGGAATTTCTTCCATCTCAATATTAGGGGGCAAAGACAAAAATGTATTCTCATTTCTCCTCCTCCTCCTCCTCCTCCTCCTCCTCCTCCTCCTCCTCCTCCTTCTTCTTCTTCTTCTTCTTTTTAAGATTTATTTATTTATTTTAGAGCAAGCATGTGCACAGGTGCATGCGTGAGCAGGGGGAAGGGCAGAGAGAGAGAGACGCAGACTCCGCGCTGAGTGTGGAGCCCAACGTGAGGCCCAACCTCATGGCCCCAAGATCATGAACTGAGCCGAAACCAAGAGTTGGAGGCTTCACTGACTGAACCACCCAGGGGCCCCTACAACTGTATTATCCTTCTTAAGGATATTTATTTGGGAAGTGTATTTAATACAAATATAAAGTGAAAGACGGGGATATAGTTTGCTCTCTTAAATAAAATAAAGCATTTTCTCTTTTAAAAAAATTGGATTTTTTCTTCCATTATGAAATTACAAAATGATCTGGAAATTAAATTTTGATCACTGATTGCAATGATTGGTCAACGGGACTGTTTTTGGTTTTATTTTTGTTTCTCGGTTTATCATTTTTGCTTCTGTTTTTGAGGATACTGTTTTAAACCTGGGCAAAAGTGATAACTCGGGACTCAAACTTTACCTCATTTTAACTCCCTCTGGCTGCTGTCCTGTCAGTACATTAGAATTATCTAAAATGGTTTGTGACACTTACGAGATCTGGGGCTATCTCTCCTAGAAATGTCAAGGATCTTCCCGTCCCTATCTGCGGGGCCCACTGGAAGCCCTCACCTGCTCTGTGGAGCCTGGGTAGATCCCCTGAGTCCACAGAACTGGCTTCACAGAGCCCCCCTGGCCCAAACCACCCATCAGCCCCAGCATGGGCAATCTTTGTACTGTTCGTGAGTTCATTTTTACTTTTTAAATAAAAAAAAATCATTTGTATAGATAATAGTTCAAACCAACCAGTGATTTTCTATTTGTAAAAAGTTAATAGGTAATTTAGATGAAGATACACATTTTTTAATGTCTAGGCACTGCTAGTTACCGCCTCATAAATCTTTTACTATTATGGATCTAGCTCTTATCTGTGCCCCAGAGACAAGCTTAGAAAGGTCTTTGAATTCACTGAAGTCTGTTTTCTTAAAGCCATTTGCCTCCTGAAGTCTCCAGCACGTGTCTCTAACGTCAGTCCTGATTCAGAGGTCTCTAAGGGGCCAAGTGGTTTTCCTGCGTTATTTTCTGCTGTGCCAGTGACATTTCTCTCCAGCTGGATTGTGCGTGCCTTTAGGCAGGGATCGTTTTCTTCTTCCTAGTACATTTCCAGACCCCTGGCACAGGGCACTGGGTATGACTGTGTTCTTGAAATATGTGTGCCTCCGTGTACCCCAATACGCACATGCTGTCATGTCTTGTTCTGCCATCTGTCTTTATAAAACTCACCTCTTACCACTCTCCTCCTCAAAACCCTGCCAGGGCTCTCCATTGTCCCACTGAATTATATACAGAGTCCTCGAGGAGCTATTTAAGACCAGCAACCCAAACCACTTTTCTGCTCATCTCGAATGAATCCCCTGCGGCCCCATTCTGAATTTCCTCCCAGCCCTGCTCAGAGCATTTCTCTGGGGGTGCCCCAAAACCATCTAGGAAGTTTGAACAGAAACATCTCCAGGCCCAACACCAAAGGCGATGTATCAGAATCTCAGGGTGGGGGGCCCAGGCATCTGTGTTTTAAACCGGTTTCCCTGATGATTCTCCTACAGGACCCACCACAGCTCTGTGACCCCCATCTTAGAATGAGTCCTGAGGAACCCCAGCAGCCCACCATTGCATGTGGTTCTATTGAGAAACAAAATGGAAATTCAGCCAGCTTCGACCCCGTGTGAGTTTCTGTGTTTAATGAAGATGGCTTCTAGTAGGACCTGGAAAAAGCAGCTTGTGATTTCTCCATCCCCAGGGAGGGCCCTTCTCCCCTTTGGGCCACGGGGCAATGGGAGGCAAGGTGGTTTCTGGTTCAACCAGGAAGCCAACTTGGAGAAATCTGGCTCTCTTATCTCTACTTTTATCTAGCAGATTTCTTTACAGCTTGCTACGGACCAGCAGAGCATGATTGAAGAGTAGCAAGGAAACCAACCATGAGAGCTCTGTAGGGAGGCCACAGATGGACCAGGAAGACCCTTGACTAGGGGATCAGGAGACCGGGTTCCAGACTTGGGAAGACATATCCCCTTCTGGGGCTCCACTTCCTCCTTGGAAAATAAGGGGCATTGATTAGGTGAGCTCTAAATTCTCTTTTTCTATTGGGAAGATACCTAAGAAAATAGTCATTTCTAACCAATCTATTTTTGTTGATTCTAACATATATGTGTTTTGTTCTGTTTTTAACATTTCTCAGATGGGGAATCATTTCCACTCAAGAGACACTTTTTTAAAAAATGTAAATTCAGCTAATCAACACGTAGCGTATTATTAGTTTCAGAGATAGAGGTCAGGGGTTCATCAGTTGCGTGTAACACCCAGTGCTCAACCCATCACGTGCCCTCCTTCATGCCCATCCCCCAGCCACCCCGTCCCTGGGCCCCACATCCCCCCAGCAACCCTCAGTTTGTTTCCTAGAGTTGAGTTAGAGTTCCTAGAGTTGAGTCTTTTACGGTTTGTCTCCCTGTCTGATTTCGTCAAGACACCATTTTAACATGTCTCGTCCTTCTTCCTCCCTCAACATGGTTACTTGATCCAATGGCAAGACTTACATGTAACCCACAACATGCTGTGGTCGAGGACATTCTGCGTCTTTTGTGTGGCGGAGGCAGTTTTCTCTCCTTGTGGAGTGTGTGACTTTTTCCCCTTCTCCTTGGTTTCTGAGGAAAGAAGAGACAATTCTATAGAACTCTTGAGGGAAATAACAAATGTTAGAAGAGAAACTACCTTTCCTGGCGGCTTGTTAGCCCAAGTAGGGCTCGAACACATCACCCGGGCTGCTGGCAGTGAGGAGGAAGTGGAGGAGGGGCAGGAGGAAGGGCGTAGGGCATCCACATGTGGGACCTCGTGTATGGGATTGAGATTTTGCACATCTGTCTGCGTAGAAGAGTGAAAGTTTTCCGGGAGTTTGGGGTGTTAGAAAATAGGATAGGATGGAAGATTTTCATCAAGTCAAAGTCAAAATTCCAGGCAAGAACTGAAAGGCAGCAGATACCTCTCTCTGGGCTGTACAGGCCACACGCTGGGTGGTCCTCAGCGTTCCAACGCCATCAAGAGAGAGAGCAGCTTCTCTGCTGGAGCTGAGGCTGGTGGGAAGGAGGGTAGCACAGGAGCACAACCAGCCCCTCATCCTCTTCGCTCACCCAATGGTACCTCTGGATGTGGTACTACGCTTGACAGTCACTGTTCTTCACCTAGGTCATCTGTCCATGAACCCTTTGGGAAATGCTTTTTTCAGGTCTGGGGAACAAGAAGAGTTAACATCTCTAGGAACAACAGATGGGTTAAATCTTATGCTGATCTTGTTTCCTTCTTTGCTTGGGTGCTAGGAAGCAGACAGCCACAACTCCAATTGATCTCTAGCAACTACAGTCCTCTAGGGGAGGGCCTTACGGCATTTCCTGTTTGGTTTGTAATTGCACCCTGGCCTCATGTTCCTAGCCCACCATTAGTTTTCCCTTTACAAGGTCTTCAATATTTCTTTCTTTGCTGTCACTTCGTACGTGGTTTTGAAAATTGCATGAAATGGTTTTAGAGCAAGGGCCCATCCCCACATGGCGTGTGAGAGAGAGGAGGCCCGCGGTGATCGTGGGCCCTGGTGGCCAGCAGAGAGAAAAGTCTTCCCGGAGGGAAGCAAGACAGACTAATCCAGGTTTCTGAAACATGGTTGGGCAATGACAGAGAAGGAAAGAGACCTTGAGTAAGTCTCTCGTGGTTGAATGAGAAAGCGTTACAGCCCTTCCCATGCCCTGGCACTTTTGGCATGAGGAAAGCCCTTCCCATGCCCTGGCATGCCTCCCAGTCTGTACCCTGTCCGCAGAGCCCAAGCCACTCTGGGAGCGACCCCAGAGGTGCTGGAGGGCTCAGCTGCTCCAGCCCAGCCTTGGGTAAGCATGGCTCTTCCCACAGGGTTAGTGCTCTCTGGCCTGGCGCCAGCTCCCCGCAGGGTGCTAATCTCTCAGCCTGATCAAAATCACACTTTAAGGTCATGGAAAAAATGTGTTCGCCCAATTACATCCAGTGAAATGGTGGGTCTGACCTCTCCTGGGGGAATCCTGTCCGGGCACACATGTGCGCACACACTCGCACACACACACACACACACACACACTTGCGCTGGCTCTCGGGGCTTTGTGTTGTAATAAGGAAGAAGGAAATAGGAATGAGACCTTTCTCACTCCAGGAACCAGCTTGAGAGTCAGAGACAGCTTTGTGGCGGTCATCAGTCGTGGCTTCCTTCTTCACTGGACGCACATAAGACGTCCATTATGGCTGGGCTGTTGTCAAGCTCTGGGGACACAGCGGGCACATTTGTTTCTTTGGTTTGGCTGAGTGTTGCATGCTTGTCATTACCCCTTAGGTATTTAAAATTCTTCCTTTGTTCGAATTTCCTTGGAGTCATAGCATTTGTTGTGGTTTTCAACACCACCTGTCAAGGCCATGACAAAGACTGATGTGGTGGTTGTTGATGAATAAAGCAGTGGATTTGAACCATTGCCTTGAACCCAAGGTGAACCAGTTCTCCAGAGTGGAAGAGCCATGGCAATGGCTTCCTCGTCTCCAGGGCCATACCTGCCACCTGAGCTCCCTTAGGACTACAGCCAATGTGGGCGACAGATGATCTTCTTTTTGAAGAAAAAGCTTTCCTTCTGGGTGATGGCTGTCTTTTGGGCTGCTCCCCTTGGCCTACTTTGCTTGGAGTTTAGAGCCACTGCCTCCCTCCTCAGAGTCAGAAGGAGAGCAGGACAGAGGCAGCCTCTCTGAGCCTGGAGAGCAGGTGGTGTGAGCCTGATGGATGTCCCAGTGGACTCCCTTCGTGTTGCTCTCCAACCCCGGCGCACAGAGAAGTGTGAAGATCGGCAGCGCGGGGAATGGTCAGGCTGGGTTTGAATCCGGGTCCCTTCCCACCAGCATCTCCCATCCTGTGAGCCAGCTCTGCTCTCTTCCTTGTTCCCTTTCCCTCCTCTGCCCCCGGCTGGTGCTTCACTGGCTTGAAAGGCTTATACTCCTTGTTAAAGGCGAGAGAGTGAGATGGACAGAGAGTTCCGGATTCCAAGGGGAGATGCTCCATCAAATCATCCCACCAGGACACTGATGGAAGTGGAACTGAGTTCCAGCAGTCAACGCCCGGATACAGAGTAAGAAGCAGGATGGTCTTAGGACAACTAGACAGACATGTGGTCCTGACTCAGGCTCAGCTGTGGAGTTTGGTCTTTATGTGAATGTACTAGGATTGCCCCCGAAGGCTTCAGCAGAACAATGGAATCCATCCTGTTTTTTCAAGTTCCCTGTAGCTGCTGGATGGAGTTGAGATTGGAAGGGGGCCTAGGGGCTATGGGGTGAGGCCAGGCTTGGGGTGGAGGTCTGGCCCTGGGGCTGAGCAGTAGGGGGAGTAGCCCTTACCAGCAGGTGACTCTGAACTAACAACCCTCCTCTCTCTTGGTGATTTAGTGTCCATTAATTTATGAAATGGTGATGAAAATAGGGATTTAAAAACATTTCTGGGGCACCTGGGTGGCTCAGTTGGTTGAGTAGCTGAGTTGGTTTTGGCTCAGGTCCTGATCATGGGTTCTGGGATGGAGCCCCACGTCAGGCTCTATGCTCAGCCGGGAGTCTTCTGGAGAGTCTCTCTCTCTCCCTCTGCCCCTTCCCCCATTCTCTCTCTTTCTCTCAAATAAATAAATATATCTTAAAAAATTTTTTTTTCATTTACCAAATACAGGATGGTAGCGTTGTGTTAATCCCAAAATAAAATCTGTTTGAAAATCAACAGGTTCATAACAATAAATGTTTGGAAACAGTAGGCCTGTCTGGAATGTGACAGCCCAGAGCCTTTCATTTCTTGGACCCTCTTCCCAGTGACCTTCCTTTATCCCCCACGGCCACTCCCCGGGTCTTTGGAACTTCTGGAAACTCAGCCTGATGCTGCCAGACCCCAGTCCTGGCACAAAGCCCATGCCCTTTCCTGTCTTTGGTGCCCACACACAGATGGTGACCTATCCAGACCTCACCTCACCAATGCCTCTGCTTCTCCCCAGTTCATCAACCACCCCACGCCCAGTCTTTCAGCACACCCATGACCTTCATGTTCCAGTTTTCTCCACCTTACCCCGGGCCTGGGCCCCTCTGATTCGTGCGCCAATCTCAGCCACCCTGGCTGCTTATTAGACCTTCAGTTCACCTTTCCCAGGGCCCCTTTCCCATCCCTCCAGGCTGTAGTCAACTGAATATGTAGATGAGGGTTTTGTGGAAATAGCCAACAGGTAGCCAAAGACAGGGGAAGCCGGTTGGGTAGAGAATCAGGGTCAGAGGTGGAAAGTTGTGGGGGTAGATGAAGTCCTTCGGGGGAGGAAGAGCAGGGACCTGGGGCAGAGCTCAGGAAAGTGCCCATTATTCCCAGTGTCATCCCTCCTTCTTCCTCCCAAGTTCCCTGTCTCAGGTGGTGGCTCCTTTAGTTGGTATCCCAAAGACTCAAAGCAGAACCAGACATTCTAGGCTCCCCCATCTCTGTGCCCACTCCTCTGGCATCTAGCTGGACCCCAGCTTATGGCTCTGACTTCAGTTATCTCCCCCTGCCAAAATCTTCCCCACGGCCACCGGCCCTGTCACATTCCGCAGTGCAGGGCTCTGCCTTACTGGACTGCATGCCCCTGGATGGGGATACGAGCCAGGCATGTAGGTGTGCTCCCTGCAGTTTGCTTGGTTAGTGTCGCTGTCCTGTGAGCAAGCCTTGGGGTTACCCAAAGGGCCTTCCAAAGCACAGATTGCTGGGGGCCGTTCTGCAGGCCAAGATGTTCGGTTTTGACAAGATCTTGGGTGATGCTGACCCTGGGGGTTCAGGAAACTCACTCTGAGAACCAGCAGTTCAGTGTATCCAATGCCTGGATGAAACTACATGAGTATTGATGTTCTTGTCCATCTGGAGGGAACTGGGTGCTCCCTCCTCCAAGGCCACGTGCATCAATGAGGACACACTTGGATGCATATGTTCTCAGTAGCACCTTGTTCCACTGGGCTCTTACTACCTTCCCAGTCAATTCTAACCCTGCAGGTGTTGTAGGAGATGAGCATGAGGGACCGTCTTATGGTTCAGGATGCCCTCTGGGTAGACATTGACCAATCATCAGCCCCTTTGGATCCCAAGACTTCTCCTGAAATAACTAAACTTCATTCTCTTCATATAGCAAAGCGACCACCAAATGTTATCCTTCTGAAACAAATAATCATGAAGTGAACCACATTGGCTGTGGCCCAAGTTCACCCGTGCTCTGGCTGGAGATGCCCTGCCTAAGAGTCTCCCGTGTCTCTTCCATAGCAGGGGCCGCATGTCTGGGAATTGGGAGCGCAGTCATGACCACAAGCATTTAGAAGTGCCCTGAATAGTTCCTTTTGCAGAAACTTCCAAGAAAGGACAATGACAGGCTCCATTATCTTGAGAGTTTCTTTTGGATACCATCCAGTTTCCTTGTTTTTATTCTTTGCTCACCAAACTATTGGCATATAATTTGGTCTTTCAAGCAGACTGATTCTGGAGCCAAAGTATACTCTTATTGTAAATGAATGAATTGGCCCCCTGGCTTACCAATTAGTGTCTGGTGAGTATAATTAGTGTAACTGGATTTCCTAGAACCTGATCGCTCTGGGGTGAATTGAACTTGAAAAGGCTAATACTCCGTGATGCTGACGTCTCACATGAGGGTGCCCCCACTGTCTCCCAGGCTCCTTCCCCTTGCTTCCTTCCTTTCACCACTGGACCTTCACCCTTGGGGGCTCCCTGCTCAGTTATAACGACCCCCTTGGAGAGGCAGTGCACCGGGCCTCACTAACCTGTGCCTCCATGGGAAAGAGTTGTAAGTAACTCTTTCGAGAATGGTGATGGTTGTTGAAGGAGAAATGGCTCCCGAGTGTCTGATGGTAGGGAGAGAAAGGGGCAGACAGGCAGCAGAGAGAGACTGGGAAACACAGTTCTGATTTCCTTTTATTTTTCCATTTAGTTGTGAGCCAACTCTGGACTGTGGCTGCCTATGTGGCTTCCAATTGTCTTGGTCTAGAGCTAATGTTGTCCTTAAAAATACTCTCTCTTCACTCCTTTGAGGACCTAGGGTCTTTCACAGGGCATAGGTCAAAAAAATCAGCACCTGTTCTGAAGACCTCAGAGCCTATCTTCTTTCTTTACTCATTCCTTTGAATGTTTCTGAATATCAGGATGGCCTTTGGTGGACGGCACTCAAACCCAAGGCTCTCCATTGGATTGTAAATACAGTCTCCTAGGTGTAGGACGAGGAAGGTTTTGGGGTTTAGTGGGAAAATACCAGGCATTAGAATCAGTCTCCTGGTTCAAGTTTTAGCACTGCCACTTCTAGCTGTGTGATTTTGAGTAACTTACTAACCCTCTCTGAGCCTCGGATTTCTCCAAAGCAGTTATTGAGCTACTGTGATATTTGGGTCACCTTGTCCAAAGTAGCTCTTGCCACCAATACTCTGTTCGATCACCTTGTTTACTTCCTTCCTAATTCTTCCCACAATCTGAAATGCTTGTCCCTGCTTGTTTATTTCTTGTCTGTTCTCTGTGTTGCCCTAATTTACAAAGCCAGTGAGGGCAGGTAGCATGTCTGCCTGGCTTTGGACTTTAGCCCCATTACTTAGAGCAGTGCCTGGCACATCGTAAGTGCCCAGGACATATTTGCTAGGTGAAGAGATGAACAAGTATAATCTTTAGCATGTGGTCGGTACCCAGCACCCAGTTACTGTAGAGCTCACTCTGTGTGAACTGTCCTGGTCTCCTTCTTCCAGATCTCCTCACACTCATTCAGTCAAGTCAGTCTGCAAATATTTGGGGGGCACCTACTAAGTGCTAAACATAGATTCTGGGGTTACAGCAGTGAACAAAACACACCCCCCCTGCCTTGTAGAGCTTGTATTGTAGTGAGAGCAGACAAGCAAAACAGTAAAGATATAAACTATAAGGAGGCCAGCTGGTGAGGGGCACATGGAGCATGGTAAACCAGGAAGGGGTTAGGGAGAGGTAAAGAGGGGTGGTTAGGAGAGTCTACAGGGAGGAGACATATATCAGAAAAAATCTGAAAGAGGGAAGGAAGTGAACTCACAGATTTCTGAGGGAAAGTGTCTGAGGAAAGTGTCCAGGCAGAGGAGACAGCAGATGCAAAGGCCCTGGGGCTGGACTATCACTGGAGTAAGCTGGCCCTGTGGGGCCTGTACACCATGCCAGGGCTCTCGGCATTCTCCTGAGACAGATGGGAGGAACATGATCAGACTTCTACTTTTCTGAGGTCATTAAAGAGTTTGTTTCTGGAAGATTCTTCAGTTGGCCTGTGTCCTGATAGACGGTAAGCTGTATCAATCCTCTTACTCTCCATCCTTATGATGGGAGGCAGTCTCTGCTGAAGTTGTCCTGGACACTGGTCTGGCTCTGTGTTACCCCTCCCCCCCGCCCCGATCTCAGTGTCCCCACCTCGAGGCTACATGTTGGTGAACCTGGAAAGCAGGAGTGGGAGCTCCTTCTGAGACCCACATTCCACAGCCAACACCTCTTGAGCCCCCACTGTGCTTGAGACACAGTGATTTCAGAGGAGCAGCAGGGATAGGGAGACAGCTTGGTCTTCAGATCATGGCGGGGCTGCACGGGGCGGGGGTCCCTTGTAGCTTGGTTGGGAAGACGGGGTCTCTGAGAGCAAAGCTGAGTGACACCATAAGCATTATAGACACAGTGCCCCAAGGGTTGTTACCATGGTAACAATGGCTAGCAGGTCTGAGCTGTCAAATCAGATTTTGGAGGTCAACCTGACACCTGAAGGGGAGCCACGGTCACACAGACTTCTGGGACCCAGCGGCCAGAAACACACGGCCGTGTCTGAAGTTGTGGCAGCCCACCCCTTCCCACCTAGGCTCTCGGGCCTCCCTCTTGTACCCTCAGCTCAATGACCCTGGTTAGTCCCAGGTCACAGGGCTCCTGGGCTCAAAGACAGGAGACCCAGTGGCGGCGGCAGTGTTGGGGAAACTGTAACGTCTCCAGCTCCCCCTGGTGGCCAGCCGGGCACTAGTCCGCGCATAGAGCCAGTCTCCAGAGAAAGGGGGCTTGGCCACCTAAATTGAGGGCACTTGCTGGCTCTGGTGAGTCTGCCTGGGACCCCAGCTCAGCACTGGGGCAGTGCCTCTGGCAATCCCCAGAGGCTCGCTGGGCCTCCAGCTCCCCGTCCTGTGAAAGGAGGGGTGGAAATCCCTCCAGGAATTCGCATAGGTTGCCCTCTAGGAGGAAGTGGGGTGTGCAGTAAGAGAGAGGGTGGTGAGGACCGAAAGGAGGGCTGGCTGACCCCGCAGGGGACTCCTCCTACCATGGTCTGAAGGGCTCTACTGGCCTCTTCTACCTTTGGGGGCTTCCCATGAATTTCTATTTAGGAAAGGTTTTTTGCTGCTGAAAAAGTAAACACCATTTGCAAACCTATAGGGTTCCAGTGTGGGCCTTGCCTCCGGGATTGAGGGCGGGAGGGGGTGGGGTGGGCAGGGTGCTTGGTTTCACCTCCAGAGTCTGCAAGCAGGCGGCCATCAGGATCCTATTTGCCTGGGGAAGGTCCTTCACACATGCGGCCTGGGGGCCAAGGCTCAGAGCTTTGATGAGCTTCTCCACCCTGTTGCTCTTACTGGCAGCTCCATAGCTCTGGTCTTCCGCCCAGACATGCTGCTGACACACGGGCTTCTGAGCCAGTGGGCCGGGGAAAGGCAGGCCCTCAGAGAGGGAGCAGATGCTACTGGAATGGGGTGGGGGGTCCTCCCCAGAGCCTCTTCTCCACACAGGAAGACCTGTCTGAATAGGGTCTTATCACCCACAACGGGCCTTGGCACAAGGGGTTCCTGGTGATGAAGGACCTTTCATGGTGGCGGCAGGTGCCCTCAGCTCCACTGTGGTCTTCCTGCTTGCTCAGGACACCCACCTTCCTCCTGCTCCATGACATCACCCATTTTCCCACCGGGGTCAAGTGGCTTTGAAATGATGGGCAGGTTCCCTCCACTTCTCTCTCCCCGGAGTGTTTTGAACAAAAAGCTCACAAGCTCTCGTTGCCTTAGGCTCTTTACTGCTGATGAAAGAGGAGGAAGAACGGGGTCATAGAAGTAATAAAAATGGGGGAGCTGTGCTGTTGGGAAAATCATACCAAGTTCCAAGAAGGATGTTCCCAGTCTGAGCTGAGCTGTCGATGGGGTTTATCCCCTGGTCTTCTGGCAGGACACCCTCTTGCCGCCTTTCTCATATGGTCCAGAGAGTGATGCCTTGGTCCTCTCCGGGTCTTCCTACTGGTGGTCACTGGATGGCCCCTGTTTATATATGAAGAGTATGTTTAGGTGTCCCTCTCTGAGAAACTGCCTCTGTCATCTGATTCAGATACTTTTTCTGTGTGTTTCCAATGCAACTTGCATGAATGCTCACTGGTCCCTGTTGTGATTGTCACCATGTGGGTCAGGCAGCGTGCTTCAAGTAAGAGAAAGACATATTGATCCCCTTCTTCCTCACAGATATTTCATACCCATACCACCCCTTTGCTCTGCTCTGCTCAAGGCAGAAATCACTAAGCAATCGCAGCTTCCTTGTTCTGATGATCCCAGACCTACCTCCATGTTCATTTTCAGCCCAGCCCACCAGGAACCAAACTGTCATAGCCTCCAGCAGAGGAATCCAACGTGCTGTCTAGTCTCAGGCATTCCTAGCAGATGGGCTTCCTTGCTCTCCTGTCACCTGATACCTACCAATTGTTGGACTGACAGCCGGAGAATAAAAAACAGTGAGGCTATCTTCCAGAAATGTGCCTGCTTTCATCAGGGGGAGAAGTGGAAGTTGAGAACAATAGGATTAAAAGTGAAATCCCCAGGTTGAATGTATCTTTCATCTGGATGAAGCCAAGTATGGACGCCCAGCATTAAATCCTGATTGGCACAGGTTCCTGGTATCCCTCCAAAATGAAGCAGCAGGAAAGGATGGGTTAGCACGTAATGGCAAGGCAGCCAAGTGTCATCTGGTAGTCTCGGTGTATCAGTGGAGAGGAGGGACACTGCTCCTCCAGGTCAGGATAACAGAGGTAAACGCTACAAAGCCATATGCTAGGGCTACCAACCCCTGGGAGCATTTCGATAAAAATAAATGACAAGTAACCTTCTTGGAGATGGTAGGGGTTTACCAGAGTTTGGTGATAGAAGGCAAAGTGTATCTACATAAGAAACCCAAGGAGAGGGATGGTGTGTGAGGTAGGAGTAGGTCAAGGATTGTGGGTTTGCCAAGATCAAAGAGTTATACAACGTGAATGCCAAGGGCCAAGAAATCAAAGCCTGTGATATGGTTGGAAGTGGTTCAGTTTGAGGTCACATGTTTCTCAGTTCCTGTGCTACAGGATTAGTGTGAGATCCTGAAGATGGTGGAAGTTAATTCGAGCCCACAGAACCTATGGGCTCAGCCCTCATACCTTCTACTCTTCCATCATGTTGTTTCTCCAAGGCAAGGGGCCAATAAGAGAGTGCATTGCCAGGACAAATCATCCCAGAGACGCTTTTCCCCTTGGCACCACGTCCTGTGTTTGCCCAGCAGCCCACATCCTGCTCTGCCCCGCATCTTCTGACTTCCCACAAGTTAATTCAATTTCTCCACGATTAAAATTGAGCCTCTTTTCAGAGAGCACCTGAGAGTCCTTGAGTTGCTCCTAAAAGGAAATGGGGAACTGTATCACTGTCCGAGTGTCTGGCACTGGAGAACAGCCAGATCATTCATACAGCAATCAATCTAACACACCTAACTTGTTCCCACTGATTAGCCATCGACTGTTAGCTCAAGTCCTCACTTCCTTTACACTGATTTATGGCAGCAATAGAAATATACCACCCTGGGGACACGCCTCCTTTCAGCAGAGAACCTATAAATGTCAAGGTATTTTTATTCTAATTGAGAAGAGCCCAGCAAAATGGGGATCTCCATAGTCATCCTTGAAATATGTCTTTTACTGGATCCAGTTCTATCTACAGGTATATATATCTAACTCTTCTATTCGTTAATTTCACTCTTGCGAATCCAAGTCATGGCAGATTCTATCTACTTATTCCCTGGTGCTAGACTTTCCATCCTAAAGGGAGTTTTGTACCAAAGAGGAGGCAATGCTTTGCTCATAAATGTCATTGTAAGTATTGACTAGGAATGGCTTTTTTTGGGGGGGGAGGGTTCTGTTTTGGCTGAGAAATACAATGGGTGTAATTAGAAAAAGTCAATCATTATGTCGATGTTCCGAGGAGTAGCTCAACTAAGGAAATGATTGATTTGCCGTAGAAAAATTCCTGAAGTTAAGGAAAAGTGCATGTGGACTATTAATAGACTCTAAAACTTTGACATCGCTGGTTAAGGACGTGGTTTGT